>NC_134359.1:80177518-81377518 GCF_048569485.1 Anomaloglossus baeobatrachus | reverse complement strand
TGTAGTACCTGGCGTTGCCTGGGATAGTAATTAAGTGTCTCTCAGTCTCTCTCACTCTATCTCTCTGTCTGTCTATCTGTGTGTCTGTGTGTTTCTATCTCTGTGTGTTTCTGTCTCTGTTTGTCTATGACTCTGTGTGTGTCTGTCTCTGTGTGTGTCTCTGTGTGTGTCTTTGTGTGTGTGTCCCTGTGTGTCTCTCTCTCTCTCTCTGTGCCTCTGTTTCTATGTGTATGTGTGTCTCTGTCTGTGTGTCTCTGTCTGTGTCTCTGTCACTGTGTGTCTCTGTTTGTGTGTGTGTGTCTCTGTGTGTGTCTCTGTGTGTGTCTCTCTGTCTCTGTGTGTGTGTCTCTGTGTGTGTCTCTGTGTCTGTCTCTGTGTCTGTCTGTGTGTCCCTGTGTGTGTCTCTGTCTGTGTGTGTCTCTGTTTGTGTGTGGGTCTCTGTCTCTGTGTGTGTCTCTCTGTCTCTGTATCTCTGTCTCTGTCTGTGTGTCCCTGTGTGTGTCTCTGTGTGTGTCTCTTTCTCTGTGTGTACGTCTCTGTCTCTGTATCTCTGTCTCTGTATGTCTCTTTGTCTGTCTGTGTGTTCCTGTGTGAGAATACCTTCGAGATAAAGGACAGCGCAGGAGCCCCAGTCTTAGGGTCAGCTCAAGAGCCCCGCTTCCATTGCTACATACCCCATGACATCCTGGCAGCATTCCGGTTTCAGTAATGGGGGTGGCGTTGACGTCAGTCACCGCTCTGATATGGAAAGAGGCGGCTGTAATATGACCCACCGCACTGACTGACAGTGACAATGCGGCTGGTGTGGTTTCAGTTGCCACTTTCCATACACAGTCCGGTGACTGAACCCGCACCGGTGCTGTCCCCGTGACTGATATAAGAATGCTGCTGGGAGGATTAAAGCTAATTTCCTCCCGGCAGCGGGGTTTAATGTTCAGGCGCCGGACAGGTTCAGAATACTATTAACCTGCAGATTAACCCCAATGGGAGATATTCAGAGTTTACACTACGTAGGATCATGGCCTGGTCCTTTTTCTCTGGTGGGTGTAGGATAATATACAGTATAATAGTCTTTATATAACTTTATAGAAAGGTTTTTTTCCCATGTTATTTAAGACATTCGAATGTTTAATTTGAATGTCTAAAACTGAAGAAAATCCATATATTAATAAAAGGAGATATCTGCATCATGCTCTAAGTTTGAAAAAGTAAATACAAAGAGCAAAAATAAAAAATCTCTTCTGAACAGACAATAAGAAAGCTGTAATTTCAGATAAACGTTAGGAAATATTTATCTTACACAGCAGAGACGAGCCTGACAATAACTAACATATATCTTTCTGGAGCAGGTGTTACATAAATGCAGATATCTATCGGAAGAATTCAATTCTTATTATCGGAAAGGGGAAATATTTCCTCTTTTAATGACTTTAAAGGGAATATGCCAGTAGATTGATGCATCATGAATTAGAGACCGGCAATCCTGTACAACCTATACGAAATAACATCCAGACACGATGCCAAGCCGGGGTCAGGCGGCTTGTTTTTATATAGGGTCAGCCAGGGGACGGGAAAGGCACGCGTATTTTTGAGAGTGCTTCATGCAAAGCATCTTTTTCATCTTGAAAATGTGGGTCAACTGATGCCAGTCAAGTGGGGTGTGTGTGGCCCAATTAGTGGCAACGAGGGAGACTGTGGTTGGAGTCCCCTCGCTGTGTTTCTAAAAGAACCAAGATGAACAAGTCATGGCTCTGAGAGGACTTTTCTTCCCCTGGGTCAGCCAGGGGACGGGAAAGGCACGCATATTTTTGAGAGTGCTTCATGCAAAGCATCTTTTTCTTTTTCAAAAGTGGGGTCAACCGATGCCAGTCAAGTGGGGTGTGTGTGGCCCAATTAGTAGCAACGAGGGAGACTGTGGTTGGAGTCCCCTCGCTGTGTTTCTAAAAGAACCAAGATGAACAAGTCATGGCTCTCAGAGGACTTTTCTTCCCCTGGGTCAGCCAGGGGACGGGAAAGGCACGCGTATTTTTGAGAGTGCTTCATGCAAAGCATCTTTTTCATCTTGAAAATGTGGGTCAACTGATGCCAGTCAAGTGGGGTGTGTGTGGCCCAATTAGTGGCAACGAGGGAGACTGTGGTTGGAGTCCCCTCGCTGTGTTTCTAAAAGAACCAAGATGAACAAGTCATGGCTCTCAGAGGACTTTTCTTCCCCTGGGTCAGCCAGGGGACGGGAAAGGCACGCGTATTTTTGAGAGTGCTTCATGCAAAGCATCTTTTTCTTTTTCAAAAGTGGGGTCAACCGATGCCAGTCAAGTGGGGTGTGTGTGGCCCAATTAGTAGCAACGAGGGAGACTGTGGTTGGAGTCCCCTCGCTGTGTTTCTAAAAGAACCAAGATGAACAAGTCATGGCTCTCAGAGGACTTTTCTTCCCCTGGGTCAGCCAGGGGACGGGAAAGGCACGCGTATTTTTGAGAGTGCTTCATGCAAAGCATCTTTTTCATCTTGAAAATGTGGGTCAACTGATGCCAGTCAAGTGGGGTGTGTGTGGCCCAATTAGTGGCAACGAGGGAGACTGTGGTTGGAGTCCCCTCGCTGTGTTTCTAAAAGAACCAAGATGAACAAGTCATGGCTCTCAGAGGACTTTTCTTCCCCTGGGTCAGCCAGGGGACGGGAAAGGCACGCGTATTTTTGAGAGTGCTTCATGCAAAGCATCTTTTTCTTTTTCAAAAGTGGGGTCAACCGATGCCAGTCAAGTGGGGTGTGTGTGGCCCAATTAGTAGCAACGAGGGAGACTGTGGTTGGAGTCCCCTCGCTGTGTTTCTAAAAGAACCAAGATGAACAAGTCATGGCTCTCAGAGGACTTTTCTTCCCCTGGGTCAGCCAGGGGACGGGAAAGGCACGCGTATTTTTGAGAGTGCTTCATGCAAAGCATCTTTTTCATCTTGAAAATGTGGGTCAACTGATGCCAGTCAAGTGGGGTGTGTGTGGCCCAATTAGTAGCAACGAGGGAGACTGTGGTTGGAGTCCCCTCGCTGTGTTTCTAAAAGAACCAAGATGAACAAGTCATGGCTCTCAGAGGACTTTTCTTCCCCTGGGTCAGCCAGGGGACGGGAATGGCACGCGTATTTTTGAGAGTGCTTCATGCAAAGCATCTTTTTCATCTTGAAAATGTGGGTCAACTGATGCCAGTCAAGTGGGGTGTGTGTGGCCCAATTAGTGGCAACGAGGGAGACTGTGGTTGGAGTCCCCTCGCTGTGTTTCTAAAAGAACCAAGATGAACAAGTCATGGCTCTCAGAGGACTTTTCTTCCCCTGGGTCAGCCAGGGGACGGGAAAGGCACGCGTATTTTTGAGAGTGCTTCATGCAAAGCATCTTTTTCTTTTTCAAAAGTGGGGTCAACCGATGCCAGTCAAGTGGGGTGTGTGTGGCCCAATTAGTAGCAACGAGGGAGACTGTGGTTGGAGTCCCCTCACTGTGTTTCTAAAAGAACCAAGATGAACAAGTCATGGCTCTCAGAGGACTTTTCTTCCCCTGGGTCAGCCAGGGGACGGGAAAGGCACGCGTATTTTTGAGAGTGCTTCATGCAAAGCATCGTTTTCATCTTGAAAATGTGGGTCAACTGATGCCAGTCAAGTGGGGTGTGTGTGGCCCAATTAGTGGCAACGAGGGAGACTGTGGTTGGAGTCCCCTCGCTGTGTTTCTAAAAGAACCAAGATGAACAAGTCATGGCTCTCAGAGGACTTTTCTTCCCCTGGGTCAGCCAGGGGACGGGAAAGGCACGCGTATTTTTGAGAGTGCTTCATGCAAAGCATCTTTTTCTTTTTCAAAAGTGGGGTCAACCGATGCCAGTCAAGTGGGGTGTGTGTGGCCCAATTAGTAGCAACGAGGGAGACTGTGGTTGGAGTCCCCTCGCTGTGTTTCTAAAAGAACCAAGATGAACAAGTCATGGCTCTCAGAGGACTTTTCTTCCCCTGGGTCAGCCAGGGGACGGGAAAGGCACGCGTATTTTTGAGAGTGCTTCATGCAAAGCATCTTTTTCATCTTGAAAATGTGGGTCAACTGATGCCAGTCAAGTGGGGTGTGTGTGGCCCAATTAGTGGCAACGAGGGAGACTGTGGTTGGAGTCCCCTCGCTGTGTTTCTAAAAGAACCAAGATGAACAAGTCATGGCTCTCAGAGGACTTTTCTTCCCCTGGGTCAGCCAGGGGACGGGAAAGGCACGCGTATTTTTGAGAGTGCTTCATGCAAAGCATCTTTTTCTTTTTCAAAAGTGGGGTCAACCGATGCCAGTCAAGTGGGGTGTGTGTGGCCCAATTAGTAGCAACGAGGGAGACTGTGGTTGGAGTCCCCTCGCTGTGTTTCTAAAAGAACCAAGATGAACAAGTCATGGCTCTCAGAGGACTTTTCTTCCCCTGGGTCAGCCAGGGGACGGGAAAGGCACGTGTATTTTTGAGAGTGCTTCATGCAAAGCATCTTTTTCATCTTGAAAATGTGGGTCAACTGATGCCAGTCAAGTGGGGTGTGTGTGGCCCAATTAGTGGCAACGAGGGAGACTGTGGTTGGAGTCCCCTTACTGTGTTTTACATGCTTTTCGAAGGGCATGACATGGCTTGGAGGTTGACTTTCAGCATCTGCAAACTGTTGGCTACCAAAATGCTGCCTTTCCAACACCTGTGGTTATAGACAATGAGGAACATACTGATGAAGATGAGACGCAGATACCCGATTGGGATGACAACTTAAATATTCGGTCAGGGCAAGAAGAGGCTCGGTCTGAGGGGGAGGGGAGTGCAAACACAACAATTGATGATGAAGTTCTAGATCCCACCTACTGTCAACCCACAGTCAGACACTCGAGGAGGTCAACAGAGGCGGTGGAGGAGGATGCAACCGACGACGAAGTTACCTTGCGCCTTCCTAGACAGAGTCGGAGCACTGGTAGCACGTCTACAACTGCATCCTCAGCCACCACTCTGCCTCTGAGCATTATTCGGGGTGGATCAACAGGTCGCATGGCCTCTAAGCCTTGCCTAGCCTGGTCCTTTTTTGACATAGAAAAAGATCGCCCAAATTATGTGATCTGTAAAATTTGTCATGGTTCTCTTAGTAGAGGTCAAAACCTCAGCAGTTTGACAACTTCTTCCATGAATCGTCACATGAATAAATATCATATGGCCCGGTGGGAAGCTCACCGTGCTGCAATGCGGCCTAGCGGAGCGAACCATCCACCGCCTGCCCCTTCCAGTGCATCCGCGCGCTCGTCATCTTCTAGGACTGTGGGGACAGCTGTCACACCTGTTTTTCCACCCACAACTTCCACCACTGTAACCGCAACAGGCAGTTTGCTTGGTAGGTCGTCAGTTGGTTTGGAAGGGGAAACAAGTGAGTGTGTACAGCTCTCTCAGACATCGATAGCACCAACGTTGGATGAAGGCAACATCATGTCTCCGCCTGCACTTTCCTCACAAACCTGCATTTTTCCAGGGACGCCCTACTCAACACCGTCTACACACAGCAGCCAGATCTCTGTCCCTCAGATGTGGTCAAATAAAAGGCCACTTCCTGCGACCCATTACAAAGCAAAGAGGTTGACTCTATCCCTCTGTAAGCTGTTGGCTACCGAAATGCTGCCTTCCCGCCTAGTGGACACACAGGATTTTAGAGACCTTATGTCTGTCGCTGTGATCCAGTACAAGATGCCCAATCACCACTGCTTCTCCAAGAACAGCATGCCCGCGATACACCAGCATGTCGCACACAACATCACCACTTCCTTGAGAAACTCTGTGTGCGACAGGGTGCATTTCAACACAGATACTTGGACCAGTAAGCATAGACAGGGTCATTACATGTCACTGACTGGGCACTGGCAAACTATGGTGAGAGATGGAGAAGGGTCTGCTGTACAAGTCTTGCCGTCCCCACGAGTTGTTTCAATCCTTCTTCTGTATGTAGAAGTTAATACACTGCTTCTGCCTCTTCAACCTCGTGTGGGTCCTCCACCTTGGCGCAAACCCTGTGTGGTCAGGCCACCCTTCCTTGTAACTGCGCACAAGGACTACCACACACCTCCTTACTATGCTGGCAGCAGAGCTCAATGCCATCAGGCGGTCAAAGTTTTACTTTGAAATGTATGGGAAATGTGAGTCACACCGCTGAGAAGTTGTGGACGGTTAGCTCTGGATACCGAGTTTCATCAATGGTTGTCTCCACTCAACCAGCAGCCAGGGAAGGCCGGGTGCGACAATGATGCAAACATGGGTGCGGCCCTTCGCTGTGACAATGTGACACACATGGCTTGTGTGGTTCACGTGTTGAACCTGGTTGTCCAGCAATTTTTAAAGCACTATCCTGGACCACATGGCCTTCTGCAGAGAGCACGGTGTAACGCCTTCCTTGATCCACACACTCAGATGGGCTGTTAATGATAGGCTAGAGGGAAGCCACTCACCAAGTAGGACCCCTAGAACCCTGAAACCCTTTAACCCCTATACAGGGATTAGGAATTACACAGGGCCCAAGGTGATTAATACCTGTGGAAGGCTGCATTTCCAGAGAATAGTAGTCAGGCAGGGTCAAAACATTAATTGAGGAACAGGAACAGAATGGGACGGCCAGGACTTAATCAGAAAACAAGCAGAGGTGAAATGCGGATCTGCCAACAAGGTACATAAACAGCAAGCAGGAAAAGTAGTCAGGTAACAAGCACACAAAATCATAAAACTGAACTGGGGGTAAAATTAACCAGAGGTTCATAGCTATGTCTGGCAGTGGTCTGCAGACAGGATGGGCATAAAAAAGGGTGTGGTGTCTTCCCATTGGTTGTAGCTGTATGATGGTATTTCATCTGTGAGATACCCACCAGCTACACTCAGCCAGAGATTCTGCATCTGTCAAGGTAATGCAGCCCAGTGTGTGAGCATAACCTGCGTCCACCTGCGCCGCTGGCATCGACTCCTCTCCCATCATCAGCACTATTCATGAAAGGAACACGTTGTCACCTGGCGACCGGAGTACAAATTGACGGAGCGGACTCCGTTGGTGACTTAACAGCCGTGTGCGGCAATGATGCAAACCTGGCTGCGGGCCATCGTCAGGGCAATGTGTCACACGTGCCTGGTATGGCTCACGTGTTGAACCTAATTCTCCATCAATTTTTAAAACACCATCACGGCCTACATGGCCTTGTGCAGCGTGCACGCTCGCTATGTGCTCACTTCCATCGTGCGCACACAGCAGCTCAACAACTTTCGTCGCTACAGAAGTCTTTAGGTCTGCTGGTTAAACGCCTGAAATGCGATGTGCCCACACGCAGGAATTTGAATCTGCACATGTTGCAGCGTTTGTGGCAGCACCGCCGAACCCTGCTGCAATACGTTATGACATATAGCCTGGGATAACTTGATCCAGAGGTGGTGCAGATCACGCTGCTGGAGTGGTGTCAGATCAAGGACCTATGCACCCTGCTACACAGTTTACAAATGTCGACGAAGATGTTTAGCACTGGCAATGTCATTCTCAGCGTGACAATTCTGGTCATCTACATGATGGAGCGCACTGTAATTATTATTCGGAGTCAGGTGTTGGGACAAGAGGAAGGGGAGGAAGTACAGGAGGAGTCATATGCGGAAGGGATAACAAGATCTACGAGGTCCAGATGGTCAGCGGCACCTAGGCGGCAGTCATGGTGAGGGAGAGGGATTAACAAGGGTGCATAGTATCAGCAAAAAGTGTTGAGGAAGGTGCAGGAGCCAATGAAGAAATGGAGAACGAACTTGTGATGGGCATGGAAGACTCAGCAGATGAGTGAGAGCTTGCTCACATTTCGGTTGTGCGAGGTTGTGGTGAGAGGGCAGAGGAAGGAGGCACGATTCTCACCTCTCCGCCACCAACACACCAAGCACTTGGTCCTCCTGGATGCAAGAGACACATCAGCGGCTTCTTGCTGCACTACCTACAACATGACCCTCGGATTGTACGAATTCAAAGTAATCCAGAATACTGGGTTGCCACACTGTTACATCCCCGGTACAAGACAAAATTTGGCAAAATAATTCGTGCCATATAAATGGACGCACGTATACAGGAGTATCTGCAGAATGTGGTACGCAATCTTAGATCTACTTTCCCACTAAACACCAGTGCTGCACAGAGTGAATCTCAACGCTTTGTCATGGATAGGAGGAAATGGTCTTTTAGTTGTCCACATCTGAGGGACCGAGGGCTGGCTGCTGTGCTGAGATGGCGTTGAGTACGATGTCCCTGCAGAGTTGCACTTTTGTTCATATACCAAAATGAGTTGAAAAAGGACAGATGCTGGTGGAAAGGGGAACAGGTGTGTTGGAAAGGTGAAATAAGTTTTGGTCCGTGGATTTGGTGGTTAAGCAACAGTAACATTTGCTGAAGAAACACCATCTGTTACAGTGGGACTGGCAGATTTGGATAAAGTGGTATATACTATGTTACCGCTATATAACGAAAATTAATAAGAAAAGAAAGAGAAAGGTATATATCACCATCAGCAGTCAGTGTACACCGTGCTCCCAGTTGGAAAAGGAGAGGTTGGCAACTGGAAGGTGTGGTGGAGGATACAGAGCTGTGTGGCTATGAAACTAATAGTAGCCTGAACCGAGTTAGACGCCATTCGGATCTGGAGACTGGGAGCCCTGTTAGCGTCACAGGGTCCACATGCCCACCCAGCCCAGGAACTCCCTGTTAACCACACAGGGGCCATTGAGTACGCTGACCGTGTGCGTAGGGGCCACACCTGTGGACAGCAGGCGCATCAGCAGCAGCAGGCCTGTTAATGCCACTGGGCTGCACAAGCAGGACTGGTAGGACAGGAGCTGGTCTTAACCGTTCTGCGTTACCAACTGTGGTGGTGGCCTGCATCGACACCCTATCCCTGCCTACCTCTGGCCTAAAGCCGCAATGGGTTCAACACATGGAGGTGTGCTCTTTCGTAGCATAATAGAACACTGCGCACCTCCTTGTTGGCTCCAGCCCCTTTTATAACCTGGGTCCGCCCCAAACCAGGGTGAACAACAATGCACCTCCTGGAGACAAAAGTAAAGTGACACGTCATGAGTGGCATAAGTAGCGTCCTATTTGGAACCGCAACTTCAATGATGACCTCATGGCTGCCATGACCCAAACACCTCACCAGTCATCGTCTGACCATCAATAATGCGGTGACAAGTCATAGGGGTGAGCCTCTGCAAGCCATTTGGGAGGACACCTGATGCCCTGTGGTCTATATGGGACCCCCACATCAGGGGCAGGGCCCAAGAGTTCATTACCGTACCTAGTCCCTGATGCAGTAAGTTCCTGAGCATGCTCAGTAGCATGAAATACAGTCTATGAAAAAAGACTATCAGCTTTAGCATGGTGTCTAGGCACAAAACAGGACTTAGACCCGGCACGGAGTGCAAGTACCTGTGCAAAGAGGCTTTTCACACTTAGTGTGGGAGCATGCGCTGTATCCCGAAATGAAGACTTAGCGTCAGGAATAACACAGTCAGGCTGAGCATACTCACTAGGCGAAACACTGTAATTAGGCTGCAGCTGGGGTAAATCGGCACACGCATGCGCACTAGCTGCCTCTCCACACTTAGACGTGGAGGGGAAATTGCTCTTGGAGATGCTGTCTATGAACAGAAGGAAAAGCTAAAGGAAGCCTGACTTTCTATCCCTCCGAATTATGAAATGCAGCAATGAATTCCATGAGTTTGCTATAACATTAGCGTAGCAAAATGTGCATGAGGGTGTCATGTAGAGGTGCTATAAATAGCTTGTCACCAGTGGGGCACTAATGGAATACAACAGCCATTTCTATGATGCCACTAAATGGCAGTATTTTTTGCTATCATTATAGCTTATTAAAAACAGAGCAGGAGGGTGTCATGCAGAGGTGCTAGAAATAGCTTGGCACCAGTGGGGCACTAATGGAATACAACAGCCACTTCTATGATGCCACTAAATGGCAGTATTTTTTGCTATCATTATAGCTCATTAAAAACAGAGCAGGAGGGTGTCATGCAGAGGTGCTGCACATAGATTTGCACCAGTGGGGCACTAATGGAGTACAATAGTCACGGTTAGGATGCCACTAGGTACACTGAGTGTTTGCTAGTATAATGGCTGAGTTCAAAAAAGTTGGAGTGTGCAATGCAAGCAGACGTGCTGCAAATATCTTTCCACTAGTTTGAGTAGACAAAAGTACAATAGCCACGTTTAGGATGCCACTAGGTACACTGAGTGTTTGCTAGTATAATGGCTGAGTTAAAAAAAGTTGGAGTGTGCAATGCAGGCAGACGTGCTGCAAATATCTTTACAATAGTTTGAGTAGACAAAAGTACAATAGTCACGTTTAGGATGCCACTAGGTACACTGAGTGTTTGCTAGTATAATGGCTGAGTTAAAAAAAGTTGGAGTGTGCAATGCAGGCAGACGTGCTGCAAATATCTTTACAATAGTGTGAATAGACAAAAGTACAATAGTCCCGTTTAGGATGCCACTAGGTACACTGAGTGTTTGCTAGTATAATGGCTTAGTTATAATGAGTTGGAGTGTGCAATGCAGGCAGAGGTGCTGCAAATATCTGTGCACTAGTGTGACTAGACAAAAGTCCAATAGCCATGTTTAGGATGCCACTAGGTACACTGAGTGTTTGCTAGTATAATGGCTTAGTTATAATGAGTTGGAGTGTGCAATGCAGGCAGACGCGCTCTGCAAATGTCTTTGCACTAGTGGGACTATAGCAAAGTCCAATAGCCACGTATAGGATGCCACTAGGTACACTGAGTGTTTGCTAGTATAATGGCTTAGTTATAATGAGTTGGAGTGTGCAATGCAGGCAGACGCGCTCTGCAAATATCTTTGCACTAGTGTGACTATAACAAAGTCCAATAGCCACGTATAGGATGCCACTAGGTACACTGAGTGTTTGCTAGTATAATGGCTTAGTTATGAGTTGGAGTGTGCAGAGGACAGGAGGGTACAGTGCCAGGATTTTGGGGCTCTGGATAGAGGAATGGAAGCCTGCCTTTCTATCCCTCCTAATAGGGAAATGCAGGGAGGAAATCCCTGACCTTGGCTACACAGACGCTGGCGCTGTTTTCAGGACCTGTCACCTTAACTCTGACCCTGCCGGTTTGAGCCCTTAAAAGGATTGCTAGAAAGTGCTCTCCCTAAGCTGTCCAGCGCTGTGTATGGAGCGCATACAGCAGTATCGGCGATATGACTCAGGAAGCAGCTGCGACAGTGATGTCTGACACCAAAGACGCAGAAGAGATAATGGCGTCCTGGAGGAAAATGTCCGGTTTTATAATGCAGGGACATGTGACATGGACATCCTATCACACATGCCGTTGCTTCTCTGGCTAAAAGTCCACTTAGCTGTGTGTGTGTCTGGGATTGGCTGACATGCTGGACCGCCCCACAAGACGCGCGCGCTTAGGGAAGGAAGACAAGAAAAAAAAAAAAAAATGGCGATCGCCATTATAGAAACAGCAGTGATCTGAAGGCGCTGTTCACGCACACTATACATTGAAATGTCATAATAGTGTGATTCACAGAGTGACTTACACTATTACAGCAGAAACCAAGCTAGGATTTAGCTGTTTTTTTGCTGCTAGAACCGTTCTCGAACGTTTCTAGAACTATCGAGCTTTTGCAAAAAGCTCGAGTTCTAGTTCGATCTAGAACAGGGCCCAAAATCACTCGAGCCTAGAACTGGAGAACCACGAACCACGAACCGCGCTCAACTCTATTCACGAGTCAAGGTTATCAGAGCATCCAACTATTGGTTACAAGTACCGAGCACCCAAGTATGGTAGGGCTCGCTCATCACTAATGGACAGTCCAGTGGAGTGGAGCAGGGAGAAGCCACCAGGGGTCTACCGTGGACTGGTGATTTAAGATGCATCTGACCATGGATAAGGAGGGCGATGGGCCCATACACCGTGTAGCAGCCACTGCCGGGTGCTGCAGTAGGTGCTATTCTTTTTAATAAGATCTGACCTGCAGTACCCAGCAGCGGTCACTAAACAGTGTATGGAGCTGTGGCTTTGTGTTCTGTACACTATTGACATTAACTTTGGGCCACCACAAAAGAATATACAATTGATTGTCTGAAATCCCGGTGTCACACCCCACGATTCTGGGAATAGGTCATTAATATAAAAGTTGTGGACAAACCCTTTAAGAATCATACACCGGGTCACATTTATCTAATTAAATGAGTTACGTAATATTCAATATTTATAAAAAATGTAAATAGGCAGGCCAGTTGCTGCAAGTTATCGCCTGCCTAGGATATGGGATAACTACTAGAGGTCTCAGTACTGAGCCCCTCAAAGATCCCTGATCTCAACACTAGGACCCTCCCAAATCTAGTATTTATCCCTGTGGATTGTTGATACCTTGTAGAATTTAGGAAACTCCTCTAAAGTTCTCCTTACCTGAAACATAAGACAGATTTTTAAATAAGAGTGTGCCAACACAACTTGTCAAAATTTTTATATTAAAGGGTTATTTCCATCTTAGACATTTTTGGCATATCTGCAAGATAGAAAACAAATGTCTGACAGATGAGAAAGCCATGGAACCCATAGGGTGTAGGGGCGACATGACAGCCCGGAGGGTAGGGAGTTGATGGGGTTAAACAGTGTTGGTTCGTTTAGCAATGAGGAAAAGAAGGTGATTGGTTAGGGGGTGGCGTGTGGTGGTAGTAAAGGAGAGAGCTTCATGGTGTATATAATAGGAGGTGGGAGTCAATTACCTCCTCTTGCATTTCCTGGATGACAGCTTGGACGGGCTGGGGAATCTCCATCATGACATCCAGCCTGATGGATCTGGACATCGCAGAACTGCAGCTTTGACGGGCTGGGGAACCTCTATCATGATGTCCTGAGGAATCCTCAGATCTGGTCAGCATGGCGGTGCAGGGCGCCCAGGCAGTGCAGTCCCACACCCAGGCTGCCTGGGTGTCTCCTCGGCACCTTCCCCCCCCCCTTTGCTGCAGTGCTGGCAGTTTCAGGACTCGCCGGGGTCTTTTGGGGAAGGTGGGGGTGAGGAGGACAACGTGAGAGCCCCCACTCCCGTGGGGACCCTCCGCAGCTGGGTGGGCAGCGGTAGCTTGCAGCGCCTGCTCTGGCTGTCGGGAGGAATCTCCTGCAGGGCCGCGACGGCCGAAAAGGGGGCGTGTCCAGCCCGGGGGCCTACTTCCGGTGTGAGGCCTCAGGCTGGATTTTTTGAGCGATGCGGCCGCTCCTGGCAGGGAGCGCGCCCAGCGGCGGTGGATGGACAACACCCCCCCCTCCCTCCGCGGGGGGGGCGGAGGACGGCTGCCTACAGGGTCACCTCACCTGTGTGGCTGGATTATCGGGACCGGAGGACTGGGCGCAGCAGGCGGCGGCGAGGAGGAGACAGGAGGCGCTTGCAGGGTCACCTCACCTGTGTGGCTGGATTATCGGGACCGGAAGATTGGGCGCAGTAGGTGGCGGTGAGGAGGAGACAGGAGGCGCCTGTAGGGTCACCTCCCCTGTGTGGCTGGATCATCGGGACCGGAGGACTGGGCGCAGCAGGTGGCGACGAGGAGGAGACAGGAGGCCTGCTGTCTATCCTGGAGCAGGCATTGGGACAAGGGTGCAGCTCTCATCAGTAGCGGCTTCCCCCAGGAGGGGAGCGCCCAGCATTGTGGAGGCGACAATTGGCCCAAACAGGGCATGTGGACACGGTGCTCCTGGCGTCAGGGGGCGAACCCGGCGGGCATTCGGTGCCTGCAGCTTGAGGGACTGTCCCGGGATCAGCGACGGACGACTGGCGAAAAGGACGGTGACGGCTGATCTGAGGGCGTCCTCTGGAGGCAGCCTGGCGCGGTAATCAATTTAAGTTTCAGCCTTTTTGTAGTGGTGGGGGGACAGTCGCTGTAGTGGAGTAGTGTCTGGAGATATGGGTAGCAGCTGGGGGGGTTTGGAGCATGTGGTTATGTGTCGCCCTGGGCAAGCCAGGGGACACAGGTCACAACAACACCCACACCCCACATCCCAGGTAGGAACACCTCAGTCAAAACACAAATCCTTGTTGCCCTCTTCCAGTGACTGTTGATGCACACCAGGGGGTGGGCCAGGCGGTTGGCTCCGCCCACCGAGGAGGTCACAGTTCTGGAAGTGGGAAAACCAGGCAGTGAGCTCAGGGACGAGCTTGAGGAGAGTTGAGCCCAGGCAGGGCAAGAGTGCAGTCTAGCTGAGGGCTAGAGTAAACAGAGAGGTGAAAGTGAAGGAAAGAGAAGTGGCAAAGGAGGAAGTGAAAGGAACAGCTAGTGAAAGTAGAGCGAAGAAGAAAGTGACAGAAAAGCCTGAAGGTCCGTGACTGTGTGTCCGGACGGAACCAGCAAGGTTGGCAACAACGGTGACTGTCTGGAGGGGGACCGTTTGGAAGTTCCTGGAAGGACCCCGGAGGCTGTGTGTGCCCGCTGGTCTGGAGCAGTGTTCCGAAGGACAGTCAGCACCAGGACAGGGGCTTTCGGACCCCGGCAGGGCTAGGAGTCGTCAAATCTGCTAAATCCGTTAGTGAAGGGGACGTAGATCTCCCAGCAACAAAGTCCCGATAGACGGCAACAGCCCGACCATTACCGAGGAGACACCGCCACCGCCAAGGCACCAGTTTCCTCAGGGCCAGCGCCTGCGGGCAAAGTGTAGGGCTCCTCCGGCCCAGATTGCAGCCGGGGAGCGGGTAACCGGAGGGAATCCACCGCTACCACCATCAGAACACAAGGTGCAGGGAAGAGTGACATCACCGTTAACTACCGGGAAAGCAAGAGCAGCCGTCTGTGGGACCGTCCTACCAGCCGTTTGGTTTACCGTACAAACTGTGTCCGTGTCTCAGGCTGAGTGAGTACCACAGTGCCGCAAGGCACAGCGCTGCCCCCGCGTCCCTGCGCCCACCGGGCCCTACACCCCACAAACCATCACCGGGCCCCGGGATCACTAACCCCTACCCACGGAGGGGCACCCAACAACTAGCTGCTCTCCCACCATCACTCCCGGGGTCCTCGCATCGAGCAGCGGTGGTGAAATCACCACAGCCGTGGGTGGCGTCACGAACTATAACAATCCCCATCACCCCAACAACATCCCCTTTCACTCACGGGCGAGGAGTGTCGCTCGAGAAGCCCCGGGATCCGGCCTACGGCTCGAGCCACCAGGAGCGGCAGCCGGACCCGAGCAGAAGGGGTGAGCGCGGTGTGCTGACACCCTCCTCCCCGCCCGCGACAACTTGGCGTCACGAACAGGATCCTACCGCTCTGCCGTCTGGTAGAGGTGCGCCTTGTTACCGCCGGAGGTATCCGGCAGGAAAATTTCAGAAGCCGCCATCTTTGGCGCGAAAAGTTCCCGCTCGAGCGTCTTCTCGAGCAGTAGAGGCGCGAAGGCCAAGACTCCGCCCCGGGAGAGGAGGGGCCGGAAAGAGCTAAGGGGGACGCGATGGCGGCCGGCCGCATGTAGCTGCGGCTATAAAAGCAGGGACGCCAGGACTCTGCAAACATCCCGTTCCTGGAAGCAAACGAACCAGCCGTCATGTGGATGCCGTCCCGCGACACCGTGCCCCCCGCGCCTGGAACCGCGGCGTGGGTAGAGATCCGGACCGCGCAGCTCTACCAACGGCTGCAGGTGAAGATGCAGCTCCTCATGGAGGAGTGGGAGGCCGACATGGCGGACGTTGTAGCCACCGTGCGGAGACGCGAGGAGGAAGCGGAGAAAGGGATGGTGAGTGACCCACGTCCCGACGCCCTTGAGGGGCCGGTCATCGCGGCTGTGGGGCCCGGTCCAAGCCCTCTCCCTTTGCTGCCTCCCTCGCCACCCGTCCCGGAGGCCGTGACCCCGCCACTAGGCCTGCTACCACCGCAACCGGTAGCAGTACCCAGCGTCACCGCCCAAGCGGGCCAACCTGTAGCCGGAGCTTGCAGCAAGTCAGCGGTGTTGCCGTGGAAGACTCCGAAGACCGAACCGGAGGCATCCCCTGAGAAACTCCCCGAGCCGGAGCTGAAGACCCGTTCCGAGCCGAAGGCCCGGCAGCGGAAAGCCCCTATGCCCATCCCCCACACCTCGGCTGAGGTGGCGCCGGGTTGTTGCTGCAAGGCAGCGCCCAAGGCCATGACACCGCGGGATACGCTACCCACCTTCCTGACAGTGGGTAACGTGCTGGATGTCCCGCGGGGCTCAACCCGTGCGCCGGAGCCATACTGGGACAGGGAGCCGACCAAGCTGGGCCTGGAGATCGCCGAAAGGGAGAGGAAGAAGGCCGAGCTGGTGGCCAGAGCGATCCGGGAGAAAGAGAATCTCCGGCAAGCGACATTCCGTGACCGGGGACCGCTGCACGAGGGACAGGTGAGGCGGTTTGATGTCCGCCGGGGCTACGGGTTCATCCACGAGCCAGGCCTGGAGGCCGAGGTGTTTGTAGCCCGGCGGGATGTGCATGCTCACCTGCCCGAAGAACATCCCGGCCGTAACCTGATGCCGGGAGATATTGTGCACTATACCCGGCACTTTGGGGAGCGAGGGTGGTTTGCGCTGGACGTTAACCTCAGGAGGGGCCCGGAGGCCCGAGCGAGCGCAGACCTCTACCCCTTGCCAGCAGCCCCAGCGCTTGAAAGACCGGAGTAGGGCAATGGAGGCCCGCAGCACCGTCCCCGTTGGGACCACCTGCTTGTGTGTTTGTTTGAAAAAGTTTGAAAAGTTTTGAAAAATGGAAAAACACTGATTACCGAAGTTTCACCTGATTCACCGTGTGATTGAACCGGCTGGAGCCGGCACCGTTGTCCCCATGGGGACCGTTTAAAATGCATGGGAACTATCCATGGACAAGCCCGTGAACTCTGCAGGGCAACCACAAACGTTAGTGGCTTGTAAATATGTTGGGTACCGTTACCATTTTCCGCAATACCGCCTCCGGAGAGGCAGGTTGGAGGACAGATCCCGCTCGGGTACCGTGTGCTGGACTGTGGGTCAAGGGGTGCTGCCTGGGTTTTAGGGGCAGCATCAGGGCCAGGTTGCTTGGGTGGGAGAGAGCGGAAAACCGTAACCGTACACCGTTGCAACGTTTAAGTAAATGTGCCTCCCGTCTTGGGAAGAGTATTTGAAAATGTATGTAATGTTTAACCTGTTATCCCCTTTTTACAGAAAAATAAAACCGGTGTAGGACGGCAGCCCGCGGACGGTCTGCATTTTGCTAAGGGGGAATGTGTCGCCCTGGGCAAGCCAGGGGACACAGGTCACAACAACACCCACACCCCACATCCCAGGTAGGAACACCTCAGTCAAAACACAAATCCTTGTTGCCCTCTTCCAGTGACTGTTGATGCACACCAGGGGGTGGGCCAGGCGGTTGGCTCCGCCCACCGAGGAGGTCACAGTTCTGGAAGTGGGAAAACCAGGCAGTGAGCTCAGGGATGAGCTTGAGGAGAGTTGAGCCCAGGCAGGGCAAGAGTGCAGTCTAGCTGAGGGCTAGAGTAAACAGAGAGGTGAAAGTGAAGGAAAGAGAAGTGGCAAAGGAGGAAGTGAAAGGAACAGCTAGTGAAAGTAGAGCGAAGAAGAAAGTGACAGAAAAGCCTGAAGGTCCGTGACTGTGTGTCCGGACGGAACCAGCAAGGTTGGCAACAACGGTGACTGTCTGGAGGGGGACCGTTTGGAAGTTCCTGGAAGGACCCCGGAGGCTGTGTGTGCCCGGTGGTCTGGAGCAGTGTTCCGAAGGACAGTCAGCACCAGGACAGGGGCTTTCGGACCCCGGCAGGGCTAGGAGTCGTCAAATCTGCTAAATCCGTTAGTGAAGGGGACGTAGATCTCCCAGCAACAAAGTCCCGATAGACGGCAACAGCCCGACCATTACCGAGGAGACACCGCCACCGCCAAGGCACCAGTTTCCTCAGGGCCAGCGCCTGCGGGCAAAGTGTAGGGCTCCTCCGGCCCAGATTGCAGCCGGGGAGCGGGTAACCGGAGGGAATCCACCGCTACCACCATCAGAACACAAGGTGCAGGGAAGAGTGACATCACCGTTAACTACCGGGAAAGCAAGAGCAGCCGTCTGTGGGACCGTCCTACCAGCCGTTTGGTTTACCGTACAAACTGTGTCCGTGTCTCAGGCTGAGTGAGTACCACAGTGCCGCAAGGCATAGCGCTGCCCCCGCGTCCCTGCGCCCACCGGGCCCTACACCCCACAAACCATCACCGGGCCCCGGGATCACTAACCCCTACCCACGGAGGGGCACCCAACAACTAGCTGCTCTCCCACCATCACTCCCGGGGTCCTCGCATCGAGCAGCGGTGGTGAAATCACCACAGCCGTGGGTGGCGTCACGAACTATAACAATCCCCATCACCCCAACAACATCCCCTTTCACTCACGGGCGAGGAGTGTCGCTCGAGAAGCCCCGGGATCCGGCCTACGGCTCGAGCCACCAGGAGCGGCAGCCGGACCCGAGCAGAAGGGGTGAGCGCGGTGTGCTGACACCCTCCTCCCCGCCCGCGACAGTTAGTTTATAGGTCGGTTGGTGCCGTGGTCCCCGGGGGATGTGGGTTCATGTTCTGGAGGCCAGGGGCAGAGTTACGGACGGGGTGGTCTCATGGCAGCGGGGCCGTGAGGGTGCAGGTGGCGTCAGGTCCGGTGGTTACAGTTGCAGGTTGGGGATGGCGAGGTTCGGCGTTTACCGCAGTTTAGGTCTTGTGAGACTTGGTTAAGGGGGCTGATGATTGCGGCACATGTGAGCGGGTGAGACGGCGCAGTTATTGAAGGTTTGCTGGGGTGTTTCATTATTAATCTTCTGATGCATGGTGGTTCTTATTGGATGAATTATGGTGGGTAAGGTAAAGGGGAGAGGGGTCCCGCGGTACGGTGTGTGCGAGGAGTTTTCAGGGGGTTTTTGTGAGTGATGTGTAGGTGCGGGGCCCCGGTATGGTGCGAGGGTTGCTGTGGATAAGTGAATAAAGGAGAGCGGAAATGTAGGAGAAGGTGAAGTGTTGGTTGCTGTAATGGGCTTGTAGGTTTGCAACCGCATCAATGGTAACATGGGGTTAATTTGTGGCTAGTCAGCATGTTATCCCATTGTGGAGGTTGGTGCTGGGAGGAATGTTGAGTCCAGCGTGACTGAATTGGTGTCAATGTAGGTGCTGGGCAGCTTTGGGCTGCTGTGGGTGAACTCGGTTAATCAGCAATGGTGGGCTGCGGACGGAATAATGGAGTTTTTCGGACAGCCGTGATTACGGGTGGGGACTATGCGAGTTATGGTTTGGACTAGAGGATTAAGTACTTGTGGTGCATAGAGTGTAAGTCGGATAGCTTAGGGCCATCTGGTATTATTGGGTGTTTTGCATGGGTGGACTCCTGGCATCTGTGGGCTGGTGGAGTCTATTTAATATTCATATACAATTTAAAAAAAAAAGGAATGCTTGGCCCGGTGGTAGGTATGGGCATCTGGGTAAGGGTTTGCTTAGGGAGTCGTGGTGCTCCGGTCTCACGGCACAAAGGTATTTGGTTTGAAGGTGCAGTTGTGCGTTATGGGAAAATAGTGGTACGCCCCTCGGTGGTCGGCTTTGAGCGGATACTATGGTGTGGCCAAGGTTTTAATTTATCTTGGGGTGTAATATGAGAGCTCAAAGGGGGTTGCGTGTCACAAGGTTTTCCTTGAGATCGAAAGGCCCGGACATGGTGTTTGGTAAAGTTGTGTCTCCTGATGCCCATAGTTGCATATGGAGTCAACCGGGCCAGTGGTGTGGCTGCAATTTTCCGGTGGGCATTGTAGTACAGGGAGCTTGTCGTGGTCCAGTTTGCGGAGGCAAGCGGAATATGCATTATGGTTGGAGGTGTTGTTGGGGACCTTGGGATTGAAGGTAATGCTTCAATATCTTCGCCTCAGTAAGGGGTACAGGGCGATGGTTGCGGTTGTTTTGTTTTTTGAGGCCGTGTTAATTTTGGGGTGGAGCATGGTTCCGTTAGGCTGTGTGGGCCTCGTTGAAATTAAGTGGGCCTGATTTCGGATGAAGAAGGTCCATTAGTGTGGTAGTTGAGTATGTGGGAAGATTTTGGGATTTTCTGGGGAAGACAGCTCGAGCCTCTGTTGTTGTCAGAGGGTGTGATGGCGGAATAAATCGGTCAGGGGAGGCCGGTAGTGATATTTGGCTCTGGGGAAGCTGCAAGGTCAGCTGTAGGGGAAATTTCAAGGCTATGGATTGCAGTCGTTTTACAGCGGGGTTTCACTTTAGCGGTTTCCTGGGAGAACTAGGTTTGGGGTGCGAAGTGACCCAGTAGCATAAGCAGTGTGAGTGTCATCCTGTTGTTGTATCTCAACCCCAGTGGTGGTTTAATTCAGCTGGAGACAGGAGGAGGACTGACTGTACAGGGTGACTGTACAGTGGTTCTTTGGTCGGTACTGGGGAGGATGATGGTACAGTCGGTACTGCATTTAATTGGTTATAATAAGGCCAGCGGGGCATGGTGTGGATTCCGGTATAGTTTGGGAGCTTGTGGCATGGTGGGCCTGAGTGGCCGTCACAGGGACCCGGTGGCTCCTGCCACCAAGGATCAGGGGAGTGCGGTGCAGTAAGGTGGACTGGGTACGCTGGCTGGTGCATATATTGGATGCTCAGAGTTTAAGTGATGGATGGAAAGGTTTTAATGGTTGGTTTGGCTTGCAAGTTGGGGGAGCAAACGTTGGGTGTGTGGGGGTCCAGGTCACGCAAGGTGTCACGTGGCCTGTTCTGTGGCGGGGGTAGGTCTGGTCCAGAGGCGGTTTAACGGATAATGTTATTTGATTGGAGAGTCACTTGTAGGATATAGTGGCTCCGGTTACAAGGATCTTGCAGGCATGGGTCCTGCAAGGTGGGGGGTATTGATCCGTAGGTGATTCATACCTCATCTCCGGCCCGGTGTGTGTTGCGGCAAGGGATCATGTTTTGGTGGTGGAAGGTGGTTTCTGGATCGGGCCTACCCAGGGTTACGTATTGTATTACGTACTGTATTATTATTATTATGGTATTACCTATTGTTAAATGTTGGGGACGCCCGTTGGACGGCGCCCCCTTGTGTTAGTGTGTAAACAATAGGCAATAAAGGGCTGCTGTGGCCATTTTCTACCAAGTCGCAAGCAGTGTCCGTGATATTATTGATACCGGGTAAGGGTAATTGGGAATAATATAGGAATCAACGACCGGAAAATCCCTCCTGGAAATTTCAAGAAAGCCATGGAACCCTTCTATTGTGTATTGTTATTATTGGTGTGTTTATATGCATGGATAATTATTCAATTTTAAGAGCCATTACAAAAAAAAAAAAATGAGAAAAGAAAGGATTGGAGAAAGTGTCGTGTATAAAATAAAACGAAAAAAAAAAAAAAAAAACGAAAGAAAAGAGATTTCTTTGTGGATTGTGATGTATATTGTCATTTGGGATTCTTGGAAGTGGGTGAATAAGATGGGGGTAATGTGGGAATATATGTATATGTATATGATGTGTATGATGTATATGTGTATGGTCAGCATAAATGGGGATTATGTCCTTTGTCACAGCAACGGGGGTAGGTCTGGTCCAGAGGAGCTCTAATTGTTACTGGTGTTTGGATGGAGAGCCACTGGGGAAGGTACAGTGGCTCCGGTTACTGGTGACCTGCAGGTACAAGGTTGTCTGCAGGGAGGAGGTATTGCTCCGTTGGTGATCAATGCCTTATATATGGGTCAGGGTTGTTGCCAAGGATTATATATTAAGGAGTTGATGGTTGCCAGGAAGTCACAGGTGGCTATAGTGCCCCAGGTGATAGGTAATTGAAAGTACGGGTGTTTTTGGTTTGGGTAAGGGTATTACTCCTTTGGTGACTTTTACCTCATTTAAATATGGGACCATTGTTATGGTCAGTGATCCATTTTGGTGAAATGGTAATCGCAGGAGGAGTCACTGGTTGGGGTCATGGTTCTGGATCCAAGTGCAGTGCAAGCACGTGGTTCTGCAAGGCATAGGGGTTTTGATCCGTAGGTGATTAATACCTCTTATCTCTGGGCTGGTTGCAGCTCGGGGATGTTGTTGGATTAAAGTCGCTAACGGGCTTTAAGGTTTTTGAGGTCACAGTTACTGTTATGCACATGGGGGATTGATCCGTAGGTGATTGATGCCTCATATCTCTGGGCTGGAGGTTGCAGCCGGGGATAATATTGAGTTGGAGGTAAAGAGGAATGTAAGGTTTTGAGACACGGTTGATACTTGATGCTTCTTGGGGGGGTTTTAATCCGTAGGTGATTAATGCCCCCATCTCTGGGTCAGTGTGTTGCGGCCAGGGATCGTGTTTCTGACGGTTGTGTGATTGAAGGGTCACTTGTAGGATATAGTGGCTTTGGTTACAGGGATCTTGCAGGCATGGGGTCCTGCAAGGTTGGGGTATTGATCCATAGGTGATTAATGCCTCGTATCTCTGGGTCGGTGTGTTGCGGCCAGGGATCGTGTTTTTCTGACGGTTTGTGTGATTAAAGAGTCACTTGCGGAATACAGTGGCTTTGGTTACAGGGATCTTGCAGGCATGGGGTCCTGCAAGGTTGGGGTATTGATCCGTAGGTGATTAATGCCTCGTATCTCTGGGTCGGTGTGTTGCGGCCAGGGATTGTGTTCTGGTGGTGGAGTATGGCTTCTGGACCGGACTTATGGCGGGGGTAGGTCTGGTCCAGAGGCGGTTTAACGGATAATGTTATTTGATTAGAGAGTCACTTGTAGGATATAGTGGCTCCGGTTACAAGGATCTTGCAG
The DNA here is from genome assembly GCF_048569485.1 of Anomaloglossus baeobatrachus. Classification (NCBI taxonomy): domain Eukaryota; kingdom Metazoa; phylum Chordata; class Amphibia; order Anura; family Aromobatidae; genus Anomaloglossus; species Anomaloglossus baeobatrachus. The sequence continues at coordinate 81,354,740 of NC_134359.1, read as the reverse complement.
GCATGGGTCCTGCAAGGTGGGGGGTATTGATCCGTAGGTGATTCATACCTCATCTCCGGCCCGGTGTGTGTTGCGGTCAGGGATCATGTTTTGGTGGTGGAAGGTGGTTTCTGGATCGGGCCTACCCAGGGTTACGTATTGTAGTACGTACTGTATTATTATTATTATGATATTACCTATTGTTAAATGTTGGGGACACCCGTTGGACGGCGCCCCCTTGTGTTAGTGTGTAAACAATAGGCAATAAAGGGCTGCTGTGGCCATTTTTTACCAAGTCGCAAGCAGTGTCCGTGATATTATTGATACCGGGTAAGGGTAATTGGGAATAATATAGGAATCAACGACCGGAAAATCCCTCCTGGAAATGTCATGGGTAGCACCTGTGGGACTTACAAATATGCCAATCTCTAAAATGAAAAAAGCACAACAAGTAGTGATGGCCGAACTAAAAGAACTAGGGATGTTTAGTTTGAAAAAGAGAAGGCTGAGAGGAGACTTAATAGCGGTCTACAAATATCTGAAAGGTAGTCATAGTGCAGAGGGAACTACCCTATTCTCATTAGCACAAGGAACAACATGAAGCAATGGGATGAAACTAAAAGGAAGGAGATTCAGATTAGACATTAGGAAAAACATTCTGACAGCGAGGGAAGTCAGAGAGTGGAACAAGCGACCACTAGAGGTAGTGAGGGCAGTCAGAGAGTGGAACAGGCGGCCACCGGAGGTAGTGAGGGCAGTAAGGGAGTGGAACAGGCGGCCCCCGGAGGTACTGAGGGCAGTCAGGGAGGGGAACAGGCGACCATGGGAGGTGGTGAGCTCTCCATAAATGGAAATCTTAAAGCGGAAACTGGATAAACATATAGCTGGGATGATTTAGGAAAGCCTGCACTCGCAAAGGGTTGGTCCCGATGGCCCTTGAGGTCCCTTCCAACTCTATCATTCTATGATTCCATGATTCTAATAACCCAGACTGTAAAAGTCTGGATCCGCGTGAGAAAACCTAGCACCCATGAACCAATCTGAAGCCCGTAGTTCTCAGAGAACTGTGGGTAACTATCCAGATCCTGCCACTCGGGTAATTCAAATATAAAATAAAAGAAAAAGAAAGAAAATAAGAATATTGCAGGAGCGTTATGCTTACCAGTCTCCGCACAACTGTAACATTACTTCTGGGCTGCTCATTAACCACATGAATATGCACTGCTTCCCCCATCCACCGGCAGTACCGGCATCTGTGATTGTTTACAGGCAGACCGCGCCCCCATCCTGTTTGACAGCGTGCCTGACTGCTTGGAATCATACATGCTGTCTGCATATGTATAGTGCCGAATGGTGCACCCCCTTCCCGATCAGATATTGATGACCTACCTAAACATGGCCTATCGATAAACAAGTAGTGGCCAACTTCTTTAAATTAGAGAACACGTTAGGTTACATATTTGTCAAATTGTCATCATTACATCTCCACACAACAGTAGAAGGTGTGAATAATGCATTTCCTAAGTGATCTGAATGAAGTCATCATGTAGTTGACATAATCATGATGAGAGCAATCTCTGACAGAGGAAAATAAATCACATCTTAATAGCTACTCTCAAGGAGCTGGGAAAGTGACAGTAAAGCGGGCTTTACATGCTGCGACATCGCTAGCCGATGCTAGCGATGTCGAGCGTGATAGCACACACCCCCATCGTACGGCCGATATGTGTTGATCGCTGCTGTAGCGAACATTATCACTACGGCAGCGTCACACGTACTTACCCGCTCTGCGACGTCGCTGTGACCGGTGAACCGCCTCCTTTCTAAGGGGGCGGTTCGTTCAGCGTCACAGCGTCGTCACTAAGCGGCCGCCCAATCAAAGCGGAGGGGCGGAGATGAGCGGGACAAACATCCCGCCTACCTCTTTCCTTCCTCATTGCTGGCGGCACGCAGGTAAGGAGAGGTTCCTCGTTCCTGCGGTGTCACACGTAGCGATGTGTGCTGCCGCAGAAACGAGGAACAACATCGTTACTGCAGAAGCAACGATAATTGGGAAGAGGGGGGCATGTCACCGATTAGCGATTTTGAACGTTTTTGCAACAATTCAAAATCGCTAATAGGTGTCACACGCAAAGACGACTACGCTAACGTGGCCGGATGTGCGTCACAAATTCCGTAACCCCAATGAGATCGCTTTAGCGATCTCGTAGCGTGTAAAGCCACCTTAAAAGACAAAATCTCCAATCCCTGGTATAAATGTACTTGAATGGGACGTGACTCACTTATGCGTGGAGGGCAGTGCAGTAGACTGGGATCACTGGTGGTCATCGAGATGACAGTAGATCAACAGTCCCCAACCTTTCTAAACTTGAGCACCATATTCAGCTCTAATAGATGGGAAACCTCCAATTTACACAATAGTGACACCAAGAGCCCCACAGTCCCAATGAAATGATGGGCAAAGCTTCCCCCAGAAAGCACACAGAAACCTTGTTGCATTGGCAGGATACTTACATCAAAGGGTTCCCACTCTACCCTATGTAATCTTGCATCAAGCACCCTCCCCACATTATTGCACCCAGCTTCATGTCTCCTCTAACTGGCGGTATCGTCCTGTCTCCAGTTTACTATACTTATTCCCTCTCCCCACCATTATTGTATACACACATCCCGATGTGCTCTTCTGTGTGGGGCTATTCACAAAATTCTCCATCAGCTCTTCATAGCTGTTTGCTAAACCTGCCACATAACATGAGCCCACGCGCCACAAGTGGCTCTTGAGCTACAGGTTTGGGACCCGCTGTAGAGTCTGATATTGGAAATAACAAGTCAACATATTCTGCAGTTCAGATTGTTGCCAAAAAGAGCCCCTGTCCCAAAAAGGACTTTGGGTTGTTGCTTTTGGTTGGATCTGTACCTAGAACCCTATGCTATGCCGTCGTTGACTGATATTGACAGTCCGACCAATGGCGCCTAGAACAAAGGCTTTCTTTTATTAACTGAAGAACAGTGCTATAATTCCCAAATACAAAGCTAGGTCTGTATCCTTTGATATCCCAGAGGTCAGATCCTCACTCAGCAGATATTGGTAGCATAATCTGGTGTATACACTATGGTGGAAATATACACATATTTTATTGCATAAGCTCTACATTATCATCTTGTAAAATATTTATCAATGAACTAAATATAATCAGCCTAATGTCATTATAAAACCCAGACTGTGGTGTCTGACAGCTCAAGTGGTCCTAACATAGGTGGTCAAATGTCAGACGACTAGCAGTCAACAAATCAAGACGGCTCAGATCAGCAGAATACTCAACATCAGAAAATCACATTTTTTCATATTTTCCCTTAAAAAAAAAAAAGAGTTTGCGCTAATTTTCTTGTCAAAACGACAGAAATTTCAACAGAACCTAAATAAACCTATGATAAGTCAATGTCACGTATGGACTTGGGGAAGGTCGAGATACTGTCAGGGCCGGGAAGACTGGTAGGCCCAGGAGGTGGATCCACTGGACCTTGCACCCCACCGGAGGGCAGGGTACACGGCAGCCGGAGCGCTGACGTGGCAGGGACAAGTATAAACAGGTCACCAGAGTCACAGAGTTCTTTAGGACAGTAATGTAAACAGGCATAGGTACCAAGGAGCAATGACAAGAAGTCAGCAGGACACGGCACCAGGGGACCTGAGCACCTAGCTCATAAGACTAGCTACAAGACATGTTGATCAGGCCCCGCCCACATGGAAAGGCAAGTCTTATATACCCAGCACAGCCCCATGTCATTACCTGCTTCAGGTGTGCTGGGCCTATAAGACCAGGAGAGTGGGCGCGGCCTGGTCCTATACAGAACCATGAGGCTAATACTCAGAGTCAGACTCCTGAGACCAGGAACAGGACTCAGGGGAGCAAGAGCGGGAGCGGCAGCCATGACTGGTGAACACATGGGCTGGATCAGTGGGTAAGGAGTGGTGCTGGGACACGGGGAGCGTGACAGATACACAACAAACAGGGGTTTCACCACAACAAACAAGGGGTACACAGTTGACACTTTAACAATGGTGGGCTCTGGCACTAGGGAGGGAGATGATGGGACACCTCCTGCACTCACATGCAGCTGCAACCTGCACTCCTAGCAAGCCCTATAAAGGTTCTACACCTGTCGCTGAGCAAGATACCTAAAATTCTAAGAAGCCCTGCAATAACCGTGGCTAGTGAGCTGGCAGGTGAGGATCGCTAGTCCCAACTCTGCACTAAAACAACATGAAGGGAAGGTAAAACAGACAGGGGAAATAACAAAGGAGAAATCCCAACTTTACTGTTGCAGTCAGACACCAGGACTGCAACCTACACCACTTCACACAACAAGGGTTCCAGCAGCTCCTTCCACCTTGAAACCTAATTTCAGAATGAATCAGAATAACCGGCCCCTCTACTGGGAGATGTGACCATATATAAGGGAAAGGAGTGGTCACCAACCGGAAACACCTGAGGCCAGGAGTCAGAAGCTGCTGGAAAGTAAAACTGACATTAACCCTTTTAGCACCAAAGGAATGGGAATACATTTAATGTGATGGGTCTCAGATCAGACAGCACAGAGAGACTCTGGCCCAGATTCTGTCACAAGTCTCTAGATGCAGAGAGAGGGCGGTGACAGTCAATGTGGTCATCAGTCGCAACTGATCTTTGTCTTATGATGGATCCAGCATAGGGATGTAACTTATGTAATAAATGAAACCACAATGTAGAAATGAACAAATCCTTATCTGTATCTATGTCAAGAGGCCAACATATTTCCATCTTTGAGGCTACTGACTTATCTGAAGGAGACCAGCTTTGTATGGAGACTTACTGGCTATGTTCCATTGGAAAACCATTTGTAAAGAACAGAAAACCACCTAGTGCTACTTTTTGGAGATAGCGCTAAGTAACTGTCCAACCCTTTATCAAACCTTCCAACATGCCCAAGAATATAAGTCAGGACCGACATCTATCTACTACAGATGAACCAATAAATGTGCAGGACTCTGGCCCAGTGGCCAGGTCAGATATCCATGGCCAATAGATGGGAGCCCCAAGAAGTAGCTCCTACCTGCCAGCATCTGTGGCTCCTCATTTGCTTAGCCGATGTTGTCTGTCGTTGTGTGTTCAAGTCACAATGATGATATTGTGCCATGCTGGCTAATCAAAAGAGGAGCCAGACCAGAGGAGTCCCATCTGTGAGCCATAGATTACTGATCCACTCATTGGAGCAGAGCAAAACTGAGCACATCACCAGGTATTTGCAAGATCCAGTTACACATTGAAGCAAATCCTTCATGTTTTATCTTCCTAGCCTTTGTCACGCTAGGTACGAGGAAGTACGAAGCGAGCGGCGACAGGGAAGGGAAGAGGACACCTGCATCTAGGAAAGGGGGAGATGGTGACCCCTGACTAAACCTACAGCTGGTCTCTGGGGTCCCTCACCACCCTAGATAGGTTCCGCACCTATGAGCCGAGCCGGGTACCTGACCCTAGTGCTGGACCCTAAATAGGGAACGGGTGGGATGAGCTCTTCATCAATACCACTAAATGTTAAAGTAAGACACAAGAGGGACACATAGGAGACTTATCCGCAGATGACTCAGACTGCTCTAACTGTAAAGAACCCTTTCCTATTTAGCTGCTGGAAGAAAAGTGATTCCAGCAGCTAAATAGGAAAGGGTTCTTTACAGTTAAGGCTGGTTTACACGCAACGACATCGCTAACGAGATGTCGTTGGGGGTCACGGAATTCATGACGCACATCCGGCCTCGTTAGCGACGTCGTTGCGTGTGTCACGTACAAGCGACCGCTAGCGATCAAAAATACTCACCTTATCGTTGATCGTTGACACGTAGTTCATTTCCATAAAATCGTTGCTGGTTCAGGACGCAGGTTGTTCGTCGTTCCTGAGGCAGCAGACATTGCTATGTTTGAGACACCAGAAACAACGAACAACACCGTACCTGCGTCCTCCGGCAAGAAGGTGGGCGTGACTTTCCTGCGGCTGCTATCCACCCCTACGCTTCTATTGGACGCCTGCCGTGTGACGTCGCTGTGACGCCGCACGAACCTCCCCCTTAGAAAAGAGGCTGTTCACCGACCACAGCGACGTCACTAGGCAGGTAAGTCTGTGTGACGGGGCCTAGCGATTTTGTCCGCCACGGGCAGCGATTTGCCGTGATGCACAAAAGTCGGGGGTGGGTGCGATCGGCCTTTAGAGCACTCAGATTGTGGAATACCCTACCACAAGAGGTAGTAATGGCAGATACTATAACAGCCTTTAAAAAAGGCTGGATGATTTCCTCAGTACACACAACATTGTCAGTTATAAGTGACTTAGGGACAAAATGTAGAATTGGTGGAGGAAGGTTGAAGTAGATGGACCTAGGTCTTTTTTCAACCTATGTAAATATCTATCTACAGTATGTAACGAGTTCAGCAAAGCTTCAGCAATGATACTACAGACGAGTACAAGCCACCTGCTTGCAACCAGAGCTAGAATTAACTGAATAATATCACCAGCACCAGTCACCACAAAGAAGAAGGGAGTATTTAAGCACCAAGAGAATACTGATGATTAGCAGCTGGGTGGAAGGTGAGCTCCTGCTGGGTCCAAAAGGGGGAGAGATGAAAATCCAGCAGGAAAGCTATCTATAATAATGAATACTGACAGCAGGAACAATAGAAAGTTAGGGAGCATTCTGCGTAGCCAAACGCTGTGACCTTCTATTTCCAGAAAGCACATGTCTGTCTGTCACTCGTGACACACTCGTGACAGCCTTGTTCTGGTTTACAATCAAGCCTATTTCCTGCATATGTATGGTATTTTTACACTGTTTTTAAGCTTTAAACTATTTAAATAGAAATATACATTGATTTATTGTATGTCTTAAAATCTGGTTTTAATACATCACTCCCCCCTAAATAAAAAAAATAAAAAACGTTACGTATCAAAAAGAAAAAAAAATAACATACTATGAAAAAAATGTAGAGTGTTAAAGAATCAGTTGTCCCAAGATTAAACGAGTGAATGTCTTAACGGAAGGATTAAAGTGAATTATACTCGTCTTTCATGGGTAGACGTTTCAGTTCAGATATTCCAATCCCATGTAAAAATCAGCTTGTCCTCTAAGGCCTCTGTCACATGTACGTGCCTCCGGTACGTGTTTTGCAGTTTTCTCACATACCGGAGACACGTACACACGTGGACCTATGGATTCCTAATGGTTTGGACACATGTAAGTATTTTGGATCGTGTGCCCATTCCGTACTTACGTGTGTCCGTGGGTTCCTCATGCCGACATGTCCGTTTCTCTCCGGCAGCACGGGTGTCACACAGCCCACACCCGTACCACACGGATGTAGTGTGGATGCGGTCCCGTGTGACACGCGCCGGAGAAAAATGTGTCATTATTTTAAAATAAAAAAACACATACTCACCTCCACCAGCCCTGCAGAATCTTCCGCTGCAAACAGTTGCTGCCGGCCGCCGCTCATTATGAGCGTGTTAACGAGGTGGGCGTGCTGTAATGGGTGCTAATCTCCGCCCCTCCGCTCGGCCGGAAGCAGCATCATCGGGGAGTGGGCGGGGCTGGAGCCGAAGATCAGTACCCGGGACAGCAGCAAGGACCACGTGAGTATTCAAATTACCAGTTCTCCGTGTGTTATCGCGGATAGCACACAGAGAACACATGTGGGCCGCATGTACCGGAGACACGTACTTACCACACGCAACACGCAGGGGAAATACGTGTCTCGCGGCACATGCGTGATTTTAACGTACGTGTGACAGAGGCCTAAGATGTAGATCAAACCCTTCTTTATTACTATTTCACTTTATCTTGTGGTACTTACATTCCCGGGAATATTTTCTCTTTGCTGATAGATTTGGGCAGATTAGCGAACAGCAAGGTTAGAAAATTCTGAAGGATATTTTTAAAAACGAATTAAAATTATTTGAAATTCTAAAGGATATTTTTTAAAAAAATAATTAAAATGGAAAAGTATTGTTTTTGTTCACCAGAGCTTCCCTTTAAATGCAGTTTGTCTAAAAAAAAATATTGTTCATTTATTTCCTAAAAGTATTCATTAAAATATAAAATTCGATCATTTTCCTGATGCAAAGTCCCTCACTTCGTCACTAAGGATGATTTCATTCTTCAGGGCTGGAGTGGTCTTTGTGGTGGGATGCAGGTCTGGAGAGCTGTTGTCATCCTATTATATAGATAAGAATAAAGTATGTATTGTAGAAATGTCCCCTATCATGTTCCCTATTTTGTTTTTTTTGTCCACATTATGGTCCCCATCTTGTACATTATAACAAAGGTGCACTTTTTTTTAATATACACATTGGGACCATACGAATAATGACACTACAGCTACAGAGGTGACCATCTGATAGCCCAGCTCGACTACCCATCTGTACTGAAGTCCCTTACAGCTTTTTGAAAGTTGGGTGGAGGACATCATCTCTGGTATAGGGTCCCACAGTTGCACCCCATCACTTTGAGCAGGACTCTTATAAGAGACAATGCCTTGAGACCACAGGTTGGCACGAAGTCCCTCACTTCGTCACTAAGGATGATTTCATTCTTCAGGGCTGGAGTGGTCTTTGTGGTGGGATGCAGGTCTGGAGAGCTGTTGTCATCCTATTATATAGATAAGAATAATGTATGCATTGTAGAAATGTCCCCTATCATGTTCCCTATTTTGTTTTTTTTGTCCACATTATGGTCCCCATCTTGTACATTATAACAAAGGTGCACTTTTTTTTAATATACACATTGGGACCATACGAATAATGACACTACAGCTACAGAGGTGACCGTCTGATAGCCCAGCTCGACTACCCATCTCTACTGAAGACCCTTACAGCTTTTTGAAAGTTAGGTGGAGGACATCATCTCTGGTATAGGGTCCCACAGTTGCACCCCATCACCTTGAGCAGGACTCTTATAAGAGTCAATGCCTTGAGACCACAGGTTGGCACGAAGTCCCTCACTTCGTCACTAAGGATGATTTCATTCTTCAGGGCTGGAGTGGTCTTTGTGGTGGGATGCAGGTCTGGAGAGCTGTTGTCATCCTATTATATAGATAAGAATAATGTATGTATTGTAGAAATGTCCCCTATCATGTTCCCTATTTTGTTTTTTTTGTCCACATTATGGTCCCCATCTTGTACATTATAACAAAGGTGCACTTTTTTTTAATATACACATTGGGACCATACGAATAATGACACTACAGCTGCAGAGGTGACCGTCTGATAGCCCAGCTCGACTACCCATCTCTACTGAAGACCCTTACAGCTTTTTGAAAGATGGGTGGAGGACATCATCTCTGGTATAGGGTCCCACAGTTGCACCCCATCACCTTGAGCAGGACTCTTATAAGAGTCAATGCCTTGAGACCACAGGTTGGCACGAAGTCCCTCACTTCGTTACTAAGGATAATTTCATTCTTCAGGGCTGGGATGGTTTTTGTGGTGGGATGCAGGTCTGGAGAGCTGTTGTCATCCTATTATATAGATAAGAATAATGTATGTATTGTAGAAATGTCCCCTATCATGTTCCCTATTTTGTTATTTTGACCACATTATGGTCCCCATCTTGTACATTATAACAAATGTGCACTTTTTTTTAATTTACACATTGGGACCATACGAATAATGACACTACAGCTACAGAAGTGACCGTCTGATAGCCCAGCTCGACTACTCATCTCTACTGAAGACCCTTACAGCTTTTGAAAGTTGGGTGGAGGACATCATCTCTGGTATAGGGTCCCACAGTTGCACCCCATCACCTTGAGCAGGACTCTTATAAGAGTCAATGCCTTGAGACCACAGGTTGGCACTAAGTCCCTCACTTCGTCACTAAGGATGATTTCATTCTTCAGGGCTGGAGTGGTCTTTGTGGTGGGATGCAGGTCTGGAGAGCTGTTGTCATCCTATTATATAGATAAGAATAATGTATGTATTGTAGAAATGTCCCCTATCATGTTCCCTATTTTGTTTTTTTTGTCCACATTATGGTCCCCATCTTGTACATTATAACAAAGGTGCACTTTTTTTTAATATACACATTGGGACCATACGAATAATGACACTACAGCTACAGAGGTGACCGTCTGATAGCCCAGCTCGACTACCCATCTCTACTGAAGACCCTTACAGCTTTTTGAAAGTTGGGTGGAGGACATCATCTCTGGTATAGGGTCCCACAGTTGCACCCCATCACTTTGAGCAGGACTCTTATAAGAGACAATGCCTTGAGACCACAGGTTGGCACGAAGTCCCTCACTTCGTCACTAAGGATGATTTCATTCTTCAGGGCTGGAGTGGTCTTTGTGGTGGGATGCAGGTCTGGAGAGCTGTTGTCATCCTATTATATAGATAAGAATAATGTATGTATTGTAGAAATGTCCCCTATCATGTTCCCTATTTTGTTTTTTTTGTCCACATTATTGTCCCCATCTTGTACATTATAACAAAGGTGCACTTTTTTTTAATATACACATTGGGACCATACGAATAATGACACTACAGCTACAGAGGTGACCGTCTGATAGCCCAGCTCGACTACCCATCTCTACTGAAGACCCTTACAGCTTTCTGAAAGTTGGGTGGAGGACATCATCTCTGGTATAGGGTCCCACAGTTGCACCCCATCACCTTGAGCAGGACTCTTATAAGAGTCAATGCCTTGAGACCACAGGTTGGCACGAAGTCCCTCACTTCGTTACTAAGGATAATTTCATTCTTCAGGGCTGGGATGGTCTTTGTGGTGGGATGCAGGTCTGGAGAGCTGTTGTCATCCTATTATATTTATAAGAATAATGTATGTATTGTAGAAATGTCCCCTATCATGTTCCCTATTTTGTTATTTTGTCCACATTATGGTCCCCATCTTGTACATTATAACAAATGTGCACTTTTTTTTAATTTACACATTGGGACCATACGAATAATGACACTACAGCTACAGAGGTGACCGTCTGATAGCCCAGCTCGACTACTCATCTCTACTGAAGACCCTTACAGCTTTTGAAAGTTGGGTGGAGGACATCATCTCTGGTATAGGGTCCCACAGTTGCACCCCATCACTTTGAGCAGGACTCTTATAAGAGACAATGCCTTGAGACCACAGGTTGGCACGAAGTCCCTCACTTCGTCACTAAGGATGATTTCATTCTTCAGGGCTGGAGTGGTCTTTGTGGTGGGATGCAGGTCTGGAGAGCTGTTGTCATCCTATTATATAGATAAGAATAATGTATGTATTGTAGAAATGTCCCCTATCATGTTCGCTATTTTATTATTTTGTCCACATTATGGTCCCCATCTTGTACATTATAACAAACGTGTACCTTTTTTTAATTTACACATCGGGACCATACGAAAAATGACACTACACCTACAGAGGTGACCGTCTGCTAGCCCAGCTCGACTACCCATCTCTACTGACGACCCTTACAGCTTTTTGAAAGTTGGGTGGAGGACATCATCTCTGGTATAGGGTCCCACATCTGCACCCCAACAGTTTGAGCAGCACTCTTTCCCGGGAGTCTATACTCTGAGATCAAAGGAGGCGCTTAGCCCCCTCACATTGTTACTGAGGATGATTTCATTCTTCAGGGATTAGACAGGAGTGGTCCTTGTGGTGGTTTGCGGGTCTGGAGAGCTGTTGTCATCATATTAGATAGATAAGAATAATGTATGTATTGTAGATATGTCTCCTATCATGTTCCCTATTTTATTATTAGTCCACATTCTGGTCCCCATCTTGAGCATCATAACAAACGTGCACTTTTTTCGTTTAATTTACTCACTTAGTCACTAAGGATGATTTCTAGGGATGATCAAATACCACAAATATCTGACTTTGCGAAAATTCGCAAACAGGTTGCCGCTATTTGACTATTTGCGAATATTTGATATGCAATGTAAGTCTATGGATAACCCGAATAACAATTGTTTGGGCTTCCCATAGACTTACATTGCGCATCGAATATTCACATAGCAGTGACCTATTGGTCGGATATTCGCGAAAACGGATATTTGTGGTATTCGATCATCCCTAATGATTTCATTCTTCAGGGATGCGATGCTCTGAAAGGTAATAAAATACAAAATCTGTCCTAGTCTGGGGCAATAGCGAAGGCTATTTCTGGTCTTCAAACAACAGGCCTAAACAAGTACCATACTACCACCGGCCTAATTCCAGTTCTTCTGTTGGCCAGTTTATGAATTCCACATAAGGGTTCTTATATGATATAACCGTCCTATAGCTCAGTTAGTTGTAGTATAGCCTTGGTCCAGGGTTCTTGAACTGATCGCCTTTTCTTGGGGTCGAGAAGGAATTTTTTCCCTGTGGCACAAATTGGCTGAATGTGTCCAGGTTTTTTGCCTTCTTCTGGATCAATGGCTTTAGGTATAGGTAGAGACTGTATTTAATAAAGAGTTCAAAACTGAATGATTTGTCTTCTCATTTTTTTATAATATGTAATACTTAATTATTTGTATAAATTAGTTATTAATTTTAGGACTTATGGCTTCTGCAATAAATCAAACCGAAATACAAGGGTAGTAATTATGTCTGATCATAGATGGTCATGTAGGTTAGCAGCAAATAGATAGTAAATTGGCCACTTATTATCTACCTGATGGGTTTGGTGTGGATCCTAAATATGGGATTTTCCATTGCTTACACATTTAATTCTTACTAGTAGATAGCCCATGCCAATACCGTGACTGTGGTATAAAATGCATCCAATTGAGGGCAGAGTGCTTGTTCCAGGGCAACAAACGCAATCTATATATAAATATCCATGTTCATGAACATTACTTAGTGGAATTAGAAATTATAGTTGTAATGCAGAGATGTCATGGGAGTACCATGACGGAGAGTGATCTCTTTTTCAAATGTCAGAAGATTGCAGCGCATGGCTGAAGCAATGGTGCCCGGGGCAGTAGCCATGGGGGAGAGTGTAAAGTTCAGCCTCCCGACACACGGGTTTTAAATGAGAGTTCTGGGTCTGTGTGGGCAAGAGTGTAAAGTTCAGCACCCCGAGACACGGGTTTTAAATGAGAGTTCTGGGTCTGTGTGTGCTGATAGTGTTACTTGGAGCAATGCTGTTACACTCTTCATCAGGTCAATAGGACTTCCAGATAAGGACGACAAACAAATTCATAACAACAAAGTAGTCTTTACTTGGCACAACACTTGGTCACATAATACAGCAGGCAGCACACTTCATGGTATCTTCTGTATAACTCAGACACACAATCATTGCAGTTTCCAATGACGGCATATTACTTGTGAACATTCTTTTAGCCAGGAAAGTTAAATAAGCCCTTCATCTCTATGGCCCTGGAGTCCAAGGGTCAATATGTTTCGCTGAGTATCCTGCACCCACAGCCATAGGCAGTGATCCCTTACGAGAACTGTTCTTAGAGCCGCTTCCTGTTTCTTGTCTTCTTTTTGTGTTCAGTGTCGTGGGCGGGGAGGACGCCGCCGCGCGCTCGCTAACGCTCGGGTCCGGCGCTGCTGTTGCTCGGTGGCTTGAGCAGTGGGCCCGGATCCGGGGACTCGAGCGGCGCTCCTCGCCCGTGAGTGAAAGGGGGTAGTTTGGTTTGGGGATTTGGTCCGTGATGCCACCCACGGGTTGTGGTGAGGTTGGGCACCACCGCTGCTGGTGGCGGGGATCCCGGGAGCGATGGTAGGGAGCAGCTGGGATGTTGTTCCCTCCCTCCATGGGTAGGGGTGGTCCCGGGGCCCGGTGAGGTGACGGGGAGGCAGGGTTGGCAAAGTGCAGGGTCGTCTGGACTGCGCAGCGTGGTGCCGGACGGCACGGTTGTACTTACTCAGCCACAAATGTACACAAAGTCTCTGGAAAACCAAACGGCTGGATGGACGGGTCCCGCAGCTGGCTGCTGTGACTTCTCCCGGACGGTTGGTGGTGGCTGCCTTTCCCTGCATCTTTGTGTATGTTCGGTCCTGATGGATTCCCACCGGTAACCCGCTCCCCAGCGTGTATATGTGCCGGAGGAGCCCTTTTGCCCGCAGGCTCGGGACCTTGGAACTCTAGCTGTGGTGGTAGCTGTATTTCCTTTTGCTGGTCGGACGGTTGCCTTCAATCGGGTCTTGGCTGTTAGGAAACCCCTGGGGTTCTGGTCACTGACGGATTTGACTTCTAACGGCGACTCCAAGCCTGGTCGGGGTCCGCAGGCCCTACCTGTGTGTGCTGGCTTCACTTCGCTCCCCGGTTCGGTACCAGCGGACCACCATCCGTCCCCGGTCTTACGGTTCCGCGTTAATTCGCCTCTCCTGCAGATGGCCACCACCGTCTGCCAACCTTGCGCTTAGTGCCCGGGCCACACACCCGGACACGGTCAGTTTGCTCCTTCTCACTCCTCACTTCCACTTCCCTAACTGAACTCTCTTCCTTTCCCGCCTCTAGGACTGTGAACTCCTCAGTGGGTGGGGGCAACCGCCTGGCTCCACCCCACCTGGTGTGGACATCAGCCCCTGGAGGGAGGCAACAAGGATTTTGCGTCTGGCTGATGTGCCTGTCTCAGGGTGGGGGTGTGTGTTGTAGTACCTGTGACGACCTGGCTAGTCCAGGGCGCCACATTCCCCCTTATTTAAATGCAGACCGTCTGCGGGCTGCCCGTCCATCACCGGTTTTATTTTTCTTTTTTTTTTTTAACTGTAAAAAATATAAAAACCATCAACAGTTTAAGCATTTTAAATCTTCCCTTACGGGAGGCAGGTCACTTAAATGTTACAAACCACATATACACACACTTTTAATAATAACGGACGGACAGCTTCCGCTCTCCCACCCAAGCAACCTAGCCCTGATGCTGCCCCTAAGAAGTGGGCAGCACCCCTTGACCCCAGTCCAGATCCAGGCTGCCCGAGCGGGAACGGGTACGGTGACTCGCACCCGGCTGTCACTTCAGGGGACCCCACGTCCATGGGGGACCCCTGACCCCCGGAAGATCGCCACCGGTTGTGGTAGTGGCGGGCCTGGGCCATCACTTTCCTCCAGGCCCATCCTCCAAATCTGCCTCTCCGGAGGCGGCAACGGAAAACATGCCCCAACTTATTTACAATCCCACCAGTTCGTGGGTGCCCTGCAAGTTCTCAGGCATGTCCATGAAGAGTTCCTCATGCCAACGGTACAAAGGGTCCCTGCGGGGACAACTTGCCGGCAACGGCCGGGTCAATCACGGTGTCAATCAGGTTATTTGCTCGGTTGATTCATTCATTTACTTATTTACACACTCAACGTGTAACACCCCTAAATGGTAGTTTCCCTGTACCTAAGCGGGGGTCGGCCTAGGTTGGGGTGTGTGGACCTTCGGGGCTCAATGTTAGTGGTGACAGGCAGTGGGGCAGAGGACTGCGGTACTGCGCCCTCCGCCGGGCGTCCCAGTCAGCAGTGGAAGGAAGGGCCTCTGGAGCCTCCAAATCCATTTCTAGGTCCACCGGCAACCGGCCTGGTCGGGCTCTCATTAGGTACGTGGGCGTGCACTTGGTGGAGCTGCTAGGAATGTTATTGTCCATGTCTACCAGATCGGACAGCTTTTCCGGCCATAAGTTCCGCTCTTCCAACGGCAGGGTCTTAAGGAGGTCCAAGACCAGATGGTTCATCTTTTCACACATGCCGTTAGTCTGTGCATGGTACTGAGTGGTCCGGATATTTTTACAGCCGTATAGCCGTATGTTAGTGGTGACAGGCAGTGGGGCAGAGGAAACAACTGGTTCCCCTTCCCGTCTATTATGTGGGGCAGGCGGAGACGCAGGGGGGCTGGGTATAGGTGCATCCCTGGGCACTGGTTCATTGGCGGCGACTTCCATCTCTTTTTCCTCCACAGGTTGTGGGAACAGTATCACAGGAAGAATCACTGCGCCATTCTGCAAAGGCCAATCTGCCGGAAAATCGCCCATCATGGTGTGGATTACCTCTTTTTCTTTCTCTCCAGCCGGTCTGGGGGCCGGAACTTCAGTTGCCACCCTCAACGGTGGTGGGCACCTCTTCAGGTGGTCTCTGGAAACCATGGCCGAAGTCTTCCCCTGGTCACGACTGATCTGGTAGGCCTTCACATTCTCCCACTCAGTGGGTTGTATAACATACGGGGTCTTCTCCTATTGGTCATCCAGCTTATGGGTTCTTCTCTTTCGCTTCAGTACTACATCCCCAGGCTGAAAGGGACCTGCAGGAGCCTTCCTGTTGAGGCACTGTTCTTGCTGTCCCCGACTCCGACACAAGTTCTTTTCTACGTATTCTTGGACCTGTCGGTACTGCGCCCTCCGCCGGGCGTCCCAGTCAGCAGTGGAAGGAAGGGCCTCTGGAGCCTCCAAATCCATTTCTAGGTCCACCGGCAACCGGCCTGGTCGGGCTCTCATTAGGTACGTGGGCGTGCACTTGGTGGAGCTGCTAGGAATGTTATTGTCCATGTCTACCAGATCGGACAGCTTTTCCGGCCATAAGTTCCGCTCTTCCAACGGCAGGGTCTTAAGGAGGTCCAAGACCAGATGGTTCATCTTTTCACACATGCCGTTAGTCTGTGCATGGTACTGGGTGGTCCGGATATTTTTACAGCCGTATAACTGGCAGAATTCCTGAAACACTTCTGCTTCAAAAGCTGGACCCTGGTCGGTCAGCACCCTCTCCGGGTACCCATGTTGTCGACAAAAGTAGGCCTGGAAGGCTCTGGCTGCAGTACGCCCGGTCAGATCTTTAACTGGGACAACCACCATGAATCTCGAATAGTGGTCTACAATGGTCAGAGCATAGGTGTACCCACTTCAGCTAGGGGTGAGCTTCACGTGGTCGAGGGCGACCAGCTCTAGCGGCTGATGCGTAATGATTGGGCGCAAAGGGGCCTTTTGGCTGGCCTCATCCCTTCTTCTCAGTGCACAGGGACCACATTCTCGGCACCAGGCCTCCACAGACTCCCGCATCCCACTCCAATAGAATCGCTCCCTCAACAGCATCTCCAGCTTCTTCCACCCAAAGTGCCCGGCACCGTCATGGTATGCCTGCAGAACAGTGGGCACGTTAGTCTGGGGAATCACCAGCTGGCGAACCTTCTCATGGGTCTTCGGGTTGATAAATTCCCGATACAGCTTCCCCTGGTGCAGGTACAGCCGGGCTCGTTCCCTCCACAGTCGTTGGGCCTCGGCGGGGGCAGCAGGGTCTATTCCAGCAGAGCCTTGCTTCACCAGGGACTTGACTAGAGATGAGCGAACCGGTCGCGGTTTGGCTCGAGTTCGGTTCGCCGAACGGAGGTCTCGTTCGAGTTCGGTTCGGCGAACCAGTTCGGCGAACCACTCGAACCCCATAGAAAACAATGGCAGGCAATCACAAACACATAAAAACACCTAGAAAACACCCTCAAAAGTGTCCAAAAGGTGACAAACAACTCACAACACAACACAAACACATGGGAAAGTGACAAGGACATATACTCATGCGAAAACAAAAGAGCTGGACAAGGAAAAAGAGGAGGAGACACAGATATATGAGTATATGCAAGGAAACATCGATGCCATTACTGTGCAACATGAGCCCTGCTCATTTTAGGCTTCCAATCTGGATAAATTGCCTGAGCTTGCCACATACGCCTTGGGGATCTTGTCGTGTCCTGCAGCCAGCGTTCTCTCATAACCTGTCTTCAGTGCTGCTGGGGGTCTGCTGGCAGATAAGCACACGCGTCTGTCCACTGACATTGTGGACATGGCTCTCAGAGGACTTTTCTTCCCCTGGGTCATCCAGGGGAGGCGAAAGGCACACGTATTTTTGAGAGTGCTTCATGCAAAGCATCTTTTTCATTTTGAAAAGGGGGATCAACTGATGCCAGTCAAGTGGGGTGTGTGTGGCCCAATTAGTGGAAACGAGGGAGACTGTGGTTGGAGTCCCCTCGCTGTGTTTCTAAAAGAACCAAGATGAACAAGTCATGGCTCTCAGAGGACTTTTCTTCCCCTGGGTCAGCCAGGGGACACGAAAGGCACACGTATTTTTGAGAGTGCTTCATGCAAAGCATCTTTTTCATTTTGAAAAGGGGGATCAACTGATGACAGTCAAGTGGGGTGTGTGTGGCCCAATTAGTGGAAACGAGGGAGACTGTGGTTGGAGTCCCCTCGCTGTGTTTCTAAAAGAACGAAGATGAACAAGTCATGGCTCTCAGAGGACTTTTCTTCCCCTGGGTCAGCCAGTGGAGGCGAAAGGCACGCGTATTTTTGAGAGTGCTTCATGCAAAGCATCTTTTTCATTTTGAAAAGGGGGATCAACTGATGCCAGTCAAGTGGGGTGTGTGTGGCCCAATTAGTGGCAACGATGGAGACTGTGGTTGGAGTCCCCTCGCTGTGTTTCTAAAAGAACCAAGATGAACAAGTCATGGCTCTCAGAGGACTTTTCTTCCCCTGGGTCAGCCAGGGGACGCGAAAGGCACACGTATTTTTGAGAGTGCTTCATGTAAAGCATCTTTTTCATTTTGAAAAGGGGGATCAACTGATGCCAGTCAAGTGGGGTGTGTGTGGCCCAATTAGTGGCAACGAGGGAGACTGTGGTTGGAGTCCCCTCGCTGTTTTTTACATGATTTTCGAAGTGCATGACATGCCTAAGAGGTTTAGTTTCGGCATCTCCAACTTGTTGGCTACAGATAGGCTGCCTTTACACCCTTTTGTCACTGAGGATTTTCAAGACCTTATGCCCGTTGCAGTGCCCCAAGAGCCGATGGCCATTTTCACTCCTTTTCCAAGAAAGGGGTGCCCGCGCTAACACAGCAGGTCGCACACAACATCACCGCTTCCTTGAGCAACTCTGCGTGTGAATTGTAAAGCGCTGCGGAATATGTTGGCGCTATAGAAATAAAGATTATTATTAATATTATTATTAGTGTGTGACAGGGTGCATTTCACCACAGATACTTGGAACAGTAAGCATGGACAGGGGAGTTACATGTCACTGACTGGGCACTGGGTAACTATGGTGATAGATGGAGAAGTGTCTGCTGTACAAGTCTTTCCGTCCCCACGAGTTGTGTGTTTCAATCCTTCCTCTGTATGTACAAGTTCCTCCACTGCTTCTGCCTCATCAACCTCGTGTTATTCCTGCACCTCAGCCCAAACCTTGTGTGGTCAGGCTTGCCTTCCTTGTAACTGCGCCCAAGGAATCCCACACACCTCCTTACTATGCTGGCAGCAGAGCTCAAGGCCATCAGGCGGTCAAATGTTTACTTTGAAATGTAGGGGAAATGTGAGACACCGCTGAGGAGTTGTGGACGGTTAGCTCTGTAGAGTGAGACGGAGTTTCATCAATGGTTGTCTCCACTCAACCAGCAGCCAGGGAATGCCGGGTGCGACAATGATGCTAAACAGTCTGCGGACCTTCTTCAGGGCAATGTGACACACGTACCTTGTATGGCTCACGTGTTGAATCTGAATCTCCAGCAATTTTTAAATACTATCCCGGCCTACATGTCCTTCTGTCGAGGGCACGGTGTAACGCCTGCCTAGATCAACACACTCAGACAAGCTGTAAAGGATAGGCTAGAGGGAACCCACTCACCAAGCTGGACCCCCAGAACCCTGAAACCCTTTAATCCCTATACAGTGATGTTGAATGACACAGGGCCCAAGTTGATCAATACCTGTGGAAAGCAGCAGTTCCAGAGAATAGTAGTCATGCAGGGTCAAAACATTAATTGAGGAAGAGGAACAGAATGGGAGGGACAGGACTTAATCAGAAAACAAGCAGAGGGGAAATGCAAATCGGCCAACGAGGTACCTAAACAGCAAGCAGGAAAAGTAGTCAGGTAAGAAGCACACAAACTCATAAAGCTAAACTGGGGGTAACAGTAACCAGAGGTTCATAGCTATGTCTGGCAGTGGTCTTCAGACAGGAGGGGCCTAAAAAAGGGTGTTGTGTCTTCCCATTGGTTGTAGCTGAATGATGCTACTTCATCTGTGAGATACCCACCACCTGCATTCAGCCTGTGGTTCTGCATCTGTCAAGGTAACGCATCCCAGTGGGTGAGCATAACCTGCGTCCACCTGCGCCGCTGGCGTCGACTCCTCTCCCATCATCAGCACTATGCACGAAAGGAACACGTTGTCACCTTGCGACAGGAGTACAAATTGACGTAGCGGACTACGGTGGTGACTTAACAGCCATGTGCACAATGATGCAAACATGGCAGCGTGCCTTCCTCAGGCCCATGTGACACACGTGACTTGTATGGCTCACGTGTTTAATCTGATTCTCCAGCAATTTTTAAAACAACATCCCGGCCTACATGGCCTTGTACAGCAGGCACGCTCACTATGTGCTCACTTCCATCGTTCGCACCCAGTAGCTCAACAACTTTCATCGCTCCTGAAGTCTTAAGGTCTGGCGGTGAAACGTCAGAAATGCGATGTTCCGACACGCAGGAATTTTAATCTGCACATGTTGCAGCGTCTGTGTCAGCACCGCAGAGCCCAGCTGAAATACGTTATGACGTATACCCTGGGCTAACTTGATCCAGAGGTGGTGCAGATCACGCTGCTGGAGTGGTGTCAGATCAATGACATATGCACCGTTCTACACAGTTTACAAATGTCGACGCAGATGTTTAACACTGGCGATGACATTCTCAGCGTACAATTTTGGTCATCTACATGATGGAACACACTGTAAGTATTATTCGGAGTCAGGTGTTGGTCCAAGAGGAAGGGAGGAAGTACTGGAGGAGTCATATGCGGAAGGGATAACAAGATCTACAAGGTCCAGATGGTCAGCGGCATCTTGGCGGCAGTCATGGTACGGTGGGGGAGAGGGATTATCAAGGGAGCATAGTATCAGCAAACAGTTGGGGAAGGTGCAGGACCCCAGGAAGAAATGGAGGACGAACTGCCGATGGGCATGGAAGACTCAGCAGATTAGTGAGAGCTTGCTCACATTTTGGTTGTGCGAGGTTGTTGGGAGAGGGCAGAGGAAGGAGGCACGATTCTCACCTCTCCGCCACCAACACACCAAGGACTTGGTCCTCCTGGATGCTCAAGACACATGAGCGCCTTCTTGCTGCACTACCTACAACATGACCCTCGGATTGTACGAATTCCAAGTCATGCTGACTACTGGGTTGCCACACTGTTAGATCCCCGGTACAACACAAAATTTTGCGAAATAACTCCTGACATAGAAAGGGATGCACGTATGCAGGAGTATCAGCAGAAGTTGGTACACAATCTTACATCTGCTTTTCCACTAAACACCAGTGGTGCACAGAGGGAATCTCAACGCTTTTTCATCGATAGGAGGAAATGGTCTTACTTGTCCACATCTGAGGGACCGAGGGCTGGCTGCTGTGATGAGACGGCGTTGAGTACGGTGTCTCTGCAGAGTTGCATTTTTTTCATATACAAACTGAGTTGAAAAAGGACAGATGCTGGTGGAAAGGGGAACAGGTGTGTTGGAAAGGGTAAAAAAGTTTGTGTCCGTGGGTTTGGTGGTTAAGCAACATTAACATTTGCTGAAGAAACAACATCTGGTATGGTGGGACTGGCAGATTTGGATAAGGTGGTATATACTATGTTACCGCTATATCAAAAATATTAAGAAGAAAAGAAAGAGAAAGGTAGATATCCCAATCGCCATTCGGTGTCCACCGTGCTCACAGATGGAAAAGGAGAGGTTGGCAACTGGAAGGTTAGGTGGAGGATACAGAGCAGGTTGACTCTCAAACAAATAGTAGCCTGAACCGAGTTAGACGCAACTCGGATCTGGAGACTTGGAGCCCTGTTAGCGTGACAGGGTCCACACGACCACCCAGCCCAGGAATTCCCTGTTAACAACACAGGGGCCATTGGTTACGCAGTCCGTGTGCTTAGGGGACACACCTGTGGACAGCAGGTGCATCAGCAGCAGCAGGCCTGTTTATGCCACTGGGCTGCACTAGCAGGACTGGTAGGACAGGAGCTGTTCTTAAACGTTCTGCGTTACCAACTGTGGTGGCGGCCTGCATCGATGACCTATCCCTGCCTACCTCTGGCCTAAAGCCGCAATGGGTTCAACACATGGAGGTGTGCTCTTTCGGAGCATAATAGAAGACTTGGCACCTTATTCTTGGCTCCAGCCCCTTTTATAACCTGGGTCCGCCCGAAGCCAGGGTGGACCACAATGCACCTCCTGGACACAAAAGCAGAGTGACACGTCATGAGTGGCATAACTAGCGTCCTATTTTGAATGGCCACTTGAATGATGACCTCATGGCTGCCACAACCAAAACACCTCAACAGTCATCGTCTGACCAACAACAATGAGGTGACAAGTCATAGGGGCGGCCCTCTGCAAGCCTGTTGGGAGTGGCCTGGCCAAATTGTCAGGATACCTGATGCCCTGTGGTCTATATGGGCTCCCCACATCAGGGGCAGGGCCAAAGAGTTCATTACCCGACCTAGCCTCTGATGCAGTAAGTGCCTGAGCATGCTCAGTAGCATGAAATACAGTTTCTGAAAAAAAGACTTTCCGCTTCAGCATGCTGTCTAGGCACAACACAGGACTTAGACCCGGCATGTAGTGCAAGTACCTGTGCAAAGAGGCTTTTCTCAGTCAGTGTGAAGTCCCACGGGTGTTGTGTTGGTGCATTACCTTCAGGGACTCCACTTGGAGGAAGAGTCTGGTCACACTTAGGTTGCTTCTTTATATGTATTTTTGTGACGCCACTCTCGGTTTTGCGGTCAGTGGGGACCGCCACTGCAGTGTAAGGGGACACCTGGGCCTGATGTTGGGTGCAGTTAGTTTTAGTGGCCTCCCGAGAGTGAGTCAAGCACCAGGCCCCTGTGTAAGTGTGTTGAGCCGCAGGTCGCAGAATGACTCAGGCACAGTCCAAACGAGCATGCGCTGTATCCCAAAATTAAGACTTTGCCTCAGGAATGACACAGAGCATACTCAGTTGGCGAAACACTGGAGTTAGGCTGCGGCTGGGGTAAATCGGCACACAGGAAGGAGCAACCGCGGAAATACTTCGTTCAATTGTGAGGGGAGTCATTTTGGAGTTTTGTGAGGAGTACCGTAACGCCAGTGAGCAGCATCCTGTGCCACAGACCAACATTCTTCCGGTGCTGTCTATACTGTTAACCATTATAGGAGCGTAAAGTCTGTATTTATGGCAACTGGACATCACATTACCCGGGTACGGTAGGCTGTGCCCAGACAGTAATGCGTTCACGCAACACTTTGTTTTATTATGAAAACACATATCTGTTCTGGGTAGGACGACTATATAGACAATCATACTTGCTGCCTCTGCACTGTCAAATTGTCACGTACAGTTTAAATCATAGAGGGACAGCGACACATGTTTGCATTGAATGTTGCTTTTCAAAATTTACATGACTGTGTTGCAGAGCTGTGTGGTTTGCATTCACACTGTTATCATCTGCCTTATCTGTGAGGCTTCAGCTAACAAGGGTATTCAGGGTGGGTGATGTGTTTTGTCTATGTATAGGTAAATAACTGGGAAGCTCTTGTGATGCGCCACTAGTTAGTTGTCTTCGCACACACACACACACACACGCACAAACACACAATTACTGCTGCTACCCAGAGGGCTTAGGGCTTGGTGGCATGCAGAGCCCAACTCGCGAAAATTGTGTCACTGTCCAAATATTTCTGGACCTAACTGTAGCCTGTGGACAAAGCCTGATGACTTAATGTGAACAGTCACCAACCGCCAAAATCTAGACAGATGGAATACATCCCAAATTGGGGTGCATAGCAAGGTGGAGGTCAACCACCGACCAATTCAATGAAGAAAAAACAAAAAGCCAGCACCAAATGTGCACTTCAGCACTAAACGTTCCAAACTGTATTATAAAAATTTTTGAGATTTTTGGCAAAAAATTGCAATTTCTTGAGCTGCCTCGCCACGTCACGGCAAATCTCATTTGAGGCAGTCCTACACTAAAATATTTTTATAAAATGTGCCATACGGCCTCACATATGAATAGTAGAACTGCTCTCAGCAGCACTCACCTGGTCTATTTCAATCCCGTACCCATGACTGACACCAAGGACGCAGAAGAGATAATGGCGTCCGGACGGGCAGATACTCGTTTTTATAATGCAGGGACATGTGACATGGACATCCTATCACACATGCCGTTGCTTCTCTGGCTAAAAGTCCACTTAGCTGTGTGTGTGTCTGGGATTGGCTGACATGCTCGCCCGCCCAACTACACGCGCGCGCTTAGGGAAGGAAGACAAGGAAAAAAAAAAAAATGGCGATCGCCATTATCACAGCAGCAGTGATCTGAATGCGCTGTTCCCGCACACTATACGCTGAAATTTCATAATAGTGTGAGTCACAAAGTGACTTACACTATTACAGAGGAAAGCCAGCTAGTAATTAGCTTGGCTTTTTGCTGCTAGAACTGTTCTCGAACGTGACTAGAACTATCGAGCTTTAGTAAAAAGCTCGAGTTCTAGTTCGACCTAGAACAGCCCCCAAAATCACTCGAACCGCGAACTGGAGAACCACGAACCGCGAACCACGATCAACTCTAGTCTTGACCAAGCGGACAGAGGGTGCCTGGTCCTGGGCTTCTTGCCACCCTTGGCTGGGCAGCGGATCTAAGTTCACTTGTTGTTGCTGGACATGCAACTTCTCGGCTGGCGGCCGGTGGAACGCAGGCAACTCGATCTCTTCGAGGTCATCATCGTCCGGTCCCTCTCCTAACAGGTGGGGCATCCGGGAGAATGCGTCTGCGTTAGCATTTTTACGGCCGGCTCGGTACTTGATGGTGAAGTCATAGTTTGCCAACCTGGCCACCCACCACTGCTCCAATGCACCCAGCTTAGCTGTATCCAGATGGGTTAGCGGGTTATTGTCCGTATAAGCAGTGAACTTGGCTGCCGCTAAGTAATGGCGGAATCGCTCGGTGATGGCCCACACCAGTGCTAAGAGCTCAAGCTTGAAAGAGCTGTAGTTCTCAGGGTTCCTTTCCATAGTTCGGCGTTTCCGGCTAGCATAAGCGATCACCTTCTCCCTTCCGTCCTGTAGCTGAGATAAGACTGCTCCCAAGCCTACATTACTGGCATCGGTGTAGAAGATGAACGGGAGACTGTAGTCGGGGTACGCCAGGATTTCTTCCCCGGTCAAGGCCGTCTTCAGCTGGCGGAAGGACTCTTCATGCTTTTCTTCCCACGCCAACGGGGTTCCAGGGGACCTGCCACCCTTGGTCTGTCCCACGAGGAGGTCTTGCATGGGGGCGGCCATCTTCGTGTACCCCTTAATGAAGCGGCGATAGTAGCCCACCAGACCCAGGAACTGTCTCACCTCTCTCACCGTGGTCGGCCTCGGCCAGTCCTGAATGGCAGTGATCTTTTCGGGATCTGGGGCGACGCCTTCGGCGCCCACCACATGTCCGAGGTACTGCACCCTGGGCTTCAATAGATGGCACTTGGAGTGCTTCAATTTCATTCCGTACTTGGCAAGGGACGCGAACACCTCAGCTAGGTGCTCCAGGTGGGCTTCATACGTCTGTGAGTATACAATTACATCGTCCAGGTACAGCAAGACGGTCTCAAAATTCAGATGTTCCAGACAGCATTCCATCAGCCGTTGGAAGGTTCCAGGGGCGTTGCACAGCCAGAACGGCATGCTGTTGAATTCACAGAGTCCCATGGGTGTAGCGAAGGCAGTCTTCTCGCGGTCCTCGGTCGTCACGGCCACCTGCTAGTACCCACTGGTGAGGTCCAGGGTTGAGAAGTAGTTAGCGTTTCTCAGTGCGGCCAGTGACTCTTCAATACGGGGCAGAGGATAGGCATCCTTATGCGTTATCTGGTTAATCTTCCGGTAATCCACACACATCCTCATGGTGCCATCCTTCTTCTTTACCAGCACCAGCGGGGCGGCCCAGGGACTGCAGCTATCCCGAATAACCCCCGCCTCCTTCATGTTCCTCAACATGTCTTTGGCGCATTGGTAGTGTGCGGGTGGGATAGGTCTGTATCTCTCTTTAATGGGGGGATGCTCGCTGGTGGGGATGTGGTGTTGGACCCCTTTAATCCGCCCAAAATCTAGTGAATGTTTGCTGAAAACCTGCTCGTACTCCTGTACCACCCGGTATACCCCTTCTTTGTGATGTGTGGGGATAGCATCGGTGTCTACATGTAACTCTTGACACCACTCATCTAACCGCTCAGGGGGTGTGTAGTAACTGGCAGAAGGCGGAAAGGTCGGGGGAACGGCCTCCTGGATAGTGTGGGGATCTAGGGTAAGTAGCTTGGCAAGGGTAGCGTACCGGGGAAGCCTGACCTCCTCCTCCCCACAGTTTAACACCCTTACGGGCACTCTCCCCTTCTTAACGTCTACTACCCCTCGGGCGGCCATTACTATGGGCCAGTGTTCGGAGGGCATGGGCTTTACCATGGCTGAGTAATCACGCCCCTGGGGACCTACCGCTGCCCAGCACCAAATCATCATTTCGCTCCTGGGAGGCACAATCAAAGGGGCCGCATCTATCACTCTCACTCCCTCAATCTCCCCTCCTGTTGAGTTCACTTGCTGCCGATACATCAAGGCCCGGATATCACGCTGCACAGCCCTCTGTCGGCCTCCTGCTGCGGTGGCGGCCAGCTGCTGCAGGAAGGTCAGCACCTCACTCATGCAGTGCTCCATCACATTAGTCCCTAGCACTGTGAAGGCCTAGGCTATGCATCGTTTGTCCAGTATGATATTATATTATAATAAGATTAATCTGTATTTTGAATGTTTTATGTATTGCTTTCTACATATATCTGACTGAAATGTTGCAAGGATTGTATATGTAAACAAACTATGCTTAGGGCTAAGTAATGAGTTTGCAGTCTCAAATAAGTAAACTGACAGGTTCTTGGAAAACCGGTTAGACTCATGATTAAGCAATATTCTTGAATAGACTTTCGTCCGTTCCTAGACACACCTGAATGACTTAAAGGAATGTTGTTTTACAGGACTGTCCAAAAAGCTGTATAAAATGTTATGCTTTTGAATACACTGCAGAAGGCATCCACTTCTCCCAAATAGAGACACGTTTCTCTGTGTGGTCATTTTCCTGATTCATATACATCTGCGCAGTTCTGATTTGAAATCCACCTCCGTGACCCTGAGAGACCGGGAGGTCTCCCCCAACAGTTTGGCGCCCAAATCGTGGGGCCCCCATAAGGACACCCCGATACCTGGACACCCCGATACCTTGGACGTCACGGACCAGGACCTCCCTCCGCTCCAACAGGCCTGATCAACCTACAACCCCGGTGAGTGTTTGCATATTGTGTATTCACTGCCGATACGGTTGTTCTTGGAGAGGAGGGGGTGACAGGCCTTGTGTCCCCATCGGAGTTAAAGGTACCCGATAGTGACTCGGTGGTGGTGCCCGCTGGAGGCCCAGTAGCTCGAATCCTACCCTGTGGTGTGGATTTCAATTGTCACAAGGGATCCGGAGGATGGATAGTAGGGGTTAAGACGGCAGCAGTTGGATATAGCTGGTTAGACTGACCCGATCCGTAGTTTGAGGATGCGGGGGGGATACCCGTGATCGAAGATAGGGATTAGGACAATAAATTGGTACAGCTGACCAAGTCCGGAGGGCGGGACATTCTTGTATGTGACATTTTTGTACGTCCTCCTCCTTTCACGGGACACCTTTGTTTTTACTTATCTGAGGGAGCTAGAGTAAGGGTGGAACGCCCAGTGCCGGCCGGACTGTAGCGTGCACCATATAGTCTTGAATTAGTGTAATCCAACTGCCGCCAAGACAGCAACAATGTTAAGGTGGAGAAAAAGAAAGTTGAGAAGGTTCACAGAATGTTATAGAATTAGTGACAGACAGAGAGGAAAAGAAAGTTGTGCGCCATGCCTTAGAAATTTTTAAGGTGATAGGTTTGCCTAGGAGCGGACGGCTACAGCCGTCACAATGGAATGCGGCGCTGAAGGGAAAGAAAGGAAAGTTGAAAGATAAAGGATTGTGGGAAGATGCACAGGTGTTTGGTAAAGTGTAGCGCAGATGTTGCAGTCAGCAGGATAGGTTGAAATAGAAGAAGAAAGTGCAGGAGACAGGGGTGTATGTATGTTAACCCAGCTAATTCAAATTTACATCATGCTGGGGGAAGTGGCCCGGCAAATGGTCATACAAGGTGGTCAGACGATTCAGGAAGAAATAGAGGAATATGTTGGATAGACTGATGAGAATAGAGAGTTTACAAGTACAAAATTTGTTACTTGGAGTCCCCGAAGTGTCGACCCCTTATTGTACAAATAAGTGAACATTTTGAATAATTGGTGTTGTAAAAGTCTGGCAGCATTATATCTTAAAATAGAATAGGGGCAGGTAAATACATATTTTTGCACCGTGTTAGCTAATCTAAAAATTCATAAAGACTTACCCCAATAATGTTGGAAGGTATTATATCCATTTAGAAAAAAATAGATCCAACAGAGACGTGTATTATGGAGAATTAGATTTCTTGAGATACAGACTGCCAGTATTTCATTAATATTTTGATTTTCCTTTCTTTCATGGATATTAGTGTACAGTATATACGAACTGTGTTATCTATTGTAAGGTCTCAAAATTCCCCAGCAATGTATATTGTTCCAGAGAACTTTGCTAGATTAGTACACTAAAAAAAAAAAAAAAGGTGTTTTGAAAAACAATGCATGGGGAAGGGTTTCTAAAAGTCTATATAGTGTCTATATAGAGAGAATTGGGTAGAAGGGGAAAGGGAAAAGAAAGACAGAATTTTGAGTTATGTATATAATAAAAATGTACCTTGTGAGCGACCAAAAATGGCGATGGTGTGGTATGGGCCTGTTCTAGCTGTGACTGGAAAAATCCGGATGAGAGTGAACTTTGTTGTGGATGTGGAGACTCTAGGCCGCAATACTATGATAAACCATGTGCTATTTTAGGTCAGATCTAAAAATGGTGGATGAAGCACATGGTGGTCGAGGCATGGTTATTACAAAAGAAGTGAGAGGGGGATGTGTGAAGAAGACCATGTAATGTGTAAATGTTTAAACAACAGATTGGGTGAACTACTACCTACTCAAGACAGAAAAAAAGGTGTTTTATCTATAATTAGACTAAGATCATGGATAAATATATATAAAGTAAAATTTGGGAGTTGGGTCAGTCATAACGAGAGTGTCAGGTTAGTAGGAAATTGGATTTAATGAGTATTTGCAATGTGAGCCTCAGGGATCAAAATGTTAACGTCCATTGCTATATTGAAAATATTAAATTAAAGCTGTTAGTAAAATTTTATAATACTGAAAGATTTAATATTGAATGAATGAATGATTGGTTGGGCTGGAGATGGCTGTGGAAGACATTTACGATATATCCAGTGTGCAGGTTGGATTGAGTCAGCACAGTCATAGGGGGAATGTCTTATTAATTAGTAAACAATAAAATAAGAGGAAAAAAAAAACAAAAACAAAAATAAACGTACCATAAAAACAGATTTGATGAAAGATAAGAAGGAAAAATAAAAAAGTATGTATTCCAGTTGTGGATGGGATGGGTGAATTTTGAGAGTTGCATGTATTTGTTTTTTTTGTTGTGTTGTTTTTTTTTTTTTTTTTTAAAAATAAATAAAGGAGGAGAGAGACTTTTAACCCAACAAGGAGATAACAAGCCCTGTTTGGTCTTGGCTTCAGGGAGTGGACCCAAAATACAGGTTTTCCCAGTTTGTAGGTCAAACGACTAAAGTTTCAGCTTACAGGGGGGTAGTCCTATTGTTTGCTATAAAAAAAAGGAGACTTTTCCCTACTTTAGCAATTAATTGTAAATTATATTGGAAAAAGTAATTGACAATAGTGTTTTATTTTACTGAGTCTATCTAAACAGAATAAATTGAATTGTGGACATGTTTAGATTTATTGGTAGATATTGGAGCATAGAGGTCAGGCTGTGTACAATTAGTTAATTATTATAATCTTTGTTAATAATCTAATTTATTAATAATTATAATAATTTGGTTTACGGTATGTGGATGATTTATGGCATTCTGTGTTTGATATATAATGTATTGAAAAATCTGTTTTCTTTTTATAGAAAGATTGTAATGCAGATTTCTGTGGTTCAAGCAAAGGTTGAAAAGTCATTGAAATCGTTTTCCATTATAAGGCTACACAAAACATATTTATGGTGTTCCCGGTTAGGTACGATGTATACAATGTGACTTTCATGCCTAAATGTAGAGCTCCAGTGACACACACTTTTTGAATCTAATTATGCTTTGGATAATGGATTCAAAAAGGGGGGAAAGATGATGTGGAAAGTCACACCTATTTTTAAGTTTTAATTTGTTAATCGATTGAGTTTGTCTATTAAGTTGCCTTTATAATTTTATCTGTAAGGAGGATACAGTAGACAGACATATATCTCATGATTGCTCTGCTGTAACAAGAATTGTCAAATTTTGAACATGTCTCAGATGAGCCCATTGTTAATGCAGATTTTAAGGTTTTTTTTCGTAGATGGATCCAGATACCAAGATGCTGGTTGATTCTGCACTGGATATGCTGAGGTTACGCAACATGAGGTAATAAAAATCGAACCACTTCTCTCCCATCGGAATAGGAGAACGAGATGAAGATTTGCAATTGCTGTTGTTCGTAGAGCGGAGGGGGGTAAGATAGTCAGAAGTGTATATAGGCAGCAGATCTTTTCTAGTGTGATGTGATAAACCTATAAAGATCGTAGAGTGCATATGAGCCCAGGTGGAGGCTCTCGCACAGGTGCAGACAGCAAAGAAGCAGTGGATGGGCCTAGAGTTGAGAGTCCTTTACCAATGCAGACCGGTACCTCGGTGGCTCCTGTCACGTCCGTGACATTGGTCACTACTTGTGTTTTTAAATCCCTACAGAAACAAGTGATTCAGCAAGGAACGGAGTGTGAGACGCAGGGAGCCAGCTGACTGAGGAAGGTCTGTGGATAAAGGGCGGTAAGCTTTCTCTGCCATGAGTGCTCTACTCAATAATGGCCAGGTAACCTATGAACACATGTGATAAACATCATTATAAGTGTGATGGTGGACAAGATATGGGCGGCACCAGTGCTCAGTACCCATGTGGCCAGACACACCAAGTCTTGTAAGACCCTTGCTTAATACAAGGTAGAGAAACTAAAAAGACCTCGTAGAAATGTGAAGCCCCGCAGGTGTCGTTGATGCAGTGTCGGTGCATTACCTTCAGGGACTCCACGGTTAGTCTGGATCTGGTCACAGGTAGGGAATCTTCGATTTTGATCGTGACGCCACTCTCAGATTTGCGGTCAGAGGGGACCGCCACTGCAGGTTAGAGGACGCCTGGGGCTGATGGTGGGTGCAGTCGGGTGTAGTAGCCTCCTGAGAGTGAGGCAAGCCCCAGGGCCCTTTGTAAAGCTGTAGTACCACAAGTCGCAGAATGACCACACACAGGCAGAGTGTCTTTCAGGGTTTTTACTCACTTCAGGTGGCAGGGTGAGTAACCCGGGCGTAACTGGGATGAACCAGGTGGGAACCAGGTATCCTTCCGGCTGACTGTATGAGGGTGACTACAAACTCGCCTTCCTTAGCCCTTGGTGGTTTGGGGTGACCCCGACTTTGAGTCCCTATGGGGGTCACCCAGGGAAGATGCTCCAAGCCTCTCTCCCCTTCTTGTGTTGCCGTGTGCTTGTTCCCCGGGCCAGGCCACTCCAGCCTCTTGCCTCCTGTGACCTATGGGCCCTACTTGCGGTTACGTGGCTGCGGCTTTTGGTTGTTGTGGTGTGGGCTGTAAGAGCCCCACACCGGCAGGTTTAGCAGGGAAAGGTGAATCTATCCTCGCTTCGGGATCTGCCGCCCGGTTGGGCCTGGTGCTCTCTAGAAGTCTCCTTACTTCCCACTCCGTGCACTCTCTAGCTGAAGCTGGCTTTCAGGCAGCACTCCTAGTTGACCGTTCTCCCCCGTCTGTAGTCACTGCGCGGGCGCTGTTAGACAGCATCAGCCCCACAGGTCTGCTCCTCACTGAGCCCTCTGGAGTTCTCCTTCTAACTGACTCACTGCTCCTCCTCTCCTGTTCTTGCCTACGCCACCTAGCAACCAGACTCTCCACCACACCCCTTGAGAGGAGATGGAGGCTCTCGCCCCCTCCACTATTCCAGTGAAGGCGTAGGCTCTGCCCCCTCCTGGGATCCCCAGGGGTCCTCTCTTAGGTACATGTGTGAGGCCTGATCACTATGCGCCTGTGTTCCACACCCCTGTCAGCCATCTGGATTACCTGTATTGTACTGTCCCCAGCATGGGTGCAGTACTCAGTGGTGCCTGACCAGGTCAGGGGCGCCACATTCCCCCTTAGTTATCACCAGCACGTCCTCGGGCTGCAAGACAACATTTTAAAATGCATAAAACATTAAAACATGTAAAACATTTAAAAGCACCAGGTGTCAGACATCACCACCCTCCACCCACAAGTCCGTTAACCCACCCAAAACCCTCTCACGTTGGCCGCGGCTTCAGCCACTTCTGGCAGGATGTAGAGGCGGCTTTCCTGGGCTGGTGGTTTTCAGGGTATACCTGGCCTGGTGGATCCGCGCCTTCAGCCTCTTCTGGCAGGATGTCGAGACGGCCTCCACAGTTGGTGCTGACCAGGTACCCTCTTTGTGGTGGTGAGCCAAGGCCCCATAAACAGGCGTGCTCTCTGGTCGCAGGTGAGCCAAGGCCCTTTTCTACGGACGGGCCCCCCTGGTTGCAGACGAGCCAAGCCCCTAAACAGGCTGGCCCTGGTGGTGGTGCCACTGGTGTAACTATTTACACTGCGAGAGTTTGTGGCTATAGCAAGTTCATAGCCTTAAAGTTTGTTTCTCACAATAGTTTTTGTGGGCGCATTTCTTAAACGTTGCAAACAAAACTTGTCAAAACTTTAACTGGTAACTTCTTTCTTTACTTTTCTCTACTTTTTACTCCTCCTTTTCACTAGGGCGAGGGCACGTTGGGCACTGGCACCTGTGACTTTCTTGCTCTTTGTCTCTTTCTTCATCTGTGGTTGCCTCATCTGTAGGTTCTGTGTCTTTCCTTTCTTGGTCTGCATCTGATTCCTTTTCTGTATCTGTTTCTTTATCTCCGTCTTGTCTTTCTTGTCTTTCTTGTCTTTCTTGTCTTTCTTGTCTTTCTTGTCTTTCCTGTCTTTCTTGTCTTTCTTGTCTTTCTTGTAGCATGGGATGGCTGTAAGGTTTGCTGGGACATAGCGCTACATCCAGGGCATACAATCCCCTTTCACCTTGGTGCATGGTAAACTGTACCGAATCTCCCATTTTCAGATTTCTGCCAGGGTGTCCTCTAGGCAGGTGTGCGCTGACATCTCTCCTGTTAACAAATATTCCCTTTTTGATGCCAGGTGCTACAATAAATCCATAGCCGCTTTTCAGATTAAAGTCTTCCACTACGCCATAACACAGGGGTCCTCTAGCCTGGCTTTTGGCCCTTCTCAGGGACCGTTTCTCCTGTAGGTCTCTAGCGGTGACTTCCTTCTGCTCTGGAGACTGTGGTGTTGGAGGGTACTTTGCTCTACTGCGCCGTGTCTTGCGGGCTGGGTCCATGCCTGTGGGCTCCCAGGTGAAGCTCTTAGGCAGCTCTTCTTCTGCAGAGGGGGTCAGGTCCTCCTCGTCCCAGCGGGAATAGGGCAGCATCTCCGGGTCCGAGTATATATCTACTGCTGGTGGCACTGGAGTCGGAGTCAACCCTTCTGCTTCCTGGCCTCCTCTCCCCCTTAGTTCTTCCTGGCACTCCAGCTGTGGCAGTGCCGGGGATGGATGCTCTTCAGCCGGCCCAGGTGAGGGACTCCTTGGTGTAGCTGCTGCAGGAGTTAGCAGGAGACTCTTTGGGGTATGCGGAGGGGGTATGTACTGGCTCACCAACCATTGTGGAAATTTTTCCTCCAGGTCAGCCCTCATCTGCCAATATGCAGGGTCTTCACCCACCGTGGGCTGCCTATCAGGAACCTCTGTGGACCGGGGAGCGGTGTCTGCTCTGGCCTTACAGGCCGGGGTAAATGCTGAGGTAGCCTTTTCTTGGCGGGCCGTGCCTGGCATGGCGGCGGCCTGGTTTTGGCGGGCCGCGCCCTGTATGGCGGCGGCCTGGTCTTGGCGGGCCGCGCCCTGTATGGCGGCGGCCTGGTCTTGGCGGGCCGCGCCCTGTATGGCGGCGGCCTGGTCTTGGCGGGCCGCGCCTATCATGGCGGCGGCCTGGTCTGTGCGGGCCGGGCAGGGCATCGCTGCGGCGGCCTGGTCTTGGCGGGCCGCGCCTATCATGGCGGCGGCCTGAGTCTGCGTCACTGTTGCAGGGGGCTCTGTGCAGGCTGAGCTGGGCGTCGCTGCAGTGATCGGAGCTTGGCGGGCCGGGCCTAGCAGGGCGGCGGCCTGGGTCAGCGTTACGCCTGCGGCGCGGATGAGCGTCGCTGCTGCGGTGGGGTCTTGGCGGGCCGGGCAGGGCATCGCTGCAGGGACTGGGTCTTGGTGGGCCGAGCAGGGCATCGCTGCAGCCGCTGGGGCTTGGAGGGCCGCACCTGGCGTGGCTGCGGCCTGCTTCAGCGTCGCCGCACCGGACGCCTCTTCAGGGACCGCGGACGTGGCAGCAGGGGTCGGGGCACTTGCGCTGGCCGGGGCATCATTCGACTCACCCATTGTTGGTAGCACTGGGGTCTGCGTCGTCGCCGTCCCGCCTGACACTCGGCGCGCAGCTCTCCCTTCATAGGCCCGAACCGCCGCGGTCATCTCCTGCAGTTCCATCCGTTCCTCCCGAATCTGCTCCACGACCCGGGTCTCCAGCCGGTTGCAAAACTGGGCCAGCTCTCGGTACCACCAGGCAGCGGAGCCTGGTTCTGGGTTCCTGCGGTCAGACGCCATTTCTTCTGCGCCGTCTTCTGCACGGTCTCCCAGCAGTGGACTCTTCGCTGCCTCCTGTAACAAGCTGTCCAGTTTCTGCTCTGCCTCTTTCAGCAGCTCCTCTCCCAGCAGCAGGCTTGTGGCTCCCTTTCTGTTCCGCCGTTTCTCGACGCTTCCACTCTCATGGCTGGCAAGGTCAGAACTCTGCAGGGGATCTCTGGGTAGCCACACCTCTTCGTGGGCGGTAACTTCTTCCAGCGCGGGCTGCTGTTGTTTTTCAGCGCGCTTTTCATGGTGGCAATATGGCGGCGCTTCCAATTTTTCAAGCGGACCGCCCAGGCACATGGTCACCTGTCTTAACAGGTCTAGTCCTTATCCTGTTCGTGACGCCAGATGTGAAGCCCCGCAGGTGTCGTTGATGCAGTGTCGGTGCATTACCTTCAGGGACTCCACGGTTAGTCTGGATCTGGTCACAGGTAGGGAATCTTCGATTTTGATCGTGACGCCACTCTCAGATTTGCGGTCAGAGGGGACCGCCACTGCAGGTTAGAGGACGCCTGGGGCTGATGGTGGGTGCAGTCGGGTGTAGTAGCCTCCTGAGAGTGAGGCAAGCCCCAGGGCCCTTTGTAAAGCTGTAGTACCACAAGTCGCAGAATGACCACACACAGGCAGAGTGTCTTTCAGGGTTTTTACTCACTTCAGGTGGCAGGGTGAGTAACCCGGGCGTAACTGGGATGAACCAGGTGGGAACCAGGTATCCTTCCGGCTGACTGTATGAGGGTGACTACAAACTCGCCTTCCTTAGCCCTTGGTGGTTTGGGGTGACCCCGACTTTGAGTCCCTATGGGGGTCACCCAGGGAAGATGCTCCAAGCCTCTCTCCCCTTCTTGTGTTGCCGTGTGCTTGTTCCCCGGGCCAGGCCACTCCAGCCTCTTGCCTCCTGTGACCTATGGGCCCTACTTGCGGTTACGTGGCTGCGGCTTTTGGTTGTTGTGGTGTGGGCTGTAAGAGCCCCACACCGGCAGGTTTAGCAGGGAAAGGTGAATCTATCCTCGCTTCGGGATCTGCCGCCCGGTTGGGCCTGGTGCTCTCTAGAAGTCTCCTTACTTCCCACTCCGTGCACTCTCTAGCTGAAGCTGGCTTTCAGGCAGCACTCCTAGTTGACCGTTCTCCCCCGTCTGTAGTCACTGCGCGGGCGCTGTTAGACAGCATCAGCCCCACAGGTCTGCTCCTCACTGAGCCCTCTGGAGTTCTCCTTCTAACTGACTCACTGCTCCTCCTCTCCTGTTCTTGCCTACGCCACCTAGCAACCAGACTCTCCACCACACCCCTTGAGAGGAGATGGAGGCTCTCGCCCCCTCCACTATTCCAGTGAAGGCGTAGGCTCTGCCCCCTCCTGGGATCCCCAGGGGTCCTCTCTTAGGTACATGTGTGAGGCCTGATCACTATGCGCCTGTGTTCCACACCCCTGTCAGCCATCTGGATTACCTGTATTGTACTGTCCCCAGCATGGGTGCAGTACTCAGTGGTGCCTGACCAGGTCAGGGGCGCCACAGAAACACCCCCTCATCCGCTCTACTGCTCCGGTGATTGCAGATTAGTCATATACATCTACCATGAGTAGGTTTATGTGAGTTTGTGCGTGTTGTGTAAATTTCTTTCCAGGTTTGGTCAGAGGCATTCCAGTGCAGAAAGCGACGTTATTGCTGAAAAGCACATGATGGAGGTGGTATGTAAAAAATGGGTTTACAGAAGTAAAGAAAGTGTATATTTTTATAGAAAGGTGGAAACTTCTTTTTGTGATAAACAGGTCTATTTGTAAGATATTTTTTGGTTTATCTCAGGCATGTACAATTTTTTTTATATGATTGACTAAATAGTGTGATAAACAGGTGTATTCTCCAATTCCAGATTTTAAATCAGTGTCAGGAGCACGTGGTCTTCAGTCAGGGGACTGATTGATCCTAAAAGGACAAGCAAGAATGAGCCATCCAGCCACAGACATGTCAATAAGCACGACGGCAGGGCAACATGGATTCACACGTCGCATTGCAGAAGGGTCGGCCCACCAAAGCTACACTGAGCGTCTTGCTTGTATTTATCCTTTTTAAAAGACCTGTACAGTGTCAGACCATCATTGCCAAAATACGTAGAAGAGAGGACTTAGAGAACCTTGAGACATGGGAAAGTCCAACTACAAAGGGTGAGGACTCGTCTAGGAGTCTTTAGTCTCAAACCGGTGAAGAAAACCCTTTCCCCTCTCCGCCCATGCCTCAACGTTCAGTCAGGCAGGTTTTCCCAACAGATCTCTTTCCCTCTCTTCCTAAGGGAACACAGTACCCTTAGTATTCGGAAATGGCAGAAATAAGTCTTTAGGGGGGACTGGCACCATAAGAATTGAGTAACCTGAAATACTTAATTCAGCCATTTCACAGACCCCTATACGTAGTTTAGTCGATGTAGCCTAATATACATATTTATGAATGCTTTTGTTTTCTTCTAACACATATATAAATATATTCGTTGATTTGCCTTAATACAAAATGCCAGCTGTTAACCCTCTAATCCTGGGAAAAGATTTGGGAGAGCCCATCCCACCAGGCTGATGTCTCCCCGGCCTAGTCTGCTGAGCACTGGCAGTGACACGCGAGTTAACGTCTTCGCCTCAGAAACCAATGGACCTAAAACAACTGAAGCAGAGAGCGGCTGCCATTCCACCCATTATCTCAGAAGGCTTCTCTGAGTCAACGCCTCAAACTGTTCACATGAAGCCTCATCACGCTTTGGATCTTTATCAAGAGCAGATCACCAAGGTTCACGAGTTGGCCCTGGACAGGACTAGCACCAACCAAGTATCCTCCTTCTCATTTAACATCTGGAAAAGACCACAGACAACGTGTAGCAGATGTTTTTTGGTTATGTGCTAACCTCAAGATAAGATCTAGACTCAAACTTCCTTGGTCAGGATAATGTGCCCTAATGAAAGTGTTAATGCCGATCCTAATAAGCCCTGTAAATCATGGAGTTACCCTTGAGCAGATAAGAACAAGTAACCAAGGTAGAACCAGGCCCCGTAGAACTGTGTCAAACAATGACCTATTGGAAGACCCCCATGTATATATTGATGTAATTGGAGTCCCAAGGGGGGTCCCAGATGAGAATAAGGCCAGAGATGAAGTAGCAGCAGGATTTAAGTCCTTACTTCCCATTATTACTGTGAATAAAAATGTTGCATGGATCAATTATCTCTATTATAATCAACAGAGATTTGTTAATTACTTCAGGAACTCCTTAACTGGGTTAGCTACTCAGTTGGGTCAGACTACTCTGCTGGCCAACCAGAACCGGATGGCTCTGGATATGCTATTAGCAGAAAAAGGAGGTGTCTGTGCAATGATAGGAGAGGCCTGTTGTACTTATGTCCCAGATGAAACAGGCCCAAATGGTAAGGTTACCCAGGCCCTGAAACAATTACATTCCCTATCCAAAGAATTGAAAGAAAATTCAGGGGTAACCAATCCGTGGGGTGACTGGTTTAGTTGGATGACTTCTCTGAAAGGGATATTAATTCAGATAGGGATTATAACCCTTCTAGTGTTGGTTTTTGCTATAATTATTGTTTACTGTATTTTGCCTTGCTGGAAGAAGATTTGCAATAAGGGGACAAACGAGGCTATAGCCATGGCAACCTTCCGTTCAGTATTATATACAACAGTAGCCCCCTCCAAAACTGACACAATGGTTACCATCAAAATTCAATGACCCAAAGTCAAACTTAGGGGGTTGTTATAGAAGGGCGCCACAGGGCTTGGATCCCCTCTGTGGGAACTGAGGTGAAGATGTTAGAAAAGACCCGAGGGCGTGATTAGCACGCACCTATATACCATAGCTATAAGACACTGTAGTCTCTGGGTAGCCCTCACGGAGTAAGTAGACAGATAATCTTATTAAGGGGGGACTGTGAAGGCCTAGGCTATGCATCGTTTGTCCAGTATGATATTATATTATAATAAGATTAATCTGTATTTTGAATGTTTTATGTATTGCTTTCTACATATATCTGACTGAAATGTTGCAAGGATTGTATATGTAAACAAACTATGCTTAGGGCTAAGTAATGAGTTTGCAGTCTGAAATAAGTAAACTGACAGGTTCTTGGAAAACCGGTTAGACTCATGATTAAGCAATATTCTTGAATAGACTTTCGTCCGTTCCTAGACACACCTGAATGACTTAAAGGAATGTTGTTTTACAGGACTGTCCAAAAAGCTGTATAAAATGTTATGCTTTTGAATACACTGGCAGAAGGCATCCACTTCTCCCAAATAGAGACACGTTTCTCTGTGTGGTCATTTTCCTGATTCATATACATCTGCGCAGTTCTGATTTGAAATCCACCTCCGTAACCCTGAGAGACCGGGAGGTCTCCCCCAACAGCACTACCTTCGGGTTATGGTCGCTGGGTTCATTGATTATCACAATCATTCCCTGGTGCTGCAGTTCAGCCCATCCCACGGTCATGGCCACTTGCTTGTATCCCCCTTGTGTCAAGGGGAGTCCATTAGCTGCGATCAGTGTCATGCTACCGTCTGGAGGGGCAAGTTCATCATCCCCCCAATACCGCTGATACTGTGTGTATGGTATCGTGGTTACCTGGGATCCAGTGTCCAGGAGTACCATCAGCGGGATGCCGTCTACTGCCAGAGGGATGATGGGACTGGCTCATATGTACCGGTCCCGCCAGTCTGGGGGGCCACTGGATTCTACTCCTGAGGATTGGCCCTTGGCCCCAGGGGTTGCTCGTTTAACGGACACCGTCGGGAGTAGTGGCCGGGCTTGCTGCACCTGTAACAAATTGGAGGTCCATACCATGAGTCATTGGCCCTTCTTCGCTGCATCCAGGGGACGTCCTCCGGGCTGTCAGTGAGCTGCATCCTCCCCGGGGGCTTGGATCTCGTCGGAGGCTGGAGTGCGGCGAGGATCTTGGTGAGGTCTCCATCCATGCGACGGACCTGGGCAGCCAGCTCCTCCATCATTCCGCCAGGGGCTGCAGGGGCCGAGGGAGCTGGGAGAGGAGGGGCTACCAAGATGGGAGCCGTCTCAGCTGGCCATGGGGCCGCTTCAGGGACGTCGGACGCTGGGGGCTGAAGAGCTTTGATGGCCCGTTCTTTCAGCATGGCAAAGTCCACGTTAGGATGTTCTAGGGCCCACAGCCGGAGCTGCTTGCGGTCCTCTGGGGATCCCAGCCCCTGCATGAACTGCTTGACTAACATTTTGTTGCTGTCCGCATCATTAATGGTATCCACCCGCTTCAGCGTACGGAGGGAAGTTTGCAGGCGCAAGGCATAGTCTCTAATACTATATGCAGGCCGCTGTCGCCATTGATAAAACTGCATCCGCAGCTTGGCTTCGGTGCGGGTCTTGAAGGCAATCTGAAGCTTTTCAAAGATAGTGGCCACGGTGGACCGGTCCCCCTCGGTCCAGGTCTCCGTCTCCTGCTCAGCCGCGCCGGTTAGCTGCCCCAGCACTACCGCTGCATGTTGCTTATCGGTCAGAGGATACAGTTCAAGGAC
Organism: Anomaloglossus baeobatrachus; assembly: GCF_048569485.1. Lineage (NCBI taxonomy): Eukaryota > Metazoa > Chordata > Amphibia > Anura > Aromobatidae > Anomaloglossus > Anomaloglossus baeobatrachus. The sequence goes on along the minus strand of NC_134359.1, from coordinate 81,314,282 downwards.
CGGGTTAAGCTTCTTCCGGAAGACCTGTAAAGCATCAGGTTTTCCGTCGTACTGCGGCAGCCAGGTAGCTCCGGGCACATAGGGCAAGGAGAACGGCATCACCTGAGCAATGGCGGGGGCCACGGTCTCCCCTGCTCGTGCGACCGGAGCATGGGCTGGCCCATTTCCATCCACGGGTGCCGCTGCGGCTGCGACCGCCGTTCCTCCAGCGGCTCCGTCGGGCGCAGACATCTTGTTACCACCCCCCCTTGTTCTTTTCTCGGCACCTACTCTTCAGGGGCGGGGCTTCGGCTTTCGCGCCTCCACTGCTCGAGAAGACGCTTGAGCGGGAAAATCTTCGCGCCCAAGATGTCGGATTCTGAAATTTTTCGGCCGGACACCATCGGCGGGGCACAAGGCGCACTTCTACCAGCCGGCAGAACGGTAAGATCCTGTTCGTGACGCCAAGTTGTCGCGGGCGGGGAGGACGCCGCTGCCGCGCGCTCGCTAACGCTCGGGTCTGGCGCTGCTGCTGCTCGGTGGCTCGAGCGGTGGGCCCGGATCCGGGGACTCGAGCGGCGCTCCTCACCCGTGAGTGAAAGGGGGTAGTTTGGTTTGGGGATTTGGTCCGTGACGCCATCCACGGGTTGTGGTGAGGTTGGGCACCACCGCTGCTGGTGACGGGGATCCCGGGAGCGATGGTAGGGAGCAGCTGGGATGTTGTTTCCCCCCTCTATGGGTAGGGGTTGGTGGTCCCGGGGCCCGGTGAGGTGACGGGGAGGCAGGGTTGGCAAGGTGCAGGGTCGCCTGGACTGCGCAGCGCAGTGCCGGACGGCACGGTTGTACTCACTCAGCCACAAATGTACACAAAGTCTCTGGTAAACCAAACGGCTGGATGGACGGGTTCCGCAGCCGGCTGCTGTGACTTCTTACGGACGGTTGGTGGTGGCTGCCTTTCCCTGCATCTTTGTGTATGTTCGGTCCCGATGGATTCCCACCGGTAACCCACTCCCCAGCGTGTATATGTGCCGGAGGAGCCCTTTTGCCCGCAGGCTCTGGCCCTTGGAACTCTAGCTGTGGCGGTAGCTGTATTTCCTTTTGTTAGTCGGACGGTTGCCTTCAATCGGGTCTTGGCTGTTAGGAAACCCCTGGGGTTCCGGTCACTGACGGATTTGACCTCTAATGGCGACTCCAAGCCTGGTCGGGGTCCGCAGGCCCTGCCTGTGTGTGCTGGCTTCACTTCGCTCCCCGGTTCGGTACCGGCGAGCCACCATCCGTCCCCGGTCCTGCGGTTACGCGTTGATTCGCCTCTCCTGCAGACGGCCACCACCGTCTGCCAACCTTGCTTTTTGTGCCTGTGCCACACACCCGGACACGGTCAGTTTGCTCCTTCTCACTATTTACTTCCACTTCCCTAACTGAACTCTCTTCCTTTCCCGCCTCCAGGACTGTGAACTCCTCAGTGGGTGGGGCCAACCGCCTGGCTCCACCCCACCTGGTGTGGACATCAGCCCCTCGAGAGAGGCAACAAGGATTTTGTGTCTGGCTGATGTGCCTGTCTCAGGGTGGGGGTGTGTGTTGTAGTACCTGTGACGACCTGGCAAGTCCAGGGCGCCACAGCAGCACCCTCACTTCACCAGTGCGCCCCCACTGGTATACAATGGACTCACTACATTCTTGGTTTCTTACATTTCTTTGCTCTCTTCCAGCTTGTCTGCTAATGTGACCAGTGTTGCTGCAACAGGTTCCTTTTAACGGTTTCTTGCTGTTTCTGTGCAATGTGTCTCACACCACACCAACTTCACCAGAACAACTCCTTCCTTCACCAGTACTTTACACACTGACCCCTACACCAGGAGCTTCCTCTCCTCCTGACTCAAATGCTCCTTCCTCTCCTCCTGCCTCTAATGCTCCTTTCTCTCCTCCTGACTCTGTGACGCCCTGGGCAAGCCAGGGGTCACAGGTCACAACAACACACGCACCCCACATTCCCTGCAGGTACAACAGCTAACCTAAAATCCTTGTTGCCTTCCTCCAGGGGCTGATGTCCACACCAGGGGGTGGGCCAGGCGGTTGGCTCCGCCCACCGAGGAGTACACAGCCCTGGAGGCGGGAAGAACCAGGCAGATAAGAAAAGGGAGAGGAAGTGAGAGGAAGCAAGATAGAGTTTGGAGGAGAAAGTGGAAGGAGTAAAGTCAAGTGAAGGAAGTGAAGTGTTAGAGGAGCTTGTAGGAGAAGCTGAAGTGAAAAGGAAAGAAACAGTAGTAAAGCCTGAAGTTGGTCCGTGGCTGGGTGCCTGGACAGTGACAGCAAGGTCAGCAGATGACGGTGATAGTCTGCAGTGGGACTGTCTGGAGGTTGCTGGAAGGACCGCGGACGGGTAGTGGCCTGGCAGTCTGGAGCAGTATACAAAGGACAGTCAGCACCAGGGCAGGGGCCTTTTGGATCCCGGCAAGGCTAGCAGTCGCCATAATTTGCCAAATCTGTCAGTGAAGGGGATATCTGTCTCCTAACAACTAAGTCCCGATTGAAGGCAACAGTCCGACCATTGAGGGGAGACACCGCCACCGCCAAGGCACCAGTTTCCCAGGGCCAGCGCCTGCGGGCAAGAGAGAGGCTCCTCCGGCCCAGATTGAAGCCGGGGAGCGGGTAACCGGTGGGGACCCATCGCTACCAAAGAGACATTTCAGAGGTGCAGGGAAGAGACCGTCACAGCTAACTGCAGGGAACCGCAGCACCGTGAACCGTCCGAGGGACCCGTCCAACCAGCCGTTTGTTTACCGAGAACTGTGTCGTGGTTACTGGCTGAGTGAGTACCTCCGTGCCGTGCGGCACAGCGCTGCCCCTGCGCCCCTGTACCTCCACATGCCCCATACCCGCCTGTCCACCATTCCAATCCCATCATCGGGCGCCGGGAGCACCACAACCCCTACCCACGGAGGGGCACATCAACAACTGGCTGCTCCACACCATCACTCCCGGGCTCCCCATACAGAGCAGCGGTGGTGTTAACAAATCACCACAACCGTGGGTGGCGTCACGGACAATACACTATCCCAACAACCCAATCCCCTTTTCACTCACGGACGAGGAGCGCCGCTCGAGTCCCCGGGATCCGGCCCATCGCTCGAGCCACCGAGCAGCGGCAGGCCGCAGCAGCCGCGGCAGCCGGACCCGAGCAGTAGGGAAGGCGCGGCGTCCCCTCCTCCGCCCGCGACAACTCTAATGCTCCTTCCTCTCTTCCTGCCTTTAATGCTCCTTTCTCTTCTCCTGACTCTAATGCTCCTTCCTCTCCCTAGCTAGCTAGGTGTTAACCCTCACATCCCTGAACACAGGATCCTGCAGCCCACAGGAAAATATAACATACTAGCTGTAGTACCTGGCGTTGCCTGGGATAGTAACTAAGTGTCTCTCAGTCTCTCTCACTCTATCTCTCTGTCTGTCTATCTGTGTGTCTGTGTGTTTCTATCTCTGTGTGTTTCTGTCTCTGTTTGTCTATGACTCTGTGTGTGTCTGTCTCTGTCTCTGTGTGTGTCTTTGTGTGTGTGTCCCTGTGTGTCTCTCTCTCTCTCTCTGTGCCTCTGTTTCTATGTGTATGTGTGTCTCTGTCTGTGTGTCTCTGTCTGTGTCTCTGTCACTGTGTGTCTCTGTTTGTGTGTGTGTGTCTCTGTGTGTGTCTCTGTGTGTGTCTCTCTGTCTCTGTGTGTGTGTCTCTGTGTGTGTCTCTGTGTCTGTCTCTGTGTCTGTCTGTGTGTCCCTGTGTGTGTCTCTGTCTGTGTGTGTCTCTGTTTGTGTGTGGGTCTCTGTCTCTGTGTGTGTCTCTCTGTCTCTGTATCTCTGTCTCTGTGTCTGTCTGTGTGTCCCTGTGTGTGTCTCTGTGTGTGTCTCTTTCTCTGTGTGTACGTCTCTGTCTCTGTATGTCTCTTTGTCTGTCTGTGTGTTCCTGTGTGAGAATACCTTCGAGATAAAGGACAGCGCAGGAGCCCCAGTCTTAGGGTCAGCTCAAGAGCCCCGCTTCCATTGCTACATACCCCATGACATCCTGGCAGCATTCCGGTTTCAGTAATGGGGGTGGCGTTGACGTCAGTCACCGCTCTGATATGGAAAGAGGCGGCTGTAATATGACCCACCGCACTGACTGACAGTGACAATGCGGCTGGTGTGGTTTCAGTTGCCACTTTCCATACACAGTCCGGTGACTGAACCCGCACCGGTGCTGTCCCCGTGACTGATATAAGAATGCTGCTGGGAGGATTAAAGCTAATTTCCTCCCGGCAGCGGGGTTTAATGTTCAGGCGCCGGACAGGTTCAGAATACTATTAACCTGCAGATTAACCCCAATGGGAGATATTCAGAGTTTACACTACGTAGGATCATGGCCTGGTCCTTTTTCTCTGGTGGGTGTAGGATAATATACAGTATAATAGTCTTTATATAACTTTATAGAAAGGTTTTTTTCCCATGTTATTTAAGACATTCGAATGTTTAATTTGAATGTCTAAAACTGAAGAAAATCCATATATTAATAAAAGGAGATATCTGCATCATGCTCTAAGTTTAAAAAAGTAAATACAAAGAGCAAAAATAAAAAATCTCTTCTGAACAGACAATAAGAAAGCTGTAATTTCAGATAAACGTTAGGAAATATTTATCTTACACAGCAGAGACGAGCCCGACAATAACTAACATATATCTTTCTGGAGCAGGTGTTACATAAATGCAGATATCTATCGGAAGAATTCAATTCTTATTATCGGAAAGGGGAAATATTTCCTCTTTTAATGACTTTAAAGGGAATATGCCAGTAGATTGATGCATCATGAATTAGAGACCGGCAATCCTGTACAACCTATACGAAATAACATCCAGACACGATGCCAAGCCGGGGTCAGGCGGCTTGTTTTTATATAGGCAATAGTGATGAGCACCCAGTACCATGCTCGGGTGCTCGGTACTCAGAATGAGCAGTCAGACACTTGGATGGAAGTCAATGGGAAACTCCACCACTTTTCTGGGAGATCTTAGGGAAACATGCTTGAGTCCCCCTTGACTTCCATTATATTCGGGTTCACGAGTAGAGATGAGCGAACCGGTCGCGGTTCGGCTCGAGGTCGGTTCGCCGAACGGAGCTCCCGTTTGAGTTCGGCTCGTCGAACGTTCGACGAACCGAACAAGAACTGCATAGGAAACAATGGCAGGCAATCACAAACACAGAAAACACCTAGAAAACACCCTCAAAGGTGTCCAAAAGGTGACAAACAACTCACAACACAACACAAACACATGGGAAAGTGACAAGGACATATACTCATGCGAAAACAAAACAGCTGGACAAGGAAAAAGAGGAGGACACACAGATATATGAGTATATGCAAGGAAACATCGATTCCATTATTGTGCAACTTGAGCCCTGCTCATTTTAGGCTTCCAATCTGGATAAATTGCCTGAGCTCACCACGTACGCCTTGGGGATCTTGTCGTGTCCTGCAGCCAGCGTTCTCTCGGAACCTGTCTTCAGTGCTGCTGGGGGTCTGCTGGCAGATAAGCACATGTGTCTTTCCACTGACAATGTGGACATGGCTCTGAGAGGACTTTTCTTCCCCTGGGTCAGCCAGGGGACGGGAAAGGCACGCGTATTTTTGAGAGTGCTTCATGCAAAGCATCTTTTTCTTTTTCAAAAGTGGGGTCAACCGATGCCAGTCAAGTGGGGTGTGTGTGGCCCAATTAGTAGCAACGAGGGAGACTGTGGTTGGAGTCCCCTCGCTGTGTTTCTAAAAGAACCAAGATAAACAAGTCATGGCTCTCAGAGGACTTTTCTTCCCCTGGGTCAGCCAGGGGATGGGAAAGGCACGCGTATTTTTGAGAGTGCTTCATGCAAAGCATCTTTTTCATCTTGAAAATGTGGGTCAACTGATGCCAGTCAAGTGGGGTGTGTGTGGCCCAATTAGTGGCAACGAGGGAGACTGTGGTTGGAGTCCCCTCGCTGTGTTTCTAAAAGAACCAAGATGAACAAGTCATGGCTCTCAGAGGACTTTTCTTCCCCTGGGTCAGCAAGGGGACGGGAAAGGCACGCGTATTTTTGAGAGTGCTTCATGCAAAGCATCTTTTTCTTTTTCAAAAGTGGGGTCAACCGATGCCAGTCAAGTGAGGTGTGTGTGGCCCAATTAGTAGCAACGAGGGAGACTGTGGTTGGAGTCCCCTCGCTGTGTTTCTAAAAGAACCAAGATGAACAAGTCATGGCTCTCAGAGGACTTTTCTTCCCCTGGGTCAGCCAGGGGACGGGAAAGGCACGCGTATTTTTGAGAGTGCTTCATGCAAAGCATCTTTTTCATCTTGAAAATGTGGGTCAACTGATGCCAGTCAAGTGGGGTGTGTGTGGCCCAATTAGTGGCAACGAGGGAGACTGTGGTTGGAGTCCCCTCGCTGTGTTTCTAAAAGAACCAAGATGAACAAGTCATGACTCTCAGAGGACTTTTCTTCCCCTGGGTCAGCCAGGGGACGGGAAAGGCACACGTATTTTTGAGAGTGCTTCATGCAAAGCATCTTTTTCTTTTTCAAAAGTGGGGTCAACCGATGCCAGTCAAGTGGGGTGTGTGTGGCCCAATTAGTAGCAACGAGGGAGACTGTGGTTGGAGTCCCCTCGCTGTGTTTCTAAAAGAACCAAGATGAACAAGTCATGGCTCTCAGAGGACTTTTCTTCCCCTGGGTCAGCCAGGGGACGGGAAAGGCACGCAAATTTTTGAGAGTGCTTCATGCAAAGCATCTTTTTCATCTTGAAAATGTGGGTCAACTGATGCCAGTCAAGTGGGGTGTGTGTGGCCCAATTAGTGGCAACGAGGGAGACTGTGGTTGGAGTCCCCTCGCTGTGTTTCTAAAAGAACCAAGATGAACAAGTCATGGCTCTCAGAGGACTTTTCTTCCCCTGGGTCAGCCAGGGGACGGGAAAGGCACGCGTATTTTTGAGAGTGCTTCATGCAAAGCATCTTTTTCTTTTTCAAAAGTGGGGTCAACCGATGCCAGTCAAGTGGGGTGTGTGTGGCCCAATTAGTAGCAACGAGGGAGACTGTGGTTGGAGTCCCCTCGCTGTGTTTCTAAAAGAACCAAGATGAACAAGTCATGGCTCTCAGAGGACTTTTCTTCCCCTGGGTCAGCCAGGGGACGGGAAAGGCACGCGTATTTTTGAGAGTGCTTCATGCAAAGCATCTTTTTCATCTTGAAAATGTGGGTCAACTGATGCCAGTCAAGTGGGGTGTGTGTGGCCCAATTAGTGGCAACGAGGGAGACTGTGGTTGGAGTCCCCTCGCTGTGTTTCTAAAAGAACCAAGATGAACAAGTCATGGCTCTCAGAGGACTTTTCTTCCCCTGGGTCAGCCAGGGGACGGGAAAGGCACGCGTATTTTTGAGAGTGCTTCATGCAAAGCATCTTTTTCTTTTTCAAAAGTGGGGTCAACCGATGCCAGTCAAGTGGGGTGTGTGTGGCCCAATTAGTGGCAACGAGGGAGACTGTGGTTGGAGTCCCCTCGCTGTGTTTCTAAAAGAACCAAGATGAACAAGTCATGGCTCTCAGAGGACTTTTCTTCCCCTGGGTCAGCCAGGGGACGGGAAAGGCACGCGTATTTTTGAGAGTGCTTCATGCAAAGCATCTTTTTCTTTTTCAAAAGTGGGGTCAACCGATGCCAGTCAAGTGGGGTGTGTGTGGCCCAATTAGTAGCAACGAGGGAGACTGTGGTTGGAGTCCCCTCGCTGTGTTTCTAAAAGAACCAAGATGAACAAGTCATGGCTCTCAGAGGACTTTTCTTCCCCTGGGTCAGCCAGGGGACGGGAAAGGCACGCGTATTTTTGAGAGTGCTTCATGCAAAGCATCTTTTTCTTTTTCAAAAGTGGGGTCAACCGATGCCAGTCAAGTGGGGTGTGTGTGGCCCAATTAGTAGCAACGAGGGAGACTGTGGTTGGAGTCCCCTCGCTGTGTTTCTAAAAGAACCAAGATGAACAAGTCATGGCTCTCAGAGGACTTTTCTTCCCCTGGGTCAGCCAGGGGACGGGAAAGGCACGCGTATTTTTGAGAGTGCTTCATGCAAAGCATCTTTTTCATCTTGAAAATGTGGGTCAACTGATGCCAGTCAAGTGGGGTGTGTGTGGCCCAATTAGTAGCAACGAGGGAGACTGTGGTTGGAGTCCCCTCGCTGTGTTTCTAAAAGAACCAAGATGAACAAGTCATGGCTCTCAGAGGACTTTTCTTCCCCTGGGTCAGCCAGGGGACGGGAAAGGCACGCGTATTTTTGAGAGTGCTTCATGCAAAGCATCTTTTTCATCTTGAAAATGTGGGTCAACTGATGCCAGTCAAGTGGGGTGTGTGTGGCCCAATTAGTGGCAACGAGGGAGACTGTGGTTGGAGTCCCCTCGCTGTGTTTCTAAAAGAACCAAGATGAACAAGTCATGGCTCTCAGAGGACTTTTCTTCCCCTGGGTCAGCCAGGGGACGGGAAAGGCACGCGTATTTTTGAGAGTGCTTCATGCAAAGCATCTTTTTCTTTTTCAAAAGTGGGGTCAACCGATGCCAGTCAAGTGGGGTGTGTGTGGCCCAATTAGTGGCAACGAGGGAGACTGTGGTTGGAGTCCCCTCGCTGTGTTTCTAAAAGAACCAAGATGAACAAGTCATGGCTCTCAGAGGACTTTTCTTCCCCTGGGTCAGCCAGGGGACGGGAAAGGCACGCGTATTTTTGAGAGTGCTTCATGCAAAGCATCGTTTTCATCTTGAAAATGTGGGTCAACTGATGCCAGTCAAGTGGGGTGTGTGTGGCCCAATTAGTGGCAACGAGGGAGACTGTGGTTGGAGTCCCCTCGCTGTGTTTCTAAAAGAACCAAGATGAACAAGTCATGGCTCTCAGAGGACTTTTCTTCCCCTGGGTCAGCCAGGGGACGGGAAAGGCACGCGTATTTTTGAGAGTGCTTCATGCAAAGCATCTTTTTCTTTTTCAAAAGTGGGGTCAACCGATGCCAGTCAAGTGGGGTGTGTGTGGCCCAATTAGTAGCAACGATGGAGACTGTGGTTGGAGTCCCCTCGCTGTGTTTCTAAAAGAACCAAGATGAACAAGTCATGGCTCTCAGAGGACTTTTCTTCCCCTGGGTCAGCCAGGGGACGGGAAAGGCACGCGTATTTTTGAGAGTGCTTCATGCAAAGCATCTTTTTCATCTTGAAAATGTGGGTCAACTGATGCCAGTCAAGTGGGGTGTGTGTGGCCCAATTAGTGGCAACGAGGGAGACTGTGGTTGGAGTCCCCTTACTGTGTTTTACATGCTTTTCGAAGGGCATGACATGGCTTGGAGGTTGACTTTCAGCATCTGGAAACTGTTGGCATGTCACATGTCCCTGCATTATAAAACCGGACATTTTCTTCACGGACGCCATTATCTGCCTTCTGCGTCTTTGGTGTCAGACATCACTGTCACAGCTCCGTCCTCCTGAGTCCTATAGCCGATACAGCTGTATGCGCTGCATACACAGCGTTAGACAGCATAGGGAGAGCACTTTATAGCAGTCCTTTTAAGGGCTCAAACCGGCAGGGTCAGAGTTAAGGTGACAGGTCCTGAAAACAGCGTCAGCGTCTGTGCAGCCAAGGTCAGGGATTTCCTCCCTGCATTTCACCATTAGGAGGGAATAGAAAGGCAGGCTTCCATTCCTCTACCCAGAGCACCACAATCCTGGCACTGTACCCTCTTGTCCTCTGCACACTCCAACTGATAACTAAGCCATTATACTAGCAAACACTCAGTGTACCTAGTGGCATCCTATCTGTGGCTATTGGACTTTGCTTTAGTCCCACTAGTGCCAAGACATTTGCAGAGCGCATCTGCCTGCGTTGCACACTCCAACTAATTATAACTAAGCCATTATACTAGCAAACACTCAGTGTACCTAGTGGCATCCTATACGTGGCTATTGGACTTTGCTATAGTCCCACTAGTGCCAAGACATTTGCAGAGCGCATCTGACTGCGTTGCACACTCCAACTAATTATAACTAAGCCATTATACTAGCAAACACTCAGTGTACCTAGTGGCATCCTATACGTGGCTATTGGACTTTGCTATAGTCCCACTAGTGCCAAGACATTTGCAGAGCGCATCTGACTGCGTTGCACACTCCAACTAATTATAACTAAGCCATTATACTAGCAAACACTCAGTGTACCTAGTGGCATCCTATACGTGGCTATTGGACTTTGCTATAGTCCCACTAGTGCCAAGACATTTGCAGAGCGCATCTGACTGCGTTGCACACTCCAACTAATTATAACTAAGCCATTATACTAGCAAACACTCAGTGTACCTAGTGGCATCCTATACGTGGCTATTGGACTTTGCTATAGTCCCACTAGTGCCAAGACATTTGCAGAGCGCATCTGACTGCGTTGCACACTCCAACTAATTATAACTAAGCCATTATACTAGCAAACACTCAGTGTACCTAGTGGCATCCTATACGTGGCTATTGGACTTTGCTATAGTCCCACTAGTGCCAAGACATTTGCAGAGCGCATCTGCCTGCGTTGCACACTCCAACTAATTATAACTAAGCCATTATACTAGCAAACACTCAGTGTACCTAGTGGCATCCTAAACGTAGATATTGGACTTTGCTATAGTCCCACTAGTGCCAAGACATTTGCAGCACGTCTGCCTGCGTTGCACACTCCAACTAATTATAACTAAGCCATTATACTAGCAAACACTCAGTGTACCTAGTGGCATCCTATACGTGGCTATTGGACTTTGCTATAGTCCCACTAGTGCCAAGACATTTGCAGAGCGCATCTGACTGCGTTGCACACTCCAACTAATTATAACTAAGCCATTATACTAGCAAACACTCAGTGTACCTAGTGGCATCCTATACGTGGCTATTGGACTTTGCTATAGTCCCACTAGTGCCAAGACATTTGCAGAGCGCATCTGCCTGCGTTGCACACTCCAACTAATTATAACTAAGCCATTATACTAGCAAACACTCAGTGTACCTAGTGGCATACTATACGTGGCTATTGGACTTTGCTATAGTCCCACTAGTGCCAAGACATTTGCAGAGCGCATCTGCCTGCGTTGCACACTCCAACTAATTATAACTAAGCCATTATACTAGCAAACACTCAGTGTACCTAGTGGCATCCTAAACGTAGATATTGGACTTTGCTATAGTCCCACTAGTGCCAAGACATTTGCAGCACGTCTGCCTGCGTTGCACACTCCAACTAATTATAACTAAGCCATTATACTAGCAAACACTCAGTGTACCTAGTGGCATCCTATACGTGGCTATTGGACTTTGCTATAGTCCCACTAGTGCCAAGACATTTGCAGCACGTCTGCCTGCGTTGCACACTCCAACTAATTATAACTAAGCCATTATACTAGCAAACACTTAGTGTACCTAGTGGCATCCTATACGTGGCTATTGGACTTTGCTATAGTCCCACTAGTGCCAAGACATTTGCAGAGCGCATCTGCCTGCGTTGCACACTCCAACTAATTATAACTAAGCCATTATACTAGCAAACACTCAGTGTACCTAGTGGCATCCTAAACGTAGATATTGGACTTTGCTATAGTCCCACTAGTGCCAAGACATTTGCAGCACGTCTGCCTGCGTTGCACACTCCAACTAATTATAACTAAGCCATTATACTAGCAAACACTCAGTGTACCTAGTGGCATCCTATACGTGGCTATTGGACTTTGCTATAGTCCCACTAGTGCCAAGACATTTGCAGAGCGCATCTGACTGCGTTGCACACTCCAACTAATTATAACTAAGCCATTATACTAGCAAACACTCAGTGTACCTAGTGGCATCCTATACGTGGCTATTGGACTTTGCTATAGTCCCACTAGTGCCAAGACATTTGCAGAGCGCATCTGACTGCGTTGCACACTCCAACTAATTATAACTAAGCCATTATACTAGCAAACACTCAGTGTACCTAGTGGCATCCTATACGTGGCTATTGGACTTTGCTATAGTCCCACTAGTGCCAAGACATTTGCAGAGCGCATCTGACTGCGTTGCACACTCCAACTAATTATAACTAAGCCATTATACTAGCAAACACTCAGTGTACCTAGTGGCATCCTATACGTGGCTATTGGACTTTGCTATAGTCCCACTAGTGCCAAGACATTTGCAGAGCGCACCTGCCTGCGTTGCACACTCCAACTAATTATAACTAAGCCATTATACTAGCAAACACTCAGTGTACCTAGTGGCATCCTATACGTGGCTATTGGACTTTGCTATAGTCCCACTAGTGCCAAGACATTTGCAGAGCGCGTCTGCCTGCATTGCACACTCCAACTAATTATAACTAAGCCATTATACTAGCAAACACTCAGTGTACCTAGTGGCATCCTAAACGTAGATATTGGACTTTGCTATAGTCCCACTAGTGCCAAGACATTTGCAGCACGTCTGCCTGCGTTGCACACTCCAACTAATTATAACTAAGCCATTATACTAGCAAACACTCAGTGTACCTAGTGGCATCCTATACGTGGCTATTGGACTTTGCTATAGTCCCACTAGTGCCAAGACATTTGCAGAGCGCATCTGACTGTGTTGCACACTCCAACTAATTATAACTAAGCCATTATACTAGCAAACACTCAGTGTACCTAGTGGCATCCTACATGTGGCTATTGGACTTTGCTATAGTCCCACTAGTGCCAAGACATTTGCAGAGCGCATCTGCCTGCGTTGCACACTCCAACTAATTATAACTAAGTCATTGTACTAGCAAACACTCAGTGTACCTAGTGGCATCCTAAACGTAGATATTGGACTTTGCTATAGTCCCACTAGTGCCAAGACATTTGCAGCACGTCTGCCTGCGTTGCACACTCCAACTAATTATAACTAAGCCATTATACTAGCAAACACTCAGTGTACCTAGTGGCATCCTATACGTGGCTATTGGACTTTGCTATAGTCCCACTAGTGCCAAGACATTTGCAGCACGTCTGCCTGCGTTGCACACTCCAACTAATTATAACTAAGCCATTATACTAGCAAACACTCAGTGTACCTAGTGGCATCCTATACGTGGCTATTGGACTTTGCTATAGTCCCACTAGTGCCAAGACATTTGCAGCACGTCTGCCTGCGTTGCACACTCCAACTAATTATAACTAAGCCATTATACTAGCAAACACTCAGTGTACCTAGTGGCATCCTATACGTGGCTATTGGACTTTGCTATAGTCCCACTAGTGCCAAGACATTTGCAGAGCGCATCTGACTGCGTTGCACACTCCAACTAATTATAACTAAGCCATTATACTAGCAAACACTCAGTGTACCTAGTGGCATCCTATACGTGGCTATTGGACTTTGCTATAGTCCCACTAGTGCCAAGACATTTGCAGAGCGCATCTGCCTGCGTTGCACACTCCAACTAATTATAACTAAGCCATTATACTAGCAAACACTCAGTGTACCTAGTGGCATCCTATACGTGGCTATTGGACTTTGCTATAGTCCCACTAGTGCCAAGACATTTGCAGAGCGCATCTGCCTGCGTTGCACACTCCAACTAATTATAACTAAGCCATTATACTAGCAAACACTCAGTGTACCTAGTGGCATCCTAAACGTAGATATTGGACTTTGCTATAGTCCCACTAGTGCCAAGACATTTGCAGCACGTCTGCCTGCGTTGCACACTCCAACTAATTATAACTAAGCCATTATACTAGCAAATACTCAGTGTACCTAGTGGCATCCTATACGTGGCTATTGGACTTTGCTATAGTCCCACTAGTGCCAAGACATTTGCAGAGCGCATCTGACTGCGTTGCACACTCCAACTAATTATAACTAAGCCATTATACTAGCAAACACTCAGTGTACCTAGTGGCATCCTATACGTGGCTATTGGACTTTGCTATAGTCCCACTAGTGCCAAGACATTTGCAGAGCGCATCTGCCTGCGTTGCACACTCCAACTAATTATAACTAAGCCATTATACTAGCAAACACTCAGTGTACCTAGTGGCATCCTATACGTGGCTATTGGACTTTGCTATAGTCCCACTAGTGCCAAGACATTTGCAGAGCGCATCTGCCTGCGTTGCACACTCCAACTAATTATAACTAAGCCATTATACTAGCAAACACTCAGTGTACCTAGTGGCATCCTAAACGTAGATATTGGACTTTGCTATAGTCCCACTAGTGCCAAGACATTTGCAGCACGTCTGCCTGCGTTGCACACTCCAACTAATTATAACTAAGCCATTATACTAGCAAACACTCAGTGTACCTAGTGGCATCCTATACGTGGCTATTGGACTTTGCTATAGTCCCACTAGTGCCAAGACATTTGCAGCACGTCTGCCTGCGTTGCACACTCCAACTAATTATAACTAAGCCATTATACTAGCAAACACTCAGTGTACCTAGTGGCATCCTATACGTGGCTATTGGACTTTGCTATAGTCCCACTAGTGCCAAGACATTTGCAGAGCGCATCTGACTGCGTTGCACACTCCAACTAATTATAACTAAGCCATTATACTAGCAAACACTCAGTGTACCTAGTGGCATCCTATACGTGGCTATTGGACTTTGCTATAGTCCCACTAGTGCCAAGACATTTGCAGAGCGCATCTGCCTGCGTTGCACACTCCAACTAATTATAACTAAGCCATTATACTAGCAAACACTCAGTGTACCTAGTGGCATCCTAAACGTAGATATTGGACTTTGCTATAGTCCCACTAGTGCCAAGACATTTGCAGCACGTCTGCCTGCGTTGCACACTCCAACTAATTATAACTAAGCCATTATACTAGCAAACACTCAGTGTACCTAGTGGCATCCTATACGTGGCTATTGGACTTTGCTATAGTCCCACTAGTGCCAAGACATTTGCAGAGCGCATCTGACTGCGTTGCACACTCCAACTAATTATAACTAAGCCATTATACTAGCAAACACTCAGTGTACCTAGTGGCATCCTATACGTGGCTATTGGACTTTGCTATAGTCCCACTAGTGCCAAGACATTTGCAGAGCGCATCTGACTGCGTTGCACACTCCAACTAATTATAACTAAGCCATTATACTAGCAAACACTCAGTGTACCTAGTGGCATCCTATACGTGGCTATTGGACTTTGCTATAGTCCCACTAGTGCCAAGACATTTGCAGAGCGCATCTGACTGCGTTGCACACTCCAACTAATTATAACTAAGCCATTATACTAGCAAACACTCAGTGTACCTAGTGGCATCCTATACGTGGCTATTGGACTTTGCTATAGTCCCACTAGTGCCAAGACATTTGCAGAGCGCATCTGCCTGCGTTGCACACTCCAACTAATTATAACTAAGCCATTATACTAGCAAACACTCAGTGTACCTAGTGGCATCCTAAACGTAGATATTGGACTTTGCTATAGTCCCACTAGTGCCAAGACATTTGCAGCACGTCTGCCTGCGTTGCACACTCCAACTAATTATAACTAAGCCATTATACTAGCAAACACTCAGTGTACCTAGTGGCATCCTATACGTGGCTATTGGACTTTGCTATAGTCCCACTAGTGCCAAGACATTTGCAGAGCGCATCTGACTGTGTTGCACACTCCAACTAATTATAACTAAGCCATTATACTAGCAAACACTCAGTGTACCTAGTGGCATCCTACACGTGGCTATTGGACTTTGCTATAGTCCCACTAGTGCCAAGACATTTGCAGAGCGCATCTGCCTGCGTTGCACACTCCAACTAATTATAACTAAGCCATTGTACTAGCAAACACTCAGTGTACCTAGTGGCATCCTAAACGTAGATATTGGACTTTGCTATAGTCCCACTAGTGCCAAGACATTTGCAGCACGTCTGCCTGCGTTGCACACTCCAACTAATTATAACTAAGCCATTATACTAGCAAACACTCAGTGTACCTAGTGGCATCCTATACGTGGCTATTGGACTTTGCTATAGTCCCACTAGTGCCAAGACATTTGCAGCACGTCTGCCTGCGTTGCACACTCCAACTAATTATAACTAAGCCATTATACTAGCAAACACTCAGTGTACCTAGTGGCATCCTATACGTGGCTATTGGACTTTGCTATAGTCCCACTAGTGCCAAGACATTTGCAGAGCGCATCTGACTGCGTTGCACACTCCAACTAATTATAACTAAGCCATTATACTAGCAAACACTCAGTGTACCTAGTGGCATCCTATACGTGGCGATTGGACTTTGCTATAGTCCCACTAGTGCCAAGACATTTGCAGAGCGCACCTGCCTGCGTTGCACACTCCAACTAATTATAACTAAGCCATTATACTAGCAAACACTCAGTGTACCTAGTGGCATCCTATACGTGGCTATTGGACTTTGCTATAGTCCCACTAGTGCCAAGACATTTGCAGCACGTCTGCCTGCGTTGCACACTCCAACTAATTATAACTAAGCCATTATACTAGCAAACACTCAGTGTACCTAGTGGCATCCTATACGTGGCTATTGGACTTTGCTATAGTCCCACTAGTGCCAAGACATTTGCAGAGCGCATCTGACTGCGTTGCACACTCCAACTAATTATAACTAAGCCATTATACTAGCAAACACTCAGTGTACCTAGTGGCATCCTATACGTGGCTATTGGACTTTGCTATAGTCCCACTAGTGCCAAGACATTTGCAGAGCGCATCTGCCTGCGTTGCACACTCCAACTAATTATAACTAAGCCATTATACTAGCAAACACTCAGTGTACCTAGTGGCATCCTAAAC
This sequence comes from Anomaloglossus baeobatrachus, assembly GCF_048569485.1. Classification (NCBI taxonomy): domain Eukaryota; kingdom Metazoa; phylum Chordata; class Amphibia; order Anura; family Aromobatidae; genus Anomaloglossus; species Anomaloglossus baeobatrachus. The sequence continues at coordinate 81,297,503 of NC_134359.1, read as the reverse complement.
GTAGATATTGGACTTTGCTATAGTCCCACTAGTGCCAAGACATTTGCAGCACGTCTGCCTGCGTTGCACACTCCAACTAATTATAACTAAGCCATTATACTAGCAAACACTCAGTGTACCTAGTGGCATCCTATACGTGGCTATTGGACTTTGCTATAGTCCCACTAGTGCCAAGACATTTGCAGAGCGCATCTGACTGCGTTGCACACTCCAACTAATTATAACTAAGCCATTATACTAGCAAACACTCAGTGTACCTAGTGGCATCCTATACGTGGCTATTGGACTTTGCTATAGTCCCACTAGTGCCAAGACATTTGCAGAGCGCATCTGACTGCGTTGCACACTCCAACTAATTATAACTAAGCCATTATACTAGCAAACACTCAGTGTACCTAGTGGCATCCTATACGTGGCTATTGGACTTTGCTATAGTCCCACTAGTGCCAAGACATTTGCAGAGCGCATCTGACTGCGTTGCACACTCCAACTAATTATAACTAAGCCATTATACTAGCAAACACTCAGTGTACCTAGTGGCATCCTATACGTGGCGATTGGACTTTGCTATAGTCCCACTAGTGCCAAGACATTTGCAGAGCGCACCTGCCTGCGTTGCACACTCCAACTAATTATAACTAAGCCATTATACTAGCAAACACTCAGTGTACCTAGTGGCATCCTATACGTGGCTATTGGACTTTGCTATAGTCCCACTAGTGCCAAGACATTTGCAGAGCGCGTCTGCCTGCATTGCACACTCCAACTAATTATAACTAAGCCATTATACTAGCAAACACTCAGTGTACCTAGTGGCATCCTAAACGTAGATATTGGACTTTGCTATAGTCCCACTAGTGCCAAGACATTTGCAGCACGTCTGCCTGCGTTGCACACTCCAACTAATTATAACTAAGCCATTATACTAGCAAACACTCAGTGTACCTAGTGGCATCCTATACGTGGCTATTGGACTTTGCTATAGTCCCACTAGTGCCAAGACATTTGCAGAGCGCATCTGACTGTGTTGCACACTCCAACTAATTATAACTAAGCCATTATACTAGCAAACACTCAGTGTACCTAGTGGCATCCTACACGTGGCTATTGGACTTTGCTATAGTCCCACTAGTGCCAAGACATTTGCAGAGCGCATCTGCCTGCGTTGCACACTCCAACTAATTATAACTAAGCCATTGTACTAGCAAACACTCAGTGTACCTAGTGGCATCCTAAACGTAGATATTGGACTTTGCTATAGTCCCACTAGTGCCAAGACATTTGCAGCACGTCTGCCTGCGTTGCACACTCCAACTAATTATAACTAAGCCATTATACTAGCAAACACTCAGTGTACCTAGTGGCATCCTATACGTGGCTATTGGACTTTGCTATAGTCCCACTAGTGCCAAGACATTTGCAGCACGTCTGCCTGCGTTGCACACTCCAACTAATTATAACTAAGCCATTATACTAGCAAACACTCAGTGTACCTAGTGGCATCCTATACGTGGCTATTGGACTTTGCTATAGTCCCACTAGTGCCAAGACATTTGCAGCACGTCTGCCTGCGTTGCACACTCCAACTAATTATAACTAAGCCATTATACTAGCAAACACTCAGGGTACCTAGTGGCATCCTATACGTGGCTATTGAACTTTGCTATAGTCCCACTAGTGCCAAGACATTTGCAGAGCGCATCTGACTGCGTTGCACACTCCAACTAATTATAACTAAGCCATTATACTAGCAAACACTCAGTGTACCTAGTGGCATCCTATACGTGGCTATTGGACTTTGCTATAGTCCCACTAGTGCCAAGACATTTGCAGAGCGCATCTGCCTGCGTTGCACACTCCAACTAATTATAACTAAGCCATTATACTAGCAAACACTCAGTGTACCTAGTGGCATTCTATACGTGGCTATTGGACTTTGCTATAGTCCCACTAGTGCCAAGACATTTGCAGAGCGCATCTGCCTGCGTTGCACACTCCAACTAATTATAACTAAGCCATTATACTAGCAAACACTCAGTGTACCTAGTGGCATCCTATACGTGGCTATTGGACTTTGCTATAGTCCCACTAGTGCCAAGACATTTGCAGCACGTCTGCCTGCGTTGCACACTCCAACTATTTATAACTAAGCCATTATACTAGCAAACACTCAGTGTACCTAGTGGCATCCTATACGTGGCTATTGGACTTTGCTATAGTCCCACTAGTGCCAAGACATTTGCAGCACGTCTGCCTGCGTTGCACACTCCAACTAATTATAACTAAGCCATTATACTAGCAAACACTCAGTGTACCTAGTGGCATCCTATACGTGGCTATTGGACTTTGCTATAGTCCCACTAGTGCCAAGACATTTGCAGAGCGCATCTGACTGCGTTGCACACTCCAACTAATTAAAACTAAGCCATTATACTAGCAAACACTCAGTGTACCTAGTGGCATCCTATACGTGGCTATTGGACTTTGCTATAGTCCCACTAGTGCCAAGACATTTGCAGAGCGCATCTGCCTGTGTTGCACACTCCAACTAATTATAACTAAGCCATTATACTAGCAAACACTCAGTGTACCTAGTGGCATCCTAAACGTAGATATTGGACTTTGCTATAGTCCCACTAGTGCCAAGACATTTGCAGCACGTCTGCCTGCGTTGCACACTCCAACTAATTATAACTAAGCCATTATACTAGCAAACACTCAGTGTACCTAGTGGCATCCTATACGTGGCTATTGGACTTTGCTATAGTCCCACTAGTGCCAAGACATTTGCAGAGCGCATCTGACTGCGTTGCACACTCCAACTAATTATAACTAAGCCATTATACTAGCAAACACTCAGTGTACCTAGTGGCATCCTATACGTGGCTATTGGACTTTGCTATAGTCCCACTAGTGCCAAGACATTTGCAGAGCGCATCTGCCTGCGTTGCACACTCCAACTAATTATAACTAAGCCATTATACTAGCAAACACTCAGTGTACCTAGTGGCATCCTATACGTGGCTATTGGACTTTGCTATAGTCCCACTAGTGCCAAGACATTTGCAGAGCGCATCTGCCTGCGTTGCACACTCCAACTAATTATAACTAAGCCATTATACTAGCAAACACTCAGTGTACCTAGTGGCATCCTAAACGTAGATATTGGACTTTGCTATAGTCCCACTAGTGCCAAGACATTTGCAGCACGTCTGCCTGCGTTGCACACTCCAACTAATTATAACTAAGCCATTATACTAGCAAACACTCAGTGTACCTAGTGGCATCCTATACGTGGCTATTGGACTTTGCTATAGTCCCACTAGTGCCAAGACATTTGCAGCACGTCTGCCTGCGTTGCACACTCCAACTAATTATAACTAAGCCATTATACTAGCAAACACTCAGTGTACCTAGTGGCATCCTATACGTGGCTATTGGACTTTGCTATAGTCCCACTAGTGCCAAGACATTTGCAGAGCACGTCTGCCTGCGTTGCACACTCCAACTAATTATAACTAAGCCATTATACTAGCAAACACTCAGTGTACCTAGTGGCATCCTATACGTGGCTATTGGACTTTGCTATAGTCCCACTAGTGCCAAGACATTTGCAGAGCGCATCTGCCTGCGTTGCACACTCCAACTAATTATAACTAAGCCATTATACTAGCAAACACTCAGTGTACCTAGTGGCATCCTATACGTGGCGATTGGACTTTGCTATAGTCCTACTAGTGCCAAGACATTTGCAGAGCGCACCTGCCTGCATTGCACACTCCAACTAATTATAACTAAGCCATTATACTAGCAAACACTCAGTGTACCTAGTGGCATCCTAAACGTAGATATTGGACTTTGCTATAGTCCCACTAGTGCCAAGACATTTGCAGCACGTCTGCCTGCGTTGCACACTCCAACTAATTATAACTAAGCCATTATACTAGCAAACACTCAGTGTACCTAGTGGCATCCTATACGTGGCTATTGGACTTTGCTATAGTCCCACTAGTGCCAAGACATTTGCAGAGCGCATCTGACTGTGTTGCACACTCCAACTAATTATAACTAAGCCATTATACTAGCAAACACTCAGTGTACCTAGTGGCATCCTACACTTGGCTATTGGACTTTGCTATAGTCCCACTAGTGCCAAGACATTTGCAGAGCGCATCTGCCTGCGTTGCACACTCCAACTAATTATAACTAAGCCATTGTACTAGCAAACACTCAGTGTACCTAGTGGCATCCTAAACGTAGATATTGGACTTTGCTATAGTCCCACTAGTGCCAAGACATTTGCAGCACGTCTGCCTGCGTTGCACACTCCAACTAATTATAACTAAGCCATTATACTAGCAAACACTCAGTGTACCTAGTGGCATCCTATACGTGGCTATTGGACTTTGCTATAGTCCCACTAGTGCCAAGACATTTGCAGCACGTCTGCCTGCGTTGCACACTCCAACTAATTATAACTAAGCCATTATACTAGCAAACACTCAGTGTACCTAGTGGCATCCTATACGTGGCTATTGGACTTTGCTATAGTCCCACTAGTGCCAAGACATTTGCAGCACGTCTGCCTGCGTTGCACACTCCAACTAATTATAACTAAGCCATTATACTAGCAAACACTCAGGGTACCTAGTGGCATCCTATACGTGGCTATTGAACTTTGCTATAGTCCCACTAGTGCCAAGACATTTGCAGAGCGCATCTGACTGCGTTGCACACTCCAACTAATTATAACTAAGCCATTATACTAGCAAACACTCAGTGTACCTAGTGGCATCCTATACGTGGCTATTGGACTTTGCTATAGTCCCACTAGTGCCAAGACATTTGCAGAGCGCATCTGCCTGCGTTGCACACTCCAACTAATTATAACTAAGCCATTATACTAGCAAACACTCAGTGTACCTAGTGGCATTCTATACGTGGCTATTGGACTTTGCTATAGTCCCACTAGTGCCAAGACATTTGCAGAGCGCATCTGCCTGCGTTGCACACTCCAACTAATTATAACTAAGCCATTATACTAGCAAACACTCAGTGTACCTAGTGGCATCCTATACGTGGCTATTGGACTTTGCTATAGTCCCACTAGTGCCAAGACATTTGCAGCACGTCTGCCTGCGTTGCACACTCCAACTATTTATAACTAAGCCATTATACTAGCAAACACTCAGTGTACCTAGTGGCATCCTATACGTGGCTATTGGACTTTGCTATAGTCCCACTAGTGCCAAGACATTTGCAGCACGTCTGCCTGCGTTGCACACTCCAACTAATTATAACTAAGCCATTATACTAGCAAACACTCAGTGTACCTAGTGGCATCCTATACGTGGCTATTGGACTTTGCTATAGTCCCACTAGTGCCAAGACATTTGCAGAGCGCATCTGACTGCGTTGCACACTCCAACTAATTAAAACTAAGCCATTATACTAGCAAACACTCAGTGTACCTAGTGGCATCCTATACGTGGCTATTGGACTTTGCTATAGTCCCACTAGTGCCAAGACATTTGCAGAGCGCATCTGCCTGTGTTGCACACTCCAACTAATTATAACTAAGCCATTATACTAGCAAACACTCAGTGTACCTAGTGGCATCCTAAACGTAGATATTGGACTTTGCTATAGTCCCACTAGTGCCAAGACATTTGCAGCACGTCTGCCTGCGTTGCACACTCCAACTAATTATAACTAAGCCATTATACTAGCAAACACTCAGTGTACCTAGTGGCATCCTATACGTGGCTATTGGACTTTGCTATAGTCCCACTAGTGCCAAGACATTTGCAGAGCGCATCTGACTGCGTTGCACACTCCAACTAATTATAACTAAGCCATTATACTAGCAAACACTCAGTGTACCTAGTGGCATCCTATACGTGGCTATTGGACTTTGCTATAGTCCCACTAGTGCCAAGACATTTGCAGAGCGCATCTGCCTGCGTTGCACACTCCAACTAATTATAACTAAGCCATTATACTAGCAAACACTCAGTGTACCTAGTGGCATCCTATACGTGGCTATTGGACTTTGCTATAGTCCCACTAGTGCCAAGACATTTGCAGAGCGCATCTGCCTGCGTTGCACACTCCAACTAATTATAACTAAGCCATTATACTAGCAAACACTCAGTGTACCTAGTGGCATCCTAAACGTAGATATTGGACTTTGCTATAGTCCCACTAGTGCCAAGACATTTGCAGCACGTCTGCCTGCGTTGCACACTCCAACTAATTATAACTAAGCCATTATACTAGCAAACACTCAGTGTACCTAGTGGCATCCTATACGTGGCTATTGGACTTTGCTATAGTCCCACTAGTGCCAAGACATTTGCAGAGCGCATCTGCCTGCGTTGCACACTCCAACTAATTATAACTAAGCCATTATACTAGCAAACACTCAGTGTACCTAGTGGCATCCTAAACGTAGATATTGGACTTTGCTATAGTCCCACTAGTGCCAAGACATTTGCAGCACGTCTGCCTGCGTTGCACACTCCAACTAATTATAACTAAGCCATTATACTAGCAAACACTCAGTGTACCTAGTGGCATCCTATACGTGGCTATTGGACTTTGCTATAGTCCCACTAGTGTCAAGACATTTGCAGCACGTCTGCCTGCGTTGCACACTCCAACTAATTATAACTAAGCCATTATACTAGCAAACACTCAGTGTACCTAGTGGCATCCTATACGTGGCTATTGGACTTTGCTATAGTCCCACTAGTGCCAAGACATTTGCAGAGCGCATCTGACTGCGTTGCACACTCCAACTAATTATAACTAAGCCATTATACTAGCAAACACTCAGTGTACCTAGTGGCATCCTATACGTGGCTATTGGACTTTGCTATAGTCCCACTAGTGCCAAGACATTTGCAGAGCGCATCTGCCTGCATTGCACACTCCAACTAATTATAACTAAGCCATTATACTAGCAAACACTCAGTGTACCTAGTGGCATCCTATACGTGGCTATTGGACTTTGCTATAGTCCCACTAGTGCCAAGACATTTGCAGAGCGCATCTGCCTGCGTTGCACACTCCAACTAATTATAACTAAGCCATTATACTAGCAAACACTCAGTGTACCTAGTGGCATCCTAAACGTAGATATTGGACTTTGCTATAGTCCCACTAGTGCCAAGACATTTGCAGCACGTCTGCCTGCGTTGCACACTCCAACTAATTATAACTAAGCCATTATACTAGCAAACACTCAGTGTACCTAGTGGCATCCTATACGTGGCTATTGGACTTTGCTATAGTCCCACTAGTGCCAAGACATTTGCAGAGCGCATCTGACTGCGTTGCACACTCCAACTAATTATAACTAAGCCATTATACTAGCAAACACTCAGTGTACCTAGTGGCATCCTATACGTGGCTATTGGACTTTGCTATAGTCCCACTAGTGCCAAGACATTTGCAGAGCGCATCTGCCTGCGTTGCACACTCCAACTAATTATAACTAAGCCATTATACTAGCAAACACTCAATGTACCTAGTGGCATCCTATACGTGGCTATTGGACTTTGCTATAGTCCCACTAGTGCCAAGACATTTGCAGAGCGCATCTGCCTGCGTTGCACACTCCAACTAATTATAACTAAGCCATTATACTAGCAAACACTCAGTGTACCTAGTGGCATCCTAAACGTAGATATTGGACTTTGCTATAGTCCCACTAGTGCCAAGACATTTGCAGCACGTCTGCCTGCGTTGCACACTCCAACTAATTATAACTAAGCCATTATACTAGCAAACACTCAGTGTACCTAGTGGCATCCTATACGTGGCTATTGGACTTTGCTATAGTCCCACTAGTGCCAAGACATTTGCAGAGCGCATCTGACTGCGTTGCACACTCCAACTAATTATAACTAAGCCATTATACTAGCAAACACTCAGTGTACCTAGTGGCATCCTATACGTGGCTATTGGACTTTGCTATAGTCCCACTAGTGCCAAGACATTTGCAGAGCGCATCTGCCTGCGTTGCACACTCCAACTAATTATAACTAAGCCATTATACTAGCAAACACTCAGTGTACCTAGTGGCATCCTATACGTGGCTATTGGACTTTGCTATAGTCCTACTAGTGCCAAGACATTTGCAGAGCGCATCTGCCTGCGTTGCACACTCCAACTAATTATAACTAAGCCATTATACTAGCAAACACTCAGTGTACCTAGTGGCATCCTAAACGTAGATATTGGACTTTGCTATAGTCCCACTAGTGCCAAGACATTTGCAGCACGTCTGCCTGCGTTGCACACTCCAACTAATTATAACTAAGCCATTATACTAGCAAACACTCAGTGTACCTAGTGGCATCCTATACGTGGCTATTGGACTTTGCTATAGTCCCACTAGTGCCAAGACATTTGCAGCACGTCTGCCTGCGTTGCACACTCCAACTAATTATAACTAAGCCATTATACTAGCAAACACTCAGTGTACCTAGTGGCATCCTATACGTGGCTATTGGACTTTGCTATAGTCCCACTAGTGCCAAGACATTTGCAGAGCACGTCTGCCTGCGTTGCACACTCCAACTAATTATAACTAAGCCATTATACTAGCAAACACTCAGTGTACCTAGTGGCATCCTATACGTGGCTATTGGACTTTGCTATAGTCCCACTAGTGCCAAGACATTTGCAGAGCGCATCTGCCTGCGTTGCACACTCCAACTAATTATAACTAAGCCATTATACTAGCAAACACTCAGTGTACCTAGTGGCATCCTATACGTGGCTATTGGACTTTGCTATAGTCCCACTAGTGCCAAGACATTTGCAGAGCGCATCTGCCTGCGTTGCACACTCCAACTAATTATAACTAAGCCATTATACTAGCAAACACTCAGTGTACCTAGTGGCATCCTAAACGTAGATATTGGACTTTGCTATAGTCCCACTAGTGCCAAGACATTTGCAGCACGTCTGCCTGCGTTGCACACTCCAACTAATTATAACTAAGCCATTATACTAGCAAACACTCAGTGTACCTAGTGGCATCCTATACGTGGCTATTGGACTTTGCTATAGTCCCACTAGTGCCAAGACATTTGCAGAGCGCATCTGACTGCGTTGCACACTCCAACTAATTATAACTAAGCCATTATACTAGCAAACACTCAGTGTACCTAGTGGCATCCTATACGTGGCTATTGGACTTTGCTATAGTCCCACTAGTGCCAAGACATTTGCAGAGCGCATCTGACTGCGTTGCACACTCCAACTAATTATAACTAAGCCATTATACTAGCAAACACTCAGTGTACCTAGTGGCATCCTATACGTGGCTATTGGACTTTGCTATAGTCCCACTAGTGCCAAGACATTTGCAGAGCGCATCTGACTGCGTTGCACACTCCAACTAATTATAACTATGCCATTATACTAGCAAACACTCAGTGTACCTAGTGGCATCCTATACGTGGCTATTGGACTTTGCTATAGTCCCACTAGTGCCAAGACATTTGCAGAGCGCATCTGACTGCGTTGCACACTCCAACTAATTATAACTAAGCCATTATACTAGCAAACACTCAGTGTACCTAGTGGCATCCCATACGTGGCTATTGGACTTTGCTATAGTCCCACTAGTGCCAAGACATTTGCAGAGCGCATCTGACTGCGTTGCACACTCCAACTAATTATAACTAAGCCATTATACTAGCAAACACTCAGTGTACCTAGTGGCATCCTATACGTGGCTATTGGACTTTGCTATAGTCCCACTAGTGCCAAGACATTTGCAGAGCGCATCTGCCTGCGTTGCACACTCCAACTAATTATAACTAAGCCATTATACTAGCAAACACTCAGTGTACCTAGTGGCATCCTATACGTGGCTATTGGACTTTGCTATAGTCCCACTAGTGCCAAGACATTTGCAGAGCGCATCTGCCTGCGTTGCACACTCCAACTAATTATAACTAAGCCATTATACTAGCAAACACTCAGTGTACCTAGTGGCATCCTAAACGTAGATATTGGACTTTGCTATAGTCCCACTAGTGCCAAGACATTTGCAGCACGTCTGCCTGCGTTGCACACTCCAACTAATTATAACTAAGCCATTATACTAGCAAACACTCAGTGTACCTAGTGGCATCCTATACGTGGCTATTGGACTTTGCTATAGTCCCACTAGTGCCAAGACATTTGCAGAGCGCATCTGACTGCGTTGCACACTCCAACTAATTATAACTAAGCCATTATACTAGCAAACACTCAGTGTACCTAGTGGCATCCTATACGTGGCTATTGGACTTTGCTATAGTCCCACTAGTGCCAAGACATTTGCAGAGCGCATCTGCCTGCGTTGCACACTCCAACTAATTATAACTAAGCCATTATACTAGCAAATACTCAGTGTACCTAGTGGCATCCTATACGTGGCTATTGGACTTTGCTATAGTCCCACTAGTGCCAAGACATTTGCAGAGCGCATCTGCCTGCGTTGCACACTCCAACTAATTATAACTAAGCCATTATACTAGCAAACACTCAGTGTACCTAGTGGCATCCTAAACGTAGATATTGGACTTTGCTATAGTCCCACTAGTGCCAAGACATTTGCAGCACGTCTGCCTGCGTTGCACACTCCAACTAATTATAACTAAGCCATTATACTAGCAAACACTCAGTGTACCTAGTGGCATCCTATACGTGGCTATTGGACTTTGCTATAGTCCCACTAGTGCCAAGACATTTGCAGAGCGCATCTGACTGCGTTGCACACTCCAACTAATTATAACTAAGCCATTATACTAGCAAACACTCAGTGTACCTAGTGGCATCCTATACGTGGCTATTGGACTTTGCTATAGTCCCACTAGTGCCAAGACATTTGCAGAGCGCATCTGCCTGCGTTGCACACTCCAACTAATTATAACTAAGCCATTATACTAGCAAACACTCAGTGTACCTAGTGGCATCCTATACGTGGCTATTGGACTTTGCTATAGTCCCACTAGTGCCAAGACATTTGCAGAGAGCATCTGCCTGCGTTGCACACTCCAACTAATTATAACTAAGCCATTATACTAGCAAACACTCAGTGTACCTAGTGGCATCCTATACGTGGCTATTGGACTTTGCTATAGTCCCACTAGTGCCAAGACATTTGCAGCACGTCTGCCTGCGTTGCACACTCCAACTAATTATAACTAAGTTGCATTGTCAGGGATATTTATTCTTTATTATTCTGCTGTTAATAAAGCTAGACCACCACTGCAATCTTCACCACCTCTCAATTTTTACTACCACATTTTCAGTCCACAATCTTGTCGCAATCAACATGAGTGGCAAATCGACAGATGCTGGTGGAAAGGGGAAGAGGCGTGGTGGAAAAGGCAAAAAAGGTTTTGTCCGTGGGGAAGGTGGCAAAGCTCCATTATCATCTGCTGAAGATAGACCATCTACCAGCAAAAGTAAGATGTCTACTACTTACCGTGGACAATCCGATGTGCTCCCTTTTTTACGGACATGAACAACAGGAAGAAAGGTAGATGATGGGCAAAAAAGGAAAATGCTTGAATGGATCTCAAGTGGTCCAACAAGTGCCCTCTCAGCCACTTCAAGTACCGCATCCAAAAAACACCAGTCCTCTGAGTTGTCATCCCAATCACACTTGATTTCTCCCAGCTCTGAAGTCTCCATCAGCCCTGCACAGTATGGTGGAACTGAGATGGCTGAGTCTGCAGAGCTGTTCAGTCACACTATAGCCTGGGAATCAGAGGTCTGCTCCCAAGCTACAGTGAGTACAGAACAGGAAATGGTCTGCAGTGATGCCCATAACCTTTGTGACTCAGATTCAGGCCGTGAGGACCAAGTTTCTGAGCATAATGTTGACCCTTTGTCACAAACTGTAACACCTGTGGTTATAGACAATGAGGAACATACTGATGAAGATGAGACGCAGATACCCGATTGGGATGACAACTTAAATATTCGGTCAGGGCAAGAAGAGGCTCGGTCTGAGGGGGAGGGGAGTGCAAACACAACAATTGATGATGACGTTCTAGATCCCACCTACTGTCAACCCCCAGTCAGGCACTCGAGGAGGTCAACAGAGGCGGTGGAGGAGGATGCAACCGACGACGAAGTTACCTTGCGCCTTCCTGGACAGAGTCGGAGCACTGGTAGCACGTCTACAACTGCATCCTCAGCCACCACTCTGCCTATGAGCATTATTCGGGGTGGATCAACAGGTCGCATGGCCTCTAAGCCTTGCCTAGCCTGGTCCTTTTTTGACATCGAAAAAGATCGCCCAACTCATGTGATATGTAACATTTGTCATGATTCTCTTAGTAGAGGTCAAAACCTCAGCAGTTTGACAACTTCTTCCATGAATCGTCACATGAATAAATATCATAAGTCCCGGTGGGAAGCTCACCGTGCTGCAATGCGGCCTAGCGGAGCGAACCATCCACCGCCCGCCCCTTCCAGTGCATCCGCGCGCTCTTCATCTTCTAGGACTGTGGGGACAGCTGTCGCACCTGTTTTTCCACGCAAAACTTCCACCACTGTAACCGCAACAGGCAGTTTGCTTGTAAGGTCGTCAGTTGGTTTGGAAGGGGAAACAAGTGAGTGTGTACAGCTCTCTCAGACATCGATAGCACCAACGTTGGATGAAGGCAACATCATGTCTCCGCCTGCACTTTCCTCACAAACCTGCATTTTTCCAGGGACACCCTACTCAACACCGTCTACACACAGCAGCCAGATCTCTGTCCCTCAGATGTGGTCAAATAAAAGGCCACTTCCTCCGACCCATGACAAAGCTAAGAGGTTGACTCTATCCCTCTGTAAGCTGTTGGCTACCGAAATGCTGCCTTTCCGCCTAGTGGACACACAGGATTTTAGAGACCTTATGTCTGTCGCTGTGCCCCAGTACCAGATGCCTAGTCGCCACTACTTCTCTAAGAAAGGTGTGCCCGCGCTACACCAGCATGTCGCACACAACATCACCGCTTCCTTGAGAAACTCTGTGTGTCAACGGGTGCATTTCACCACCGATACTTGGACCAGTAAGCATGGACAGGGACGTTACATGTCGCTGACTGGGCACTGGGTAACTATGGTGATAGATGGTGAAGGGTCTGCTGCACAAGTCTTGCCGTCCCCACGACTTGTGTGTCAATCCTATGTCTGTCCAAGTTCCGCCACAGCTTCTGCATCCTCCACCTCATCTGGGTCCTCCACCTCCGCCCCAAGCCTGCCTGGTCAGGCCACCAGCGTTCTCACTGCGCAGAAGGAATCACGCACCCCTCATTACTATGCTGGCAGCAGAGCGCAACGGCATCAGGCGGTCTTTAGCTTGACATGTCTTGGGAATAAGAGTCACACAGCTGAGGAGTTGTGGTCAGCTCTGCGGTCCGAGTTTAATAAATGGTTGTCTCCACTCAAACTGCAGCCTGGTAAGGCCGTGTGCGACAATGCTGCAAACCTGGGTGCGGCACTTCGCCTGGGCAAGGTGACACACGTACCTTGTATGGCTCACGTGTTGAACCTTGTCGTCCAGCAATTTTTAACACACTATCCCGGCCTAGATGGCCTTCTGACCAGGGCACGAAAACTGTCTGCAGTGCTCACTTCTGCCGTTCAAGCGCCGCAGCAGAGCGACTTGCATCGCTCCAGAAGTCTTTCGGCCTGCCGGTTCATCGCCTGAAATGCGATGTGGCGACACGCTGGAATTCAACTCTCCACATGTTACAGCGACTGTGGCAGCACCGCAGAGCCCTGGTGCAATACGTCATGACGTATAGCCTGGGCCAACGAGATGCCGAGGTGGGGCAGATCACCCTGATGGAGTGGTCTCAGATCAAGGACCTATGCACCCTTCTGCACAGTTTCGACATGGCGACGAATATGTTTAGCTCTGACAATGCCATTATCAGCATGACGATTCCAGTCATTTACATGCTGGAGCACACGCTAAACACTATTCGGAGTCAGGGGGTGGGACAACATGAAGGGGAGGAACTACAGGAGGATTCATATGCGCAAGGGACAACAACATCACCAAGGTCCAGACGTTCATCATCACCAACGCAGCAGGCATGGGACCATGGGGGACAGGGATCGACAAGGGCGCATAGTAGCAGGCGAAATGTTGAGCAAGGTGCAGGAGAACATGAAGAAATGGAGGACGAACTGTCCATGGACATGGAAGACTCAGCGGATGAGGGAGACCTTGGTCAAATTTCAGTTGAAAGAGGTTGGGGGGAGATGTCAGAGGAAGAAAGAACGGGTAGCACCTCTATGCCACAAACACAGCGTGGACTTGGTCCGCATGGCTGCGCAAGACACATGAGTGCCTTTTTGTTGCACTACCTCCAACATGACAGTCGTATTGTCAAAATTAGAAGTGATGATGACTACTGGATTGCCACACTATTAGATCCCCGGTACAAGTCCAAATTTTGTGACATAATTCCAGCCATAGAAAGGGACGCACGTATGCAGGAGTATCAGCAGAAGCTGTTACTAGATCTTAGCTCGGCTTTTCCACCAAACAACCGTGCAGGTGCAGGGAGTGAATCTCCCAGTTGTAACTTGACAAACATGGGACGGTCTCGTCATCTTCAACAGTCTACCCGTACCAGTAGGACCGTATCTGGTGCCGGTAACAGCAATTTTATGGAATCTTTTCATAATTTTTTTAGACCCTCTTTTGCAAGGCCACCAGAGACAACAAGTCTGACACATAGTCAACGGCTGGAGAGGATGATACAGGAGTATCTCCAAATGAACATCGATGCCATGACTGTGCAACTGGAGCCTTGCTCCTGTTGGGCTTCAAACCTAGAAAAATGGCCAGAGCTCGCAACTTACGCCTTGGAGATTTTGTCGTGTCCAGCTGCCAGCGTTGTCTCTGAACGTGTATTCAGTGCTGCTGGGTGTGTGCTGACAGATAAGCGCACGCGTCTGTCCAGTGACAATGTGGACAGACTGACGTTCATCAAAATGAACAAGTCATGGATCCAGAAGGAATTTACTACCCCTGTGTCATCCTGGGGAGAGTAAATGCTTGTTGATTTGGAATGTGCTTGATGCAAATCAAAACATCCTGTTTGCAACTAGGGCACAAGTGCTGCCACTGATAAGGTGTCTGTGTGGGGCCCAATTTTTGGAAAAAAGGGAGACTCCGCTTGGAGTAACCCTTGCTTGCTGTGTTTTTAAAAGAAGCCAAGATGAACAGAGCTGGGATCAGGAAAGACTTTGCTACCTACCCCGGTGTCATCCTGGGGACGGATAAGAATGGCGTATTTTTGAATGTGCTTGATGCAAATCTAGCTGTGAAGTGTACAACTAGGGCACAAATGCTGCCACTGAATGGGTGGGTGTGTGTGGGGCACAATTTTTGGAAAAAAAGGGAGACTCCGCTTGGAGTAACCCTTGCTTACATTGTTTTTAAAAGAAGCCAAGATGAACAGAGCTGGGATCAGGAAAGACTTTATCTACCTACCCCGGTGTCATCCTGGGGACGGATAAGAATGGCGTATTTTGGAATGTGCTTGATGCAAATCTAGCTGTGAAGTGTACAACTAGGGCACAAGTGCTGCCACTGAATGGGTGGGTGTGTGTGGGGCACAATTTTTGGAAAAAAAGGGAGACTCCGCTTGGAGTAACCCTTGCTTACATTGTTTTTAAAAGAAGCCAAGATGAACAGAGCTGGGATCAGGAAAGACTTTATCTACCTACCCCGGTGTCATCCTGGGGACGGATAAGAATGGCGTATTTTTGAATGTGCTTGATGCAAATCTAGCTGTGAAGTGTACAACTAGGGCACAAGTGCTGCCACTGAATGGGTGGGTGTGTGTGGGGCACAATTTTTGGAAAAAAAGGGAGACTCCGCTTGGAGTAACCCTTGCTTACATTGTTTTTAAAAGAAGCCAAGATGAACAGAGCTGGGATCAGGAAAGACTTTATCTACCTACCCCGGTGTCATCCTGGGGACGGATAAGAATGGCGTATTTTTGAATGTGCTTGATGCAAATCTAGCTGTGAAGTGTACAACTAGGGCACAAGTGCTGCCACTGAATGGGTGGGTGTGTGTGGGGCACAATTTTTGGAAAAAAAGGGAGACTCCGCTTGGAGTAACCCTTGCTTACATTGTTTTTAAAAGAAGCCAAGATGAACAGAGCTGGGATCAGGAAAGACTTTATCTACCTACCCCGGTGTCATCCTGGGGACGGATAAGAATGGCGTATTTTGGAATGTGCTTGATGCAAATCTAGCTGTGAAGTGTACAACTAGGGCACAAGTGCTGCCACTGAATGGGTGGGTGTGTGTGGGGCACAATTTTTGGAAAAAAAGGGAGACTCCGCTTGGAGTAACCCTTGCTTACATTGTTTTTAAAAGAAGCCAAGATGAACAGAGCTGGGATCAGGAAAGACTTTATCTACCTACCCCGGTGTCATCCTGGGGACGGATAAGAATGGCGTATTTTTGAATGTGCTTGATGCAAATCTAGCTGTGAAGTGTACAACTAGGGCACAAGTGCTGCCACTGAATGGGTGGGTGTGTGTGGGGCCCAATTTTTGGAAAAAAAGGGAGACTCCGCTTGGAGTAACCCTTGCTTGCTGTGTTTTTAAAAGAAGCCAAGATGAACAGAGCTGGGATCAGGAAAGACTTTGCTACCTACCCCGGTGTCATCCTGGGGACGGATAAGAATGGCGTATTTTTGAATGTGCTTGATGCAAATCTAGCTGTGAAGTGTACAACTAGGGCACAAGTGCTGCCACTGAATGGGTGGGTGTGTGTGGGGCACAATTTTTGGAAAAAAAGGGAGACTCCGCTTGGAGTAACCCTTGCTTACATTGTTTTTAAAAGAAGCCAAGATGAACAGAGCTGGTGTGGCGCCCCTGACCTGGTCAGGCACCACTGAGTACTGCACCCATGCTGGGGACAGTACAATACAGGTAATCCAGAAGGCTGACAGGGGTGTGGAACACAGGCGCATAGTGATCAGGTCTCACACATGTACCTTTGAGAGGACCCCTGGGGAACCCAGGAGGGGGAAAAGCCTTGACCTTCACTGGAATAGTGGAGGGGGCCAAAAGCCTCCATCTCCTCTCAAGGGGTGTGGTGGAGAGTCTGGTTGCTAGGTGGCGTAGGCAAGAACAGGAGAGGAGGAGCAGTGAGTCAGTTAGTCAGAGAACTCCATAGGGCTCAGTGAAGAGCAGACCTGTGGGGCTGTTGCTGTCTAACAGCGCCCGCGCAGTGACTACAGACGGGGGAGAACGGTCAACTAGGAGTGCTACCTGAAAGCCAGCTTCAGCTAGGGAGTGCAACGGAGTGGGAAGTAAGGAGACTGCTAGAGAGCACCAGGCCCAACCGGGCGGCAGATCCCGAAGCGAGGATAGATCTACCTTTCCCTGCTAAACCTGCCGGTGTGGGGCTCTTACAGCCCACACCACAACACTACAAAAGCCGCAGCCACGTAACCGCAGTGAGGGCCCATAGGTCATAGGAGGCAAGAGGCTGGAGTGGCCTGGTCCAGGGAACAAGCACACGGCAAAACAAGAAGGGGAGAGAGGCTTGGAGCATCTTCCCTGGGTGACCCCCATAGGGACTCAAAGTCGGGGTTACCCCAAACCACCAAGGGCTAAGGAAGGCGAGTCAGTAGTCACCCTCATAAAGTCAGCCGGAAGGATACCTGGTTCCCACCTGGTTCATCCCAGCTACGCCCGGGTTACTCACCCTGCCATCAAAAGTGAGTAAAAACCCTAAAAGACATCCTGCCTGTGTGGTTCTTCTGCGCCTTGTAGTTCTACATCTTTACACAGGGCCCTGGGGCTTGCCTCACTCTCAGGAGGCTACTACATCCGACTGCACCCACCATCAGCCCCAGGCATCCCTTAATCTGCAGTGGCGGTCCCCACTGACCGCAAATCTGAGAGTGGCGTCACGACTAGAAGAAGATCTCCTACCTGTGACAGGATCCAGACTGACCGTGGAGTCCCCGAAGGTAATGCACCAACACTGCATCAACTGCACCTGCGGGGCTTCACATCTGGCGTCACGAACAGGATAAGGACTAGACCTGTTCAGACAGGTGACCATGTGCCTGGGCGGTCCGCTTGAAAAATTGGAAGCGCCGCCATATTGCCACCATGAAAAGCGCGCTGAAAAACAACAGCAGCCCGCGCTGGAAGAAGTTACCGCCCACGAAGAGGTGTGGCTACCCAGAGATCCCCTGCAGAGTTCTGACCTTGCCAGCTATGAGAGTGGAAGCGTCCGGAAACGGCGGAGCAGAGGAGAAGCCACAAGCCTGCTGCTGCAGAGAAAGAAAATGGAGTCCAGGCGCAGATACCCAGAACCAGGTTCTGCTGCCTGGTGGTGCCGGGAGCTTGCCATCTTCTGTAACCAGCTGGAGGCCAGGATACAGCGACAGCTCTACGAGGGACGCAAGGAGCTCCTGGAAATGGCTGCAGCGGTCCGGACCTATGAGGAGGGAGCCGCGCGACACCTACCAGACCGGGTGGCGACAACTCAGACCCCAGAGGTACCAACAATGGGTGAGTCGAGTGATGCCCCGGCCAGCGCCAGTGCCCTAACCCCTGCTGCTACGCCCGCGGTCCCAGAAGAGGCACCCGGCGCGGCGCCGCTGAACCAGGCCGCAGCCATGCTAGGTGCGGCCCGCCAAGCCCAGGCCGCTGCAGCGATGCCCCGCCTGTCCCGCAGGGCTCCGACTACCACGGCAGTGCTCATCCGTGCTGCAGGTGTGACGCTGACCCAGGCTGCCACCCTGCTGAACCCGGTCCGCCAAGACCCCAACGCAGCAGCGACGCTTGTCCGCGCCGCTAGCGAGATGCTGAACCAGGCCGCAGCCCCGCCGGGTGCGGCCCATCAAGCCCCGATCACCGCAGCGACGCCCGGCTCGGCCAGCACAGACCCCATCAAGGCCGCGACGCCAAGTCAGACCGCAACAGCGACGCCGATCCAGGCCGCCGCCATGCCAGGCGCGGCCCGCCAAGACCAGGCCGCCGCCATGACAGGCTCGGCCCGCACAGACCAGGCCGCCGCCATGCCAGGCGCGGCCCGCCAAGACCAGCAGGTACAGCCATTTATCCCGGTCTGCAAGGCCAGAGCTGACACCGCTCCCCAGTCCACGGAGGTCCCTGATAGGAAGCCCACGCTGGGAGAGGACTCTGCATACTGGCAGCTAAAAGCCGACCTGGAAGCTAAGTTCCCACGGGAGATGGTGGAGCGGTACATGCTCCCTCCGCACACCCCAAAGAGGATGCCGGCAACCCCTGCAGCTGCACCGAAGAGCCCACCGCCCGGGCCAGCTGAGGAACCCTCATCCCCAGCGCTGCCACAAGCAGAGTGCAGCGAAGAACTAAGGGGGAGAGGAGGCCAGGAAGCGGAGGAGCTGACTCCAGAACCATCAGGAGTAGATCCATGCTCAGAGCCGGAGATGCTGCCCTATTCCCGCTGGGAGGAGGAAGACTTGACACCGTCAGCAGATGAAGATCAACCCAAAGACCTCACCTGGGAGCCCACAGGTATGAATCCAGCCCGCAAGACACGGCGCAGCAGAACGCAGGTTGCTCCAGCACCACAATCCCCAGAGCAGAGAGAAGTCACAGCCAGAGACCTACAAGAGAAGAGATCCCTGAGAAGGTCCAAAGCCCAGGTCAGAGGACCCCTTTGTAGAGGAGTAGTGGAGGACTTCAATTTGAAAAGCGGATACGGCTTTATTGTAGCAAGAGGAGTGAAAGAGGGCATATTTGTGAATCGGAGAGATGTTCAAGCCCACCTGCCCAGAGGACATTCAGGCAGAAATTTGAAAATTGGAGACACAGTACAGTTCACCTTGCATCAAGGAGAAAGGGGCCATTATGCCTTAGATGTAGCACCATGTCCCAAAGAAGAAAGAAAAGACAGAGATAAAGAACCAGATGTAGAAACAGATGAAGACCAAGAAAGGAAAGATAAAGAACCTACAGATGAAACAACCACAGACAAAGATCCTACAGATGAAACAACCACGGACGACGACGGAGAGCAAGAAAGTCACAGGTGCCGGTGCCCTACATGCCCACGCCCTGGTGAAATGAAGGAGTAAAGTAGAGTAAAGTAAAAGAAAAGCAAGTTACAAGTTAAAGTTTTGACCAGTTTTGACAAGTTTTGTTTGCAACGTTTAAGAAATGCGCCCACAAAAACTATTGTGAGAAACAAACTTTAAGGCTATGAACTTGCTATAGCCACAAACTCTCGCAGTGTAAATAGTTACACCAGTGGCACCACCACCAGAGCCAGCCTGTTTAGGGGCTTGGCTCGTCTGCAACCAGAGGGGGCCCGTCCGTATATAGGGCCTTGGCTCACCTGCGACCAGAGAGCATGCCTGTTTATGGGGCCTGGCTCTCCACCACAAAGAGGGTACCTGGTCAGCACCAACTGTGGAGGCCGCCTCGACATCCTGCCAGAAGAGGCTGAAGGCGCGGATCCACCAGGCCAGGTATACCCTGCAACCACCAGACCATGAAAGCCGCCTTTACATCCTGCCAGAAGTGGCTGAAGGCGCGGCCAACGTGAGAGGGTTTTGGGTGGGTTAACGGACTTGTGGATGGAGGGTGGTGATGTATAGTACCTGGTGGTTTTAAAAGTTTTACCATGTTTTAATGTTTTATGCATTTTAAAATGTTGTCTTGCAGCCCGAGGACGTGCTGGTGATAACTAAGGGGGAATGTGGCGCCCCTGACCTGGTCAGGCACCACTGAGTACTGCACCCATGCTGGGGACAGTACAATACAGGTAATCCAGAAGGCTGACAGGGGTGTGGAACACAGGCGCATAGTGATCAGGTCTCACACATGTACCTTTGAGAGGACCCCTGGGGAACCCAGGAGGGGGAAAAGCCTTGACCTTCACTGGAATAGTGGAGGGGGCCAAAAGCCTCCATCTCCTCTCAAGGGGTGTGGTGGAGAGTCTGGTTGCTAGGTGGCGTAGGCAAGAACAGGAGAGGAGGAGCAGTGAGTCAGTTAGTCAGAGAACTCCATAGGGCTCAGTGAAGAGCAGACCTGTGGGGCTGTTGCTGTCTAACAGCGCCCGCGCAGTGACTACAGACGGGGGAGAACGGTCAACTAGGAGTGCTACCTGAAAGCCAGCTTCAGCTAGGGAGTGCAACGGAGTGGGAAGTAAGGAGACTGCTAGAGAGCACCAGGCCCAACCGGGCGGCAGATCCCGAAGCGAGGATAGATCTACCTTTCCCTGCTAAACCTGCCGGTGTGGGGCTCTTACAGCCCACACCACAACACTACAAAAGCCGCAGCCACGTAACCGCAGTGAGGGCCCATAGGTCATAGGAGGCAAGAGGCTGGAGTGGCCTGGTCCAGGGAACAAGCACACGGCAAAACAAGAAGGGGAGAGAGGCTTGGAGCATCTTCCCTGGGTGACCCCCATAGGCACTCAAAGTCGGGGTTACCCCAAACCACCAAGGGCTAAGGAAGGCGAGTCAGTAGTCACCCTCATAAAGTCAGCCGGAAGGATACCTGGTTCCCACCTGGTTCATCCCAGCTACGCCCGGGTTACTCACCCTGCCATCAAAAGTGAGTAAAAACCCTAAAAGACATCCTGCCTGTGTGGTTCTTCTGCGCCTTGTAGTTCTACATCTTTACACAGGGCCCTGGGGCTTGCCTCACTCTCAGGAGGCTACTACATCCGACTGCACCCACCATCAGCCCCAGGCATCCCTTAATCTGCAGTGGCGGTCCCCACTGACCGCAAATCTGAGAGTGGCGTCACGACTAGAAGAAGATCTCCTACCTGTGACAGGATCCAGACTGACCGTGGAGTCCCCGAAGGTAATGCACCAACACTGCATCAACTGCACCTGCGGGGCTTCACACTGGGATCAGGAAAGACTTTATCTACCTACCCCGGTGTCATCCTGGGGACGGATAAGAATGGCGTATTTTGGAATGTGCTTGATGCAAATCTAGCTGTGAAGTGTACAACTAGGGCACAAGTGCTGCCACTGAATGGGTGGGTGTGTGGGGCCCAATTTTTGGAAAAAAAGGGAGACTCCGCTTGGAGTAACCCTTGCTTACATTGTTTTTAAAAGAAGCCAAGATGAACAAGTCATGGGTCAGCAAAGACTTTATCTACCTACCCCGGTGTCATCCTGGGGACGGATAAGAATGGCGTATTTTGGAATGTGCTTGATGCAAATCTAGCTGTGAAGTGTACAACTAGGGCACAAGTGCTGCCACTGAATGGGTGGGTGTGTGGGGCCCAATTTTTGGAAAAAAAAGGAGACTCCGCTTGGAGTAACCCTTGCTTACATTGTTTTTAAAAGAAGCCAAGATGAACAAGTCATGGTTCAGCAAAGACTTTGCTACCTACCCTGGTGTCATCCTGGGGACGGATAAGAATGGCGTATTTTTGAATGTGCTTGCTGCAAATCTAGCTGTGAATTGTACAACTGGGGCCCAACTGCTGCCACTGAATGGGTGGGTGGGTGTGGGGCCCAATTTTTGGAAAAAAAGGGAGACTATGCTTGGAGTCACCTTGCGGTGTTTTACATGATTTTAGAATGGCGTGCCATGCCTATATCTGTGTGTCCTCCTCTTTTTCCTTGTCCAGCTGTTTTGTTTTCGCATGAGTATATGTCCTTGTCACTTTCCAATGTGTTTGAGTTGTTTGTCACCTTTTGGACACCTTTGAGGGTGTTTTCTAGGTGTTTTACTGTGTTTGTGATTGCCTGCCATTGTTTCCTATGCAGTTCGAGTTCGGTTCGTCGAACGTTCGACGAGCCGAACTCGAACGGGAGGTCCGTTCGGCGAACCGACCTCGAGCCGAACCGGGACCGGTTCGCTCATCTCTAGTTATGACATATAGCCTGGGATAACTTGATCCAGAGGTGGTGCAGATCACGCTGCTGGAGTGGTGTCAGATCAAGGACCTATGCACCCTGCTACACAGTTTACAAATGTCGACGAAGATGTTTAGCACTGGCAATGTCATTCTCAGCGTGACAATTCTGGTCATCTACATGATGGAGCGCACTGTAATTATTATTTGGAGTCAGGTGTTGGTGTGACGCCCTGGGCAAGCCAGGGGTCACAGGACACAACAACCACCACACCCCACACCTCAGGTAGTGACACCACAGCTAAACTACAAATCCTTGTTGCCTTCCTCCAGAGACTGATGAGTCACACCAGGGGGTGGGCCAGGCGGTTGGCTCCGCCCACCAAGGAGGTCACAGCTCTGGAGGCGGGAGAAACCAGGCAGAACAGCCCAGGCAGGGCAAGTGAGAGGAGTTAAGTGAGGGAGTAAACAGCGAAGTAAAAGTAGAAGGAAGGAAAAGTGGTAAAGGAGGAAAGTAAGAGAGGTGACAGAAAGCCTGAAGTTGGTCCGTGACTGTGTGTCCGGACGGAGTCAGCAAGGTCAGCGACGGCGGTGACCGTCTGGAGTGGGACCGTTTGGAAGTTCCTGGAAGGACCCCGTTGGCTGTGTGCCCGGTGGTCTGGAGCAGTGTTCCGAAGAATAGTCAGCACCAGGAAAGGGGCCTTTCGGACCCCGGCAGGGCTAGGAGTCGTCAAATCTGCTAAATCCTTTAGTGAAGGGGACGGAGATCCCCCAACAACCAAGTCCCGATAGAAGGCAACAGCTCAACCGTTACCGAGGAGACACCGCCACCGCCAGGGCACCAGTTTCCTCAGGGCCAGCGCCTGCGGGCAAAGTGTGGAGCTCCTCCGGCCCAGATTGTAGTCGGGGAGCGGGTAACCGGTGGGAATCCACCGCTACCAATGGACTTAACATAGGTGCAGGGAAGAGTGACCATCACCGTCAACTACCGGGGAGAGCAAGTGCAGCCGTCTGTGGGACCGTCCTACCAGCCGTTTGGTTTACCGTACAGACTGTGTCCGTGTCTCAGGCTGAGTGAGTACCACCGTGCCGCAAGGCACCGCGCTGCCCCCCTGCGTCCCTGCGCCCATCTGGCCCTGCAGTCCCCATCTCATCACCGGGCCCCGGGAGCACCAACCCCTGCCCACGGAGGGGCAATCCAACAACTAGCTGCTCCCCCACCATCACTCCCGGGCTCCCCGCATCAAGCAGCGGTGGTGAAATCATCACAACCGTGGGTGGCGTCACGAACTGTAACAATCCCCATCACCCCAACAACATCCCCTTTCACTCACGGGCGAGGAGTGCCGCTCGAGATAGCCCCCGGGATCCGGCTCACCGCTCGAGCCACCACTGAGCAGCAGCCGCCGGACCCGAGCAGAAAGGGTGAGCGTAGTGTGCTGACACCCTCCTCCCCGCCCGCGACAACTTGGCGTCACGAACAGGATCCTACCGCTCTGCCGTCTGGTAGAGGTGCGCCTTGTGACCGCCGGAGGTGTCCGGCTGAAAATTTCCAGAAGTCGCCATATTGGGCGCGAAAAGTTCCCGCTCGAGCGTCTTCTCGAGCAGTAGAGGCGCGAAGGCCAAAACTCCGCCCCAAAAGAGGAGTGGCCAGAAAGAGCTAAGGGGGACGCGATGGCGGCTGGACGCATGTAGCTGCGGCTATAAGGGCAGGGACGCCAGGACTCTGCAAACATACCGTTCCTGGAAGCAAAAGAACCAGCCATCATGTGGATGCCGTCCCGCGACACCGAAGCCCCCGCGCCTGGAACCGCGGCGTGGGTGGAGATCCGAACCGCGCAGCTCTACCGAAGGCTGCAGGTCAGGATGCAGCTCCTCATGGAGGAGTGGGAGGCCGACATGGCGGATGTCATAGCAGCCGTGCGGAGACGCGAGGAGGAAGCGGAGGAAGGGAGGGTGAGTGACCCACGCCCCTATGTCCAAGAGGGACCGGTCGCTGCAGCTGAGGGACCCGGTCCAAGCCCTCTCTCCCCGTTGCCTTCCTCGCCACCCGTCCCGGAGGCCGTGACCCCACCACTAGGCCTGCTACCACCGCAACCGGTAGCAGTACCCAGCGTCCCCGCCCAGGCGGGCCGACCTGTAACCGGAGCCCGCGGCACACCGGAGGTGTTCCCATGGAAGACGCCGAAGGAGAAACCGGAGGCATCCCCTGAGAAATTCCCCGAGCCGGAGCCGATAGACCGCTCCGAGCCGGAGGCCCAGCAGCGGAAAGCCCCTGTGCCCATCCCCCACACCTCGGCTGAGGTGGCGCCGGGTTGTTGCTGCAGGGCAGCGGCCAAGGCCATGACACCGCGGGATACGCCACCCACCTTCCTGGCAGTGGGTAACGTCATGGATGTCCCGCGGGGCCCGACCCGTGCGCCGGAGCCGGTAGCGGCGCCATATTGGGACAGGGAGCCGACAAAGCTGGGCCTGGAGATTGCGGAAAAGGAGAAAAGGAAGGCCAAGCTGGTGGCCAGAGCGATCCGGGAGAAAGAGCACCTACGGCAGGCAACCTCCCGTGCCCGAGGACCGTTGTACGTGGGGCAGGTGAGGCGGTTTGATGTCCGCCGGGGCTACGGGTTCATATACGAGCCGGGCCTGGAGGCCGAAGTTTTTGTAGCCCGGCGGGATGTGAATGCCCACCTGCCTGAGGAGCATCCCGGCCGCAATCTGATGCCGGGTGATATTGTCCAGTACACTCGGTTCTTTGGGGAGCGGGGGTGGTTTGCGCTGGACGCTAAACTGAAGGGTAGTCCCGAGGCCCGAGCAAGCGCCGCGCCCCCTCCCTTGGAAGGAGCACTGGAGCCTGGAAGTCCGGAGTAGGGCAATGGATGCCCGCAGCACCGTCCCCGTTGGGACCACCTGCTTGTTTGTGTTTGAAAAAGTTGAAAAGTTTTGAAAATGAAAATGATGATTGAACCGGCCGGAGCCGGCACCGTTGTCCCCGTGGGGACTGTTTAAAGTTGCATGGAGGACTTTCCATGGACAAGCCCGTGAACTCTGCAGGGCAACCACAAACGTTAGTGGCTTGTAAATATGTTGGTTACCGTTACCGTTTCCGCAATGCCGCCTCCGGAGAGGCAGGTTGGAGGGAGGGCCCTCATCAGAGCAGGCTGAGGCCCAGCCACCAAAGGAACCGGTGGCTACCCTGTGGAGGGAAGGACAGATCCCGCTCGGGTAACGTGTGCTGGACTGTGGGTCAAGGGGTGCTGCCTGGGTTTTAGGGGCAGCATCAGGGCCAGGTTGCTTGGGTGGGAGAGAGCGGAAACCGTGACCGTAAACCGTTGCAACGTTGAAAGTAAATGTGCCTCCCGTCTTGGGAAGAAGTATTAAAAATGTAAATATGTTAATTCAAATGTTATCTTTTTCAGAAAATAAAACCGGTGTAGGACGGCAGCCCGCGGACGGTCTGCATTTTGCTAAGGGGGAATGTGACGCCCTGGGCAAGCCAGGGGTCACAGGACACAACAACCACCACACCCCACACCTCAGGTAGTGACACCACAGCTAAACTACAAATCCTTGTTGCCTTCCTCCAGAGACTGATGAGTCACACCAGGGGGTGGGCCAGGCGGTTGGCTCCGCCCACCAAGGAGGTCACAGCTCTGGAGGCGGGAGAAACCAGGCAGAACAGCCCAGGCAGGGCAAGTGAGAGGAGTTAAGTGAGGGAGTAAACAGCGAAGTAAAAGTAGAAGGAAGGAAAAGTGGTAAAGGAGGAAAGTAAGAGAGGTGACAGCAAGCCTGAAGTTGGTCCGTGACTGTGTGTCCGGACGGAGTCAGCAAGGTCAGCGACGGCGGTGACCGTCTGGAGTGGGACCGTTCGGAAGTTCCTGGAAGGACCCCGTTGGCTGTGTGCCCGGTGGTCTGGAGCAGTGTTCCGAAGAATAGTCAGCACCAGGACAGGGGCCTTTCGGACCCCGGCAGGGCTAGGAGTCGTCAAATCTGCTAAATCCGTTAGTGAAGGGGACGGAGATCCCCCAACAACCAAGTCCCGATAGAAGGCAACAGCTCAACCGTTACCGAGGAGACACCGCCACCGCCTGGGCACCAGTTTCCTCAGGGCCAGCGCCTGCGGGCAAAGTGTGGAGCTCCTCTGGCCCAGATTGTAGTCGGGGAGCGGGTAACCGGTGGGAATCCACCGCTACCAATGGACTTAACATAGGTGCAGGGAAGAGTGACCATCACCGTCAACTACCGGGGAGAGCAAGTGCAGCCGTCTGTGGGACCGTCCTACCAGCCGTTTTGTTTACCGTACAGACTGTGTCCGTGTCTCAGGCTGAGTGAGTACCACCGTGCCGCAAGGCACCGCGCTGCCCCCCTGCGTCCCTGCGCCCATCTGGCCCTGCAGTCCCCATCTCATCACCGGGCCCCGGGAGCACCAACCCCTGCCCACGGAGGGGCAATCCAACAACTAGCTGCTCCCCCACCATCACTCCCGGGCTCCCCGCATCGAGCAGCGGTGGTGAAATCATCACAACCGTGGGTGGCGTCACGAACTGTAACAATCCCCATCACCCCAACAACATCCCCTTTCACTCACGGGCGAGGAGTGCCGCTCAAGATAGCCCCCGGGATCCGGCTCACCGCTCGAGCCACCACTGAGCAGCAGCCGCCGGACCCGAGCAGAAGGGGTGAGCGTAGTGGGCTGACACCCTCCTCCCCGCCCGCGACATTGGGACAAGAGGAAGGGGAGGAAGTACAGGAGGAGTCATATGCGGAAGGGATAACAAGATCTACGAGGTCCAGATGGTCAGCGGCACCTAGGCGGCAGTCATGGTGAGGGAGAGGGATTAACAAGGGTGCATAGTATCAGCAAAAAGTGTTGAGGAAGGTGCAGGAGCCAATGAAGAAATGGAGGAAAAATTTGCGATGGGCATGGAAGACTCAGCAGATGAGTGAGAGCTTGCTCACATTTCGGTTGTGCGAGGTTGTGGTGAGAGGGCAGAGGAAGGAGGCACGATTCTCACCTCTCTGCCACCAACACACCAAGCACTTGGTCGTCCTGGATGCACAAGACACATCAGCGGCTTCTTGCTGCACTACCTACAACATGACCCTCGGATTGTACGAATTCAAAGTAATCCAGAATACTGGGTTGCCACACTGTTACATCCCCGGTACAAGACAAAATTTGGCAAAATAATTCGTGCCATATAAATGGACGCACGTATACAGGAGTATCTGCAGAATGTGGTACGCAATCTTAGATCTACTTTCCCACTAAACACCAGTGCTGCACAGAGTGAATCTCAACGCTTTGTCATGGATAGGAGGAAATGGTCTTTTGCTTGTCCACATCTGAGGGACCGAGGGCTGGCTGCTGTGCTGAGATGGCGTTGAGTACGGTGTCCCTGCAGAGTTGCACTTTTGTTCATATACCAAAATGAGTTGAAAAAGGACAGATGCTGGTGGAAAGGGGAACAGGTGTGTTGGAAAGGGGAAATAAGTTTTGGTCCGTGGATTTGGTGGTTAAGCAACAGTAACATTTGCTGAAGAAACACCATCTGTTACAGTGGGACTGGCAGATTTGGATAAAGTGGTATATACTATGTTACCGCTATATAACGAAAATTAATAAGAAAAGAAAGAGAAAGGTATATATCACCATCAGCAGTCAGTGTCCACCGTGCTCCCAGTTGGAAAAGGAGAGGTTGGCAACTGGAAGGTTTGGTGGAGGATACAGAGCTGTGTGGCTATGAAACTAATAGTAGCCTGAACAGAGTTAGACGCCATTCGGATCTGGAGACTGGGAGCCCTGTTAGCGTCACAGGGTCCACATGCCCACCCAGCCCAGGAACTCCCTGTTAACCACACAGGGGCCATTGAGTACGCTGACCGTGTGCGTAGGGGCCACACCTGTGGACAGCAGGCGCATCAGCAGCAGCAGGCCTGTTAATGCCACTGGGCTGCACAAGCAGGACTGGTAGGACAGGAGCTGGTCTTAACCGTTCTGCGTTACCAACTGTGGTGGTGGCCTGCATCGACACCCTATCCCTGCCTACCTCTGGCCTAAAGCCGCAATGGGTTCAACACATGGAGGTGTGCTGTTTCGTAGCATAATAGAAGACTGCGCACCTCCTTGTTGGCTCCAGCCCCTTTTATAACCTGGGTCCGCCCCAAACCAGGGTGAACCACAATGCACCTCCTGGAGACAAAAGTAAAGTGACACGTCATGAGTGGCATAAGTAGCGTCCTATTTGGAACCGCAACTTCAATGATGACCTCATGGCTGCCATGACCCAAACACCTCACCAGTCATCGTCTGACCATCAATAATGCGGTGACAAGTCATAGGGGTGGGCCTCTGCAAGCCATTTGGGAGGACACCTGATGCCCTGTGGTCTATATGGGACCCCCACATCAGGGGCAGGGCCCAAGAGTTCATTACCGTACCTAGTCTCTGATGCAGTAAGTGCCTGAGCATGCTCAGTAGCATGAAATACAGTCTATGAAAAAAGACTATCAGCTTTAGCATGGTGTCTAGGCACAAAACAGGACTTAGACCCGGCACGGAATGCAAGCACCTGTGCAAAGAGGCTTTTCACACTTAGTGTGGGAGCATGCGCTGTATCCCGAAATGAAGACTTAGCGTCAGGAATAACACAGTCAGGCTGAGCATACTCACTAGGCGAAACACTGTAATTAGGCTGCAGCTGGGGTAAATCGGCACACGCATGCGCACTAGCTGCCTCTCCACACTTAGACGTGGAGGGGAAATTGCTCTTGGAGATGCTGTCTATGAACAGAAGGAAAAGCTAAAGGAAGCCTGACTTTCTATCCCTCCGAATTATGAAATGCAGCAATGAATTCCATGAGTTTGCTATAACATTAGCGTAGCAAAATGTGCATGAGGGTGTCATGTAGAGGTGCTATAAATAGCTTGTCACCAGTGGGGCACTAATGGAATACAACAGCCATTTCTATGATGCCACTAAATGGCAGTATTTTTTGCTATCATTATAGCTTATTAAAAACAGAGCAGGAGGGTGTCATGCAGAGGTGCTAGAAATAGCTTGGCACCAGTGGGACACTAATGGAATACAACAGCCAGTTCTATGATGCCACTAAATGGCAGTATTTTTTGCTATCATTATAGCTTATTAAAAACAGAGCAGGAGGGTGTCATGCAGAGGTGCTAGAAATAGCTTGGCACCAGTGGGGCACTAATGGAATACAACAGCCAGTTCTATGATGCCACTAAATGGCAGTATTTTTTGCTATCATTATAGCTCATTAAAAACAGAGCAGGAGGGTGTCATGCAGAGGTGCTGCACATAGATTTGCACCAGTGGGGCACTAATGGAGTACAATAGTCACGTTTAGGATGCCACAAGGTACACTGAGTGTTTGCTAGTATAATGGCTGAGTTAAAAAAAGTTGGAGTGTGCAATGCAGGCAGACGTGCTGCAAATATCTTTACAATAGTGTGAATAGACAAAAGTACAATAGCCACGTTTAGGATGCCACTAGGTACACTGACTGTTTGCTAGTATAATGGCTGAGTTAAAAAAAGTTGGAGTGTGCAATGCAGGCAGACATGCTGCAAATATCTTTCCACTATTTTGAGTAGACAAAAGTACAATAGCCACGTTTAGGATGCCACTAGGTACACTGAGTGTTTGCTAGTATAATGGCTGAGTTCAAAAAAGTTGGAGTGTGCAATGCAACCAGACGTGCTGCAAATATCTTTCCACTAGTTTGAGTAGACAAAAGTACAATAGCCACGTTTAGGATGCCACTAGGTACACTGAGTGTTTGCTAGTATAATGGCTGAGTTAAAAAAAGTTGGAGTGTGCAATGCAGGCAGACGTGCTGCAAATATCTTTACAATAGTTTGAGTAGACAAAAGTACAATAGTCACGTTTAGGATGCCACTAGGTACACTGACTGTTTGCTAGTATAATGGCTGAGTTAAAAAAAAGTTGGAGTGTGCAATGCAGGCAGACGTGCTGCAAATATCTTTCCACTAGTTTGAGTAGACAAAAGTACAATAGTCACGTTTAGGATGCCACTAGGTACACTGAGTGTTTGCTAGTATAATGGCTGAGTTCAAAAAAGTTGGAGTGTGCAATGCAGGCAGACGTGCTGCAAATATCTTTCCACTAGTTTGAGTAGACAAAAGTACAATAGTCACGTTTAGGATGCCACTAGGTACACTGAGTGTTTGCTAGTATAATGGCTGAGTTAAAAAAAGTTGGAGTGTGCAATGCAGGCAGACGTGCTGCAAATATCTTTCCACTACTTTGAGTAGACAAAAGTACAATAGTCACGTTTAGGATGCCACTAGGTACACTGACTGTTTGCTAGTATAATGGCTGAGTTAAAAAAAGTTGGAGTGTGCAATGCAGGCAGACATGCTGCAAATATCTTTCCACTAGTTTGAGTAGACAAAAGTACAATAGCCACGTTTAGGATGCCACTAGGTACACTGACTGTTTGCTAGTATAATGGCTGAGTTAAAAAAAAGTTGGAGTGTGCAATGCAGGCAGACGTGCTGCAAATATCTTTACAATAGTGTGAATAGACAAAAGTACAATAGCCACATTTAGGATGCCACTAGGTACACTGAGTGTTTGCTAGTATAATGGCTGAGTTAAAAAAAGTTGGAGTGTGTAATGCAGGCAGACGTGCTGCAAATATCTTTCCACTAGTTTGAGTAGACAAAAGTACAATAGTCACGTTTAGGATGCCACTAGGTACACTGAGTGTTTGCTAGTATAATGGCTGAGTTCAAAAAAGTTGGAGTGTGCAATGCAGGCAGACGTGCTGCAAATATCTTTCCACTAGTTTGAGTAGACAAAAGTACAATAGTCACGTTTAGGATGCCACTAGGTACACTGAGTGTTTGCTAGTATAATGGCTGAGTTAAAAAAAGTTGGAGTGTGCAATGCAGGCAGACGTGCTGCAAATATCTTTACAATAGTGTGAATAGACAAAAGTACACTAGTCACGTTTAGGATGCCACTAGGTACACTGAGTGTTTGCTAGTATAATGGCTGAGTTAAAAAAAGTTGGAGTGTGCAATGCAGGCAGACGTGCTGCAAATATCTTTCCACTAGTTTGAGTAGACAAAAGTACAATAGTCACGTTTAGGATGCCACTAGGTACACTGAGTGTTTGCTAGTATAATGGCTGAGTTAAAAAAAGTTGGAGTGTGCAATGCAGGCAGACGTGCTGCAAATATCTTTACAATAGTGTGAATAGACAAAAGTACAATAGCCACGTTTAGGATGCCACTAGGTACACTGAGTGTTTGCTAGTATAATGGCTGAGTTAAAAAAAGTTGGAGTGTGCAATGCAGGCAGACATGCTGCAAATATCTTTCCACTAGTTTGAGTAGACAAAAGTACAATAGCCACGTTTAGGATGCCACTAGGTACACTGACTGTTTGCTAATATAATGGCTGAGTTAAAAAAAGTTGGAGTGTGCAATGCAGGCAGACATGCTGCAAATATCTTTCCACTAGTTTGAGTAGACAAAAGTACAATAGCCACGTTTAGGATGCCACTAGGTACACTGACTGTTTGCTAGTATAATGGCTGAGTTAAAAAAAGTTGGAGTGTGCAATGCAGGCAGACGTGCTGCAAATATCTTTACAATAGTGTGAATAGACAAAAGTACAATAGCCACGTTTAGGATGCCACTAGGTACACTGAGTGTTTGCTAGTATAATGGCTGAGTTAAAAAAAGTTGGAGTGTGCAATGCAGGCAGACGTGCTGCAAATATCTTTACAATAGTGTGAATAGACAAAAGTACAATAGCCACGTTTAGGATGCCACTAGGTACACTGACTGTTTGCTAGTATAATGGCTGAGTTAAAAAAAGTTGGAGTGTGCAATGCAGGCAGACATGCTGCAAATATCTTTCCACTACTTTGAGTAGACAAAAGTACAATAGCCACGTTTAGGATGCCACTAGGTACACTGAGTGTTTGCTAGTATAATGGCTGAGTTAAAAAAAGTTGGAGTGTGCAATGCAGGCAGACATGCTGCAAATATCTTTCCACTACTTTGAGTAGACAAAAGTACAATAGTCACGTTTAGGATGCCACTAGGTACACTGACTGTTTGCTAGTATAATGGCTTAGTTAAAAAGAGTTGGAGTGTGCAATGCAGGCAGAGGTGCTGCAAATATCTGTGCACTAGTGTGATTAGACAAAAGTCCAATAGCCACGTTTAGGATGCCACTAGGTACACTGAGTGTTTGCTAGTATAATGGCTTAGTTATAATGAGTTGGAGTGTGCAATGCAGGCAGACGCGCTCTGCAAATGTCTTTGCACTAGTGTGACTATAGCAAAGTCCAATAGCCACGTATAGGATGCCACTAGGTACACTGAGTGTTTGCTAGTATAATGGCTTAGTTATAATGAGTTGGAGTGTGCAATGCAGGCAGACGCGCTCTGCAAATGTCTTTGCACTAGTGTGACTATAGCAAAGTCCAATAGCCACATATAGGATGCCACTAGGTACACTGAGTGTTTGCTAGTATAATGGCTTAGTTATAATGAGTTGGAGTGTGCAGAGGACAGGAGGGTACAGTGCCAGGATTTTGGGGCTCTGGATAGAGGAATGGAAGCCTGCTTTTCTATCCCTCCTAATAGGGAAATGCAGGGAGGAAATCCCTGACCTTGGCTACACAGACGCTGGCGCTGTTTTCAGGACCTGTCACCTTAACTCTGACCCTGCCGGTTTGAGCCCTTAAAAGGACTGCTAGAAAGTGCTCTCCCTAAGCTGTCCAGCGCTGTGTATGGAGCGCATACAGCAGTATCGGCGATATTGTGAAGCCCCACAGGTGTTGTATCGGTGCATTACCTTCAGGGACTCCACTCAGCTGGATCTGGTCACAGGTAGGGAACCTTCTTTTAGGATTGTCGTGACGCCACTCTCAGTATTGCGGTCAGCGGGGACCGCCACTGCAGATTAAGGGATGCCTGGGGCTGATGGTGGGTGCAGTCAGTATATTAGCCCCCTGAGAGTGAGGCAAGCCCCAGGCCCCGGTGTATGTGTGTGGGACCACAGGTCGCAGAATGACTCAAACACAGTCCAAGAAGTCTTTCAACGTGTTTACTCACTGTTTGAAGGTCACGGTGAGATGCCCGGGCGACACTGTGATAACCAGGTGGAACCAGGAATTCCAAGAGGCCGTTCCGAGGGTAGCTGTCCACTCGCCTTCCTTGCACTCCTTCTGTTTTAGGAGGATCCTTTGCTTGAAGCGTGGTAGGACCCCTCCAGGGAAGCTGCTACCACCCTGCTCCCCTCTCTCTGGCTCGTCTGCCGGCAGCGTGGCCTTGGTGGGATGGCTTCTGGCCCTGTCCCCTTATGGGCCTGGTAATTGCTGCTTGGCTCAAGCTCTGTGTAGTCGTGGTGAGGGCATGAAGTACCCCCCCCCACCTGTAGGTTAGGCAGCTCTGGATGATCTGCTGCCCGTACTGGGGATCTAGTTCCCCTTGTGTGCTTGGATACCGGGATCTCCGTATTCAGCCACCCCTCTCTCTGGATGATTTTCAGGCCGACCCACGGTACTCCTTTCTCCCCCGCTTTCAGCTACTGCACTCCTCAGGACCTGTCTGACACGAGAGCCCCTCTGCTCCCTTCCACACACTTCAACTTCTTCCTCCAGACTCTCTCCTTCTTCTCTCTCTCTGCCCTGCTTCCTAGCAACCAGCCCCTGAACACACCCCCAGCTGGGAATTGAAAGTTAACCCCTTCTGGCTACCCAAGGGTCCCCTCTGATGATATGGGAGACCTGGTCACTATATGTTTGTGTGTGCACCTCATCCTGGCCTTTGGAGATTACCTGGAAGCATTGTTCCCGCATGGGTGCAATACTCTGTGGTGCCTGACCAGGTCAGGGGCGCCACAATATGACTCAGGAAGCAGCTGCGACAGTGATGTCTGACACCAAAGACGCAGAAGAGATAATGGCGTCCTGGAGGAAAATGTCCGGTTTTATAATGCAGGGACATGTGACATGGACATGCTATCACACATGCCGTTGCTTCTCTGGCTAAAAGTCCACTTAGCTGTGTGTGTGTCTGGGATTGGCTGACATGCTGGACCGCCCCACAAGACGCGCGCGCTTAGGGAAGGAAGACAAGAAAAAAAAAAAAAAAATGGCGATCGCCATTATAGAAACAGCAGTGATCTGAAGGCGCTGTTCACGCACACTATACATTGAAATGTCATAATAGTGTGATTCACAGAGTGACTTACACTATTACAGCAGAAACCAAGCTAGGATTTAGCTGGTTTTTTGCTGCTAGAACCGTTCTCGAACGTTTCTAGAACTATCGAGCTTTTGCAAAAAGCTCGAGTTCTAGTTCGATCTAGAACAGGGCCCAAAATCACTCGAGCCTAGAACTGGAGAACCACGAACCACGAACCGCGCTCAACTCTATTTACGAGTCAAGGTTATCAGAGCATCCAACTATTGGTTACAAGTACCGAGCACCCAAGTATGGTAGGGCTCGCTCATCACTAATGGACAGTCCAGTGGAGTGGAGCAGGGAGAAGCCACCAGGGGTCTACCGTGGACTGGTGATTTAAGATGCATCTGACCATGGATAAGGAGGGCGATGGGCCCATACACCGTGTAGCAGCCACTGCCGGGTGCTGCAGTAGCTGCTATTCTTTTTAATAAGATCTGACCTGCAGTACCCAGCAGCGGTCACTAAACAGTGTATGGAGCTGTGGCTTTGTGTTCTGTACACTATTGACATTAACTTTGGGCCACCACAAAAGAATATACAATTGATTGTCTGAAATCCCGGTGTCACACCCCACGATTCTGGGAATAGGTCATTAATATAAAAGTTGTGGACAAACCCTTTAAGAATCATACACCGGGTCACATTTATCTAATTAAATGAGTTACGTAATATTCAATATTTATAAAAAATGTAAATAGGCAGGCCAGTTGCTGCAAGTTATCGCCTGCCTAGGATATGGGATAACTACTAGAGGTCTCAGTACTGAGCCCCTCAAAGATCCCTGATCTCAACACTAGGACCCTCCCAAATCTAGTATTTATCCCTGTGGATTGTTGATACCTTGTAGAATTTAGGAAACTCCTCTAAAGTTCTCCTTACCTGAAACATAAGACAGATTTTTAAATAAGAGTGTGCCAACACAACTTGTCAAAATTTTTATATTAAAGGGTTATTTCCATCTTAGACATTTTTGGCATATCTGCAAGATAGAAAACAAATGTCTGACAGATGAGAAAGCCATGGAACCCATAGGGTGTAGGGGCGACATGACAGCCCGGAGGGTAGGGAGTTGATGGGGTTAAACAGTGTTGGTTCGTTTAGCAATGAGGAAAAGAAGGTGATTGGTTAGGGGGTGGCGTGTGGTGGTAGTAAAGGAGAGAGCTTCATGGTGTATATAATAGGAGGTGGGAGTCAATTACCTCCTCTTGCATTTCCTGGATGACAGCTTGGACGGGCTGGGGAATCTCCATCATGACATCCAGCCTGATGGATCTGGACATCGCAGAACTGCAGCTTTGACGGGCTGGGGAACCTCTATCATGATGTCCTGAGGAATCCTCAGATCTGGTCAGCATGGCGGTGCAGGGCGCCCAGGCAGTGCAGTCCCACACCCAGGCTGCCTGGGTGTCTCCTCGGCACCTCCCCCCCCCCCCCCCTTTGCTGCAGTGCTGGCAGTTTCAGGACTCGCCGGGGTCTTTTGGGGAAGGTGGGGGTGAGGAGGACAACGTGAGAGCCCCCACTCCCGTGGGGACCCTCCGCAGCTGGGTGGGCAGCGGTAGCTTGCAGCGCCTGCTCTGGCTGTCGGGAGGAATCTCCTGCAGGGCCGCGACGGCCGAAAAGGGGGCGTGTCCAGCCCGGGGGCCTACTTCCGGTGTGAGGCCTCAGGCTGGATTTTTTGAGCGATGCGGCCGCTCCTGGCAGGGAGCGCGCCCAGCGGCGGTGGATGGACAACACCCCCCCCTTCCTCCGCGGGGGGGGCGGAGGACGGCTGCCTACAGGGTCACCTCACCTGTGTGGCTGGATTATCGGGACCGGAGGACTGGGCGCAGCAGGCGGCGGCGAGGAGGAGACAGGAGGCGCCTGCAGGGTCACCTCACCTGTGTGGCTGGATTATCGGGACCGGAAGATTGGGCGCAGTAGGCGGCGGCGAGGAGGAGACAGGAGGCGCCTGCAGGGTCACCTCCCCTGTGTGGCTGGATCATCGGGACCGGAGGACTGGGCGCAGCAGGTGGCGACGAGGAGGAGACAGGAGGCCTGCTGTCTATCCTGGAGCAGGCATTGGGACAAGGGTGCAGCTCTCATCAGTAGCGGCTTCCCCCAGGAGGGGAGCGCCCAGCATTGTGGAGGCGACAATTGGCCCAAACAGGGCATGTGGACACGGTGCTCCTGGCGTCAGGGGGCGAACCCGGCGGGCATTCGGTGCCTGCAGCTTGAGGGACTGTCCCGGGATCAGCGACGGACGACTGGCGAAAAGGACGGTGACGGCTGATCTGAGGGCGTCCTCTGGAGGCAGCCTGGCGCGGTAATCAATTTAAGTTTCAGCCTTTTTGTAGTGGTGGGGGGACAGTCGCTGTAGTGGAGTAGTGTCTGGAGATATGGGTAGCAGCTGGGGGGGTTTGGAGCATGTGGTTAGTTTATAGGTCGGTTGGTGCCGTGGTCCCCGGGGGATGTGGGTTCATGTTCTGGAGGCCAGGGGCAGAGTTACGGACGGGGTGGTCTCATGGCAGCGGGGCCTTGAGGGTGCAGGTGGCGTCAGGTCCGGTGGTTACAGTTGCAGGTTGGGGATGGCGAGGTTCGGCGTTTACCGCAGTTTAGGTCTTGTGAGACTTGGTTAAGGGGGCTGATGATTGCGGCACATGTGAGCGGGTGAGACGGCGCAGTTATTGAAGGTTTGCTGGGGTGTTTCATTATTAATCTTCTGATGCATGGTGGTTCTTATTGGATGAATTATGGTGGGTAAGGTAAAGGGGAGAGGGGTCCCGCGGTACGGTGTGTGCGAGGAGTTTTCAGGGGGTTTTTGTGAGTGATGTGTAGGTGCGGGGCCCCGGTATGGTGCGAGGGTTGCTGTGGATAAGTGAATAAAGGAGAGCGGAAATGTAGGAGAAGGTGAAGTGTTGGTTGCTGTAATGGGCTTGTAGGTTTGCAACCGCATCAATGGTAACATGGGGTTAATTTGTGGCTAGTCAGCATGTTATCCCATTGTGGAGGTTGGTGCTGGGAGGAATGTTGAGTCCAGCGTGACTGAATTGGTGTCAATGTAGGTGCTGGGCAGCTTTGGGCTGCTGTGGGTGAACTCGGTTAATCAGCAATGGTGGGCTGCGGACGGAATAATGGAGTTTTTCGGACAGCCGTGATTACGGGTGGGGACTATGCGAGTTATGGTTTGGACTAGAGGATTAAGTACTTGTGGTGCATAGAGTGTAAGTCGGATAGCTTAGGGCCATCTGGTATTATTGGGTGTTTTGCATGTGTGGACTCCTGGCATCTGTGGGCTGGTGGAGTCTATTTAATATTCATATACAATTTAAAAAAAAAAGGAATGCTTGGCCCGGTGGTAGGTATGGGCATCTGGGTAAGGGTTTGCTTAGGGAGTCGTGGTGCTCCGGTCTCACGGCACGAAGGTATTTGGTTTGAAGGTGCAGTTGTGCGTTATGGGAAAATAGTGGTACGCCCCTCGGTGGTCGGCTTTGAGCGGATACTATGGTGTGGCCAAGGTTTTAATTTATCTTGGGGTGTAATATGAGAGCTCAAAGGGGGTTGCGTGTCACAAGGTTTTCCTTGAGATCGAAAGGCCCGGACATGGTGTTTGGTAAAGTTGTGTCTCCTGATGCCCATAGTTGCATATGGAGTCAACCGGGCCAGTGGTGTGGCTGCAATTTTCCGGTGGGCATTGTAGTACAGGGAGCTTGTCGTGGTCCAGTTTGCGGAGGCAAGCGGAATATGCATTATGGTTGGAGGTGTTGTTGGGGACCTTGGGATTGAAGGTAATGCTTCAATATCTTCGCCTCAGTAAGCGGTACAGGGCGATGGTTGCGGTTGTTTTGTTTTTTGAGGCTGTGTTAATTTTGGGGTGGAGCATGGTTCCGTTAGGCTGTGTGGGCCTCGTTGAAATTAAGTGGGCCTGATTTCGGATGAAGAAGGTCCATTAGTGTGGTAGTTGAGTATGTGGGAAGATTTTGGGATTTTCTGGGGAAGACAGCTCGAGCCTCTGTTGTTGTCAGAGGGTGTGATGGCGGAATAAATCGGTCAGGGGAGGCTGGTAGTGATATTTGGCTCTGGGGAAGCTGCAAGGTCAGCTGTAGGGGAAATTTCAAGGCTATGGATTGCAGTCGTTTTACAGCGGGGTTTCACTTTAGCGGTTTCCTGGGAGAACTAGGTTTGGGGTGCGAAGTGACCCAGTAGCATAAGCAGTGTGAGTGTCATCCTGTTGTTGTATCTCAACCCCAGTGGTGGTTTAATTCAGCTGGAGACAGGAGGAGGACCGACTGTACAGGGTGACTGTACAGTGGTTCTTTGGTCGGTACTGGGGAGGATGATGGTACAGTCGGTACTGCATTTAATTGGTTATAATAAGGCCAGCGGGGCATGGTGTGGATTCCGGTATAGTTTGGGAGCTTGTGGCATGGTGGGCCTGAGTGGCCGTCACAGGGACCCGGTGGCTCCTGCCACCAAGGATCAGGGGAGTGCGGTGCAGTAAGGTGGACTGGGTACGCTGGCTGGTGCATATATTGGATGCTCAGAGTTTAAGTGATAGATGGAAAGGTTTTAATGGTTGGTTTGGCTTGCAAGTTGGGGGAGCAAACGTTGGGTGTGTGGGGGTCCAGGTCACGCAAGGTGTCACGTGGCCTGTTCTGTGGCGGGGGTAGGTCTGGTCCAGAGGCGGTTTAACGGATAATGTTATTTGATTGGAGA
This sequence comes from Anomaloglossus baeobatrachus, assembly GCF_048569485.1. Taxonomy (NCBI): domain Eukaryota; kingdom Metazoa; phylum Chordata; class Amphibia; order Anura; family Aromobatidae; genus Anomaloglossus; species Anomaloglossus baeobatrachus. The sequence continues at coordinate 81,257,689 of NC_134359.1, read as the reverse complement.
GTCACTTGTAGGATATAGTGGCTCCGGTTACAAGGATCTTGCAGGCATGGGTCCTGCAAGGTGGGGGGTATTGATCCGTAGGTGATTCATACCTCATCTCCGGCCCGGTGTGTGTTGCGGCAAGGGATCATGTTTTGGTGGTGGAAGGTGGTTTCTGGATCGGGCCTACCCAGGGTTACGTATTGTATTACGTACTGTATTATTATTATTATGGTATTACCTATTGTTAAATGTTGGGGACGCCCGTTGGACGGCGCCCCCTTGTGTTAGTGTGTAAACAATAGGCAATAAAGGGCTGCTGTGGCCATTTTTTACCAAGTCGCAAGCAGTGTCCGTGATATTATTGATACCGGGTAAGGGTAATTGGGAATAATATAGGAATCAACGACCGGAAAATCCTCCTGGAAATGTCAAGAAAGCCATGGAACCCATAGGGTGTAGGGGCGACATGACAGTCCGGAGGGTAGGGAGTTGATGGGGTTAAACAGTGTTGGTTCGTTTAGCAATGAGGAAAAGAAGGTGATTGGTTAGGGGGTGGCGTGTGGTGGTAGTAAAGGAGAGAGCTTCATGGTGTATGTAATAGGAGGTGGGAGTCAATTACCTCCTTTTGCTTTTCCTGGATGACAGCTTCCCACCCACCCTCCCTTCTATTGTGTATTGTTATTATTGGTGTGTTTATATGCATGGATAATTATTCAATTTTAAGAGCCATTACAACAAAAAAAAAAATGAGAAAAGAAAGGATTGGAGAAAGTGTCGTGTATAAAATAAAACGAAAAAAAAAAAAAAACGAAAGAAAAGAGATTTCTTTGTGGATTGTGATGTATATTGTCATTTGGGATTCTTGGAAGTGGGTGAATAAGATGGGGGTAATGTGGGAATATATGTATATGTATATGATGTGTATGATGTATATGTGTATGGTCAGCATAAATAATGGGGATTATGTCCTTTGTCACAGCAGCGGGGGTAGGTCTGGTCCAGAGGAGCTCTAATTGTTACTGGTGTTTGGATGGAGAGCCACTGGGGAAGGTACAGTGGCTCCGGTTACTGGTGACCTGCAGGTACAAGGTTGTCTGCAGGGAGGAGGTATTGCTCCGTTGGTGATCAATGCCTTATATATGGGTCAGGGTTGTTGCCAAGGATTATATATTAAGGAGTTGATGGTTGCCAGGGAGTCACAGGTGGCTATAGTGCCCCAGGTGATAGGTAATTGAAAGTACGGGTGTTTTTGGTTTGGGTAAGGGTATTACTCCTTTGGTGACTTTTACCTCATTTAAATATGGGACCATTGTTATGGTCAGTGATCCATTTTGGTGAAATGGTAATCGCAGGAGGAGTCACTGGTTGGGGTCATGGTTCTGGATCCAAGTGCAGTGCAAGCACGTGGTTCTGCAAGGCATAGGGGTTTTGATCCGTAGGTGATTAATACCTCTTATCTCTGGGCTGGTTGCAGCTCGGGGATGTTGTTGGATTAAAGTCGCTAACGGGCTTTAAGGTTTTTGAGGTCACAGTTACTGTTATGCACATGGGGGATTGATCCGTAGGTGATTGATGCCTCATATCTCTGGGCTGGAGGTTGCAGCCGGGGATAATATTGAGTTGGAGGTAAAGAGGAATGTAAGGTTTTGAGACACGGTTGATACTTGATGCTTCTTGGGGGGGGTTTTAATCCGTAGGTGATTAATGCCCCCATCTCTGGGTCAGTGTGTTGCGGCCAGGGATCGTGTTTCTGACGGTTGTGTGATTGAAGGGTCACTTGTAGGATATAGTGGCTTTGGTTACAGGGATCTTGCAGGCATGGGGTCCTGCAAGGTTGTGGTATTGATCCATAGGTGATTAATGCCTCGTATCTCTGGGTCGGTGTGTTGCGGCCAGGGATCGTGTTTTTCTGATGGTTTGTGTGATTAAAGAGGCACTTGCGGAATACAGTGGCTTTGGTTACAGGGATCTTGCAGGCATGGGGTCCTGCAAGGTTGGGGTATTGATCCGTAGGTGATTAATGCCTCGTATCTCTGGGTCGGTGTGTTGCGGCCAGGGATCGTGTTTTTCTGACGGTTTGTGTGATTAAAGAGTCACTTGCGGAATACAGTGGCTTTGGTTACAGGGATCTTGCAGGCATGGGGTCCTGCAAGGTTGGGGTATTGATCCGTAGGTGATTAATGCCTCGTATCTCTGGGTCGGTGTGTTGCGGCCAGGGATTGTGTTCTGGTGGTGGAGTATGGCTTCTGGACCGGACTTATGGCGGGGGTAGGTCTGGTCCAGAGGCGGTTTAACGGATAATGTTATTTGATTGGAGAGTCACTTGTAGGATATAGTGGCTCCGGTTACAAGGATCTTGCAGGCATGGGTCCTGCAAGGTGGGGGGTATTGATCCGTAGGTGATTCATACCTCATCTCCGGCCCGGTGTGTGTTGCGGCCAGGGATCATGTTTTGGTGGTGGAAGGTGGTTTCTGGATCGGGCCTACCCAGGGTTACGTATTGTATTACGTACTGTATTATTATTATTATGGTATTACCTATTGTTAAATGTTGGGGACGCCCGTTGGACGGCGCCCCCTTGTGTTAGTGTGTAAACAATAGGCAATAAAGGGCTGCTGTGGCCATTTTTTACCAAGTCGCAAGCAGTGTCCGTGATATTATTGATACCGGGTAAGACTAATTGGGAATAATATAGGAATCAACGACCGGAAAATCCCTCCTGGAAATGTCATGGGTAGCACCTGTGGGACTTACAAATATGCCAATCTCTAAAATGAAAAAAGCACAACAAGTAGTGATGGCCGAACTAAAAGAACTAGGGATGTTTAGTTTGAAAAAGAGAAGGCTGAGAGGAGACTTAATAGCGGTCTTCAAATATCTGAAAGGTAGTCATAGTGCAGAGGGAACTACCCTATTCTCATTAGCACAAGGAACAACATGAAGCAATGGGATGAAACTAAAAGGAAGGAGATTCAGATTAGACATTAGGAAAAACATTCTGACAGCGAGGGAAGTCAGAGAGTGGAACAAGCGACCACTAGAGGTAGTGAGGGCAGTCAGAGAGTGGAACAGGCGGCCACCGGAGGTAGTGAGGGCAGTAAGGGAGTGGAACAGGCGGCCCCCGGAGGTACTGAGGGCAGTCAGGGAGTGGAACAGGCGACCCTGGGAGGTGGTGAGCTCTCCATAAATGGAAATCTTAAAGCGGAAACTGGATACACATATAGCTGGGATGATTTAGGAAAGCCTGCACTCGCAGGGGGTTGGTCCCGATGGCCCTTGAGGTCCCTTCCAACTCTATCATTCTATGATTCCATGATTCTAATAACCCAGACTGTAAAAGTCTGGATCCGCGTGAGAAAACCTAGCACCCATGAACCAATCTGAAGCCCGTAGTTCTCAGAGAACTGTGGGTAACTATCCAGATCCTGCCACTCGGGTAATTCAAATATAAAATAAAAGAAAAAGAAAGAAAATAAGAATATTGCAGGAGCGTTATGCTTACCAGTCTCCGCACAACTGTAACACTACTTCTGGGCTGCTCATTAACCACATGAATATGCACTGCTTCCCCCATCCACCGGCAGTACCGGCATCTGTGATTGGTTACAGGCAGACCGCGCCCCCATCCTGTTTGACAGCGTGCCTGACTGCTTGGAATCATACATGCTGTCTGCATATGTATAGTGCCGAATGGTGCACCCCCTTCCCGATCAGATATTGATGACCTACCTAAACATGGCCTATCGATAAACAAGTAGTGGCCAACTTCTTTAAATTAGAGAACACGTTAGGTTACATATTTGTCAAATTGTCATCATTACATCTCCACACAACAGTAGAAGGTGTGAATAATGCATTTCCTAAGTGATCTGAATGAAGTCATCATGTAGTTGACATAATCATGATGAGAGCAATCTCTGACAGAGGAAAATAAATCACATCTTAATAGCTACTCTCAAGGAGCTGGGAAAGTGACAGTAAAGCGGGCTTTACATGCTGCGACATCGCTAGCCGATGCTAGCGATGTCGAGCGTGATAGCACACGCCCCCATCGTACGGCCGATATGTGTTGATCGCTGCTGTAGCGAACATTATCACTACGGCAGCGTCACACGTACTTACCCGCTCTGCGACGTCGCTGTGACCGGTGAACCGCCTCCTTTCTAAGGGGGCGGTTCGTTCAGCGTCACAGCGTCGTCACTAAGCGGCCGCCCAATCAAAGCGGAGGGGCGGAGATGAGCGGGACAAACATCCCGCCTACCTCTTTCCTTCCTCATTGCTGGCGGCACACAGGTAAGGAGAGGTTCCTCGTTCCTGCGGTGTCACACGTAGCGATGTGTGCTGCCGCATAAACGAGGAACAACATCGTTACTGCAGAAGCAACGATAATTGGGAAGAGGGGGGCATGTCACCGATTAGCGATTTTGAACGTTTTTGCAACAATTCAAAATCGCTAATAGGTGTCACACGCAAAGACGACTACGCTAACGTGGCCGGATGTGCGTCACAAATTCCGTAACCCCAATGAGATCGCTTTAGCGATCTCGTAGCGTGTAAAGTTACCTTAAAAGACAAAATCTCCAATCCCTGGTATAAATGTACTTGAATGGGACGTGACTCACTTATGCGTGGAGGGCAGTGCAGTAGACTGGGATCACTGGTGGTCATCGAGATGACAGTAGATCAACAGTCCCCAACCTTTCTAAACTTGAGCACCATATTCAGCTCTAATAGATGGGAAACCTCCAATTTACACAATAGTGACACCAAGAGCCCCACAGTCCCAATGAAATGATGGGCAAAGCTTCCCCCAGAAAGCACACAGAAACCTTGTTGCATTGGCAGGATACTTACATCAAAGGGTTCCCACTCTACCCTATGTAATCTTGCATCAAGCACCCTCCCCACATTATTGCACCCAGCTTCATGTCTCCTCTAACTGGCGGTATCGTCCTGTCTCCAGGTTACTATACTTATTCCCTCTCCCCACCATTATTGTATACACACATCCCGATGTGCTCTTCTGTGTGGGGCTATTCACAAAATTCTCCATCAGCTCTTCATAGCTGTTTGCTAAACCTGCCACATAACATGAGCCCACGCGCCACAAGTGGCTCTTGAGCTACAGGTTTGGGACCCGCTGTAGAGTCTGATATTGGAAATAACAAGTCAACATATTCTGCAGTTCAGATTGTTGCCAAAAAGAGCCCCTGTCCCAAAAAGGACTTTGGGTTGTTGCTTTTGGTTGGATCTGTACCTAGAACCCTATGCTATGCCGTCGTTGACTGATATTGACAGTCCGACCAATGGCGCCTAGAACAAAGGCTTTCTTTTATTAACTGAAGAACAGTGCTATAATTCCCAAATACAAAGCTAGGTCTGTATCCTTTGATATCCCAGAGGTCAGATCCTCACTCAGCAGATATTGGTAGCATAATCTGGTGTATACACTATGGTGGAAATATACACATATTTTATTGCATAAGCTCTATATTATCATCTTGTAAAATATTTATCAATGAACTAAATATAATCAGCCTAATGTCATTATAAAACCCAGACTGTGGTGTCTGACAGCTCAAGTGGTCCTAACATAGGTGGTCAAATGTCAGACGACTAGCAGTCAACAAATCAAGACGGCTCAGATCAGCAGAATACTCAACATCAGAAAATCACATTTTTTCATATTTTCCCTTAAAAAAAAAAAAGAGTTTGCGCTAATTTTCTTGTCAAAACGACAGAAATTTCAACAGAACCTAAATAAACCTATGATAAGTCAATGTCACGTATGGACTTGGGGAAGGTCGAGATACTGTCAGGGCCGGGAAGACTGGTAGGCCCAGGAGGTGGATCCACTGGACCTTGCACCCCACCGGAGGGCAGGGTACACGGCAGCCGGAGCGCTGACGTGGCAGGGACAAGTATAAACAGGTCACCAGAGTCACAGAGTTCTTTAGGACAGTAATGTAAACAGGCATAGGTACCAAGGAGCAATGACAAGAAGTCAGCAGGACACGGCACCAGGGGACCTGAGCACCTAGCTCATAAGACAAGCTACAAGACATGTTGATCAGGCCCCGCCCACATGGAAAGGCAAGTCTTATATACCCAGCACAGCCCCATGTCATTACCTGCTTCAGGTGTGCTGGGCCTATAAGACCAGGAGAGTGGGCGCGGCCTGGTCCTATACAGAACCATGAGGCTAATACTCAGAGTCAGACTCCTGAGACCAGGAACAGGACTCAGGGGAGCAAGAGCGGGAGCGGCAGCCATGACTGGTGAACACATGGGCTGGATCAGTGGGTAAGGAGTGGTGCTGGGACACGGGGAGCGTGACAGATACACAACAAACAGGGGTTTCACCACAACAAACAAGGGGTACACAGTTGACACTTTAACAATGGTGGGCTCTGGCACTAGGGAGGGAGATGATGGGACACCTCCTGCATTCACATGCAGCTGCAACCTGCACTCCTAGCAAGCCCTATAAAGGTTCTACACCTGTCGCTGAGCAAGATACCTAAAATTCTAAGAAGCCCTGCAATAACCGTGGCTAATGAGCTGGCAGGTGAGGATCGCTAGTCCCAACTCTGCACTAAAACAACATTAAGGGAAGGTAAAACAGACAGGGGAAATAACAAAGGAGAATTCCCAACTTTACTGTTGCAGTCAGACACCAGGACTGCAACCTACACCACTTCACACAACAAGGGTTCCAGCAGCTCCTTCCACCTTGAAACCTAATTTCAGAATGAATCAGAATAACCGGCCCCTCTACTGGGAGATGTGACCATATATAAGGGAAAGGAGTGGTCACCAACCGGAAACACCTGAGGCCAGGAGTCAGAAGCTGCTGGAAAGTAAAACTGACATTAACCCTTTTAGCACCAAAGGAATGGGAATACATTTAATGTGATGGGTCTCAGATCAGACAGCACAGAGAGACTCTGGCCCAGATTCTGTCACAAGTCTCTAGATGCAGAGAGAGGGCGGTGACAGTCAATGTGGTCATCAGTCGCAACTGATCTTTGTCTTATGATGGATCCAGCATAGGGATGTAACTTATGTAATAAATGAAACCACAATGTAGAAATGAACAAATCCTTATCTGTATCTATGTCAAGAGGCCAACATATTTCCATCTTTGAGGCTACTGACTTATCTGAAGACCAGCTTTATATGGAGTCTTACTGGCTATGTTCCATTGGAAAACCATTTGTAAAGAACAGAAAACCACCTAGTGCTACTTTTTGGAGATAGCGCTAAGTAACTGTCCAACCCTTTATCAAACCTTCCAACATGCCCAAGAATATAAGTCAGGACCGACATCTATCTACTACAGATGAACCAATAAATGTGCAGGACTCTGGCCCAGTGGCCAGGTCAGAAATCCATGGCCACTAGATGGGAGCCCCAAGAAGTAGCTCCTACCTGCCAGCATCTGTGGCTCCTCATTTGCTTAGCCGATGTTGTCTGTCGTTGTGTGTTCAAGTCACAATGATGACATTGTGCCATGCCGGCTAATCAAAAGAGGAGCCAGACCAGAGGAGTCCCATCTGTGAGCCATAGATTACTGATCCACTCATTGGAGCAGAGCAAAACTGAGCACATCACCAGGTATTTGCAAGATCCAGTTACACATTGAAGCAAATCCTTCATGTTTTATCTTCCTAGCCTTTGTCACGCTAGGTACGAGGAAGTACGAAGCGAGCGGCGACAGGGAAGGGAAGAGGACACCTGCATCTAGGAAAGGGGGAGATGGTGACCCCTGACTAAACCTACAGCTGGTCTCTGGGGTCCCTCACCACCCTAGATAGGTTCCGCACCTATGAGCCGAGCCGGGTACCTGACCCTAGTGCTGGACCCTAAATAGGGAACGGGTGGGATGAGCTCTTCATCAATACCACTAAATGTTAAAGTAAGACACAAGAGGGACACATAGGAGACTTATCCGCAGATGACTCAGACTGCTCTAACTGTAAAGAACCCTTTCCTATTTAGCTGCTGGAAGAAAAGTGATTCCAGCAGCTAAATAGGAAAGGGTTCTTTACAGTTAAGGCTGGTTTACACGCAACGACATCGCTAACGAGATGTCGTTGGGGGTCACGGAATTCATGACGCACATCCGGCCTCGTTAGCGACGTCGTTGCGTGTGACACGTACAAGCGACCGCTAGCGATCAAAAATACTCACCTTATCGTTGATCGTTGACACGTAGTTCATTTCCATAAAATCGTTGCTGGTTCAGGACGCAGGTTGTTCGTCGTTCCTGAGGCAGCACACATTGCTATGTTTGAGACACCAGAAACAACGAACAACACCGTACCTGCGTCCTCCGGCAAGAAGGTGGGCGTGACTTTCCTGCGGCTGCTATCCACCCCTACGCTTTTATTGGACGCCTGCCGTGTGACGTCGCTGTGACGCCGCACGAACCTCCCCCTTAGAAAAGAGGCTGTTCACCGACCACAGCGACGTCACTAGGCAGGTAAGTCTGTGTGACGGGGCCTAGCGATTTTGTCCGCCACGGGCAGCAATTTGCCGTGATGCACAAAAGTCGGGGGTGGGTGCGATCGGCCTTTAGAGCACTCAGATTGTGGAATACCCTACCACAAGAGGTAGTAATGGCAGATACTATAACAGCCTTTAAAAAAGGCTGGATGATTTCCTCAGTACACACAACATTGTCAGTTATAAGTGACTTAGGGACAAAATGTAGAATTGGTGGAGGAAGGTTGAAGTAGATGGACCTAGGTCTTTTTTCAACCTATGTAAATATCTATCTACAGTATGTAACGAGTTCAGCAAAGCTTCAGCAATGATACTACAGACGAGTACAAGCCACCTGCTTGCAACCAGAGCTAGAATTAACTGAATAATATCACCAGCACCAGTCACCACAAAGAAGAAGGGAGTATTTAAGCACCAAGAGAATACTGATGATTAGCAGCTGGGTGGAAGGTGAGCTCCTGCTGGGTCCAAAAGGGGGAGAGATGAAAATCCAGCAGGAAAGCTATCTATAATAATGAATACTGACAGCAGGAACAATAGAAAGTTAGGGAGCATTCTGCGTAGCCAAACGCTGTGACCTTCTATTTCCAGAAAGCACATGTCTGTCTGTCACTCGTGACACACTCGTGACAGCCTTGTTCTGGTTTACAATCAAGCCTATTTCCTGCATATGTATGGTATTTTTACACTGTTTTTAAGCTTTAAACTATTTAAATAGAAATATACATTGATTTATTGTATGTCTTAAAATCTGGTTTTAATACATCACTCCCCCCTAAATAAAAAAAATAAAAAGCGTTACGTATCAAAAAGAAAAAAAAATAACATACTATGAAAAAAATGTAGAGTGTTAAAGAATCAGTTGTCCCAAGATTAAACGAGTGAATGTCTTAACGGAAGGATTAAAGTGAATTATACTCGTCTTTCATGGGTAGACGTTTCAGTTCAGATATTCCAATCCCATGTAAAAATCAGCTTGTCCTCTAAGGCCTCTGTCACATGTACGTGCCTCCGGTACGTGTTTTGCAGTTTTCTCACATACCGGAGACACGTACACACGTGGACCTATGGATTCCTAATGGTTTGGACACATGTAAGTATTTTGGATCGTGTGCCCATTCCGTACTTACGTGTGTCCGTGGGTTCCTCATGCCGACATGTCCGTTTCTCTCCGGCAGCACGGGTGTCACACAGCCCATACCCGTACCACACGGATGTAGTGTGGATGCGGTCCCGTGTGACACGCGCCGGAGAAAAATGTGTCATTATTTTAAAATAAAAAAACACATACTCACCTCCACCAGCCCTGCAGAATCTTCCGCTGCAAACAGTTGCTGCCGGCCGCCGCTCATTATGAGCGTGTTAACGAGGTGGGCGTGCTGTAATGGGCGCTAATCTCCGCCCCTCCGCTCGGCCGGAAGCAGCATCAGCGGGGAGTGGGCGGGGCTGGAGCCGAAGATCAGTACCTGGGACAGCAGCAAGGACCACGTGAGTATTCAAATTACCAGTTCTCCGTGTGTTATCGCGGATAGCACACAGAGAACACATGTGGGCCGCATGTACCGGAGACACGTACTTACCACACGCAACACGCAAGGGAAATACGTGTCTCGCGGCACATGCGTGTGTGGCGCCCCTGACCTGGTCAGGCACCACTGAGTACTGCACCCATGCTGGGGACAGTACAATACAGGTAATCCAGAAGGCTGACAGGGGTGTGGAACACAGGCGCATAGTGATCAGGCCTCACACATGTACCTATGAGAGGACCCCTGGGGAACCCAGGAGGGGGAAAAGCCTTGACCTTCACTGGAATAGTGGAGGGGGCCAAAAGCCTCCATCTCCTCTCAAGGGGTGTGGTAAGAGAGTCTGGTTGCTAGGTGGCGTAGGCAAGAACAGGAGAGGAGGGGCAGTGAGTCAGTTAGAGCAGAACTCCAGAGGGCTCAGTGAGGAGCAGACCTGTGGGGCTGATGCTGTCTAACAGCGCCCGCGCAGTGACTACAGACGGGGGAGAACGATCAACTAGGAGTGCTACCTGAAAGCCAGCTTCAGCTAGGGAGTGCACGGAGTGGGAAGTAAGGAGACTGCTAGAGAGCACCAGGCCCAACCGGGCGGCAGATCCCGAAGCGAGGATAGATTCACCTTTCCCTGCTAAACCTGCCGGTGTGGGGCTCTCAAAGCCCACACCACAACACCACAAAAGCCGCAGCCACGTAACCACAGTAAGGGCCCATAGGTCACAGGAGGCAAGGAGCTGGAGTGGCCTGGTCCAGGGAACAAGCACACGGCAAAACGAAGGGGAGAGAGGCTGCAGCATCTTCCCTGGGTGACCCCCATAGGGACTAAAAGTCGGGGTCACCCCAAACCACCAAGGGCTAAGGAAGGCGAGTCAGTAGTCACCCTCATAAAGTCAGCCGGAAGGATACCTGGTTCCCACCTGGTTCATCCCAGCTACGCCCGGGTTACTCACCCTGCCATCAAAAGTGAGTAAAAACCCTAAAAGACATCCTGCCTGTGTGGTTCTTCTGCGCCTTGTAGTTCTACAGCTTTACACAGGGCCCTGGGGCTTGCCTCACTCTCAGGAGGCTACTACATCCGACTGCACATACCATCAGCCCCAGGCACCCCCCTAACCTGCAGTGGCGGTCCCCACTGACCGCAATACTGAGAGTGGCGTCACGACAAATAGAAGATTTCCTACCGGTGACCAGATCCAGCTGAGTGGAGTCCCTGAAGGTAATGCACCGACACAGCGTTTGCGGGGCTTCACATCTGGCGTCACGAACAGGATAAGGACTAGACCTGTTCAGACAGGTGACCATGTGCCTGGGCAGTCCGCTTGAAAAATTGGAAGCGCCGCCATATTGCCACCATGAAAAGCGCGCTGAAAAACAACAGCAGCCCGCGCTGGAAGAAGTTACCACCCACGAAGAGGTGTGGCTACCCAGAGATCCCCTGCAGAGTCCTGACCTCGCTTGTGAAGAGAGCGGAAGCGTCCAGAGACGGCGGAGCAGAAGAGAAGCCAGCAGCTTGCTAGAGAAAATGGCGTCTGAGTGCAGAGACCCAGAGCCAGGCTCCGCTGCCTGGTGGTGTCGGGAGCTTGCCGAGTTCTGCGATCAACTGGAAGCCAGGGTCGGAAGGCTGATCAGAGAGGGACGGACGGAGTTTCTGTGGATGACCGCGGCGGTTCAGGCCTATGAAGGGAGAGCCGCGCGCCGAGTGCCAGACCGGGCGGTGACGACTCAGACCCCGATGCTGCTACCGATGGGTGAGTCCAGCGTTGCCCCTGCCAGCACGAGTGCCCCGACCCCTGCTGCCACGCCCGCGGTCCCTGAAGAGGCGCCCGGAGCGGCGACGCCGAACCAGGCCGCAGCCACGCCAGGTGCGGCCCGCCAAGCCCAGATCGCTGCAGCGACGCCCAGCCCAGCCTGCACAGAGCCCACCGCAGCTGCGACGCTAATCCAGGCCGCGACAGCGACGCCAATCCAGGCCGCCGCAGCGATGCCCTGCCCGGCCCGCCAAGACCAGGCCGCCGCAGCGATGCCCTGCCCGGCCCGCCAAGACCAGGCCGCCGCAGCGATGCCCTGCCCGGCCCGCCAAGACCAGGCCGCCGCCATGCCAGGCGCGGCCCGCCAAGACCAGGCCGCCGCCATGCCAGGCGCGGCCCGCCAAGAAAAGACTACATCGCCATTTATCCCGGCCTGCAAGGCCAGAGCAGACACCGCTCCCCAGTCTAAGGAAGTCCCTACTAGGAAATCCCTGGTAGGTGAGGACCCCGCATACTGGCAGCTGAAGGCTGACCTGGAGGCCAAGTTCCCACGGGAGATGGTGGACCAGTACATGCTCCCCCCGCACACCCCTAAGGCAACTCCTGCAGCAACCACGCCAAAGAGTTCCCCGCCTGGGCCTGCTGAAGAACATCCATCCCCAGCACTGCCACCGAAGGAGTGCTCAGAAAAACTAAGGGGGAGGGGAGGCCAGGAAGTTGAGGAGCTGACTCCGGAACCATCAGGAGTGGACCCATGCTCAGAGCCGGAGATGTTACCCTATTCCCGCTGGGATGAGGAAGACCTGACACCGTCTGCTGATGAAGATCAGCCCAAAGACCTCACCTGGGGGCCTGTAGGCATGAATTCAGCCCGCAAGACACGGCGCCGTAGCAGAACCCAGTTGCTTCCTGCACCGCAGTCGCCAGAGAATAAGAAGGATGAAATAACGGCCAGAGACTTGATGGAGAAACGGTTCCTGAGAAGGTCCAAAGCCCAGGTCAGAGGACCACTTTGTAGAGGAATTGTGGAAGATTTCAGCCTCAGATCAGGATACGGCTTTATCGTAGCACCTGGTATGAAGGAGGGCATTTTTGTCAATAGAAGAGACGTTAGAGCTAATTTGCCCAGAGGACACCCTGGAAGGAACTTAAAGATGGGAGATTCAGTGCAATTTACCATGCATCAAGGAGAAAGAGGCTGGTATGCGCTTGATGTAACACCATGTCCTAAAGAGAAAGAAATAGACACAGAAGAAGAAAGGAAAGACAGAGATAAAGAAAGAAAAGACCAAGAACCTACTGACGAGACTACCACAGATGAAGAAAAAGGAGCAAGAAAGCAGCAGGTGCCGCAGCCCAACAGGCCCAAGCCCTGGTACAGAGGAGTAAAGTAGAGTAAAGTAAAGAAAGAAGTACCGAAAGTTTTGACCAGTTTGACAAGTTGAAAAGTTTGCAACGTTATTGTTTAAGCATGTGCCCACAAAAACTATTGAGAAACAAACTTTAAGGCTATGAACTTGCTATAGCCACAAACTCTCGCAGTGTAAATAGTTACACCAGTGGCACCACCACCCAGAGTCAGCCTGTTTAGGGGCTTGGCTCGTCTGCAACCAGAGGGGGCCCGTCCGTATATAGGGCCTTGGCTCGCCTGCGACCAGAGGGCATGCCTGTTTATGGGGCCTGGCTCTCCACCACAAAGAGGGTACCTGGTCAGCACCAACTGTGGAGGCCGCCTCTACGTCCTGCCAGAAGAGGCTGAAGGCGCGGATCCACCAGGCCAGGTATACCCTGAAACCACCAGACCCTGAAAGCCGCCTTTACATCCTGCCAGAAGTGGCTGAAGGCGCGGCCAACGTGAGAGGGTTTTGGGTGGGTTAACGGACTTGTGGGTGGAGGGTGGTGATGTATGATAACTGGTGATCTTAAAATGTTTTACCATGTTTTAATGTTTTATGCATTTTAAAATGTTGTCTTGCAGCCCGAGGACGTGCTGGTGATAACTAAGGGGGAATGTGGCGCCCCTGACCTGGTCAGGCACCACTGAGTACTGCACCCATGCTGGGGACAGTACAATACAGGTAATCCAGAAGGCTGACAGGGGTGTGGAACACAGGCGCATAGTGATCAGGCCTCACACATGTACCTATGAGAGGACCCCTGGGGAACCCAGGAGGGGGAAAAGCCTTGACCTTCACTGGAATAGTGGAGGGGGCCAAAAGCCTCCATCTCCTCTCAAGGGGTGTGGTAAGAGAGTCTGGTTGCTAGGTGGCGTAGGCAAGAACAGGAGAGGAGGGGCAGTGAGTCAGTTAGAGCAGAACTCCAGAGGGCTCAGTGAGGAGCAGACCTGTGGGGCTGATGCTGTCTAACAGCGCCCGCGCAGTGACTACAGACGGGGGAGAACGGTCAACTAGGAGTGCTACCTGAAAGCCAGCTTCAGCTAGGGAGTGCACGGAGTGGGAAGTAAGGAGACTGCTAGAGAGCACCAGGCCCAACCGGGCGGCAGATCCCGAAGCGAGGATAGATTCACCTTTCCCTGCTAAACCTGCCGGTGTGGGGCTCTCAAAGCCCACACCACAACACCACAAAAGCCGCAGCCACGTAACCACAGTAAGGGCCCATAGGTCACAGGAGGCAAGGAGCTGGAGTGGCCTGGTCCAGGGAACAAGCACACGGCAAAACGAAGGGGAGAGAGGCTGCAGCATCTTCCCTGGGTGACCCCCATAGGGACTAAAAGTCGGGGTCACCCCAAACCACCAAGGGCTAAGGAAGGCGAGTCAGTAGTCACCCTCATAAAGTCAGCCGGAAGGATACCTGGTTCCCACCTGGTTCATCCCAGCTACGCCCGGGTTACTCACCCTGCCATCAAAAGTGAGTAAAAACCCTAAAAGACATCCTGCCTGTGTGGTTCTTCTGCGCCTTGTAGTTCTACAGCTTTACACAGGGCCCTGGGGCTTGCCTCACTCTCAGGAGGCTACTACATCCAACTGCACATACCATCAGCCCCAGGCACCCCCCTAACCTGCAGTGGCGGTCCCCACTGACCGCAATACTGAGAGTGGCGTCACGACAAATAGAAGATTTCCTACCGGTGACCAGATCCAGCTGAGTGGAGTCCCTGAAGGTAATGCACCGACACAGCGTTTGCGGGGCTTCACACGTGATTTTAACGTACGTGTGACAGAGGCCTAAGATGTAGATCAAGCCCTTCTTTATTACTATTTCACTTTATCTTGTGGTACTTACATTCCCGGGAATATTTTCTCTTTGCTGATAGATTTGGGCAGATTAGCGAACAGCAAGGTTAGAAAATTCTGAAGGATATTTTTAAAAACGAATTAAAATTATTTGAAATTCTAAAGGATATTTTTTAAAAAAATAATTAAAATGGAAAAGTATTGTTTTTGTTCACCAGAGCTTCCCTTTAAATGCAGTTTGTCTAAAAAAAAATATTGTTCATTTATTTCCTAAAAGTATTCATTAAAATATAAAATTCGATCATTTTCCTGATGCAAAGCCTATAAGATCTTTATGTCGCTCAGTGCTTTTGCAAAAATATTTCAAATCAGTCAAATGAGCTCCTGATAGTTGTCTGTTATCCTTTCCCTTCGCTCTGAGTTAGAAGTAACAGGAGGAGCGGTTGTACTCAGCCCTGCAAAGGAGAGGGGAGAAAGTATCTAATGTTTGACGCAGAGCCGACAACCTATAGATAAAAAGGAAAGCACATGAAATATAAATAAGCACAGGTTAGAATATATGCTGATATATGAAATCAAAACAGCAGCATCCTATCTACACACATAGCTCAATTCCAGCCTGTATTACAGGGAGAGAAACTCTGAGCTCACATCCAGCCTGTATTACAGGGAGAGAAACTCTGAGCTCACATCCAGCCTGTATTACAGGGAGAGACACTCCCACTAAAATATCTAAAACTTTGATCAGGCAAACTGTAGAGGGACTAAAGTGAATGAAGGAATGAAGATTGAAAACTGAAACAACCACTAACATATGTAAAATCATTTTTCCATGTCAAAGTTATACACAGACTTTTAGTTTTCTGTGTCTTTTGGAAGTTTCATGGTTATAATAACTGTGTGGGCTTCACATTTATTGCAGGTAACAAGATCTGATAAATCATGGAACTTTCAGAGCACTTGGCTATTATACCATTTAAAAGGAATCAGTCAACAGTAAAATATAGAAAATATACTCACCTGCCAATCCCCCTCATACTCACTGCCCATATCCTCTGCGGCAGCACAGCTACAGCCTATTCCAGTCATACAGACATGTGACTGCTGCATCCAATCATTGGTCTTCATTGCTGTGGCCATTAATTGACTGCAGCAGTCACTTGATGTGACTGTCAATAGAAAAGGCTCGGAGACCATCAGGGGACCCTGGCAGCTGTATGGAGAGCATTGGCAAATGAGTATTTTGCCAATGCCGGGACACCAGCTGAAAAATAAATTTCTGGATAATCCCTTTAATGCCGGGGTCAGACGAGTGTATAGCATCCGATGCAGTCTGAAGTTTCACACACACCCATAGATTTGTATAGGTGTGAGTGAGCCGAGACTCACTGCCAATCAAAGCATGCTGCAACTTCTTTCTCATGCCGATTCGTGATGAGAAAAAAAATGCAGATCTACTCTGCCTTATTGAGTAACATTGGTCAGAGCGCAATGCAAAATTTTCTCATATTGCACTTGTCCGATTCATCCGCTCCTCTGACCCCGACCTAACGAGAATATGTCACTGGGTTTATTATATGTAATCTGAGAACAGCATGATGTAGAGGCAATGATCCTGGCTCCAAATGATGTATCATACTGTTTTTACTGGTCAAAGCACACCTCCACCACTGATTGGTAGTTTTCTCTCAATATACAGTCATGGCCAAAAGTTTTGAGAATGACACCAAAATGATATTTTCACATGATCTGTTGCCCTCTGGTTTTTAGTTGTGTTTGTCTGATGTTTACATCACATACAGAAATATAATTGCAATCATATTATGAGTACCAAAAGGTTATATTGACAGTTAGAATGAGTTAATGCAGCAAGTCAATATTTGCAGTGTTGACCCTTCTTCTTCAGGACCTCTGCAATTCTCCCTGGCATGTTCTCAATCAACTTCTGGAGCAAATCCTGACTGATAGCTGTCCATTCTTGCATAAGCAATGCTTGCATTTTGCCAGAATTTGTTGTTTTTTGTTTGTCCACCCGTCTCTTGATGATTGCCCACAAGTTCTCAGTTCTCAATGGGATTAAGATCTGGGGAGTTTCCAGGCCATGGATCCAAAATCTCTATGTTTTGTTCCATGAGCCATTTAGTGATCACCTTTGCTTTATGGCAAGGTGCTCCATCATGCTGGAAAAGGCATTGTTGGGCGCCAAACTGCTCTTGGACAGTTGGGAGAAGTTGCTCTTGGAGGACATTCTGGTACCATTCTTTATTCATGGCTGTGTTTTTAGGCAAGACTGTGAGTGGTGCGATTCCCTTGGCTGAGAAGCAACCCCACACATGAATGGTTTCAGGATGCTTAACAGTTGGCATGAGACAAGACTGGTGGTAGCGCTCACCTCTTCTTCTCCTAATAAGCTGTTTTCCAGATGTCCCAAACAATCGAAAACGGGATTCATCTGAGAAAATGACTTTACCCCAGTCCTCAGCCGTCCCCTCCCTGTACCTTTTGCAGAATATCAGTCGGTCCCTGATGTTTTTTCTGGAGAGAAGTGGCTTCTTTGCTGCCCTCCTTGAAACCAGGCCTTGTTCAAGCAGTCTCCACCTCACAGTGCGTGCAGAAGCACTCACACCAGCCTGCTGCCATTGCTGAGCTAGCTCGGCACTGCTGGTAGTCCGATCCCGCAGCTGAAACAGTTTTAAGATACGATCCTGGCGTTTGCTGGTCCTTCTTGGGCGCCCTGGAGCCTTTTTGGCAACAATGGAAGCTCTCTCCTTGAAGTTCTTGATGATGCGATAGATTGTTGACTGAGGTGCAATCTTTGTAGCTGCGATACTCTTCCCTGTTAGGCCATTTTTGTGCAGAGCAATGATGGCTGCATGTGTTTCTTTAGAGATAACCATGGTTAACTGAAGAGTAACAATGATACCAAGCACCAGCCTCCTTTTAAAGTGTCCAGTGGTGTCATTTTTTCTTAATCATGACTGATTGATCGCCAGCCCTGTCCTCATCAACACCCACACCTGTGTTAATGGAACAATCACTAAAACAATGTTAGCTGCTCCTTTTAAGGCAGGAATGCAATGATATTGAAATGTGTTTTGGGGGTTAAAATTCATTTTCTTAGCCAATATTGACTTTGCAAGTAATTGCTGTTAAGCTGATCACTCTTTATGACATTCTGGAGTATATGCAAACTGCCTTTAGAAAAACTTAAGCAGTAGACTTTGTAAAAATTAATATTTGTAGCATTCTCAAAACTTTTGGCCATGACTGTACACAGAAAGCTGCTAATAAGTTATTCGTGCAGGGTTATACACAGCTCAGCATTCCTAGCACTGCTGGATCTGCAGCAGAGAAAACAGGGATTTTATCACAACTGCTGCATTCAGTAAACGAATAAACGAAGTGACACATCACTGAAAGCAGGGTCACTGTGTCACGCTAGGTACAGGGAAGTACCAAGCACATGGTGTAAAGGAAGGGAAACCCTGTGTCTAGAGAAAGGGAAGATGGTGACCCCTGACCAAAACTGCTGGTCCCTGGGGTCCCTCACCACCCTAGATAGGTTTCGCACCTATGCGCCGAGCTGGATACCTGAGCCTAGGTATCCCTAGTGCTGGGTCCTAAAAAGCACTTGAATGGGTGCAAGAGAAAAGAGTCTCACATTACAGTCGCAGCATGCTGTGATTGTTTTCTCGGTCCGATTAGGACTGAAAGAATAATCGCTCATGTGCGCGGACACACAGGCTAATATTGGTCCGAGTGGAATGCGATGTTTTATCGCACTCCTCTTGCACCGATTTTCTTGCCGTGTGGCTTAGGCCTAAACGATGTTTCCCAAAAAATTCCACCGTGTTCCGGAATAAATCATAAACAAATGCAATAACTCAGCCAGTGAGAGATTTATCCTGGCCGTGGATCAGGCACCATAAATCTCCTATCAGGTTCCTTTTTTAAGTATTTTGCTAGATCTTCTTTTCTAACTTTTCAGGATATCTTAATAATCGCGGTTTTCCTAATTCAGTCCGGCTGCAATCTAACCAGTCCTCATTATTACTACATTTCCAAAAGGCAACACAAACGCTTCCAGATAACAAGATGCTTTTGTTGGACACATTTCTCAAGGTCAT
The DNA here is from genome assembly GCF_048569485.1 of Anomaloglossus baeobatrachus. Classification (NCBI taxonomy): domain Eukaryota; kingdom Metazoa; phylum Chordata; class Amphibia; order Anura; family Aromobatidae; genus Anomaloglossus; species Anomaloglossus baeobatrachus. Next base: position 81,238,609 of record NC_134359.1, on the reverse strand, counting down.
TGTGACTTTGCATTCGTTCAGCAGACCATCGCTGTGCCGTATCAATAGGTTTGCTGCCGGCTACAGTCACATAACCAGATAACAGGAGAGTCATTACAACTCGGAGCTTCACTAGCATAAAATCTATAAGGGGATTCATTAAGTCATTAAGTGAACCATCATTCTAAAAAAATTTTGTAATCAAAATAAATTTAAAATGAGGTGCAGAAAAAAAATAATAAAATAATAATACATTTATAACGGTTTGAGCTCCAATGTTCTGAGCTCCAAATCATTTGCACCCAGTTAAATTATAAGGCTACGTGCACACGTATTTGGTGCCGAAAGTTTCTGCATTCAAAACTGCATCTTCTGACATAAAAGCACACTAAAATACAAGGTGCATTTTTGCCACGTTTTGGGGTGTCTTTGATAATGAAGTCAATGGGTGGAAGGGCTGAAAACGCACCAAGAATTGACATGCTGCTGCAGTATTCTTCCGGAACCAAATCTGCAAGGAAAAAAAAAAAAACATTGCGTGCACAGAACTTCAGAACTCTCATTGACTTTTATGGCATAAGGATAGAGATAAGTTTTTGTGACAAAACCTCACCAAAAAGTGCTTAAAAAATGCAGTGTGTGCACACAGCCTAAAGTGTTGTCCACCTCTAATGTTCCCTCTGCCTTTGTGGCCTGAAAAAGGATTCAAGCATCTTCCTACTTCCACCGGTGACGCTGAACAAATCTATAAGGCCGCTTTTAGTATGTACGAAGTAAGAATATGTATATATATATATATATATATATATATATATATATATATATATATACCACCGTGAAATCCAATCCAATGCTGTGAAACAACCAGCAGTGGATTCATTTTTTACCTGCTTTTCCACTGCTTTTTCAACTGCAGCGTTTTCATACCAAAATGCTTGCGTCGTGCTTTTCAAGCAAAGTCAATGGGACATTGAGCTTTCTTGTGCGCAGTTTGCAGTTCAAAACGCTGCGTTTAATTTGCATAAATTTGGGCAAAAACTCAGCGTTTAAAGAAGTAACATGTCAATTGGTTTTGCCATTTTGGCTGCGTCTCCCATCCATTCAATTTAATACAAAACTGCAGCATTTCTAAAAGCACCGGAAAAGCACTAAAAACTCATAAAAACCGCAAGGTGCGCATAGGCTACTTTCTTTGCGTTTTACATGCATTTTTAAAGCCAAAAGCATTGTCCTTTCTGCCAGAGGATGCTTTTTGAACTGCAACTACCTCGACGCAAAGTGCGCACATAGCTTAACAGCCTGAATTAGATTGTAAAGAGAACATGTCACCAGATTTGGGGCCTATAAGCTGCGGCCACCACCAGTGGGCTCTTACAGTTAGGTCCAGAAATATTTGGACAGTGACACAATTTTCGCGAGTTGGGCTCTGCATGCCACCACATTGGATTTGAAATGAAACCTCTACAACAGAATTCAAGTGCAGATTGTAACGTTTAATTTGAAGGTTTGAACAAAAATATCTGATAGAAATTGTAGGAATTGTACACATTTCTTTACAAACACTCCACATTTTAGGAGGTCAAAAGTAATTGGACAAATAAACCAAACCCAAACAAAATATTTTTATTTTCAATATTTTGTTGCGAATCCTTTGGAGGCAATCACTGCCTTAAGTCTGGAACCCATGGACATCACCAAACGTTGGGTTTCCTCCTTCTTAATGCTTTGCCAGGCCTTTACAGCCGCAGCCTTCAGGTCTTGCTTGTTTGTGGGTCTTTCCGTCTTAAGTCTGGATTTGAGCAAGTGAAATGCATGCTCAATTGGGTTAAGATCTGGTGATTGACTTGGCCATTGCAGAATGTTCCACTTTTTTGCACTCATGAACTCCTGGGTAGCTTTGGCTGTATGCTTGGGGTCATTGTCCATCTGTACTATGAAGCACCGTCCGATCAACTTTGCGGCATTTGGCTGAATCTGGGCTGAAAATATATCCCGGTACACTTCAGAATTCATCCGGCTACTCTTGTCTGCTGTTATGTCATCAATAAACACAAGTGACCCAGTGCCATTGAAAGCCATGCATGCCCATGCCATCACGTTGCCTCCACCATGTTTTACAGAGGATGTGGTGTGCCTTGGATCATGTGCCGTTCCCTTTCTTCTCCAAACTTTTTTCTTCCCATCATTCTGGTACAGGTTGATCTTTGTCTCATCTGTCCATAGAATACTTTTCCAGAACTGAGCTGGCTTCATGAGGTGTTTTTCAGCAAATTTAACTCTGGCCTGTCTATTTTTGGAATTGATGAATGGTTTGCATCTAGATGTGAACCCTTTGTATTTACTTTCATGGAGTCTTCTCTTTACTGTTGACTTAGAGACAGATACACCTACTTCACTGAGAGTGTTCTGGACTTCAGTTGATGTTGTGAACGGGTTCTTCTTCACCAAAGAAAGTATGCGGCGATCATCCACCACTGTTGTCATCCGTGGACGCCCAGGCCTTTTTGAGTTCCCAAGCTCACCAGTCAATTCCTTTTTTCTCAGAATGTACCCGACTGTTGATTTTGCTACTCCAAGCATGTCTGCTATCTCTCTGATGGATTTTTTCTTTTTTTTCAGCCTCAGGATGTTCTGCTTCACCTCAATTGAGAGTTCCTTAGACCGCATGTTGTCTGGTCACAGCAACAGCTTCCAAATGCAAAACCACACACCTGTAATCAACCCCAGACCTTTTAACTACTTCACTGATTACAGGTTAACGAGGGAGACGCCTTCAGAGTTAATTGCAGCCCTTAGAGCCCCTTGTCCAATTACTTTTGGTCTCTTTAAAAAGAGGAGGCTATGCATTACAAAGCTATGATTCCTAAACCCTTTCTCCGATTTGGATGTGAAAACTCTCATATTGCAGCTGGGAGTGTGCACTTTCAGCCCATATTATATATATAATTGTATTTCTGAACATGTTTTTGTAAACAGCTAAAATAACAAAACTTGTGTCACTGTCCAAATATTTCTGGACCTAACTGTATATACAGCATTCTAACATGCTGTATATAAGAGCCCAGGCCGCTGTGTAGAACATGAAAATGACTTTATAATACTCACCTAAATGGTCGGTGCGGTGCAGACTGGATGGATGGGCGCCTCCATTCTCCGGTACCGGCGCCTCCTCTTTCGGCCATCTTTGTCCTCCTTCTTCTGAAGCCTGGGAGCATGACGCGTCCTACGTCATACACACTCACCAGCATTGTGGTCCTGCTCATGCGCACTACAATACTATGATCAGCCCTGCTCAGGGCAGATCAAAGTGCACCTGCGCAAGACCTCAATGCTGGCTAGTGTGAATGACGTAGAATGCGTCATGCACCCAGGCTTCAGAAGAAGGAGGACAAAGATGGCCGAAAGAGGAGGCGCCGGCAGCGGAGAATGTAGACACTCATCCAACCAGTCTGCACCGCACCGACCATTTAGGTGAGTATTATAAAGTGATTTTTACGTTCTACACAGCGGCCTTATATACAGTATTCTGGAATGTTGTATATAAGAGCTCACTGGTGGTGTCCGCAGCTTATAGGCCCCAAATCTGGTGACAGGTTTCCTTTAACCAAGGAACAAACAGTGACCATGCCACCATCTTGAAAACCACTAACAGTATTATGAGAATGTCTTCCATAACCATGAGCACATGGCTACACTACATGACTTCATGGCTACAGTCACTGATAGCAAGAACCACATCACGCAGCCTGAACTGAAGTGTACAAACATTACCAGGGGTTCGGGCAGCATTGGCACAGGGGGATAGGTGAGGCGGCTCTTACTTATTGCATGATTTTATGCTATTAGCAGCCGCTGTTTGTAAAAAGTTGTAATTGGAAAACTTTATTACGCATGAAGACAAAGCTAACACTAAAGAAAGCTGAGTTTAGAAACAACTGTCAGAACCTCCTAAAAAAGCAAGAAAATGGCGTGAAAATGCATTGTTTAACTCAAGCATATTGCTATAGTGTTTTTGCTGAAAAAAAATAAAATACAAATATTAACAAAAAAAAATAGCATAGTGTTGAATCGGGCAGGTTGCTATCAGCAACAGTTACATTTTTATTAGTAATAAACGAGACCTCTATTTCTATAATGGTGACTTTTGTATAAGGAAAGAAATTGGCATAAAATTTCAGGTGCTCGTAATCTGTTGCAGAAGTACATATTTATAAGGAATTTAGATTTTTCAGAAAAAATAAACATATTTTTTCTTTTGTGAACTCAATCACCTGCTCCTCACAGCCTTGATCCTCACCAATATGGTAAGCCATATAATTACTACTTGTTATCAATGTTAACAACAGGGGATGTCCTTCATGGTCACATATGTGACATCACCTGATACAGGCGGCCATTGTTACCTCACCGCGTGATGTCACAATGACTGAGAATCTATAGAACTTGGTGTACAGAGGACAAATGCTCATTCCAGAAGATGAAGAGGAGAGAGAAGGATCGAGGACACAGATGGTCATCTCAGAAGGTGAAGAGAAGAGCAGAGGACCATGGATCGAGGTCTCAGATGATCATCTCAGAAGATAAAGAGAGCGGAGGATCCAGGATTATAAATACATTCTCATGTCTGGAGGTGAAGACAAGAGTGGAGGATCAAGGATCATGAACTGAGAGGTTCAAGTAAAGAGGTGAAGACAAAGAGAGCGGTGGATCCAGGATTGATGACTCCATCATCTCTGACGGTCAAGACAAGGAGAACGGAGGATCCGGGATCAACCACACAGGTAAATGTGGAACTTCACAGGGTTTTCAATCAGTTAAACTTGTGCCAACATGTATGCTTAGGCTATGTTCACGCAGGGCGTTTTTGCTACATTTTTTGTGGGGGGGGGGGGGGGGGTTAGCAGCAAAACCTGATCTCTTGGCAGTAAAAAAAGTTGTGTTTTTGTGCTGAGAGTTTGCCGCGTTTTTTACTGGATTTTTGTTCTGTCATTTGTTTACAGTACATGTTCATTCACCAAAAAAAAAAAACAGCAAAAACGCAACAAAAATGCACTGCTGGTTTTTTTTTCACTCTCATGGCTTTCATGGGGGGAAAAAAGCAGTAAAAACAAATGCAGGAAAAAAACCTGCAGCATTTTACAAGTTCAGAAAGGAAAAAAAAAGTAGTTGTATGTGTCTGTGCGTACATAAGATTTCTGGAATCTGATCTGATAGATTTTGCTGGTATGGTAAAAAGCAGTTTTTTATTTACATGTATTTGCAGAAAACCAATAAAAAAATACAAAAAACCCCACACCAAAATCAACCTGTGTGAACATAAACTGACCCTCCAAATGTCCTGATTGTGGCTGTACAGTACTATATTGTGTCAGTCTTTGCGGTTAGAATCTGTAGACTCTGGTGATGAAGGTTCTATGTGAGGTCACAAGGCGGAATGTTGGACACCGAGAGTTCCATGCAGCAAACATGGAGACATCCACATGGAGATGTAAGAGCAAAGATGGCGCCTGGGATGGAGACATCATAGTGGGGACTTCAGTCAGTGACTCTACAAGTGGTGACTGTGGTTGGCGAAGATTGTTAGTGATTCTGTTACCTAATTTCAGATTTTGTGGGACAAAAAAATTTTCATTATTCCATCATATATATGTAAGAGGGGTTTGTATTCTCACATTTGGGACCATACTATATAGAGTACCATTTGCTTCATTTTATTTATGTTTTTGCAAATTGCAACATTTCATTGTTATAAATAATTTTCCACTGCTGTAAGCCATTTATTACACCATTTTTAAACACCTATTCTAAAATTTAAATATAAAAGAAAGGACATAGGTAACTTTTTGACAGAAAATATGACATTTTTAAACCCTTTACCCAGGGGCAATATTCCGTTTTTCCAGTGTGATTTTTTTTCCCTCCCCTTCTTCCAAGAGTCGTAACTTTTTAATTTTTCCGTCAATCTTGCCATATAAGGGCTTATTTTTTGCGGGACGAGTTGTACTTTTAAATGAAATTATAAATTTTACCATGTACTGGAAAACAGCAAAAAAATTCCAAATGTGGAAAAATTGCAAAATAAAAAAGTGCGATTGCACAATTGTTTTTTGAATATTTTATTCACAGTGTTCACTATATGGTAAAACTGATGAGTGGGTGTGATGCCTCAGGTTGGTACAAGTTCGTACATAGCAAACATGTATAGGTTTATTATTATCTAAGGGGTTAAAAAAAATTCTCAAGTATTTCCCAAAAAAAGTGGCACAATTTTTGCACCATTTTCCAAAACCCTAAGCGTTCTAATTTTTTGGGCTCTATGGCGCAGTGATGGGGGATTTTTTTGCGTCTCGAGCTGACATTTTTAACGCTACCATATTTGCGCAGATGCTACATTTGATCGCCTGTTATTGCATTTTGCGCAAAATTTGCAGCAACCAAAAACCGTAATTTTGGCATTTAGAATTTTTATGCCGCTACACCGTTTACCGATTAGATTGATTTTGTATTTTGACAGATTGGGCATTTCTGAACTCGGCAATACCGAATATGGGTATATTTATTTTTTTAACCTTTTAATCTTTAATGGGGCGAATGGGGGGTGATTTGAACTATTATGGGTTTTTTTGTTTTTTTAATTTTTAAAACTTTTTTTAACTTTTTTTTATTTTACTAGTTCCCATAGAGGGCTATAAGGATCAGCAGTCTGATTGCTGGTTCATTTTTGTAGATCGCAGATGCACAGTTTTAATCTGCTGCTCTCCTCTCACACATGGTGCTCTGCTGGCAGTAAGAGGAAGTGACTCATGATACCTACAGGAGTCATTACATGACCCTTTGCTACCATGGAAACCATTGGCAGAACGTGATCATGCCACGTGACTTCCGATGGCAGCGGGTGAGTACAAGCTTACCGTGCCGGGCATTTACATTGCGCTCACATTTTGAAAGTACGATCTAAGGGGTTAACAGGCAAAGGTGGATTGCGGATCCACTCCAGCCTCCAAGACACACGTGTCAGCTGTTCAAATCAGCTGACATGTGCGGAGAGCTCCACCGGCTGCCCACAGCAGCTGGCGGTGATTAACCTGACACGATCCATGACATATCCAATATGTCATGTGTCGTGAAGAGGTTAATACTGCACTTCTACATAAAGGTAACACATAATGTAGACAGGTAATACCTGTGTTAAAAATACATCAATTAAGTTTCTGTTGGTTGCAACCATTCTTAACATGATTAAAAAATACCAGTTTTCTCCCAAAACATTTTTTTACTTGACTTGAAAAATGTGAAACATTGATCTCATTTAACATTGGGCAGTGTATTACCATGCTTGCACTGGCATAATCTGCCCCACATTTATCATTAAGGTGCAAAATTGAAATAATACGGATTGACAGATTTTGTAGTGAGTGATACTGAAAAATGTGGAGCAAATTCCCCCATTTTGGATCACTGGGACCATTACATTTGGAATGTTGTAACGTATGCATTGTAATATGTGATTATAATCTGAAAAATTGGTAGATGGTGGATTGTAATAGATTATTTGTTCTCACATATGTGCACATATGGGGCATCTAGTCACAATCTCATTTAAGGACCTCAGATAAGATATAAACACAACCAACTGAAGTCCATCTTCAATTTTTACATTAGTCTTCAGATTTCTAGGCCTTTGCCTGACCCTTTTTTTTTTTTTCTTTCTAGAAAGTATATCTGGATCCAGAAAGGAAGACTGAAGAATGTAGAAAGGGCCAGGATTTAGATTAGTGTTAGATTATAGGACTATCGGTTTATTATATTTGGTGCCTTATGTGTCATCACACACTGACTATACAGAACAAAATAACTTACACATTGGAACCATACGAATAATGACACTACAGCTACAGAGGTGACCGTCTGATAGCCCAGCTCGACTACCCATCTCTACTGAAGACCCTTACAGCTTTTGAAAGTTGGGTGGAGGACATCATCTCTGGTATAGGGTCCCACAGTTGCACCCCATCACCTTGAGCAGGACTCTTATAAGAGTCAATGCCTTGAGACCACAAGTTGGCACGAAGTCCCTCACTTCGTCACTTAGGATGATTTCATTCTTCAGGGATGGAGTGGTCTTTGTGGTGGGATGCAGGTCTGGAGAGCTGTTGTCATCCTATTATATAAATAAGAATAATGTATGTATTGTAGAAATGTCCCCTATCATGTTCCCTATTTTGTTATTTTGTCCACATTATGGTCCCCATCTTGTACATTATAACAAAGGTGCACTTTTTTTTAATATACACATTGGGACCATACGAATAATGACACTTCAGCTACAGAGGTGACCGTCTGATAGCCCAGCTCGACTACCCATCTCTACAGAAGACCCTTACAGCTTTTTGAAAGTTAGGTGGAGGACATCATCTCTGGTATAGGGTCCCACAGTTGCACCCCATCACCTTAAGCAGGACTCTTATAAGAGGCAATGCCTTGAGACCACAGGTTGGCACGAAGTCCCTCACTTCGTCACTAAGGATGATTTCATTCTTCAGGGCTGGAGTGGTCTTTGTGGTGGGATGCAGGTCTGGAGAGCTGTTGTCATCCTATTATATAAATAAGAATAATGTATGTATTGTAGAAATGTCCCCTATCATGTTCCCTATTTTGTTTTTTTTGTCCACATTATGGTCCCCATCTTGTACATTATAACAAAGGTGCACTTTTTTTTAATATACACATTGGGACCATACGAATAATGACACTACAGCTACAGAGGTGACCGTCTGATAGCCCAGCTTGACTACCCATCTCTACTGAAGACCCTTACAGCTTTTTGAAAGTTGGGTGGAGGACATCATCTCTGGTATAGGGTCCCACAGTTGCACCCCATCACCTTGAGCAGGACTCTTATAAGAGTCAATGCCTTGAGACCACAAGTTGGCACGAAGTCCCTCACTTCGTCACTTAGGATGATTTCATTCTTCAGGGATGGAGTGGTCTTTGTGGTGGGATGCAGGTCTGAAGAGCTGTTGTCATCCTATTATATAGATAAGAATAATGTATGTATTGTAGAAATGTCCCCTATCATGTTCCCTATTTTGTTATTTTGTCCACATTATGGTCCCCATCTTGTACATTATAACAAAGGTGCACTTTTTTTTAATATACACATTGGGACCATACGAATAATGACACTTCAGCTACAGAGGTGACCGTCTGATAGCCCAGCTCGACTACCCATCTCTACTGAAGACCCTTACAGCTTTTTGAAAGTTGGGTGGAGGACATCATCTCTGGTATAGGGTCCCACAGTTGCACCCCATCACCTTGAGCAGGACTCTTATAAGAGTCAATGCCTTGAGACCACAGGTTGGCACGAAGTCCCTCACTTCGTTACTAAGGATAATTTCATTCTTCAGGGCTGGAGTGGTCTTTGTGGTGGGATGCAGGTCTGGAGAGCTGTTGTCATCCTATTATATAGATAAGAATAATGTATGTATTGTAGAAATGTCCCCTATCATGTTCCCTATTTTGTTTTTTTTGTCCACATTATGGTCCCCATCTTGTACATTATAACAAAGGTGCACTTTTTTTTAATATACACATTGGGACCATACGAATAATGACACTACAGCTACAGAGGTGACCGTCTGATAGCCCAGCTCGACTACCCATCTCTACTGAAGACCCTTACAGCTTTTTGAAAGTTGGGTGGAGGACATCATCTCTGGTATAGGGTCCCACAGTTGCACCCCATCACCTTGAGCAGGACTCTTATAAGAGTCAATGCCTTGAGACCACAGGTTGGCACGAAGTCCCTCACTTCGTTACTAAGGATAATTTCATTCTTCAGGGCTGGGATGGTCTTTGTGGTGGGATGCAGGTCTGGAGAGCTGTTGTCATCCTATTATATAGATAAGAATAATGTATGTATTGTAGAAATGTCCCCTATCATGTTCCCTATTTTGTTATTTTGTCCACATTATGGTCCCCATCATGTACATTATAACAAAGGTGCACTTTTTTTTAATATACACATTAAGACCATACAAATAATGACACTACAGCTGCAGAGGTGACCGTCTGATAGCCCAGCTCGACTACCCATCTCTACTGAAGACCCTTACAGCTTTTGAAAGTTGGGTGTAGGACATCATCTCTGGTATAGGGTCCCACAGTTGCACCCCATCACCTTGAGCAGGACTCTTATAAGAGACAATGCCTTGAGACCACAGGTTGGCACGTGTTACGGGGGCTGTCTGATTATAAAAACCAAAGAGATATCAGACAGTCAGGGTCCACCGTGCAGAGACTCTGCTGCAGACTATGGCAGAGTGCAATACCTCTGTTAACTCACAGAAGGATATAATAAGTAAGTAAAGCAATTCCTCCCTTACTTGGAGGGTGTGTGGAATGATCTCTGTTAATAATCACAGAGACAAAGGCAATGTGTGCGAAATGGCACCTACCTAGGTCCGCTCTTCTAGTGGTGCAAAAGAGACGAACAGCAGCGTAAGCCGCACAAAGTTCCTACCTGCGTTCGCTCCACTAGTGTGCGAGGAAACGAACCACTAGATATGGCACCTGCCTAGGTCCGCTCTTCTAGTGGTGCAAAAGAGACGAACAGCAGCGTAAGCCGCACAAAGCTCCTACCTCTGTTCGCTCCCCTAGTGTGCGAGGATACGAACAACTGCCAGACGCAGTATAAGGAACGTTACCCTAGCGGCAACGTCCACCTACGACTCGAATCACAAGGCCCAGCCAGACCATGTGCCTCAGGCACCTGCCTATGTCCGCTCCCCTAAGAGGTAAGGATACGGACAGCAGCCGAAGCTGTAAGGTATAAGAACGCTACCCTGCCGGTAGCACTCACCTAGCATAGACAGAGAGATGCCTAGAGGAACGTGCACAGAGCGTCTACTCTCATGCATGAACCAAGAGGACTGAGCACCATGCGGCGTGTGTCAGGGTCTTATATAGACTCTGTGCCTCATCCAAGATGGAGGACACCAGAGCCAATCCGCTGCCAGAACGACAGGAGTGACATCATGCTGGCCTATCACCGAGCAAGGCGTCACAAGCACATGACCAGCGACCAATCGGCATAGAAGGTGTCAGAGACATGTGACCTCGTGTCAGCGATGATGTCACCCGCACATGTGCAATGGCAAGAAATCTGGACTTAGTCTCCAGCGCTCGCACATGTGCAGTAGCAAGAAATCTGGACTTAGTCTCCAGCGCTCGCACATGTGCAGTAGCAAGAAATCTGGACATAGTCTCCAGTGCTCGCAGCAACCGTAACAGTACCTCCCCCTCAAGGGCCCCCCTCCCGGTGACGCAGGTAATCGGCAACTAAGTCGGGAGCATGGACAGCCTCCTCAGGCTCCCAAGAGCGATGTTCCGGGCCATAGCCCTCCCAATCTATCAAGAAGAACCTGCGTCCTCTAACCATCTTAGAACCAACTATGGCTCGTACCTCATAGCTAGAGCGAGAGGAATCAGAGGCAGGAGAGTGCACTTCACGAGCGTGAGGTAAAATAGCCGGCTTTAGCAGTGAGACATGGAATTTGTCATGAATCCTAAGATGGACAGGTAACTTCAATTGGTAGACTACAGGATTTACCTGTCGAAGAACCTCATAAGGACCCAGGAAGCGAGGAGCAAATTTGACAGAGCTCACTCTAAGTCTCACGTGTTTTGCAGAGAGCCACACAAAGTCCCCTGGAGAAAAGACAGGAGCCGGGCGACGAAACCGATCGGACACCGTCTTCATACGGTCCTTAGCTGCTTGGATCGACTCTTGAGTCCGATCCCAAACCTCTCTGGCATTAGTTGCCCAGTCGGCCACAAGAGGAGGAGGTGCAGCAGCGGGAAACGGTACCGGTACCCTAGGGTGTTGCCCATTATTGAGTACGAACGGTGTCTGCCCAGTGGCCTCAGCCAGCGAATTGTTAAGGGCAAATTCTGCCCAGGGTAGAAGGGAGGACCAGTTATCGTGATTCTCAGCAACAAAGTGTCGAAGGTATATAATCATAGATTGATTGGTACGTTCAACCAAACCATTGGTCTCCGGATGGTATGCTGAAGAGAGATTCAACTCAATTTGCAGAAGGCTACAAAGATCTCGCCAGAAACGGGAAGTAAATTGCGGGCCTCTATCACAAATGATACGATCTGGCATCCCGTGAAGCCTAAAGACATGCTTGAGGAATAGTTTGGCTAGTACCCTGGAAGATGGGATTCTCGATAACGGTACGAGATGAACCATCCGGGAGAAATGGTCCGTAATGACCCACACAAATCTATGTCCCTGTGAACATGGAAGATCACCCACAAAGTCCATGCCTACCACCTCCCATGGTCTATCTGGCACTGGTAAAGGATGCAAGAGCCCAGCCGGTCTCTGCCGTAATGGACGGTTGCGAGCACACGAGTAGCAGGAACCGACATATCTCTTGACGTGGCTGGCTAAGTGTGGCCACCAATACCACCTCTCCAGTAACTCTCGTGTCCGCCTAATACCAAAATGCCCACCCACCTTTGAGGTGTGGGCCCATGACAGTATATCATTCTGTCGATCAGGCGGAACAAAGGTCTTGCCCGGTGGGATTTGGTCTAACGTCACAGGAGAGAGCGTATGAAAAACCCTGGAGGGAAGGATAAGACGAGGTTCGTCAATCTCTTCCTGGGTAGAAAGCATAGAGCGAGACAGGGCGTCTGCCTTGTTATTCTTACTCCCAGACAGATAGTTGATGGAGAAGTGAAAGCGGGAGAAAAACAAGGACCAGCGGGCTTGGCGAGGATTCAGACGCTGAGCGGTTTGTAAGTACGTCAGATTCTTATGGTCTGTATAGACCTGGAAAGGATGTTTCGCTCCTTCCAGCAAGTGACGCCACTCCTCCAAGGCTAATCTCAAGGCGAGCAGTTCCCTATCCCCAATGGTATAGTTTCTCTCTGCCGGTGAAAAGGTTTTAGCAAAGAAGAAACACGGCCTTTTTCTACCTGCACCGTTCTTTTGATACAAGACCGCACCAGCACCCACTGAAGAGGCATCAACCTCTAAGAGGAAGGGCTTACTCTCATCGGGTCTTTGAAGAACGGGAGCAGTTGAAAAGTGTCTTTTTACTGCCTCAAAAGCCTGAGATGTCTCAGTAGACCAGGCTTTGGGATTAGCACCTTTCTTAGTCAAGGCCACCAAAGGGGCCACCAAAGTAGAAAAATGGGGTATGAACTGCCTGTAATAATTTATGAATCCTAAGAAGCGTTGCACCGCCTTCAAGGAATGAGGTTCGGACCATTGCAGGACAGCAGAGAGCTTCGCAGGATCCATGGCCAGGCCCTCTTGTGAGATAATGTAACCCAAAAAAGGCAATGAGGACTGCTCGAATACACATTTCTCGAGTTTAGCAAACAATGAGTGCTCCCTTAAACGGGAAAGGACACGAACGACATCCTGACGATGAGTCTCCAGATCAGGAGAAAAAATCAGGATGTCGTCCAGATACACCACTACTGAGGATAACAGTAAATCCCTGAACACATCATTTACGAAGTCCTGAAATACTGCGGGTGCATTACATAACCCAAAAGGCATGACGAGATATTCATAGTGACCGTCTCGGGTGTTAAAAGCGGTCTTCCATTCGTCACCCTTTCGAATTCGTACCAAGTTATACGCACCCCGCAGATCCAACTTCGTAAAAACTTGAGCTCCTCTCAGTCTGTCAAAGAGCTCCGAAATTAAAGGTAATGGGTATTTGTTCTTTATTGTGATTGCGTTGAGACCCCTGTAATCTATGCAGGGACGCAAATCACCCTCTTTCTTCCGAACAAAGAAAAACCCAGCTCCCGCGGGAGAGACAGACTTACGAATGAACCCCTTCTCTAAACTCTCTCTTATATAGGTCGACATGGCCTCCGACTCAGGTATCGACAGGGGGTAAACCCTGCCTTTAGGTGGAACCGAACCTGGGATAAGGTCTATGGCACAGTCATACGGCCTATGGGGTGGAAGAACCTCAGCACCCTGTTTGGAGAACACGTCAGCGAAATCCAAATAGGGTGTAGGTATGGGAGAGAGATCAGTTGATGCAACCGCAACGACCTTAGGTGGTAAGGGAAGACATCGGGACTGACATTTCGAACCCCAACTAATAATGCTGTCAGACTCCCAGTCAATGTGAGGAGCATGAGTCCGAAGCCATGGAAGACCCAGAAGGATGTCGTCTATACCCTCAGGCAAAACAAGAAAAGAAATCTCCTCTATGTGACCCTGAGACAGGGAAAGGCGCAAGGGAACTGTCCTCAATGTAATGGAGTCAGACAACATAGTTCCATTAACAACACGGACAGGAATAGGCGCCTCTAACATGATAGAGGGAATATTGTGTCCCTTTACAAATCCTGAGGACACAAAAGTCCCGTCAGCTCCGGAATCCACAAAAGCCATAATAGGCCATGTATTCTCAGATAACGAGAGCTGACCTGGGATACAACACTTAGAGGGTGCAGACGACATCTCTAGTAACCCCCCTCTAACGGTTACTAGGCCAGGGAGTTTCCCTGACGACTAGGACACTTGTTGGCATAGTGCCCAGCCTGACGACATACGTAACATATAGGAGGACCAGACTTGCGTAGTCTGGAGAACGTATGACCTAACTCCATAGGAGTGGGAGATGTTTCAGATGCTGAGGAAGATGGTAGTGGACCCTCAACAACTGGAATAGCCCGATGCTTAGGGCGTGAGGAAGAGACCTCGAGTCTACGTTCCTTATGGCGTACATCGATCCTCGTTGCTACTGTGATCAAGTCCTCCAGAGAAGCAGGGACCTCACGAGTAGCAAGAGCATCCTTGACATAGCCTGCCAACCCTCTCCAGAAGATAGGAATCAACACCTTCTCTGGCCAATCTAGTTCTGCCACCAGAGTTCTAAAAGCAATGGCATAAGAACTAGTGGATAACGAACCCTGAGATAGATCTAACAGTCTCAGGGCCGCATCATGGGTAACCTGCGGACCCATGAATACCGCCTTAAGAGCATCAAGAAAGTCTTGATGTCTCAGAGTAACCACATCAGAGCGCTCCCATAAGGGAGTCGCCCATTCTAAGGCTTTGTCCTGAAGTAAGGAGATGATAAAGCCTACTCTGGACCTCTCCGTAGAGAAGCGAGAAGAGTTGACCTCTAGGTGTATCTGACACTGACTAATGAAACCACGACATGATCTGGCATCGCCAGAATATCTGTTTGGCAGAGCAAGTCGAGGATCATGTGCAGATGTCACCATGGTCTGAGGTTTATCCTCTATACTCTTGAGCCGTGACTCAAGTACTTGTATGTAACGATGTAACTGCTGATATTCTGCCATAACTGCCAGACCCTTGGCTCAGTCCTAATGTTACGGGGGCTGTCTGATTATAAAAACCAAAGAGATATCAGACAGTCAGGGTCCACCGTGCAGAGACTCTGCTGCAGACTATGGCAGAGTGCAATACCTCTGTTAACTCACAGAAGGATATAATAAGTAAGTAAAGCAATTCCTCCCTTACTTGGAGGGTGTGTGGAATGATCTCTGTTAATAATCACAGAGACAAAGGCAATGTGTGCGAAATGGCACCTACCTAGGTCCGCTCTTCTAGTGGTGCAAAAGAGACGAACAGCAGCGTAAGCCGCACAAAGTTCCTACCTGCGTTCGCTCCACTAGTGTGCGAGGAAACGAACCACTAGATATGGCACCTGCCTAGGTCCGCTCTTCTAGTGGTGCAAAAGAGACGAACAGCAGCGTAAGCCGCACAAAGCTCCTACCTCTGTTCGCTCCCCTAGTGTGCGAGGATACGAACAACTGCCAGACGCAGTATAAGGAACGTTACCCTAGCGGCAACGTCCACCTACGACTCGAATCACAAGGCCCAGCCAGACCATGTGCCTCAGGCACCTGCCTATGTCCGCTCCCCTAAGAGGTAAGGATACGGACAGCAGCCGAAGCTGTAAGGTATAAGAACGCTACCCTGCCGGTAGCACTCACCTAGCATAGACAGAGAGATGCCTAGAGGAACGTGCACAGAGCGTCTACTCTCATGCATGAACCAAGAGGACTGAGCACCATGCGGCGTGTGTCAGGGTCTTATATAGACTCTGTGCCTCATCCAAGATGGAGGACACCAGAGCCAATCCGCTGCCAGAACGACAGGAGTGACATCATGCTGGCCTATCACCGAGCAAGGCGTCACAAGCACATGACCAGCGACCAATCGGCATAGAAGGTGTCAGAGACATGTGACCTCGTGTCAGCGATGATGTCACCCGCACATGTGCAATGGCAAGAAATCTGGACTTAGTCTCCAGCGCTCGCACATGTGCAGTAGCAAGAAATCTGGACTTAGTCTCCAGCGCTCGCACATGTGCAGTAGCAAGAAATCTGGACATAGTCTCCAGTGCTCGCAGCAACCGTAACAGCACGAAGTCTCTCACTTCGTCACTAAGGATGATTTCATTCTTCAGGGCTGGAGTGGTCTTGTGGTGGGATGCAGGTCTGGAGAGCTGTTGTCATCCTATTATATAGATAAGAATAATGTATGTATTGTAGAAATGTCCCCTATCATGTTCCCTATTTTGTTTTTTTTGTCCACATTATGGTCCCCATCTTGTACATTATAACAAAGGTGCACTTTTTTTTAATATACACATTGGGACCATACGAATAATGACACTACAGCTACAGAGGTGACCGTCTGATAGCCCAGCTCGACTACCCATCTCTACAGAAGACCCTTACAGCTTTTTGAAAGTTAGGTGGAGGACATCATCTCTGGTATAGGGTCCCACAGTTGCACCCCATCACCTTAAGCAGGACTCTTATAAGAGGCAATGCCTTGAGACCACAGGTTGGCACGAAGTCCCTCACTTCGTCACTAAGGATGATTTCATTCTTCAGGGCTGGAGTGGTCTTTGTGGTGGGATGCAGGTCTGGAGAGCTGTTGTCATCCTATTATATAAATAAGAATAATGTATGTATTGTAGAAATGTCCCCTATCATGTTCCCTATTTTGTTTTTTTTGTCCACATTATGGTCCCCATCTTGTACATTATAACAAAGGTGCACTTTTTTTAATATACACATTGGGACCATACGAATAATGACACTTCAGCTACAGAGGTGACCGTCTGATAGCCCAGCTCGACTACCCATCTCTACTGAAGACCCTTACAGCTTTTTGAAAGTTGGGTGGAGGACATCATCTCTGGTATAGGGTCCCACAGTTGCACCCCATCACCTTGAGCAGGACTCTTATAAGAGTCAATGCCTTGAGACCACAGGTTGGCACGAAGTCCCTCACTTCGTTACTAAGGATAATTTCATTCTTCAGGGCTGGGATGGTCTTTGTGGTGGGATGCAGGTCTGGAGAGCTGTTGTCATCCTATTATATAGATAAGAATAATGTATGTATTGTAGAAATGTCCCCTATCATGTTCCCTATTTTGTTTTTTTTGTCCACATTATGGTCCCCATCTTGTACATTATAACAAAGGTGCACTTTTTTTTAATATACACATTGGGACCATACGAATAATGACACTACAGCTACAGAGGTGACCGTCTGATAGCCCAGCTCGACTACCCATCTCTACTGATGACCCTTACAGCTTTTGAAAGTTGGGTGTAGGACATCATCTCTGGTATAGGGTCCCACAGTTGCACCCCATCACCTTGAGCAGGACTCTTATAAGAGACAATGCCTTGAGACCACAGGTTGGCACGAAGTCTCTCACTTCGTCACTAAGGATGATTTCATTCTTCAGGGCTGGAGTGGTCTTTGTGGTGGGATGCAGGTCTGGAGAGCTGTTGTCATCCTATTATATAGATAAGAATAATGTATGTATTGTAGAAATGTCCCCTATCATGTTCCCTATTTTGTTTTTTTTGTCCACATTATGGTCCCCATCTTGTACATTATAACAAAGGTGCACTTTTTTTTAATATACACATTGGGACCATACGAATAATGACACTACAGCTACAGAGGTGACTGTCTGATAGCCCAGCTCGACTACCCATCTCTACAGAAGACCCTTACAGCTTTTTGAAAGTTAGGTGGAGGACATCATCTCTGGTATAGGGTCCCACAGTTGCACCCCATCACCTTAAGCAGGACTCTTATAAGGGACAATGCCTTGAGACCACAGGTTGGCACGAAGTCCCTCACTTCGTCACTAAGGATGATTTCATTCTTCAGGGCTGGAGTGGTCTTTGTGGTGGGATGCAGGTCTGGAGAGCTGTTGTCATCCTATTATATAAATAAGAATAATGTATGTATTGTAGAAATGTCCCCTATCATGTTCCCTATTTTGTTTTTTTTGTCCACATTATGGTCCCCATCTTGTACATTATAACAAAGGTGCACTTTTTTTTAATATACACATTGGGACCATACGAATAATGACACTACAGCTACAGAGGTGACCGTCTGATAGCCCAGCTTGACTACCCATCTCTACTGAAGACCCTTACAGCTTTTTGAAAGTTGGGTGGAGGACATCATCTCTGGTATAGGGTCCCACAGTTGCACCCCATCACCTTGAGCAGGACTCTTATAAGAGTCAATGCCTTGAGACCACAGGTTGGCACGAAGTCCCTCACTTCGTCACTAAGGATGATTTCATTCTTCAGGGCTGGAGTGGTCTTTGTGGTGGGATGCAGGTCTGGAGAGCTGTTGTCATCCTATTATATAGATAAGAATAATGTATGTATTGTAGAAATGTCCCCTATCATGTTCCCTATTTTGGTTTTTTTGTCCACATTATGGTCCCCATCTTGTACATTATAACAAAAGTGCACTTTTTTTTAATATACACATTGGGACCATACGAATAATGACACTACAGCTACAGAGGTGACCGTCTGATAGCCCAGCTCGACTACCCATCTCTACTGAAGACCCTTACAGCTTTTTGAAAGTTGGGTGGAGGACATCATCTCTGGTATAGGGTCCCACAGTTGCACCCCATCACCTTGAGCAGGACTCTTATAAGAGACAATGCCTTGAGACCACAGGTTGGCACGAAGTCTCTCACTTCGTTACTAAGGATTATTTCATTCTTCAGGGCTGGAGTGGTCTTTGTGGTGGGATGCAGGTCTGGAGAGCTGTTGTCATCCTATTATATAGATAAGAATAATGTATGTATTGTAGAAATGTCCCCTATCATGTTCCCTATTTTGTTTTTTTTGTCCACATTATGGTCCCCATCTTGTACATTATAACAAAGGTGCACTTTTTTTTAATATACACATTGGGACCATACGAATAATGACACTTCAGCTACAGAGGTGACCGTCTGATAGCCCAGCTCGACTACCCATCTCTACTGAAGACCCTTACAGCTTTTTGAAAGTTGGGTGGAGGACATCATCTCTGGTATAGGGTCCCACAGTTGCACCCCATCACCTTGAGCAGGACTCTTATAAGAGTCAATGCCTTGAGACCACAGGTTGGCACGAAGTCCCTCACTTCGTTACTAAGGATAATTTCATTCTTCAGGGCTGGGATGGTCTTTGTGGTGGGATGCAGGTCTGGAGAGCTGTTGTCATCCTATTATATAGATAAGAATAATGTATGTATTGTAGAAATGTCCCCTATCATGTTCC
The DNA here is from genome assembly GCF_048569485.1 of Anomaloglossus baeobatrachus. Lineage (NCBI taxonomy): Eukaryota > Metazoa > Chordata > Amphibia > Anura > Aromobatidae > Anomaloglossus > Anomaloglossus baeobatrachus. Next base: position 81,218,995 of record NC_134359.1, on the reverse strand, counting down.
CTATTTTGTTTTTTTTGTCCACATTATGGTCCCCATCTTGTACATTATAACAAAGGTGCACTTTTTTTTAATATACACATTGGGACCATACGAATAATGACACTACAGCTACAGAGGTGACCGTCTGATAGCCCAGCTCGACTACCCATCTCTACTGAAGACCCTTACAGCTTTTGAAAGTTGGGTGTAGGACATCATCTCTGGTATAGGGTCCCACAGTTGCACCCCATCACCTTGAGCAGGACTCTTATAAGAGACAATGCCTTGAGACCACAGGTTGGCATGAAGTCTCTCACTTCGTCACTAAGGATGATTTCATTCTTCAGGGCTGGAGTGGTCTTTGTGGTGGGATGCAGGTCTGGAGAGCTGTTGTCATCCTATTATATAGATAAGAATAATGTATGTATTGTAGAAATGTCCCCTATCATGTTCCCTATTTTGTTTTTTTTGTCCACATTATGGTCCCCATCTTGTACATTATAACAAAGGTGCACTTTTTTTTAATATACACATTGGGACCATACGAATAATGACACTTCAGCTACAGAGGTGACCGTCTGATAGCCCAGCTCGACTACCCATCTCTACTGAAGACCCTTACAGCTTTTTGAAAGTTGGGTGGAGGACATCATCTCTGGTATAGGGTCCCACAGTTGCACCCCATCACCTTGAGCAGGACTCTTATAAGAGTCAATGCCTTGAGACCACAGGTTGGCACGAAGTCCCTCACTTCGTTACTAAGGATAATTTCATTCTTCAGGGCTGGGATGGTCTTTGTGGTGGGATGCAGGTCTGGAGAGCTGTTGTCATCCTATTATATAGATAAGAATAATGTATGTATTGTAAAAATGTCCCCTATCATGTTCCCTATTTTGTTTTTTTTGTCCACATTATGGTCCCCATCTTGTACATTATAACAAAGGTGCACTTTTTTTTAATATACACATTGGGACCATACGAATAATGACACTACAGCTACAGAGGTGACCGTCTGATAGCCCAGCTCGACTACCCATCTCTACTGAAGACCCTTACAGCTTTTGAAAGTTGGGTGTAGGACATCATCTCTGGTATAGGGTCCCACAGTTGCACCCCATCACCTTGAGCAGGACTCTTATAAGAGACAATGCCTTGAGACCACAGGTTGGCACGAAGTCTCTCACTTCGTCACTAAGGATGATTTCATTCTTCAGGGCTGGAGTGGTCTTTGTGGTAAGATGCAGGTCTGGAGAGCTGTTGTCATCCTATTATATAGATAAGAATAATGTATGTATTGTAGAAATGTCCCCTATCATGTTCCCTATTTTGTTTTTTTTGTCCACATTATGGTCCCCATCTTGTACATTATAACAAAGGTGCATTTTTTTTTAATATACACATTGGGACCATACGAATAATGACACTTCAGCTACAGAGGTGACCGTCTGATAGCCCAGCTCGACTACCCATCTCTACTGAAGACCCTTACAGCTTTTTGAAAGTTGGGTGGAGGACATCATCTCTGGTATAGGGTCCCACAGTTGCACCCCATCACCTTGAGCAGGACTCTTATAAGAGTCAATGCCTTGAGACCACAGGTTGGCACGAAGTCCCTCACTTCGTTACTAAGGATAATTTCATTCTTCAGGGCTGGGATGGTCTTTGTGGTGGGATGCAGGTCTGGAGAGCTGTTGTCATCCTATTATATAGATAAGAATAATGTATGTATTGTAGAAATGTCCCCTATCATGTTCCCTATTTTGTTTTTTTTGTCCACATTATGGTCCCCATCTTGTACATTATAACAAAGGTGCACTTTTTTTAATATACACATTGGGACCATACGAATAATGACACTACAGCTACAGAGGTGACCGTCTGATAGCCCAGCTCGACTACCCATCTCTACTGAAGACCCTTACAGCTTTTGAAAGTTGGGTGTAGGACATCATCTCTGGTATAGGGTCCCACAGTTGCACCCCATCACCTTGAGCAGGACTCTTATAAGAGACAATGCCTTGAGACCACAGGTTGGCACGAAGTCTCTCACTTCGTCACTAAGGATGATTTCATTCTTCAGGGCTGGAGTGGTCTTTGTGGTGGGATGCAGGTCTGGAGAGCTGTTGTCATCCTATTATATAGAGAAGAATAATGTATGTATTGTAGAAATGTCCCCTATCATGTTCCCTATTTTGTTTTTTTTGTCCACATTATGGTCCCCATCTTGTACATTATAACAAAGGTGCAATTTTTTTTAATATACACATTGGGACCATACGAATAATGACACTTCAGCTACAGAGGTGACCGTCTGATAGCCCAGCTCGACTACCCATCTCTACTGAAGACCCTTACAGCTTTTTGAAAGTTGGGTGGAGGACATCATCTCTGGTATAGGGTCCCACAGTTGCACCCCATCACCTTGAGCAGGACTCTTATAAGAGTCAATGCCTTGAGACCACAGGTTGGCACGAAGTTCCTCACTTCGTTACTAAGGATAATTTCATTCTTCAGGGCTGGGATGGTCTTTGTGGTGGGATGCAGGTCTGGAGAGCTGTTGTCATCCTATTATATAGATAAGAATAATGTATGTATTGTAGAAATGTCCCCTATCATGTTCCCTATTTTGTTATTTTGTCCACATTATGGTCCCCATCATGTACATTATAACAAAGGTGCACTTTTTTTTAATATACACATTAAGACCATACAAATAATGACACTACAGCTGCAGAGGTGACCGTCTGATAGCCCAGCTCGACTACCCATCTCTACTGAAGACCCTTACAGCTTTTGAAAGTTGGGTGTAGGACATCATCTCTGGTATAGGGTCCCACAGTTGCACCCCATCACCTTGAGCAGGACTCTTATAAGAGACAATGCCTTGAGACCACAGGTTGGCACGAAGTCTCTCACTTCGTCACTAAGGATGATTTCATTCTTCAGGGCTGGAGTGGTCTTTGTGGTGGGATGCAGGTCTGGAGAGCTGTTGTCATCCTATTATATAGATAAGAATAATGTATGTATTGTAGAAATGTCCCCTATCATGTTCCCTATTTTGTTTTTTTTGTCCACATTATGGTCCCCATCTTGTACATTATAACAAAGGTGCACCTTTTTTTAATATACACATTGGGACCATACGAATAATGACACTACAGCTACAGAGGTGACCGTCTGATAGCCCAGCTCGACTACCCATCTCTACTGAAGACCCTTACAGCTTTTTGAAAGTTAGGTGGAGGACATCATCTCTGGTATAGGGTCCCACAGTTGCACCCCATCACCTTGAGCAGGACTCTTATAAGAGTCAATGCCTTGAGACCACAGGTTGGCACGAAGTCCCTCACTTCGTTACTAAGGATAATTTCATTCTTCAGGGCTGGGATTGTCTTTGTGGTGGGATGCAGGTCTGGAGAGCTGTTGTCATCCTATTATATAGATAAGAATAATGTATGTATTGTAGAAATGTCCCCTATCATGTTCCCTATTTTGTTTTTTTTGTCCACATTATGGTCCCCATCTTGTACATTATAACAAAGGTGCACTTTTTTTTAATATACACATTGGGACCATACGAATAATGACACTACAGCTACAGAGGTGACCGTCTGATAGCCCAGCTCGACTACCCATCTCTACTGAAGACCCTTACAGCTTTTTGAAAGTTGGGTGGAGGACATCATCTCTGGTATAGGGTCCCACAGTTGCACCCCATCACCTTGAGCAGGACTCTTATAAGAGACAATGCCTTGAGACCACAGGTTGGCACGAAGTCTCTCACTTCGTTACTAAGGATTATTTCATTCTTCAGGGCTGGAGTGGTCTTTGTGGTGGGATGCAGGTCTGGAGAGCTGTTGTCATCCTATTATATAGATAAGAATAATGTATGTATTGTAGAAATGTCCCCTATCATGTTCCCTATTTTGTTTTTTTTGTCCACATTATGGTCCCCATCTTGTACATTATAACAAAGGTGCACTTTTTTTTAATATACACATTGGGACCATACGAATAATGACACTTCAGCTACAGAGGTGACCGTCTGATAGCCCAGCTCGACTACCCATCTCTACTGAAGACCCTTACAGCTTTTTGAAAGTTGGGTGGAGGACATCATCTCTGGTATAGGGTCCCACAGTTGCACCCCATCACCTTGAGCAGGACTCTTATAAGAGTCAATGCCTTGAGACCACAGGTTGGCACGAAGTCCCTCACTTCGTTACTAAGGATAATTTCATTCTTCAGGGCTGGGATGGTCTTTGTGGTGGGATGCAGGTCTGGAGAGCTGTTGTCATCCTATTATATAGATAAGAATAATGTATGTATTGTAGAAATGTCCCCTATCATGTTCCCTATTTTGTTTTTTTTGTCCACATTATGGTCCCCATCTTGTACATTATAACAAAGGTGCACTTTTTTTTAATATACACATTGGGACCATACGAATAATGACACTACAGCTACAGAGGTGACCGTCTGATAGCCCAGCTCGACTACCCATCTCTACTGAAGACCCTTACAGCTTTTGAAAGTTGGGTGTAGGACATCATCTCTGGTATAGGGTCCCACAGTTGCACCCCATCACCTTGAGCAGGACTCTTATAAGAGACAATGCCTTGAGACCACAGGTTGGCATGAAGTCTCTCACTTCGTCACTAAGGATGATTTCATTCTTCAGGGCTGGAGTGGTCTTTGTGGTGGGATGCAGGTCTGGAGAGCTGTTGTCATCCTATTATATAGATAAGAATAATGTATGTATTGTAGAAATGTCCCCTATCATGTTCCCTATTTTGTTTTTTTTGTCCACATTATGGTCCCCATCTTGTACATTATAACAAAGGTGCACTTTTTTTTAATATACACATTGGGACCATACGAATAATGACACTTCAGCTACAGAGGTGACCGTCTGATAGCCCAGCTCGACTACCCATCTCTACTGAAGACCCTTACAGCTTTTTGAAAGTTGGGTGGAGGACATCATCTCTGGTATAGGGTCCCACAGTTGCACCCCATCACCTTGAGCAGGACTCTTATAAGAGTCAATGCCTTGAGACCACAGGTTGGCACGAAGTCCCTCACTTCGTTACTAAGGATAATTTCATTCTTCAGGGCTGGGATGGTCTTTGTGGTGGGATGCAGGTCTGGAGAGCTGTTGTCATCCTATTATATAGATAAGAATAATGTATGTATTGTAAAAATGTCCCCTATCATGTTCCCTATTTTGTTTTTTTTGTCCACATTATGGTCCCCATCTTGTACATTATAACAAAGGTGCACTTTTTTTTAATATACACATTGGGACCATACGAATAATGACACTACAGCTACAGAGGTGACCGTCTGATAGCCCAGCTCGACTACCCATCTCTACTGAAGACCCTTACAGCTTTTGAAAGTTGGGTGTAGGACATCATCTCTGGTATAGGGTCCCACAGTTGCACCCCATCACCTTGAGCAGGACTCTTATAAGAGACAATGCCTTGAGACCACAGGTTGGCACGAAGTCTCTCACTTCGTCACTAAGGATGATTTCATTCTTCAGGGCTGGAGTGGTCTTTGTGGTAAGATGCAGGTCTGGAGAGCTGTTGTCATCCTATTATATAGATAAGAATAATGTATGTATTGTAGAAATGTCCCCTATCATGTTCCCTATTTTGTTTTTTTTGTCCACATTATGGTCCCCATCTTGTACATTATAACAAAGGTGCATTTTTTTTTAATATACACATTGGGACCATACGAATAATGACACTTCAGCTACAGAGGTGACCGTCTGATAGCCCAGCTCGACTACCCATCTCTACTGAAGACCCTTACAGCTTTTTGAAAGTTGGGTGGAGGACATCATCTCTGGTATAGGGTCCCACAGTTGCACCCCATCACCTTGAGCAGGACTCTTATAAGAGTCAATGCCTTGAGACCACAGGTTGGCACGAAGTCCCTCACTTCGTTACTAAGGATAATTTCATTCTTCAGGGCTGGGATGGTCTTTGTGGTGGGATGCAGGTCTGGAGAGCTGTTGTCATCCTATTATATAGATAAGAATAATGTATGTATTGTAGAAATGTCCCCTATCATGTTCCCTATTTTGTTTTTTTTGTCCACATTATGGTCCCCATCTTGTACATTATAACAAAGGTGCACTTTTTTTAATATACACATTGGGACCATACGAATAATGACACTACAGCTACAGAGGTGACCGTCTGATAGCCCAGCTCGACTACCCATCTCTACTGAAGACCCTTACAGCTTTTGAAAGTTGGGTGTAGGACATCATCTCTGGTATAGGGTCCCACAGTTGCACCCCATCACCTTGAGCAGGACTCTTATAAGAGACAATGCCTTGAGACCACAGGTTGGCACGAAGTCTCTCACTTCGTCACTAAGGATGATTTCATTCTTCAGGGCTGGAGTGGTCTTTGTGGTGGGATGCAGGTCTGGAGAGCTGTTGTCATCCTATTATATAGAGAAGAATAATGTATGTATTGTAGAAATGTCCCCTATCATGTTCCCTATTTTGTTTTTTTTGTCCACATTATGGTCCCCATCTTGTACATTATAACAAAGGTGCAATTTTTTTTAATATACACATTGGGACCATACGAATAATGACACTTCAGCTACAGAGGTGACCGTCTGATAGCCCAGCTCGACTACCCATCTCTACTGAAGACCCTTACAGCTTTTTGAAAGTTGGGTGGAGGACATCATCTCTGGTATAGGGTCCCACAGTTGCACCCCATCACCTTGAGCAGGACTCTTATAAGAGTCAATGCCTTGAGACCACAGGTTGGCACGAAGTTCCTCACTTCGTTACTAAGGATAATTTCATTCTTCAGGGCTGGGATGGTCTTTGTGGTGGGATGCAGGTCTGGAGAGCTGTTGTCATCCTATTATATAGATAAGAATAATGTATGTATTGTAGAAATGTCCCCTATCATGTTCCCTATTTTGTTATTTTGTCCACATTATGGTCCCCATCATGTACATTATAACAAAGGTGCACTTTTTTTTAATATACACATTAAGACCATACAAATAATGACACTACAGCTGCAGAGGTGACCGTCTGATAGCCCAGCTCGACTACCCATCTCTACTGAAGACCCTTACAGCTTTTGAAAGTTGGGTGTAGGACATCATCTCTGGTATAGGGTCCCACAGTTGCACCCCATCACCTTGAGCAGGACTCTTATAAGAGACAATGCCTTGAGACCACAGGTTGGCACGAAGTCTCTCACTTCGTCACTAAGGATGATTTCATTCTTCAGGGCTGGAGTGGTCTTTGTGGTGGGATGCAGGTCTGGAGAGCTGTTGTCATCCTATTATATAGATAAGAATAATGTATGTATTGTAGAAATGTCCCCTATCATGTTCCCTATTTTGTTTTTTTTGTCCACATTATGGTCCCCATCTTGTACATTATAACAAAGGTGCACCTTTTTTTAATATACACATTGGGACCATACGAATAATGACACTACAGCTACAGAGGTGACCGTCTGATAGCCCAGCTCGACTACCCATCTCTACTGAAGACCCTTACAGCTTTTTGAAAGTTAGGTGGAGGACATCATCTCTGGTATAGGGTCCCACAGTTGCACCCCATCACCTTGAGCAGGACTCTTATAAGAGTCAATGCCTTGAGACCACAGGTTGGCACGAAGTCCCTCACTTCGTTACTAAGGATAATTTCATTCTTCAGGGCTGGGATTGTCTTTGTGGTGGGATGCAGGTCTGGAGAGCTGTTGTCATCCTATTATATAGATAAGAATAATGTATGTATTGTAGAAATGTCCCCTATCATGTTCCCTATTTTGTTTTTTTTGTCCACATTATGGTCCCCATCTTGTACATTATAACAAAGGTGCACTTTTTTTTAATATACACATTGGGACCATACGAATAATGACACTACAGCTACAGAGGTGACCGTCTGATAGCCCAGCTCGACTACCCATCTCTACTGAAGACCCTTACAGCTTTTTGAAAGTTGGGTGGAGGACATCATCTCTGGTATAGGGTCCCACAGTTGCACCCCATCACCTTGAGCAGGACTCTTATAAGAGTCAATACCTTGAGACCACAGGTTGGCACGAAGTCCCTCACTTCGTTACTAAGGATAATTTCATTCTTCAGGGCTGGGATGGTCTTTGTGGTGGGATGCAGGTCTGGAGAGCTGTTGTCATCCTATTATATAGATAAGAATAATGTATGTATTGTAGAAATGTCCCCTATCATGTTCCCTATTTTGTTTTTTTTGTCCACATTATGGTCCCCATCTTGTACATTATAACAAAGGTGCACTTTTTTTTAATATACACATTGGGACCATACGAATAATGACACTACAGCTACAGAGGTGACCGTCTGATAGCCCAGCTCGACTACCCATCTCTACTGAAGACCCTTACAGCTTTTTGAAAGTTGGGTGGAGGACATCATCTCTGGTATAGGGTCCCACAGTTGCACCCCATCACCTTGAGCAGGACTCTTATAAGAGTCAATGCCTTGAGACCACAGGTTGGCACGAAGTCCCTCACTTCGTTACTAAGGATAATTTCATTCTTCAGGGCTGGGATGGTCTTTGTGGTGGGATGCAGGTCTGGAGAGCTGTTGTCATCCTATTATATAGATAAGAATAATGTATGTATTGTAGAAATGTCCCCTATCATGTTCCCTATTTTGTTATTTTGTCCACATTATGGTCCCCATCATGTACATTATAACAAAGGTGCACTTTTTTTTAATATACACATTAAGACCATACAAATAATGACACTACAGCTACAGAGGTGACCGTCTGATAGCCCAGCTCGACTACCCATCTCTACTGAAGACCCTTACAGCTTTTGAAAGTTGGGTGTAGGACATCATCTCTGGTATAGGGTCCCACAGTTGCACCCCATCACCTTGAGCAGGACTCTTATAAGAGACAATGCCTTGAGACCACAGGTTGGCACGAAGTCTCTCACTTCGTCACTAAGGATGATTTCATTCTTCAGGGCTGGAGTGGTCTTTGTGGTGGGATGCAGGTCTGGAGAGCTGTTGTCATCCTATTATATAGATAAGAATAATGTATGTATTGTAGAAATGTCCCCTATCATGTTCCCTATTTTGTTTTTTTTGTCCACATTATGGTCCCCATCTTGTACATTATAACAAAGGTGCACCTTTTTTTAATATACACATTGGGACCATACGAATAATGACACTACAGCTACAGAGGTGACCGTCTGATAGCCCAGCTCGACTACCCATCTCTACTGAAGACTCTTACAGCTTTTTGAAAGTTAGGTGGAGGACATCATCTCTGGTATAGGGTCCCACAGTTGCACCCCATCACCTTGAGCAGGACTCTTATAAGAGTCAATGCCTTGAGACCACAGGTTGGCACGAAGTCCCTCACTTCGTTACTAAGGATAATTTCATTCTTCAGGGCTGGGATGGTCTTTGTGGTGGGATGCAGGTCTGGAGAGCTGTTGTCATCCTATTATATAGATAAGAATAATGTATGTATTGTAGAAATGTCCCCTATAATGTTCCCTATTTTGTTATTTTGTCCACATTATGGTCCCCATCATGTACATTATAACAAAGGTGCACTTTTTTTTAATATACACATTAAGACCATACAAATAATGACACTACAGCTGCAGAGGTGACCGTCTGATAGCCCAGCTCGACTACCCATCTCTACTGAAGACCCTTACAGCTTTTGAAAGTTGGGTGTAGGACATCATCTCTGGTATAGGGTCCCACAGTTGCACCCCATCACCTTGAGCAGGACTCTTATAAGAGACAATGCCTTGAGACCACAGGTTGGCACGAAGTCTCTCACTTCGTCACTAAGGATGATTTCATTCTTCAGGGCTGGAGTGGTCTTTGTGTTGGGATGCAGGTCTGGAGAGCTGTTGTCATCCTATTATATAGATAAGAATAATGTATGTATTGTAGAAATGTCCCCTATCATGTTCCCTATTTTGTTTTTTTTGTCCACATTATGGTCCCCATCTTGTACATTATAACAAAGGTGCACCTTTTTTTAATATACACATTGGGACCATACGAATAATGACACTACAGCTACAGAGGTGACCGTCTGATAGCCCAGCTCGACTACCCATCTCTACTGAAGACCCTTACAGCTTTTTGAAAGTTAGGTGGAGGACATCATCTCTGGTATAGGGTCCCACAGTTGCACCCCATCACCTTGAGCAGGACTCTTATAAGAGTCAATGCCTTGAGACCACAGGTTGGCACGAAGTCCCTCACTTCGTTACTAAGGATAATTTCATTCTTCAGGGCTGGGATGGTCTTTGTGGTGGGATGCAGGTCTGGAGAGCTGTTGTCATCCTATTATATAGATAAGAATAATGTATGTATTGTAGAAATGTCCCCTATCATGTTCCCTATTTTGTTTTTTTTGTCCACATTATGGTCCCCATCTTGTACATTATAACAAAGGTGCACTTTTTTTTAATATACACATTGGGACCATACGAATAATGACACTACAGCTACAGAGGTGACCGTCTGATAGCCCAGCTCGACTACCCATCTCTACTGAAGACCCTTACAGCTTTTTGAAAGTTGGGTGGAGGACATCATCTCTGGTATAGGGTCCCACAGTTGCACCCCATCACCTTGAGCAGGACTCTTATAAGAGTCAATGCCTTGAGACCACAGGTTGGCACGAAGTCCCTCACTTTGTTACTAAGGATAATTTCATTCTTCAGGGCTGGGATGGTCTTTGTGGTGGGATGCAGGTCTGGAGAGCTGTTGTCATCCTATTATATAAATAAGAATAATGTATGTATTGTAGAAATGTCCCCTATCATGTTCCCTATTTTGTTTTTTTTGTCCACATTATGGTCCCCATCTTGTACATTATAACAAAGGTGCATTTTTTTTAATATACACATTGGGACCATACGAATAATGACACTTCAGCTACAGAGGTGACCGTCTGATAGCCCAGCTCGACTACCCATCTCTACTGAAGACCCTTACAGCTTTTGAAAGTTGGGTGTAGGACATCATCTCTGGTATAGGGTCCCACAGTTGCACCCCATCACCTTGAGCAGGACTCTTATAAGAGTCAATGCCTTGAGACCACAGGTTGGCACGAAGTCTCTCACTTCGTCACTAAGGATGATTTCATTCTTCAGGGCTGGAGTGGTCTTTGTGGTGGGATGCAGGTCTGGAGAGCTGTTGTCATCCTATTATATAGATAAGAATAATGTATGTATTGTAGAAATGTCCCCTATCATGTTCCCTATTTTGTTTTTTTTGTCCACATTATGGTCCCCATCTTGTACATTATAACAAGGGTGCACCTTTTTTTAATATACACATTGTGACCATACGAATAATGACACTACAGCTACAAAGGTGACCGTCTGATAGCCCAGCTCGACTACCCATCTCTACTGAAGACCCTTACAGCTTTTTGAAAGTTAGGTGGAGGACATCATCTCTGGTATAGGGTCCCACAGTTGCACCCCATCACCTTGAGCAGGACTCTTAAAGAGTCAATGCCTTGAGACCACAGGTTGGCACGAAGTCCCTCACTTCGTTACTAAGGATAATTTCATTCTTCAGGGCTGGGATGGTCTTTGTGGTGGGATGCAGGTCTGGAGAGCTGTTGTCATCCTATTATATAGATAAGAATAATGTATGTATTGTAGAAATGTCCCCTATCATGTTCCCTATTTTGTTTTTTTTGTCCACATTATGGTCCCCATCTTGTACATTATAACAAAGGTGCACTTTTTTTTAATATACACATTGGGACCATACGAATAATGACACTACAGCTACAGAGGTGACCGTCTGATAGCCCAGGTCGACTACCCATCTCTACTGAAGACCCTTACAGCTTTTGAAAGTTGGGTGTAGGACATCATCTCTGGTATAGGGTCCCACAGTTGCACCCCATCACCTTGAGCAGGACTCTTATAAGAGACAATGCCTTGAGACCACAGGTTGGCACGAAGTCTCTCACTTCGTCACTAAGGATGATTTCATTCTTCAGGCCTGGAGTGGTCTTTGTGGTGGGATGCAGGTCTGGAGAGCTGTTGTCATCCTATTATATAGATAAGAATAATGTATGTATTGTAGAAATGTCCCCTATCATGTTCCCTATTTTGTTTTTTTTGTCCACATTATGGTCCCCATCTTGTACATTATAACAAAGGTGCACTTTTTTTTAATATACACATTGGGACCATACGAATAATGACACTTCAGCTACAGAGGTGACCGTCTGATAGCCCAGCTCGACTACCCATCTCTACTGAAGACCCTTACAGCTTTTTGAAAGTTGGGTGGAGGACATCATCTCTGGTATAGGGTCCCACAGTTGCACCCCATCACCTTGAGCAGGACTCTTATAAGAGTCAATGCCTTGAGACCACAGGTTGGCACGAAGTCCCTCACTTCGTTACTAAGGATAATTTCATTCTTCAGGGCTGGGATGGTCTTTGTGGTGGGATGCAGGTCTGGAGAGCTGTTGTCATCCTATTATATAGATAAGAATAATGTATGTATTGTAGAAATATCCCCTATCATGTTCCCTATTTTGTTTTTTTTGTCCACATTATGGTCCCCATCTTGTACATTATAACAAAGGTGCACTTTTTTTTAATATACACATTGGGACCATACGAATAATGACACTACAGCTACAGAGGTGACCGTCTGATAGCCCAGCTCGACTACCCATCTCTACTGAAGACCCTTACAGCTTTTTGAAAGTTGGGTGGAGGACATCATCTCTGGTATAGGGTCCCACAGTTGCACCCCATCACCTTGAGCAGGACTCTTATAAGAGACAATGCCTTGAGACCACAGGTTGGCACGAAGTCTCTCACTTCGTCACTAAGGATGATTTCATTCTTCAGGGCTGGAGTGGTCTTTGTGGTGGGATGCAGGTCTGGAGAGCTGTTGTCATCCTATTATATAGATAAGAATAATGGATGTATTGTAGAAATGTCCCCTATCATGTTCCCTATTTTGTTTTTTTTGTCCACATTATGGTCCCCATCTTGTACATTATAACAAAGGTGCACTTTTTTTTAATATACACATTGGGACCATACGAATAATGACACTTCAGCTACAGAGGTGACCGTCTGATAGCCCAGCTCGACTACCCATCTCTACTGAAGACCCTTACAGCTTTTTGAAAGTTGGGTGGAGGACATCATCTCTGGTATAGGGTCCCACAGTTGCACCCCATCACATTGAGCAGGACTCTTATAAGAGTCAATGCCTTGAGACCACAGGTTGGCACGAAGTCCCTCACTTCGTTACTAAGGATAATTTCATTCTTCAGGGCTGGGATGGTCTTTGTGGTGGGATGCAGGTCTGGAGAGCTGTTGTCATCCTATTATATAGATAAGAATAATGTATGTATTGTAGAAATGTCCCCTATCATGTTCCCTATTTTGTTTTTTTTGTCCACATTATGGTCCCCATCTTGTACATTATAACAAAGGTGCACTTTTTTTTAATATACACATTGGGACCATACGAATAATGACACTACAGCTACAGAGTTGACCGTCTGATAGCCCAGCTCGACTACCCATCTCTACTGAAGACCCTTACAGCTTTTTGAAAGTTGGGTGGAGGACATCATCTCTGGTATAGGGTCCCACAGTTGCACCCTATCACCTTGAGCAGGACTCTTATAAGAGTCAATGCCTTGAGACCACAGGTTGGCACGAAGTCCCTCACTTCGTTACTAAGGATAATTTCATTCTTCAGGGCTGGGATGGTCTTTGTTGTGGGATGCATGTCTGGAGAGCTGTTGTCATCCTATTATATAGATAAGAATAATGTATGTATTGTAGAAATGTCCCCTATCATGTTCCCTATTTTGTTTTTTTGTCCACATTATGGTCCCCATCATGTACATTATAACAAAGGTGCACTTTTTTTTAATATACACATTAAGACCATACAAATAATGACACTACAGCTGCAGAGGTGACCGTCTGATAGCCCAGCTCGACTACCCATCTCTACTGAAGACCCTTACAGCTTTTGAAAGTTGGGTGTAGGACATCATCTCTGGTATAGGGTACCACAGTTGCACCCCATCACCTTGAGCAGGACTCTTATAAGAGACAATGCCTTGAGACCACAGGTTGGCACGAAGTCTCTCACTTCGTCACTAAGGATGATTTCATTCTTCAGGGCTGGAGTGGTCTTTGTGGTGGGATGCAGGTCTGGAGAGCTGTTGTCATCCTATTATATAAATAAGAATAATGTATGTATTGTAGAAATGTCCCCTATCATGTTCCCTATTTTGTTTTTTTTGTCCACATTATGGTCCCCATCTTGTACATTATAACAAAGGTGCACTTTTTTTTAATATACACATTGGGACCATACGAATAATGACACTTCAGCTACAGAGGTGACCGTCTGATAGCCCAGCTCGACTACCCATCTCTACTGAAGACCCTTACAGCTTTTTGAAAGTTGGGTGGAGGACATCATCTCTGGTATAGGGTCCCACAGTTGCACCCCATCACCTTGAGCAGGACTCTTATAAGAGTCAATGCCTTGAGACCACAGGTTGGCACGAAGTCCCTAACTTCGTTACTAAGGATAATTTCATTCTTCAGGGCTGGGATGGTCTTTGTGGTGGGATGCAGGTCTGGAGAGCTGTTGTCATCCTATTATATAGATAAGAATAATGTATGTATTGTAGAAATGTCCCCTATCATGTTCCCTATTTTGTTTTTTTTGTCCACATTATGGTCCCCATCTTGTACATTATAACAAAGGTGCACTTTTTCTTAATATACACATTGGGACCATACGAATAATGACACTTCAGCTACAGAGGTGACCGTCTGATAGCCCAGCTCGACTACCCATCTCTACTGAAGACTCTTACAGCTTTTTGAAAGTTGGGTGGAGGACATCATCTCTGGTATAGGGTCCCACAGTTGCACCCCATCACCTTGAGCAGGACTCTTATAAGAGACAATGCCTTGAGACCACAGGTTGGCACGAAGTCCCTCACTTCGTTACTAAGGATAATTTCATTCTTCAGGGCTGGGATGGTCTTTGTGGTGGGATGCAGGTCTGGAGAGCTGTTGTCATCCTATTATATAGATAAAAATAATGTATGTATTGTAGAAATGTCCCCTATCATGTTCCCTATTTTGTTTTTTTTGTCCACATTATGGTCCCCATCTTGTACATTATAACAAAGGTGCACTTTTTTTTAATATACACATTGGGACCATACGAATAATGACACTACAGCTACAGAGGTGACCGTCTGATAGCCCAGCTCGACTACCCATCTCTACTGAAGACCCTTACAGCTTTTTGAAAGTTGGGTGGAGGACATCATCTCTGGTATAGGGTCCCACAGTTGCACCCCATCACCTTGAGCAGGACTCTTATAAGAGTCAATGCCTTGAGACCACAGGTTGGCACGAAGTCTCTCACTTCGTCACTAAGGATGATTTCATTCTTCAGGCAGGGCTGGAGTGGTCTTTGTGGTGGGATGCAGGTCTGGAGAGCTGTTGTCATCCTATTATATAGATAAGAATAATGTATGTATTGTAGAAATGTCCCCTATCATGTTCCCTATTTTGTTTTTTTTGTCCACATTATGGTCCCCATCTTGTACATTATAACAAAGGTGCACCTTTTTTTAATATACACATTGGGACCATACGAATAATGACACTACAGCTACAGAGGTGACCGTCTGATAGCCCAGCTCGACTACCCATCTCTACTGAAGACCCTTACAGCTTTTTGAAAGTTAGGTGGAGGACATCATCTCTGGTATAGGGTCCCACAGTTGCACCCCATCACCTTGAGCAGGACTCTTATAAGAGTCAATGCCTTGAGACCACAGGTTGGCACGAAGTCCCTCACTTCGTTACTAAGGATAATTTCATTCTTCAGGGCTGGGATGGTCTTTGTGGTGGGATGCAGGTCTGGAGAGCTGTTGTCATCCTATTATATAGATAAGAATAATGTATGTATTGTAGAAATGTCCCCTATCATGTTCCCTATTTTGTTTTTTTCGTCCACATTATGGTCCCCATCTTGTACATTATAACAAAGGTGCACTTTTTTTTAATATACACATTGGGACCATGCGAATACAGACACTACAGCTACAGAGGTGACCATCTGATAGCGCAGCTCGACTACCCATCTCTACTGAAGACCCTTACAGCTTTTTGAAAGTTGGGTGGAGGACATCATCTCTGGTATAGGGTCCCACAGTTGCACCCCATCACCTTGAGCAGGACTCTTATAAGAGTCAATGCCTTGAGACCACAGGTTGGCACGAAGTCCCTCACTTCGTTACTAAGGATAATTTCATTCTTCAGGGCTGGGATGGTCTTTGTGGTGGGATGCAGGTCTGGAGAGCTGTTGTCATCCTATTATATAAATAAGAATAATGTATGTATTGTAGAAATGTCCCCTATCATGTTCCCTATTTTGTTTTTTTTGTCCACATTATGGTCCCCATCTTGTACATTATAACAAAGGTGCACTTTTTTTTAATATACACATTGGGACCATACGAATAATGACACTTCAGCTACAGAGGTGACCGTCTGATAGCCCAGCTCGACTACCCATCTCTACTGAAGACCCTTACAGCTTTTTGAAAGTTGGGTGGAGGACATCATCTCTGGTATAGGGTCCCACAGTTGCACCCCATCACCTTGAGCAGGACTCTTATAAGAGTCAATGCCTTGAGACCACAGGTTGGCACGAAGTCCCTCACTTCGTTACTAAGGATAATTTCATTCTTCAGGGCTGGGATGGTCTTTGTGGTGGGATGCAGGTCTGGAGAGCTGTTGTCATCCTATTATATAGATAAGAATAATGTATGTATTGTAGAAATGTCCCCTATCATGTTCCCTATTTTGTTTTTTTTGTCCACATTATGGTCCCCATCTTGTACATTATAACAAAGGTGCACTTTTTTTTAATATACACATTGGGACCATACGAATAATGACACTACAGCTGCAGAGGTGACCGTATGATAGCCCAGCTCGACTACCCATCTCTACTGAAGACCCTTACAGCTTTTTGAAAGTTGGGTGGAGGACATCATCTCTGGTATAGGGTCCCACAGTTGCACCCTATCACCTTGAGCAGGACTCTTATAAGAGTCAATGCCTTGAGACCACAGGTTGGCACGAAGTCCCTCACTTCGTTACTAAGGATAATTTCATTCTTCAGGGCTGGGATGGTCTTTGTGGTGGGATGCAGGTCTGGAGAGCTGTTGTCATCCTATTATATAGATAAGAATAATGTATGTATTGTAGAAATGTCCCCTATCATGTTTCCTATTTTGTTATTTTGTCCACATTATGGTCCCCATCATGTACATTATAACAAAGGTGCACTTTTTTTTAATATACACATTAAGACCATACAAATAATGACACTACAGCTGCAGAGGTGACCGTCTGATAGCCCAGCTCGACTACCCATCTCTACTGAAGACCCTTACAGCTTTTGAAAGTTGGGTGTAGGACATCATCTCTGGTATAGGGTCCCACAGTTGCACCCCATCACCTTGAGCAGGACTCTTATAAGAGTCAATGCCTTGAGACCACAGGTTGGCACGAAGTCCCTAACTTCGTTACTAAGGATAATTTCATTCTTCAGGGCTGGGATGGTCTTTGTGGTGGGATGCAGGTCTGGAGAGCTGTTGTCATCCTATTATATAGATAAGAATAATGTATGTATTGTAGAAATGTCCCCTATCATGTTCCCTATTTTGTTTTTTTTGTCCACATTATGGTCCCCATCTTGTACATTATAACAAAGGTGCACCTTTTTTTAATATACACATTGGGACCATACGAATAATGACACTACAGCTACAGAGGTGACCGTCTGATAGCCCAGCTCGACTACCCATCTCTACTGAAGACCCTTACAGCTTTTTGAAAGTTAGGTGGAGGACATCATCTCTGGTATAGGGTCCCACAGTTGCACCCCATCACCTTGAGCAGGACTCTTATAAGAGTCAATGCCTTGAGACCACAGGTTGGCACGAAGTCCCTCACTTCGTTACTAAGGATAATTTCATTCTTCAGGGCTGGGATGGTCTTTGTGGTGGGATGCAGGTCTGGAGAGCTGTTGTCATCCTATTATATAGATAAGAATAATGTATGTATTGTAGAAATGTCCCCTATCATGTTCCCTATTTTGTTTTTTTTGTCCACATTATGGTCCCCATCTTGTACATTATAACAAAGGTGCACTTTTTTTTAATATACACATTGGGACCATACGAATAATGACACTACAGCTACAGAGGTGACCGTCTGATAGCGCAGCTCGACTACCCATCTCTACTGAAGACCCTTACAGCTTTTTGAAAGTTGGGTGGAGGACATCATCTCTGGTATAGGGTCCCACAGTTGCACCCCATCACCTTGAGCAGGACTCTTATAAGAGTCAATGCCTTGAGACCACAGGTTGGCACGAAGTCCCTCACTTCGTTACTAAGGATAATTTCATTCTTCAGGGCTGGGATGGTCTTTGTGGTGGGATGCAGGTCTGGAGAGCTGTTGTCATCCTATTATATAAATAAGAATAATGTATGTATTGTAGAAATGTCCCCTATCATGTTCCCTATTTTGTTTTTTTTGTCCACATTATGGTCCCCATCTTGTACATTATAACAAAGGTGCACTTTTTTTTAATATACACATTGGGACCATACGAATAATGACACTTCAGCTACAGAGGTGACCGTCTGATAGCCCAGCTCGACTACCCATCTCTACTGAAGACCCTTACAGCTTTTTGAAAGTTGGGTGGAGGACATCATCTCTGGTATAGGGTCCCACAGTTGCACCCCATCACCTTGAGCAGGACTCTTATAAGAGTCAATGCCTTGAGACCACAGGTTGGCACGAAGTCCCTAACTTCGTTACTAAGGATAATTTCATTCTTCAGGGCTGGGATGGTCTTTGTGGTGGGATGCAGGTCTGGAGAGCTGTTGTCATCCTATTATATAGATAAGAATAATGTATGTATTGTAGAAATGTCCCCTATCATGTTCCCTATTTTGTTTTTTTTGTCCACATTATGGTCCCCATCTTGTACATTATAACAAAGGTGCACTTTTTTTTAATATACACATTGGGACCATACGAATAATGACACTACAGCTGCAGAGGTGACCGTCTGATAGCCCAGCTCGACTACCCATCTCTACTGAAGACCCTTGCAGCTTTTTGAAAGTTGGGTGGAGGACATCATCTCTGGTATAGGGTCCCACAGTTGCACCCTATCACCTTGAGCAGGACTCTTATAAGAGTCAATGCCTTGAGACCACAGGTTGGCACGAAGTCCCTCACTTCGTTACTAAGGATAATTTCATTCTTCAGGGCTGGGATGGTCTTTGTGGTGGGATGCAGGTCTGGAGAGCTGTTGTCATCCTATTATATAGATAAGAATAATGTATGTATTGTAGAAATGTCCCCTATCATGTTCCCTATTTTGTTATTTTGTCCACATTATGGTCCGCATCATGTACATTATAACAAAGGTGCACTTTTTTTTAATATACACATTAAGACCATACGAATAATGACACTACAGCTACAGAGGTGACCGTCTGATAGCCCAGCTCGACTACCCATCTCTACTGAAGACCCTTACAGCTTTTGAAAGTTGGGTGTAGGACATCATCTCTGGTATAGGGTCCCACAGTTGCACCCCATCACCTTGAGCAGGACTCTTATAAGAGACAATGCCTTGAGACCACAGGTTGGCACGAAGTCCCTCACTTCGTCACTAAGGATGATTTCATTCTTCAGGGCTGGAGTGGTCTTTGTGGTGGGATGCAGGTCTGGAGAGCTGTTGTCATCCTATTATATAGATAAGAATAATGTATGTATTGTAAAAATGTCCCCTATCATGTTCCCTATTTTGTTTTTTTTGTCCACATTATGGTCCCCATCTTGTACATTATAACAAAGGTGCACCTTTTTTTAATATACACATTGGGACCATACGAATAATGACACTACAGCTACAGAGGTCACCGTCTGATAGCCCAGCTCGACTACCCATCTCTACTGAAGACCCTTACAGCTTTTTGAAAGTTAGGTGGAGGACATCATCTCTGGTATAGGGTCCCACAGTTGCACCCCATCACCTTGAGCAGGACTCTTATAAGAGTCAATGCCTTGAGACCACAGGTTGGCACGAAGTCCCTCACTTCGTTACTAAGGATAATTTCATTCTTCAGGGCTGGGATGGTCTTTGTGGTGGGATGCAGGTCTGGAGAGCTGTTGTCATCCTATTATATAGATAAGAATAATGTATGTATTGTAGAAATGTCCCCCATCATGTTCCCTATTTTGTTATTTTGTCCACATTATGGTCCCCATCATGTACATTATAACAAAGGTGCACTTTTTTTTAATATACACATTAAGACCATACAAATAATGACACTACAGCTGCAGAGGTGACCGTCTGATAGCCCAGCTCGACTACCCATCTCTACTGAAGACCCTTACAGCTTTTGAAAGTTGGGTGTAGGACATCATCTCTGGTATAGGGTCCCACAGTTGCACCCCATCACCTTGAGCAGGACTCTTATAAGAGACAATGCCTTGAGACCACAGGTTGGCACGAAGTCTCTCACTTCGTCACTAAGGATGATTTCATTCTTCAGGGCTGGAGTGGTCTTTGTGGTGGGATGCAGGTCTGGAGAGCTGTTGTCATCCTATTATATAGATAAGAATAATGTATGTATTGTAGAAATGTCCCCTATCATGTTCCCTATTTTGTTTTTTTTGTCCACATTATGGTCCCCATCTTGTACATTATAACAAAGGTGCACCTTTTTTTAATATACACATTGGGACCATACGAATAATGACACTACAGCTACAGAGGTGACCGTCTGATAGCCCAGCTCGACTACCCATCTCTACTGAAGACCCTTACAGCTTTTTGAAAGTTAGGTGGAGGACATCATCTCTGGTATAGGGTCCCACAGTTGCACCCCATCACCTTGAGCAGGACTCTTATAAGAGTCAATGCCTTGAGACCACAGGTTGGCACGAAGTCCCTCACTTCGTTACTAAGGATAATTTCATTCTTCAGGGCTGGGATGGTCTTTGTGGTGGGATGCAGGTCTGGAGAGCTGTTGTCATCCTATTATATAGATAAGAATAATGTATGTATTGTAGAAATGTCCCCTATCATGTTCCCTATTTTGTTTTTTTTGTCCACATTATGGTCCCCATCTTGTACATTATAACAAAGGTGCACTTTTTTTTAATATACACATTGGGACCATACGAATAATGACACTACAGCTACAGAGGTGACCGTCTGATAGCGCAGCTCGACTACCCATCTCTACTGAAGACCCTTACAGCTTTTTGAAAGTTGGGTGGAGGACATCATCTCTGGTATAGGGTCCCACAGTTGCACCCCATCACCTTGAGCAGGACTCTTATAAGAGTCAATGCCTTGAGACCACAGGTTGGCACGAAGTCCCTCACTTCGTTACTAAGGATAATTTCATTCTTCAGGGCTGGGATGGTCTTTGTGGTGGGATGCAGGTCTGGAGAGCTGTTGTCATCCTATTATATAGATAAGAATAATGTATGTATTGTAGAAATGTCCCCTATCATGTTCCCTATTTTGTTTTTTTTGTCCACATTATGGTCCCCATCTTGTACATTATAACAAACGTGCACTTTTTTTAATATACACATTGGGACCATACGAATAATGACACTACAGCTACAGAGGTGACCGTCTGATAGCCCAGCTCGACTACCCATCTCTACTGAAGACCCTTACAGCTTTTGAAAGTTGGGTGTAGGACATCATCTCTGGTATAGGGTCCCACAGTTGCACCCCATCACCTTGAGCAGGACTCTTATAAGAGACAATGCCTTGAGACCACAGGTTGGCACGAAGTCTCTCACTTCGTCACTAAGGATGATTTCATTCTTCAGGGCTGGAGTGGTCTTTGTGGTGGGATGCAGGTCTGGAGAGCTGTTGTCATCCTATTATATAGATAAGAATAATGTATGTATTGTAGAAATGTCCCCTATCATGTTCCCTATATTGTTTTTTTTGTCCACATTATGGTCCCCATCTTGTACATTATAACAAAGGTGCAATTTTTTTTAATATACACATTGGGACCATACGAATAATGACACTTCAGCTACAGAGGTGACCGTCTGATAGCCCAGCTCGACTACCCATCTCTACTGAAGACCCTTACAGCTTTTTGAAAGTTGGGTGGAGGACATCATCTCTGGTATAGGGTCCCACAGTTGCACCCTATCACCTTGAGCAGGACTCTTATAAGAGTCAATGCCTTGAGACCACAGGTTGGCACGAAGTCCCTCACTTCGTTCCTAAGGATAATTTCATTCTTCAGGGCTGGGATGGTCTTTGTGGTGGGATGCAGGTCTGGAGAGCTGTTGTCATCCTATTATATAGATAAGAATAATGTATGTATTGTAGAAATGTCCCCTATCATGTTCCCTATTTTGTTTTTTTTGTCCACATTATGGTCCCCATCTTGTACATTATAACAAAGGTGCACTTTTTTTTAATATACACATTGGGACCATACGAATAATGACACTACAGCTACAGAGGTGACCGTCTGATAGCCCAGCTCGACTACCCATCTCTACTGAAGACCCTTACAGCTTTTTGAAAGTTGGGTGGAGGACATCATCTCTGGTATAGGGTCCCACAGTTGCACCCCATCACCTTGAGCAGGACTCTTATAAGAGTCAATGCCTTGAGACCACAGGTTGGCACGAAGTCCCTCACTTCGTTACTAAGGATAATTTCATTCTTCAGGGCTGGGATGGTCTTTGTGGTGGGATGCAGGTCTGGAGAGCTGTTGTCATCCTATTATATAGATAAGAATAATGTATGTATTGTAGAAATGTCCCCTATCATGTTCCCTATTTTGTTATTTTGTCCACATTATGGTCCCCATCATGTACATTATAACAAAGGTGCACTTTTTTTTAATATACACATTAAGACCATACAAATAATGACACTACAGCTGCAGAGGTGACCGTCTGATAGCCCAGCTCGACTACCCATCTCTACTGAAGACCCTTACAGCTTTTGAAAGTTGGGTGTGGGACATCATCTCTGGTATAGGGTCCCACAGTTGCACCCCATCACCTTGAGCAGGACTCTTATAAGAGACAATGCCTTGAGACCACAGGTTGGCACGAAGTCTCTCACTTCGTCACTAAGGATGATTTCATTCTTCAGGGCTGGAGTGGTCTTTGTGGTGGGATGCAGGTCTGGAGAGCTGTTGTCATCCTATTATATAGATAAGAATAATGTATGTATTGTAGAAATGTCCCCTATCATGTTCCCTATTTTGTTTTTTTTGTCCACATTATGGTCCCCATCTTGTACATTATAACAAAGGTGCACCTTTTTTTAATATACACATTGGGACCATACGAATAATGACACTACAGCTACAGAGGTGACCGTCTGATAGCCCAGCTCGACTACCCATCTCTACTGAAGACCCTTACAGCTTTTTGAAAGTTAGGTGGAGGACATCATCTCTGGTATAGGGTCCCACAGTTGCACCCCATCACCTTGAGCAGGACTCTTATAAGAGTCAATGCCTTGAGACCACAGGTTGGCACGAAGTCCCTCACTTCGTTACTAAGGATAATTTCATTCTTCAGGGCTGGGATGGTCTTTGTGGTGGGATGCAGGTCTGGAGAGCTGTTGTCATCCTATTATATAGATAAGAATAATGTATGTATTGTAGAAATGTCCCCTATCATGTTCCCTATTTTGTTTTTTTTGTCCACATTATGGTCCCCATCTTGTACATTATAACAAAGGTGCACTTTTTTTAATATACACATTGGGACCATACGAATAATGACACTACAGCTACAGAGGTGACCGTCTGATAGCCCAGCTCGACTACCCATCTCTACTGAAGACCCTTACAGCTTTTGAAAGTTGGGTGTAGGACATCATCTCTGGTATAGGGTCCCACAGTTGCACCCCATCACCTTGAGCAGGACTCTTATAAGAGACAATGCCTTGAGACCACAGGTTGGCACGAAGTCTCTCACTTCGTCACTAAGGATGATTTCATTCTTCAGGGCTGGAGTGGTCTTTGTGGTGGGATGCAGGTCTGGAGAGCTGTTGTCATCCTATTATATAGATAAGAATAATGTATGTATTGTAGAAATGTCCCCTATCATGTTCCCTATTTTGTTTTTTTTGTCCACATTATGGTCCCCATCTTGTACATTATAACAAAGGTGCAATTTTTTTTAATATACACATTGGGACCATACGAATAATGACACTTCAGCTACAGAGGTGACCGTCTGATAGCCCAGCTCGACTACCCATCTCTACTGAAGACCCTTACAGCTTTTTGAAAGTTGGGTGGAGGACATCATCTCTGGTATAGGGTCCCACAGTTGCACCCTATCACCTTGAGCAGGACTCTTATAAGAGTCAATGCCTTGAGACCACAGGTTGGCACGAAGTCCCTCACTTCGTTCCTAAGGATAATTTCATTCTTCAGGGCTGGGATGGTCTTTGTGGTGGGATGCAGGTCTGGAGAGCTGTTGTCATCCTATTATATAGATAAGAATAATGTATGTATTGTAGAAATGTCCCCTATCATGTTCCCTATTTTGTTTTTTTTGTCCACATTATGGTCCCCATCTTGTACATTATAACAAAGGTGCACCTTTTTTTAATATACACATTGGGACCATACGAATAATGACACTACAGCTACAGAGGTGACCGTCTGATAGCCCAGCTCGACTACCCATCTCTACTGAAGACCCTTACAGCTTTTTGAAAGTTGGGTGGAGGACATCATCTCTGGTATAGGGTCCCACAGTTGCACCCCATCACCTTGAGCAGGACTCTTATAAGAGTCAATGCCTTGAGACCACAGGTTGGCACGAAGTCCCTCACTTCGTTACTAAGGATAATTTCATTCTTCAGGGCTGGGATGGTCTTTGTGGTGGGATGCAGGTCTGGAGAGCTGTTGTCATCCTATTATATAGATAAGAATAATGTATGTATTGTAGAAATGTCCCCTATCATGTTCCCTATTTTGTTTTTTTTGTCCACATTATGGTCCCCATCTTGTACATTATAACAAAGGTGCACTTTTTTTTAATATACACATTGGGACCATACGAATAATGACACTACAGCTACAGAGGTGACCGTCTGATAGCCCAGCTCGACTACCCATCTCTACTGAAGACCCTTACAGCTTTTTGAAAGTTGGGTGGAGGACATCATCTCTGGTATAGGGTCCCACAGTTGCACCCCATCACCTTGAGCAGGACTCTTATAAGAGTCAATGCCTTGAGACCACAGGTTGGCACGAAGTCCCTCACTTCGTTACTAAGGATAATTTCATTCTTCAGGGCTGGGATGGTCTTTGTGGTGGGATGCAGGTCTGGAGAGCTGTTGTCATCCTATTATATAGATAAGAATAATGTATGTATTGTAGAAATGTCCCCTATCATGTTCCCTATTTTGTTTTTTTTGTCCACATTATGGTCCCCATCTTGTACATTATAACAAAGGTGCACTTTTTTTTAATATACACATAGGGACCATACGAATAATGACACTACAGCTACAGAGGTGACCGTCTGATAGCCCAGCTCGACTACCCATCTCTACTGAAGACCCTTACAGCTTTTTGAAAGTTAGGTGGAGGACATCATCTCTGGTATAGGGTCCCACAGTTGCACCCCATCACCTTGAGCAGGACTCTTATAAGAGTCAATGCCTTGAGACCACAGGTTGGCACGAAGTCCCTCACTTCGTTACTAAAGATAATTTCATTCTTCAGGGCTGGGATGGTCTTTGTGGTGGGATGCAGGTCTGGAGAGCTGTTGTCATCCTATTATATAGATAAGAATAATGTATGTATTGTAGAAATGTCCCCTATCATGTTCCCTATTTTGTTATTTTGTCCACATTATGGTCCCCATCATGTACATTATAACAAAGGTGCACTTTTTTTTAATATACACATTAAGACCATACAAATAATGACACTACAGCTGCAGAGGTGACCGTCTGATAGCCCAGCTCGACTACCCATCTCTACTGAAGACCCTTACAGCTTTTGAAAGTTGGGTGTAGGACATCATCTCTGGTATAGGGTCCCACAGTTGCACCCCATCACCTTGAGCAGGACTCTTATAAGAGACAATGCCTTGAGACCACAGGTTGGCACGAAGTCTCTCACTTCGTCACTAAGGATGATTTCATTCTTCAGGGCTGGAGTGGTCTTTGTGGTGGGATGCAGGTCTGGAGAGCTGTTGTCATCCTATTATATAGATAAGAATAATGTATGTATTGTAGAAATGTCCCCTATCATGTTCCCTATTTTGTTTTTTTTGTCCACATTATGGTCCCCATCTTGTACATTATAACAAAGGTGCACTTTTTTTTAATATACACATTGGGACCATACGAATAATGACACTACAGCTACAGAGGTGACCGTCTGATAGCGCAGCTCGACTACCCATCTCTACTGAAGACCCTTACAGCTTTTTGAAAGTTGGGTGGAGGACATCATCTCTGGTATAGGGTCCCACAGTTGCACCCCATCACCTTGAGCAGGACTCTTATAAGAGTCAATGCCTTGAGACCACAGGTTGGCACGAAGTCCCTCACTTCGTTACTAAGGATAATTTCATTCTTCAGGGCTGGGATGGTCTTTGTGGTGGGATGCAGGTCTGGAGAGCTGTTGTCATCCTATTATATAGATAAGAATAATGTATGTATTGTAGAAATGTCCCCTATCATGTTCCCTATTTTGTTTTTTTTGTCCACATTATGGTCCCCATCTTGTACATTATAACAAAGGTGCACTTTTTTTAATATACACATTGGGACCATACGAATAATGACACTACAGCTACAGAGGTGACCGTCTGATAGCCCAGCTCGACTACCCATCTCTACTGAAGACCCTTACAGCTTTTGAAAGTTGGGTGTAGGACATCATCTCTGGTATAGGGTCCCACAGTTGCACCCCATCACCTTGAGCAGGACTCTTATAAGAGACAATGCCTTGAGACCACAGGTTGGCACGAAGTCTCTCACTTCGTCACTAAGGATGATTTCATTCTTCAGGGCTGGAGTGGTCTTTGTGGTGGGATGCAGGTCTGGAGAGCTGTTGTCATCCTATTATATAGATAAGAATAATGTATGTATTGTAGAAATGTCCCCTATCATGTTCCCTATTTTGTTTTTTTTGTCCACATTATGGTCCCCATCTTGTACATTATAACAAAGGTGCAATTTTTTTTAATATACACATTGGGACCATACGAATAATGACACTTCAGCTACAGAGGTGACCGTCTGATAGCCCAGCTCGACTACCCATCTCTACTGAAGACCCTTACAGCTTTTTGAAAGTTGGGTGGAGGACATCATCTCTGGTATAGGGTCCCACAGTTGCACCCTATCACCTTGAGCAGGACTCTTATAAGAGTCAATGCCTTGAGACCACAGGTTGGCACGAAGTCCCTCACTTCGTTCCTAAGGATAATTTCATTCTTCAGGGCTGGGATGGTCTTTGTGGTGGGATGCAGGTCTGGAGAGCTGTTGTCATCCTATTATATAGATAAGAATAATGTATGTATTGTAGAAATGTCCCCTATCATGTTCCCTATTTTGTTTTTTTTGTCCACATTATGGTCCCCATCTTGTACATTATAACAAAGGTGCACTTTTTTTTAATATACACATTGGGACCATACGAATAATGACACTACAGCTACAGAGGTGACCGTCTGATAGCCCAGCTCGACTACCCATCTCTACTGAAGACCCTTACAGCTTTTTGAAAGTTGGGTGGAGGACATCATCTCTGGTATAGGGTCCCACAGTTGCACCCCATCACCTTGAGCAGGACTCTTATAAGACTCAATGCCTTGAGACCACAGGTTGGCACGAAGTCCCTCACTTCGTTACTAAGGATAATTTCATTCTTCAGGGCTGGGATGGTCTTTGTGGTGGGATGCAGGTCTGGAGAGCTGTTGTCATCCTATTAT
The DNA here is from genome assembly GCF_048569485.1 of Anomaloglossus baeobatrachus. Taxonomy (NCBI): domain Eukaryota; kingdom Metazoa; phylum Chordata; class Amphibia; order Anura; family Aromobatidae; genus Anomaloglossus; species Anomaloglossus baeobatrachus. The sequence continues at coordinate 81,190,868 of NC_134359.1, read as the reverse complement.
ATAGATAAGAATAATGTATGTATTGTAGAAATGTCCCCTATCATGTTCCCTATTTTGTTATTTTGTCCACATTATGGTCCCCATCATGTACATTATAACAAAGGTGCACTTTTTTTTAATATACACATTAAGACCATACAAATAATGACACTACAGCTGCAGAGGTGACCGTCTGATAGCCCAGCTCGACTACCCATCTCTACTGAAGACCCTTACAGCTTTTGAAAGTTGGGTGTAGGACATCATCTCTGGTATAGGGTCCCACAGTTGCACCCCATCACCTTGAGCAGGACTCTTATAAGAGACAATGCCTTGAGACCACAGGTTGGCACGAAGTCTCTCACTTCGTCACTAAGGATGATTTCATTCTTCAGGGCTGGAGTGGTCTTTGTGGTGGGATGCAGGTCTGGAGAGCTGTTGTCATCCTATTATATAGATAAGAATAATGTATGTATTGTAGAAATGTCCCCTATCATGTTCCCTATTTTGTTTTTTTTGTCCACATTATGGTCCCCATCTTGTACATTATAACAAAGGTGCACCTTTTTTTAATATACACATTGGGACCATACGAATAATGACACTACAGCTACAGAGGTGACCGTCTGATAGCCCAGCTCGACTACCCATCTCTACTGAAGACCCTTACAGCTTTTTGAAAGTTAGGTGGAGGACATCATCTCTGGTATAGGGTCCCACAGTTGCACCCCATCACCTTGAGCAGGACTCTTATAAGAGTCAATGCCTTGAGACCACAGGTTGGCACGAAGTCCCTCACTTCGTTACTAAGGATAATTTCATTCTTCAGGGCTGGGATGGTCTTTGTGGTGGGATGCAGGTCTGGAGAGCTGTTGTCATCCTATTATATAGATAAGAATAATGTATGTATTGTAGAAATGTCCCCTATCATGTTCCCTATTTTGTTTTTTTTGTCCACATTATGGTCCCCATCTTGTACATTATAACAAAGGTGCACTTTTTTTTAATATACACATTGGGACCATACGAATAATGACACTACAGCTACAGAGGTGACCGTCTGATAGCCCAGCTCGACTACCCATCTCTACTGAAGACCCTTACAGCTTTTTGAAAGTTGGGTGGAGGACATCATCTCTGGTATAGGGTCCCACAGTTGCACCCCATCACCTTGAGCAGGACTCTTATAAGAGTCAATGCCTTGAGACCACAGGTTGGCACGAAGTCCCTCACTTCGTTACTAAGGATAATTTCATTCTTCAGGGCTGGGATGGTCTTTGTGGTGGGATGCAGGTCTGGAGAGCTGTTGTCATCCTATTATATAGATAAGAATAATGTATGTATTGTAGAAATGTCCCCTATCATGTTCCCTATTTTGTTTTTTTTGTCCACATTATGGTCCCCATCTTGTACGTTATAACAAAGGTGCACTTTTTTTTAATATACACATAGGGACCATACGAATAATGACACTACAGCTACAGAGGTGACCGTCTGATAGCCCAGCTCGACTACCCATCTCTACTGAAGACCCTTACAGCTTTTTGAAAGTTGGGTGGAGGACATCATCTCTGGTATAGGGTCCCACAGTTGCACCCCATCACCTTGAGCAGGACTCTTATAAGAGTCAATGCCTTGAGACCACAGGTTGGCACGAAGTCCCTCACTTCGTTACTAAGGATAATTTCATTCTTCAGGGCTGGGATGATCTTTGTGGTGGGATGCAGGTCTGGAGAGCTGTTGTCATCCTATTATATAGATAAGAATAATGTATGTATTGTAGAAATGTCCCCTATCATGTTCCCTATTTTGTTATTTTGTCCACATTATGGTCCCCATCATGTACATTATAACAAAGGTGCACTTTTTTTTAATATACACATTAAGACCATACAAATAATGACACTACAGCTGCAGAGGTGACCGTCTGATAGCCCAGCTCGACTACCCATCTGTACTGAAGACCCTTACAGCTTTTGAAAGTTGGGTGTAGGACATCATCTCTGGTATAGGGTCCCACAGTTGCACCCCATCACCTTGAGCAGGACTCTTATAAGAGACAATGCCTTGAGACCACAGGTTGGCACGAAGTCCCTCACTTCGTTACTAAGGATAATTTCATTCTTCAGGGCTGGGATGGTCTTTGTGGTGGGATGCAGGTCTGGAGAGCTGTTGTCATCCTATTATATAGATAAGAATAATGTATGTATTGTAGAAATGTCCCCTATCATGTTCCCTATTTTGTTTTTTTTGTCCACATTATGGTCCCCATCTTGTACATTATAACAAAGGTGCACTTTTTTTTAATATACACATTGGGACCATACGAATAATGACACTACAGCTACAGAGGTGACCGTCTGATAGCCCAGCTCGACTACCCATCTCTACTGAAGACCCTTACAGCTTTTTGAAAGTTGGGTGGAGGACATCATCTCTGGTATAGGGTCCCACAGTTGCACCCCATCACCTTGAGCAGGACTCTTATAAGAGACAATGCCTTGAGACCACAGGTTGGCACGAAGTCTCTCACTTCGTCACTAAGGATGATTTCATTCTTCAGGGCTGGAGTGGTCTTTGTGGTGGGATGCAGGTCTGGAGACCTGTTGTCATCCTATTATATAGGTAAGAATATTGTATGTATTGTAGAAATGTCCCCTATCATGTTCCCTATTTTGTTTTTTTTGTCCACATTATGGTCCCCATCTTGTACATTATAACAAAGGTGCACTTTTTTTTAATATACACATTGGGACCATACGAATAATGACACTACAGCTGCAGAGGTGACCGTCTGATAGCCCAGCTCGACTACCCATCTCTACTGAAGACCCTTACAGCTTTTTGAAAGTTGGGTGGAGGACATCATCTCTGGTATAGGGTCCCACAGTTGCACCCTATCACCTTGAGCAGGACTCTTATAAGAGTCAATGCCTTGAGACCACAGGTTGGCACGAAGTCCCTCACTTCGTTACTAAGGATAATTTCATTCTTCAGGGCTGGGATGGTCTTTGTGGTGGGATGCAGGTCTGGAGAGCTGTTGTCATCCTATTATATAGATAAGAATAATGTATGTATTGTAGAAATGTCCCCTATCATGTTCCCTATTTTGTTATTTTGTCCACATTATGGTCCCCATCATGTACATTATAACAAAGGTGCACTTTTTTTTAATATACACATTAAGACCAAACAAATAATGACACTACAGCTGCAGAGTTGACCGTCTGATAGCCCAGCTCGACTACCCATCTCTACTGAAGACCCTTACAGCTTTTGAAAGTTGGGTGTAGGACATCATCTCTGGTATAGGGTCCCACAGTTGCACCCCATCACCTTGAGCAGGACTCTTATAAGAGACAATGCCTTGAGACCACAGGTTGGCACGAAGTCTCTCACTTCGTCACTAAGGATGATTTCATTCTTCAGGGCTGGAGTGGTCTTTGTGGTGGGATGCAGGTCTGGAGAGCTGTTGTCATCCTATTATATAGATAAGAATAATGTATGTATTGTAGAAATGTCCCCTATCATGTTCCCTATTTTGTTTTTTTTGTCCACATTATGGTCCCCATCTTGTACATTATAACAAAGGTGCACCTTTTTTTAATATACACATTGGGACCATACGAATAATGACACTACAGCTACAGAGGTGACCGTCTGATAGCCCAGCTCGACTACCCATCTCTACTGAAGACCCTTACAGCTTTTGAAAGTTGGGTGTAGGACATCATCTCTGGTATAGGGTCCCACAGTTGCACCCCATCACCTAGAGCAGGACTCTTATAAGAGACAATGCCTTGAGACCACAGGTTGGCACGAAGTCTCTCACTTCGTCACTAAGGATAATTTCATTCTTCAGGACTGGGATGGTCTTTGTGGTGGGATGCAGGTCTGGAGAGCTGTTGTCATCCTATTATATAGATAAGAATAATGTATGTATTGTAGAAATGTCCCCTATCATGTTCCCTATTTTGTTTTTTTTGTCCACATTATGGTCCCCATCTTGTACATTATAACAAAGGTGCACTTTTTTTTAATATACACATTGGGACCATACGAATAATGACACTGCAGCTACAGAGGTGACCGTCTGATAGCGCAGCTCGACTACCCATCTCTACTGAAGACCCTTACAGCTTTTTGAAAGTTGGGTGGAGGACATCATCTCTGGTATAGGGTCCCACAGTTGCACCCCATCACCTTGAGCAGGACTCTTATAAGAGTCAATGCCTTGAGACCACAGGTTGGCACGAAGTCCCTCACTTCGTTACTAAGGATAATTTCATTCTTCAGGGCTGGGATGGTCTTTGTGGTGGGATGCAGGTCTGGAGAGCTGTTGTCATCCTATTATATAAATAAGAATAATGTATGTATTGTAGAAATGTCCCCTATCATGTTCCCTATTTTGTTTTTTTTGTCCACATTATGGTCCCCATCTTGTACATTATAACAAAGGTGCACTTTTTTTTAAAATACACATTGGGACCATACGAATAATGACACTACAGCTGCAGAGGTGACCGTCTGATAGCCCAGCTCGACTACCCATCTCTACTGAAGACCCTTACAGCTTTTTGAAAGTTGGGTGGAGGACATCATCTCTGGTATAGGGTCCCACAGTTGCACCCCATCACCTTGAGCAGGACTCTTATAAGAGTCAATGCCTTGAGACCACAGGTTGGCACGAAGTCCCTCACTTCGTTACTAAGGATAATTTCATTCTTCAGGGCTGGGATGGTCTTTGTGGTGGGATGCAGGTCTGGAGAGCTGTTGTCATCCTATTATATAGATAAGAATAATGTATGTATTGTAGAAATGTCCCCTATCATGTTCCCTATTTTGTTTTTTTTGTCCACATTATGGTCCCCATCTTGTACATTATAACAAAGGTGCACTTTTTTTTAATATACACATTGGGACCATACGAATAATGACACTACAGCTGCAGAGGTGACCGTCTGATAGCCCAGCTCGACTACCCATCTCTACTGAAGACCCTTACAGCTTTTTGAAAGTTGGGTGGAGGACATCATCTCTGGTATAGGGTCCCACAGTTGCACCCTATCACCTTGAGCAGGACTCTTATAAGAGTCAATGCCTTGAGACCACAGGTTGGCACGAAGTCCCTCACTTCGTTACTAAGGATAATTTCATTCTTCAGGGCTGGGATGGTCTTTGTGGTGGGATGCAGGTCTGGAGAGCTGTTGTCATCCTATTATATAGATAAGAATAATGTATGTATTGTAGAAATGTCCCCTATCATGTTCCCTATTTTGTTATTTTGTCCACATTATGGTCCCCATCATGTACATTATAACAAAGGTGCACTTTTTTTTAATATACACATTAAGACCATACAAATAATGACACTACAGCTGCAGAGTTGACCGTCTGATAGCCCAGCTCGACTACCCATCTCTACTGAAGACCCTTACAGCTTTTGAAAGTTGGGTGTAGGACATCATCTCTGGTATAGGGTCCCACAGTTGCACCCCATCACCTTGAGCAGGACTCTTATAAGAGACAATGCCTTGAGACCACAGGTTGGCACGAAGTCTCTCACTTCGTCACTAAGGATGATTTCATTCTTCAGGGCTGGAGTGGTCTTTGTGGTGGGATGCAGGTCTGGAGAGCTGTTGTCATCCTATTATGTAGATAAGAATAATGTATGTATTGTAGAAATGTCCCCTATCATGTTCCCTATTTTGTTTTTTTTGTCCACATTATGGTCCCCATCTTGTACATTATAACAAAGGTGCACCTTTTTTTAATATACACATTGGGACCATACGAATAATGACACTACAGCTACAGAGGTGACCGTCTGATAGCCCAGCTCGACTACCCATCTCTACTGAAGACCCTTACAGCTTTTGAAAGTTGGGTGTAGGACATCATCTCTGGTATAGGGTCCCACAGTTGCACCCCATCACCTTGAGCAGGACTCTTATAAGAGACAATGCCTTGAGACCACAGGTTGGCACGAAGTCTCTTACTTCGTCACTAAGGATGATTTCATTCTTCAGGGCTGGAGTGGTCTTTGTGGTGGGATGCAGGTCTGGAGAGCTGTTGTCATCCTATTATATAGATAAGAATAATGTATGTATTGTAGAAATGTCCCCTATCATGTTCCCTATTTTGTTTTTTTTGTCCACATTATGGTCCCCATCTTGTACATTATAACAAAGGTGCACCTTTTTTTAATATACACATTGGGACCATACGAATAATGACACTACAGCTACAGAGGTGACCGTCTGATAGCCCAGCTCGACTACCCATCTCTACTGAAGACCCTTACAGCTTTTTGAAAGTTAGGTGGAGGACATCATCTCTGGTATAGGGTCCCACAGTTGCACCCCATCACCTTGAGCAGGACTCTTATAAGAGTCAATGCCTTGAGACCACAGGTTGGCACGAAGTCCCTCACTTCGTTACTAAGGATAATTTCATTCTTCAGGGCTGGGATGGTCTTTGTGGTGGGATGCAGGTCTGGAGAGCTGTTGTCATCCTATTATATAGATAAGAATAATGTATGTATTGTAGAAATGTCCCCTATCATGTTCCCTATTTTGTTTTTTTTGTCCACATTATGGTCCCCATCTTGTACATTATAACAAAGGTGCACTTTTTTTTAATATACACATTGGGACCATACGAATAATGACACTGCAGCTACAGAGGTGACCGTCTGATAGCGCAGCTCGACTACCCATCTCTACTGAAGACCCTTACAGCTTTTTGAAAGTTGGGTGGAGGACATCATCTCTGGTATAGGGTCCCACAGTTGCACCCCATCACCTTGAGCAGGACTCTTATAAGAGTCAATGCCTTGAGACCACAGGTTGGCACGAAGTCCCTCACTTCGTTACTAAGGATAATTTCATTCTTCAGGGCTGGGATGGTCTTTGTGGTGGGATGCAGGTCTGGAGAGCTGTTGTCATCCTATTATATAAATAAGAATAATGTATGTATTGTAGAAATGTCCCCTATCATGTTCCCTATTTTGTTTTTTTTGTCCACATTATGGTCCCCATCTTGTACATTATAACAAAGGTGCACTTTTTTTTAATATACACATTGGGACCATACGAATAATGACACTTCAGCTACAGAGGTGACCGTCTGATAGCCCAGCTCGACTACCCATCTCTACTGAAGACCCTTACAGCTTTTTGAAAGTTGGGTGGAGGACATCATCTCTGGTATAGGGTCCCACAGTTGCACCCCATCACCTTGAGCAGGACTCTTATAAGAGTCAATGCCTTGAGACCACAGGTTGGCACGAAGTCCCTCACTTCGTTACTAAGGATAATTTCATTCTTCAGGGCTGGGATGGTCCTTGTGGTGGGATGCAGGTCTGGAGAGCTGTTGTCATCCTATTATATAGATTAGAATAATGTATGTATTGTAGAAATGTCCCCTATCATGTTCCCTATTTTGTTTTTTTTGTCCACATTATGGTCCCCATCTTGTACATTATAACAAAGGTGCACTTTTTTTTAATATACACATTGGGACCATACGAATAATGACACTACAGCTGCAGAGGTGACCGTCTGATAGCCCAGCTCGACTACCCATCTCTACTGAAGACCCTTACAGCTTTTTGAAAGTTGGGTGGAGGACATCATCTCTGGTATAGGGTCCCACAGTTGCACCCTATCACCTTGAGCAGGACTCTTATAACAGTCAATGCCTTGAGACCACAGGTTGGCACGAAGTCCCTCACTTCGTTACTAAGGATAATTTCATTCTTCAGGGCTGGGATGGTCTTTGTGGTGGGATGCAGGTCTGGAGAGCTGTTGTCATCCTATTATATAGATAAGAATAATGTATGTATTGTAGAAATGTCCCCTATCATGTTCCCTATTTTGTTTTTTTTGTCCACATTATGGTCCCCATCTTGTACATTATAACAAAGGTGCACCTTTTTTTAATATACACATTGGGACCATACGAATAATGACTCTACAGCTACAGAGGTGACCGTCTGATAGCCCAGCTCGACTACCCATCTCTACTGAAGACCCTTACAGCTTTTTGAAAGTTAGGTGGAGGACATCATCTCTGGTATAGGGTCCCACAGTTGCACCCCATCACCTTGAGCAGGACTCTTATAAGAGTCAATGCCTTGAGACCACAGGTTGGCACGAAGTCCCTCACTTCGTTACTAAGGATAATTTCATTCTTCAGGGCTGGGATGGTCTTTGTGGTGGGATGCAGGTCTGGAGAGCTGTTGTCATCCTATTATATAGATAAGAATAATGTATGTATTGTAGAAATGTCCCCTATCATGTTCCCTATTTTGTTATTTTGTCCACATTATGGTCCCCATCATGTACATTATAACAAAGGTGCACTTTTTTTAATATACACATTAAGACCATACAAATAATGACACTACAGCTGCAGAGGTGACCGTCTGATAGCCCAGCTCGACTACCCATCTCTACTGAAGACCCTTACAGCTTTTGAAAGTTGGGTGTAGGACATCATCTCTGGTATAGGGTCCCACAGTTGCACCCCATCACCTTGAGCAGGACTCTTATAAGAGTCAATGCCTTGAGACCACAGGTTGGCACGAAGTCCCTCACTTCGTTACTAAGGATAATTTCATTCTTCAGGGCTGGGATGGTCTTTGTGGTGGGATGCAGGTCTGGAGAGCTGTTGTCATCCTATTATATAGATAAGAATAATGTATGTATTGTAGAAATGTCCCCTATCATGTTCCCTATTTTGTTTTTTTTGTCCACATTATGGTCCCCATCTTGTACATTATAACAAAGGTGCACTTTTTTTTAAAATACACATTGGGACCATACGAATAATGACACTACAGCTGCAGAGGTGACCGTCTGATAGCCCAGCTCGACTACCCATCTCTACTGAAGACCCTTACAGCTTTTTGAAAGTTGGGTGGAGGACATCATCTCTGGTATAGGGTCCCACAGTTGCACCCTATTACCTTGAGCAGGACTCTTATAACAGTCAATGCCTTGAGACCACAGGTTGGCACGAAGTCCCTCACTTCGTTACTAAGGATAATTTCATTCTTCAGGGCTGGGATGGTCTTTGTGGTGGGATGCAGGTCTGGAGAGCTGTTGTCATCCTATTATATAGATAAGAATAATGTATGTATTGTAGAAATGTCCCCTATCATGTTCCCTATTTTGTTATTTTGTCCACATTATGGTCCCCATCATGTACATTATAACAAAGGTGCACTTTTTTTTAATATACACATTAAGACCATACAAATAATGACACTACAGCTGCAGAGGTGACCGTCTGATAGCCCAGCTCGACTACCCATCTCTACTGAAGACCCTTACAGCTTTTGAAAGTTGGGTGTAGGACATCATCTCTGGTATAGGGTCCCACAGTTGCACCCCATCACCTTGAGCAGGACTCTTATAAGAGTCAATGCCTTGAGACCACAGGTTGGCACGAAGTCCCTCACTTCGTTACTAAGGATAATTTCATTCTTCAGGGCTGGGATGGTCTTTGTGGTGGGATGCAGGTCTGGAGAGCTGTTGTCATCCTATTATATAGATAAGAATAATGTATGTATTGTAGAAATGTCCCCTATCATGTTCCCTATTTTGTTTTTTTTGTCCACATTATGGTCCCCATCTTGTACATTATAACAAAGGTGCACCTTTTTTTAATATACACATTGGGACCATACGAATAATGACACTACAGCTACAGAGGTGACCGTCTGATAGCCCAGCTCGACTACCCATCTCTTCTGAAGACCCTTACAGCTTTTTGAAAGTTAGGTGGAGGACATCATCTCTGGTATAGGGTCCCACAGTTGCACCCCATCACCTTGAGCAGGACTCTTATAAGAGTCAATGCCTTGAGACCACAGGTTGGCACGAAGTCCCTCACTTCGTTACTAAGGATAATTTCATTCTTCAGGGCTGGGATGGTCTTTGTGGTGGGATGCAGGTCTGGAGAGCTGTTGTCATCCTATTATATAGATAAGAATAATGTATGTATTGTAGAAATGTCCCCTATCATGTTCCCTATTTTGTTATTTTGTCCACATTATGGTCCCCATCATGTACATTATAACAAAGGTGCACTTTTTTTTAATATACACATTAAGACCATACAAATAATGACACTACAGCTGCAGAGGTGACCGTCTGATAGCCCAGCTCGACTACCCATCTCTACTGAAGACCCTTACAGCTTTTGAAAGTTGGGTGTAGGACATCATCTCTGGTATAGGGTCCCACAGTTGCACCCCATCACCTTGAGCAGGACTCTTATAAGAGACAATGCCTTGAGACCACAGGTTGGCACGAAGTCTCTCACTTCGTCACTAAGGATGATTTCATTCTTCAGGGCTGGAGTGGTCTTTGTGGTGGGATGCAGGTTTGGAGAGCTGTTGTCATCCTATTATATAGATAAGAATAATGTATGTATTGTAGAAATGTCCCCTATCATGTTCCCTATTTTGTTTTTTTTGTCCACATTATGGTCCCCATCTTGTACATTATAACAAAGGTGCACTTTTTTTTAATATACACATTGGGACCATACGAATAATGACACTACAGCTACAGAGGTGACCGTCTGATAGCCCAGCTCGACTACCCATCTCTACTGAAGACCCTTACAGCTTTTTGAAAGTTGGGTGGAGGACATCATCTCTGGTATAGGGTCCCACAGTTGCACCCCATCACCTTGAGCAGGACTCTTATAAGAGTCAATGCCTTGAGACCACAGGTTGGCACGAAGTCCCTCACTTCGTTACTAAGGATAATTTCATTCTTCAGGGCTGGGATGGTCTTTGTGGTGGGATGCAGGTCTGGAGAGCTGTTGTCATCCTATTATATAAATAGGAATAATGTATGTATTGTAGAAATGTCCCCTATCATGTTCCCTATTTTGTTTTTTTTGTCCACATTATGGTCCCCATCTTGTACATTATAACAAAGGTGCACTTTTTTTTAATATACACATTGGGACCATACGAATAATGACACTACAGCTACAGAGGTGACCGTCTGATAGCCCAGCTCGACTACCCATCTCTACTGAAGACCCTTACAGCTTTTTGAAAGTTGGGTGGAGGACATCATCTCTGGTATAGGGTCCCACAGTTGCACCCCATCATCTTGAGCAGGACTCTTATAAGAGACAATGCCTTGAGACCACAGGTTGGCACGAAGTCTCTCACTTCGTCACTAAGGATGATTTCATTCTTCAGGGCTGGAGTGGTCTTTGTGGTGGGATGCAGGTCTGGAGAGCTGTTGTCATCCTATTATATAGATAAGAATAATGTATGTATTGTAGAAATGTCCCCTATCATGTTCCCTTTTTTGTTTTTTTTGTCCACATTATGGTCCCCATCTTGTACATTATAACAAAGGTGCACCTTTTTTTAATATACACATTAAGACCATACGAATAATGACACTACAGCTACAGAGGTGACCGTCTGATAGCCCAGCTCGACTACCCATCTCTACTGAAGACCCTTACAGCTTTTTGAAAGTTAGGTGGAGGACATCATCTCTGGTATAGGGTCCCACAGTTGCACCCCATCACCTTGAGCAGGACTCTTATAAGAGTCAATGCCTTGAGACCACAGGTTGGCACGAAGTCCCTCACTTCGTTACTAAGGATAATTTCATTCTTCAGGGCTGGGATGGTCTTTGTGGTGGGATGCAGGTCTGGAGAGCTGTTGTCATCCTATTATATAGATAAGAATAATGTATGTATTGTAGAAATGTCCCCTATCATGTTCCCTATTTTGTTATTTTGTCCACATTATGGTCCCCATCATGTACATTATAACAAAGGTGCACTTTTTTTTAATATACACATTAAGACCATACAAATAATGACACTACAGCTGCAGAGGTGACCGTCTGATAGCCCAGCTCGACTACCCATCTCTACTGAAGACCAATACAGCTTTTGAAAGTTGGGTGTAGGACATCATCTCTGGTATAGGGTCCCACAGTTGCACCCCATCACCTTGAGCAGGACTCTTATAAGAGACAATGCTTTGAGACCACAGGTTGGCACGAAGTCTCTCACTTCGTCACTAAGGATGATTTCATTCTTCAGGGCTGGAGTGGTCTTTGTGGTGGGATGCAGGTCTGGAGAGCTGTTGTCATCCTATTATATAGATAAGAATAATGTATGTATTGTAGAAATGTCCCCTATCATGTTCCCTATTTTGTTTTTTTTCTCCACATTATTGTCCCCATCTTGTACATTATAACAAAGGTGCACCTTTTTTTAATATACACATTGGGACCATACGAATAATGACACTACAGCTACAGAGGTGACCGTCTGATAGCCCAGCTCGACTACCCATCTCAACTGAAGACCCTTACAGCTTTTTGAAAGTTAGGTGGAGGACATCATCTCTGGTATAGGGTCCCACAGTTGCACCCCATCACCTTGAGCAGGACTCTTATAAGAGTCAATGCCTTGAGACCACAGGTTGGCACGAAGTCCCTCACTTGGTTACTAAGGATAATTTCATTCTTCAGGGCTGGGATGGTCTTTGTGGTGGGATGCAGGTCTGGAGAGCTGTTGTCATCCTATTATATAGATAAGAATAATGTATGTATTGTAGAAATGTCCCCTATCATGTTCCCTATTTTGTTTTTTTTGTCCACATTATGGTCCCCATCTTGTACATTATAACAAAGGTGCACTTTTTTTTAATATACACATTGGGACCATACGAATAATGACACTTCAGCTACAGAGGTGACCGTCTGATAGCCCAGCTCGACTACCCATCTCTACTGAAGACCCTTACAGCTTTTTGAAAGTTGGGTGGAGGACATCATCTCTGGTATAGGGTCCCACAGTTGCACCCCATCACCTTGAGCAGGACTCTTATAAGAGTCAATGCCTTGAGACCACAGGTTGGCACGAAGTCCCTCACTTCGTTACTAAGGATAATTTCATTCTTCAGGGCTGGGATGGTCTTTGTGGTGTGATGCAGGTCTGAAGAGCTGTTGTCATCCTATTATATAGATAAGAATAATGTATGTATTGTAGAAATGTCCCCTATCATGTTCCCTATTTTGTTTTTTTTGTCCACATTATGGTCCCCATCTTGTACATTATAACAAAGGTGCACTTTTTTTTAATATACACATTGGGACCATACGAATAATGACACTACAGCTACAGAGGTGACCGTCCGATAGCCCAGCTCGACTACCCATCTCTACTGAAGACCCTTACAGCTTTTGAAAGTTGGGTGTAGGACATCATCTCTGGTATAGGGTCCCACAGTTGCACCCCATCACCTTGAGCAGGACTCTTATAAGAGACAATGCCTTGAGACCACAGGTTGGCACGAAGTCCCTCACTTCGTCACTAAGGATGATTTCATTCTTCAGGGCTGGAGTGGTCTTTGTGGTGGGATGCAGGTCTGGAGAGCTGTTGTCATCCTATTATATAGATAAGAATAATGTATGTATTGTAGAAATGTCCCCTATCATGTTCCCTATTTTGTTTTTTTTGTCCACATTATGGTCCCCATCTTGTACATTATAACAAAGGTGCACTTTTTTTTAATATACACATTGGGACCATACGAATAATGACACTACAGCTACAGAGGTGACCGTCTGATAGCCCAGCTCGAATACCTATCTCTACTGAAGACCCTTACAGCTTTTTGAAAGTTAAGTGGAGGACATCATCTCTGGTATAGGGTCCCACAGTTGCACCCCATCACCTTTAGCAGGACTCTTATAAGAGACAATGCCCTGAGACCACAGGTTGGCACGAAGTCCCTCACTTCGTCACTAAGGATGATTTCATTCTTCAGGGCTGGAGTGGTCTTTGTGGTGGGATGCAGGTCTGGAGAGCTGTTGTCATCCTATTATATAGATAAGAATAATGTATGTATTGTAGAAATGTCCCCTATCATGTTCCCTATTTTGTTTTTTTTGTCCACATTATGGTCCCCATCTTGTATATTATAAAAAAGGTGCACTTTTTTTTAATATACACATTGGGACCATACGAATAATGACACTACAGCTACAGAGGTGACCGTCCGATAGCCCAGCTCGACTACCCATCTCTACTGAAGACCCTTACAGCTTTTGAAAGTTGGGTGTAGGACATCATCTCTGGTATAGGGTCCCACAGTTGCACCCCATTACCTTGAGCAGGACTCTTATAAGAGACAATGCCTTGATACCACAGGTTGGCACGAAGTCCCTCACTTCGTCACTAAGGATGATTTCATTCTTCAGTGCTGGAGTGGTCTTTGTGGTGGGATGCAGGTCTGGAGAGCTGTTGTCATCCTATTATATAGATAAGAATAATGTATGTATTGTAGAAATGTCCCCTATCATGTTCCCTATTTTGTTTTTTTTGTCCACATTATGGTCCCCATCTTGTACATTATAACAAAGGTGCACTTTTTTTTAATATACACATTGGGACCATACGAATAATGACACTACAGCTACAGAGGTGACCGTCTGATAGCCCAGCGCGACTACCCATCTCTACTGAAGACCCTTACAGCTTTTTGAAAGTTGGGTGGAGGACATCATCTCTGGTATAGGGTCCCACAGTTGCACCCCATCACCTTGAGCAGGACTCTTATAAGAGTCAATGCCTTGAGACCACAGGTTGGCACGAAGTCCCTCACTTCGTTACTAAGGATAATTTCATTCTTCAGGGCTGGGATGGTCTTTGTGGTGGGATGCAGGTCTGGAGAGCTGTTGTCATCCTATTATATAGATAAGAATAATGTATGTATTGTAGAAATGTCCCCTATCATGTTCCCTATTTTGTTTTTTTTGTCCACATTATGGTCCCCATCTTGTACATTATAACAAAGGTGCACTTTTTTTTAATATACACATTGGGACCATACGAATAATGACACTACAGCTACAGAGGTGACCGTCTGATAGCCCAGCTCGACTACCCATCTCTACTGAAGACCCTTACAGCTTTTTGAAAGTTGGGTGGAGGACATCATCTCTGGTATAGGGTCCCACAGTTGCACCCCATCACCTTGAGCAGGACTCTTATAAGAGTCAATGCCTTGAGACCACAGGTTGGCACGAAGTCCCTCACTTCGTTACTAAGGATAATTTCATTCTTCAGGGCTGGGATAGTCTTTGTGGTGGGATGCAGGTCTGGAGAGCTGTTGTCATCCTATTATATAGATAAGAATAATGTATGTATTGTAGAAATGTCCCCTATCATGTTCCCTATTTTGTTATTTTGTCCACATTATGGTCCCCATCATGTACATTATAACAAAGGTGCACTTTTTTTTAATATACACATTAAGACCATACAAATAATGACACTACAGCTGCAGAGGTGACCGTCTGATAGCCCAGCTCGACTACCCATCTCTACTGAAGACCCTTACAGCTTTTGAAAGTTGGGTGTAGGACATCATCTCTGGTATAGGGTCCCACAGTTGCACCCTATCACCTTGAGCAGGACTCTTATAAGAGACAATGCCTTGAGACCACAGGTTGGCACGAAGTCTCTCACTTCGTCACTAAGGAAGATTTCATTCTTCAGGGCTGGAGTGGTCTTTGTGGTGGGATGCAGGTCTGGAGAGCTGTTGTCATCCTATTATATAGATAAGAATAATGTTTGTATTGTAGAAATGTCCCCTATCATGTTCCCTATTTTGTTTTTTTTGTCCACATTATTGTCCCCATCTTGTACATTATAACAAAGGTGCACCTTTTTTTAATATACACATTGGGACCATACGAATAATGACACTACAGCTACAGAGGTGACCGTCTGATAGCCCAGCTCGACTACCCATCTCTACTGAAGACCCTTACAGCTTTTTGAAAGTTAGGTGGAGGACATCATCTCTGGTATAGGGTCCCACAGTTGCACCCCATCACCTTGAGCAGGACTCTTATAAGAGTCAATGCCTTGAGACCACAGGTTGGCACGAAGTCCCTCACTTCGTTACTAAGGATAATTTCATTCTTCAGGGCTGGGATGGTCTTTGTGGTGGGATGCAGGTCTGGAGAGCTGTTGTCATCCTATTATATAGATAAGAATAATGTATGTATTGTAGAAATGTCCCCTATCATGTTCCCTTTTTTGTTTTTTTTGTCCACATTATGGTCCCCATCTTGTACATTATAACAAAGGTGCACTTTTTTTTAATATACACATTGGGACCATACGAATAATGACACTACAGCTACAGAGGTGACCGTCTGATAGCCCAGCTCGACTACCCATCTCTACTGAAGACCCTTACAGCTTTTTGAAAGTTGGGTGGAGGACATCATCTCTGGTATAGGGTCCCACAGTTGCACCCCATCACCTTGAGCAGGACTCTTATAAGAGTCAATGCCTTGAGACCACAGGTTGGCACGAAGTCCCTCACTTCGTTACTAAGGATAATTTCATTCTTCAGGGCTGGGATGGTCTTTGTGGTGGGATGCAGGTCTGGAGAGCTGTTGTCATCCTATTATATAAATAAGAATAATGTATGTATTGTAGAAATGTCCCCTATCATGTTCCCTATTTTGTTTTTTTTGTCCACATTATGGTCCCCATCTTGTACATTATAACAAAGGTGCACTTTTTTTTAATATACACATTGGGACCATACGAATAATGACACTTCAGCTACAGAGGTGACCGTCTGATAGCCCAGCTCGACTACCCATCTCTACTGAAGACCCTTACAGCTTTTTGAAAGTTGGGTGGAGGACATCATCTCTGGTATAGGGTCCCACAGTTGCACCCCATCACCTTGAGCAGGACTCTTATAAGAGTCAATGCCTTGAGACCACAGGTTGGCACGAAGTCCCTCACTTCGTTACTAAGGATAATTTCATTCTTCAGGGCTGGGATGGTCTTTGTGGTGGGATGCAGGTCTGGAGAGCTGTTGTCATCCTATTATATAGATAAGAATAATGTATGTATTGTAGAAATGTCCCCTATCATGTTCCCTATTTTGTTTTTTTTGTCCACATTATGGTCCCCATCTTGTACATTATAACAAAGGTGCACTTTTTTTTTAATATACACATTGGGACCATACGAATAATGACACTACAGCTACAGAGGTGACCGTCTGATAGCCCAGCTCGACTACCCATCTCTACTGAAGACCCTTACAGCTTTTTGAAAGTTGGGTGGAGGACATCATCTCTGGTATAGGGTCCCACAGTTGCACCCCATCACCTTGAGCAGGACTCTTATAAGAGTCAATGCCTTGAGACCACAGGTTGGCACGAAGTCCCTCACTTCGTTACTAAGGATAATTTCATTCTTCAGGGCTGGGATGGTCTTTGTGGTGGGATGCAGGTCTGGAGAGCTGTTGTCATCCTATTATATAGATAAGATTAATGTATGTATTGTAGAAATGTCCCCTATCATGTTCCCTATTTTGTTTTTTTTGTCCACATTATGGTCCCCATCATGTACATTATAACAAAGGTGCACTTTTTTTTAATATACACATTAAGACCATACAAATAATGACACTACAGCTGCAGAGGTGACCGTCTGATAACCCAGCTCGACTACCCATCTCTACTGAAGACCCTTACAGCTTTTGAAAGTTGGGTGTAGGACATCATCTCTGGTATAGGGTCCCACAGTTGCACCCCATCACCTTGAGCAGGACTCTTATAAGAGACAATGCCTTGAGACCACAGGTTGGCACGAAGTCTCTCACTTCGTCACTAAGGATGATTTCATTCTTCAGGGCTGGAGTTGTCTTTGTGGTGGGATGCAGGTCTGGAGAGCTGTTGTCATCCTATTATATAGATAAGAATAATGTATGTATTGTAGAAATGTCCCCTATCATGTTCCCTATTTTGTTTTTTTTGTCCACATTATGGTCCCCATCTTGTACATTATAACAAAGGTGCACCTTTTTTTAATATACACATTGGGACCATACGAATAATGACACTACAGCTACAGAGGTGACCGTCTGATAGCCCAGCTCGACTACCCATCTCTACTGAAGACCCTTACAGCTTTTTGAAAGTTGGGTGGAGGACATCATCTCTGGTATAGGGTCCCACAGTTGCACCCCATCACCTTGAGCAGGACTCTTATAAGAGTCAATGCCTTGAGACCACAGGTTGGCACGAAGTCCCTCACTTCGTTACTAAGGATAATTTCATTCTTCAGGGCTGGGATGGTCTTTGTGGTGGGATGCAGGTCTGGAGAGCTGTTGTCATCCTATTATATAAATAAGAATAATGTATGTATTGTAGAAATGTCCCCTATCATGTTCCCTATTTTGTTTTTTTTGTCCACATTATGGTCCCCATCTTGTACATTATAACAAAGGTGCACTTTTTTTTAATATACACATTGGGACCATACGAATAATGACACTACAGCTACAGAGGTGACCGTCTGATAGCCCAGCTCGACTACCCATCTCTACTGAAGACCCTTACAGCTTTTTGAAAGTTGGGTGGAGGACATCATCTCTGGTATAGGGTCCCACAGTTGCACCCCATCACCTTGAGCAGGACTCTTATAAGAGTCAATGCCTTGAGACCACAGGTTGGCACGAAGTCCCTCACTTCGTTACTAAGGATAATTTCATTCTTCAGGGCTGGGATGGTCTTTGTGGTGGGATGCAGGTCTGGAGAGCTGTTGTCATCCTATTATATAGATAAGAATAATGTATGTATTGTAGAAATGTCCCCTATCATGTTCCCTATTTTGTTTTTTTTGTCCACATTATGGTCCCCATCTTGTACATTATAACAAAGGTGCACTTTTTTTTAATATACACATTGGGACCATACGAATAATGACACTACAGCTACAGAGGTGACCGTCTGATAGCCCAGCTCGACTACCCATCTCTACTGAAGACCCTTACAGCTTTTTGAAAGTTGGGTGGAGGACATCATCTCTGGTATAGGGTCCCACAGTTGCACCCCATCACCTTGAGCAGGACTCTTATAAGAGACAATGCCTTGAGACCACAGGTTGGCACGAAGTCTCTCACTTCGTCACTAAGGACGATTTCATTCTTCAGGGCTGGAGTGGTCTTTGTGGTGGGATGCAGGTCTGGAGAGCTGTTGTCATCCTATTATATAGATAAGAATAATGTATGTATTGTAGAAATGTCCCCTATCATGTTCCCTATTTTGTTTTTTTTGTCCACATTATGGTCCCCATCTTGTACATTATAACAAAGGTGCACTTTTTTTTAATATACACATTGGGACCATACGAATAATGACACTACAGCTACAGAGGTGACCGTCTGATAGCCCAGCTCGACTACCCATCTCTACTGAAGACCTTTACAGCTTTTTGAAAGTTGGGTGGAGGACATCATCTCTGGTATAGGGTCCCACAGTTGCACCCCATCACCTTGAGCAGGACTCTTATAAGAGTCAATGCCTTGAGACCACAGGTTGGCACGAAGTCCCTCACTTCGTTACTAAGGATAATTTCATTCTTCAGGGCTGGGATGGTCTTTGTGGTGGGATGCAGGTCTGGAGAGCTGTTGTCATCCTATTATATAAATAAGAATAATGTATGTATTGTAGAAATGTCCCCTATCATGTTCCCTATTTTGTTTTTTTTGTCCACATTATGGTCCCCATCTTGTACATTATAACAAAGGTGCACTTTTTTTTAAAATACACATTGGGACCATACGAATAATGACACTTCAGCTACAGAGGTGACCGTCTGATAGCCCAGCTCGACTACCCATCTCTACTGAAGACCCTTACAGCTTTTTGAAAGTTGGGTGGAGGACATCATCTCTGGTATAGGGTCCCACAGTTGCACCCCATCACCTTGAGCAGGACTCTTATAAGAGTCAATGCCTTGAGACCACAGGTTGGCACGAAGTCCCTCACTTCGTTACTAAGGATAATTTCATTCTTCAGGGCTGGGATGGTCTTTGTGGTGGGATGCAGGTCTGGAGAGCTGTTGTCATCCTATTATATAGATAAGAATAATGTATGTATTGTAGAAATGTCCCCTATCATGTTCCCTATTTTGTTTTTTTTGTCCACATTATGGTCCCCATCTTGTACATTATAACAAAGGTGCACTTTTTTTTAATATACACATTGGGACCATACGAATAATGACACTACAGCTACAGAGGTGACCGTCTGATAGCCCAGCTCGACTACCCATCTCTACTGAAGACCCTTACAGCTTTTTGAAAGTTGGGTGGAGGACATCATCTCTGGTATAGGGTCCCACAGTTGCACCCCATCACCTTGAGCAGGACTCTTATAAGAGTCAATGCCTTGAGACCACAGGTTGGCACGAAGTCCCTCACTTCGTTACTAAGGATAATTTCATTCTTCAGGGCTGGGATGGTCTTTGTGGTGGGATGCAGGTCTGGAGAGCTGTTGTCATCCTATTATATAGATAAAATTAATGTATGTATTGTAGAAATGTCCCCTATCATGTTCCCTATTTTGTTTTTTTTGTCCACATTATGGTCCCCATCATGTACATTATAACAAAGGTGCACTTTTTTTTAATATACACATTAAGACCATACAAATAATGACACTACAGCTGCAGAGGTGACCGTCTGATAACCCAGCTCGACTACCCATCTCTACTGAAGACCCTTACAGCTTTTGAAAGTTGGGTGTAGGACATCATCTCTGGTATAGGGTCCCACAGTTGCACCCCATCACCTTGAGCAGGACTCTTATAAGAGACAATGCCTTGAGACCACAGGTTGGCACGAAGTCTCTCACTTCGTCACTAAGGATGATTTCATTCTTCAGGGCTGGAGTTGTCTTTGTGGTGGGATGCAGGTCTGGAGAGCTGTTGTCATCCTATTATATAGATAAGAATAATGTATGTATTGTAGAAATGTCCCCTATCATGTTCCCTATTTTGTTTTTTTTGTCCACATTATGGTCCCCATCTTGTACATTATAACAAAGGTGCACCTTTTTTAATATACACATTGGGACCATACGAATAATGACACTACAGCTACAGAGGTGACCGTCTGATAGCCCAGCTCGACTACCCATCTCTACTGAAGACCCTTACAGCTTTTTGAAAGTTGGGTGGAGGACATCATCTCTGGTATAGGGTCCCACAGTTGCACCCCATCACCTTGAGCAGGACTCTTATAAGAGTCAATGCCTTGAGACCACAGGTTGGCACGAAGTCCCTCACTTCGTTACTAAGGATAATTTCATTCTTCAGGGCTGGGATGGTCTTTGTGGTGGGATGCAGGTCTGGAGAGCTGTTGTCATCCTATTATATAAATAAGAATAATGTATGTATTGTAGAAATGTCCCCTATCATGTTCCCTATTTTGTTTTTTTTGTCCACATTATGGTCCCCATCTTGTACATTATAACAAAGGTGCACTTTTTTTTAATATACACATTGGGACCATACGAATAATGACACTACAGCTACAGAGGTGACCGTCTGATAGCCCAGCTCGACTACCCATCTCTACTGAAGACCCTTACAGCTTTTTGAAAGTTGGGTGGAGGACATCATCTCTGGTATAGGGTCCCACAGTTGCACCCCATCACCTTGAGCAGGACTCTTATAAGAGACAATGCCTTGAGACCACAGGTTGGCACGAAGTCCCTCAATTCGTCACTAAGGATGATTTCATTCTTCAGGGCTGGAGTGGTCTTTGTGGTGTGATGCAGGTCTGGAGAGCTGTTGTCATCCTATTATATAAATAAGAATAATGTATGTATTGTAGAAATGTCCCCTATCATGTTCCCTATTTTGTTTTTTTTGTCCACATTATGGTCCCCATCTTGTACATTATAACAAAGGTGCACTTTTTTTTAATATACACATTGGGACCATACGAATAATGACACTACAGCTACAGAGGTGACCGTCTGATAGCCCAGCTCGACTACCCATCTCTACTGAAGACCCTTACAGCTTTTTGAAAGTTGGGTGGAGGACATCATCTCTGGTATAGGGTCCCACAGTTGCACCCCATCACCTTGAGCAGGACTCTTATAAGAGTCAATGCCTTGAGACCACAGGTTGGCACGAAGTCCCTCACTTCGTTACTAAGGATAATTTCATTCTTCAGGGCTGGGATGGTCTTTGTGGTGGGATGCAGGTCTGGAGAGCTGTTGTCATCCTATTATATAGATAAGAATAATGTATGTATTGTAGAAATGTCCCCTATCATGTTCCCTATTTTGTTTTTTTTGTCCACATTATGGTCCCCATCTTGTACATTATAACAAAGGTGCACTTTTTTTTAATATACACATTGGGACCATACGAATAATGACACTACAGCTACAGAGGTGACCGTCTGATAGCCCAGCTCGACTACCCATCTCTACTGAAGACCCTTACAGCTTTTTGAAAGTTGGGTGGAGGACATCATCTCTGGTATAGGGTCCCACAGTTGCACCCCATCACCTTGAGCAGGACTCTTATAAGAGACAATGCCTTGAGACCACAGGTTGGCACGAAGTCTCTCACTTCGTCACTAAGGACGATTTCATTCTTCAGGGCTGGAGTGGTCTTTGTGGTGGGATGCAGGTCTGGAGAGCTGTTGTCATCCTATTATATAGATAAGAATAATGTATGTATTGTAGAAATGTCCCCTATCATGTTCCCTATTTTGTTTTTTTTGTCCACATTATGGTCCCCATCTTGTACATTATAACAAAGGTGCACCTTTTTTTAATATACACATTGGGACCATACGAATAATGACACTACAGCTACAGAGGTGACCGTCTGATAGCCCAGCTCGACTACCCATCTCTACTGAAGACCCTTACAGCTTTTTGAAAGTTAGGTGGAGGACATCATCTCTGGTATAGGGTCCCACAGTTGCACCCCATCACCTTGAGCAGGACTCTTATAAGAGTCAATGCCTTGAGACCACAGGTTGGCACGAAGTCCCTCACTTCGTTACTAAGGATAATTTCATTCTTCAGGGCTGGGATGGTCTTTGTGGTGGGATGCAGGTCTGGAGAGCTGTTGTCATCCTATTATATAGATAAGAATAATGTATGTATTGTAGAAATGTCCCCTATCATGTTCCCTATTTTGTTTTTTTTGTCCACATTATGGTCCCCATCTTGTACATTATAACAAAGGTGCACTTTTTTTTAATATACACATTGGGACCATACGAATAATGACACTACAGCTACAGAGGTGACCGTCTGATAGCCCAGCTCGACTACCCATCTCTACTGAAGACCCTTACAGCTTTTTGAAAGTTGGGTGGAGGACATCATCTCTGGTATAGGGTCCCACAGTTGCACCCCATCACCTTGAGCAGGACTCTTATAAGAGTCAATGCCTTGAGACCACAGGTTGGCACGAAGTCCCTCACTTCGTTACTAAGGATAATTTCATTCTTCAGGGCTGGGATGGTCTTTGTGGTGGGATGCAGGTCTGGAGAGCTGTTGTCATCCTATTATATAGATAAGAATAATGTATGTATTGTAGAAATGTCCCCTATCATGTTCCCTATTTTGTTATTTTGTCCACATTATGGTCCCCATCATGTACATTATAACAAAGGTGCACTTTTTTTTAATATACACATTAAGACCATACAAATAATGACACTACAGCTGCAGAGGTGACCGTCTGATAGCCCAGCTCGACTACCCATCTCTACTGAAGACCCTTACAGCTTTTGAAAGTTGGGTGTAGGACATCATCTCTGGTATAGGGTCCCACAGTTGCACCCCATCACCTTGAGCAGGACTCTTATAAGAGACAATGCCTTGAGACCACAGGTTGGCACGAAGTCTCTCACTTCGTCACTAAGGAAGATTTCATTCTTCAGGGCTGGAGTGGTCTTTGTGGTGGGATGCAGGTCTGGAGAGCTGTTGTCATCCTATTATATAGATAAGAATAATGTTTGTATTGTAGAAATGTCCCCTATCATGTTCCCTATTTTGTTTTTTTTGTCCACATTATTGTCCCCATCTTGTACATTATAACAAAGGTGCACCTTTTTTTAATATACACATTGGGACCATACGAATAATGACACTACAGCTACAGAGGTGACCGTCTGATAGCCCAGCTCGACTACCCATCTCTACTGAAGACCCTTACAGCTTTTTGAAAGTTAGGTGGAGGACATCATCTCTGGTATAGGGTCCCACAGTTGCACCCCATCACCTTGAGCAGGACTCTTATAAGAGTCAATGCCTTGAGACCACAGGTTGGCACGAAGTCCCTCACTTCGTTACTAAGGATAATTTCATTCTTCAGGGCTGGGATGGTCTTTGTGGTGGGATGCAGGTCTGGAGAGCTGTTGTCATCCTATTATATAGATAAGAATAATGTATGTATTGTAGAAATGTCCCCTATCATGTTCCCTTTTTTGTTTTTTTTGTCCACATTATGGTCCCCATCTTGTACATTATAACAAAGGTGCACTTTTTTTTAATATACACATTGGGACCATACGAATAATGACACTACAGCTACAGAGGTGACCGTCTGATAGCCCAGCTCGACTACCCATCTCTACTGAAGACCCTTACAGCTTTTTGAAAGTTGGGTGGAGGACATCATCTCTGGTATAGGGTCCCACAGTTGCACCCCATCACCTTGAGCAGGACTCTTATAAGAGACAATGCCTTGAGACCACAGGTTGGCACGAAGTCTCTCACTTCGTCACTAAGGAAGATTTCATTCTTCAGGGCTGGAGTGGTCTTTGTGGTGGGATGCAGGTCTGGAGAGCTGTTGTCATCCTATTATATAGATAAGAATAATGTTTGTATTGTAGAAATGTCCCCTATCATGTTCCCTATTTTGTTTTTTTTGTCCACATTATTGTCCCCATCTTGTACATTATAACAAAGGTGCACCTTTTTTTAATATACACATTGGGACCATACGAATAATGACACTACAGCTACAGAGGTGACCGTCTGATAGCCCAGCTCGACTACCCATCTCTACTGAAGACCCTTACAGCTTTTTGAAAGTTAGGTGGAGGACATCATCTCTGGTATAGGGTCCCACAGTTGCACCCCATCACCTTGAGCAGGACTCTTATAAGAGTCAATGCCTTGAGACCACAGGTTGGCACGAAGTCCCTCACTTCGTTACTAAGGATAATTTCATTCTTCAGGGCTGGGATGGTCTTTGTGGTGGGATGCAGGTCTGGAGAGCTGTTGTCATCCTATTATATAGATAAGAATAATGTATGTATTGTAGAAATGTCCCCTATCATGTTCCCTTTTTTGTTTTTTTTGTCCACATTATGGTCCCCATCTTGTACATTATAACAAAGGTGCACTTTTTTTTAATATACACATTGGGACCATACGAATAATGACACTACAGCTACAGAGGTGACCGTCTGATAGCCCAGCTCGACTACCCATCTCTACTGAAGACCCTTACAGCTTTTTGAAAGTTGGGTGGAGGACATCATCTCTGGTATAGGGTCCCACAGTTGCACCCCATCACCTTGAGCAGGACTCTTATAAGAGTCAATGCCTTGAGACCACAGGTTGGCACGAAGTCCCTCACTTCGTTACTAAGGATAATTTCATTCTTAAGGGCTGGGATGGTCTTTGTGGTGGGATGCAGGTCTGGAGAGCTGTTGTCATCCTATTATATAAATAAGAATAATGTATGTATTGTAGAAATGTCCCCTATCATGTTCCCTATTTTGTTTTTTTTGTCCACATTATGGTCCCCATCTTGTACATTATAACAAAGGTGCACTTTTTTTTAATATACACATTGGGACCATACGAATAATGACACTTCAGCTACAGAGGTGACCGTCTGATAGCCCAGCTCGACTACCCATCTCTACTGAAGACCCTTACAGCTTTTTGAAAGTTGGGTGGAGGACATCATCTCTGGTATAGGGTCCCACAGTTGCACCCCATCACCTTGAGCAGGACTCTTATAAGAGTCAATGCCTTGAGACCACAGGTTGGCACGAAGTCCCTCACTTCGTTACTAAGGATAATTTCATTCTTCAGGGCTGGGATGGTCTTTGTGGTGGAATGCAGGTCTGGAGAGCTGTTGTCATCCTATTATATAGATAAGAATAATGTATGTATTGTAGAAATGTCCCCTATCATGTTCCCTATTTTGTTTTTTTTGTCCACATTATGGTCCCCATCTTGTACATTATAACAAAGGTGCACTTTTTTTAATATACACATTGGGACCATACGAATAATGACACTACAGCTACAGAGGTGACCGTCTGATAGCCCAGCTCGACTACCCATCTCTACTGAAGACCCTTACAGCTTTTTGAAAGTTGGGTGGAGGACATCATCTCTGGTATAGGGTCCCACAGTTGCACCCCATCACCTTGAGCAGGACTCTTATAAGAGTCAATGCCTTGAGACCACAGGTTGGCACGAAGTCCCTCACTTCGTTACTAAGGATAATTTCATTCTTCAGGGCTGGGATGGTCTTTGTGGTGGGATGCAGGTCTGGAGAGCTGTTGTCATCCTATTATATAGATAAGAATAATGTATGTATTGTAGAAATGTCCCCTATCATGTTCCCTATTTTGTTTTTTTTGTCCACATTATGGTCCCCATCATGTACATTATAACAAAGGTGCACTTTTTTTTAATATACACATTAAGACCATACAAATAATGACACTACAGCTGCAGAGGTGACCGTCTGATAGCCCAGCTCGACTACCCATCTCTACTGAAGACCCTTACAGCTTTTGAAAGTTGGGTGTAGGACATCATCTCTGGTATAGGGTCCCACAGTTGCACCCCATCACCTTGAGCAGGACTCTTATAAGAGACAATGCCTTGAGACCACAGGTTGGCACGAAGTCTCTCACTTCGTCACTAAGGATGATTTCATTCTTCAGGGCTGGAGTTGTCTTTGTGGTGGGATGCAGGTCTGGAGAGCTGTTGTCATCCTATTATATAGATAAGAATAATGTATGTATTGTAGAAATGTCCCCTATCATGTTCCCTATTTTGTTTTTTTTGTCCACATTATGGTCCCCATCTTGTACATTATAACAAAGGTGCACCTTTTTTTAATATACACATTGGGACCATACGAATAATGACACTACAGCTACAGAGGTGACCGTCTGATAGCCCAGCTCGACTACCCATCTCTACTGAAGACCCTTACAGCTTTTTGAAAGTTGGGTGGAGGACATCATCTCTGGTATAGGGTCCCACAGTTGCACCCCATCACCTTGAGCAGGACTCTTATAAGAGTCAATGCCTTGAGACCACAGGTTGGCACGAAGTCCCTCACTTCGTTACTAAGGATAATTTCATTCTTCAGGGCTGGGATGGTCTTTGTGGTGGGATGCAGGTCTGGAGAGCTGTTGTCATCCTATTATATAAATAAGAATAATGTATGTATTGTAGAAATGTCCCCTATCATGTTCCCTATTTTGTTTTTTTTGTCCACATTATGGTCCCCATCTTGTACATTATAACAAAGGTGCACTTTTTTTTAATATACACATTGGGACCATACGAATAATGACACTACAGCTACAGAGGTGACCGTCTGATAGCCCAGCTCGACTACCCATCTCTACTGAAGACCCTTACAGCTTTTTGAAAGTTAGGTGGAGGACATCATCTCTGGTATAGGGTCCCACAGTTGCACCCCATCACCTTGAGCAGGACTCTTATAAGAGACAATGCCTTGAGACCACAGGTTGGCACGAAGTCCCTCACTTCGTCACTAAGGATGATTTCATTCTTCAGGGCTGGAGTGGTCTTTGTGGTGGGATGCAGGTCTGGAGAGCTGTTGTCATCCTATTATATAGATAAGAATAATGTATGTATTGTAGAAATGTCCCCTATCATGTTCCCTATTTTGTTTTTTTTGTCCACATTATGGTCCCCATCTTGTACATTATAACAAAGGTGCACTTTTTTTTAATATACACATTGGGACCATACGAATAATGACACTACAGCTACAGAGCTGACCGTCTGATAGCCCAGCTCGACTACCCATCTCTACTGAAGACCCTTACAGCTTTTTGAAAGTTGGGTGAAGGACATCATCTCTGGTATAGGGTCCCACAGTTGCACCCCATCACCTTTAGCAGGACTCTTATAAGAGACAATGCCCTGAGATCACAGGTTGGCACGAAGTCCCTCACTTCGTCACTAAGGATGATTTCATTCTTCAGTGCTGGTGTGGTCTTTGTGGTGGGATGCAGGTCTGGAGAGCTGTTGTCATCCTATTATATAGATAAGAATAATGTATGTATTGTAGAAATGTCCCCTATCATGTTCCCTATTTTGTTTTTTTTGTCCACATTATGGTCCCCATCTTGTACATTATAACAAAGGTGCACTTTTTTTTAATATACACATTGGGACCATACGAATAATGACACTACAGCTACAGAGGTGATCGTCTGATAGCCCAGCTCGACTACCCATCTCTACTGAAGACCCTTACAGCTTTTTGAAAGTTGGGTGGAGGACATCATCTCTGGTATAGGGTCCCACAGTTGCACCCCATCACCTTGAGCAGGACTCTTATAAGAGTCAATGCCTTGAGACCACAGGTTGGCACGAAGTCCCTCACTTCGTTACTAAGGATAATTTCATTCTTCAGGGCTGGGATGGTCTTTGTGGTGGGATGCAGGTCTGGAGAGCTGTTGTCATCCTATTATATAGATAAGAATAATGTATGTATTGTAGAAATGTCCCCTATCATGTTCCCTATTTTGTTATTTTGTCCACATTATGGTCCCCATCTTGTACATTATAACAAAGGTGCACTTTTTTTTAATATACACATTAAGACCATACGAATAATGACACTACAGCTACAGAGGTGACCGTCTGATAGCCCAGCTCGACTACCCATCTCTACTGAAGACCCTTACAGCTTTTGAAAGTTGGGTGTAGGACATCATCTCTGGTATAGGGTCCCACAGTTGCACCCCATCACCTTGAGCAGGACTCTTATAAGAGACAATGCCTTGAGACCACAGGTTGGCACGAAGTCTCTCACTTCGTCACTAAGGATGATTTCATTCTTCAGTGCTGGAGTGGTCTTTGTGGTGGGATGCAGGTCTGGAGAGCTGTTGTCATCCTATTATATAGATAAGAATAATGTATGTATTGTAGAAATGTCCCCTATCATGTTCCCTATTTTGTTTTTTTGTCCACATTATGGTCCCCATCTTGTACATTATAACAAAGGTGCACTTTTTTTTAATATACACATTGGGACCATACGAATAATGACACTACAGCTACAGAGGTGACCGTCTGATAGCCCAGCTCGACTACCCATCTCTACTGAAGACCCTTACAGCTTTTTGAAAGTTAGGTGGAGGACATCATCTCTGGTATAGGGTCCCACAGTTGCACCCCATCACCTTAAGCAGGACTCTTATAAGAGACAATGCCTTGAGACCACAGGTTGGCACGAAGTCCCTCACTTCGTCACTAAGGATGATTTCATTCTTCAGGGCTGGAGTGGTCTTTGTGGTGGGATGCAGGTCTGGAGAGCTGTTGTCATCCTATTATATAGATAAGAATAATGTATGTATTGTAGAAATGTCCCCTATCATGTTCCCTATTTTGTTATTTTGTCCACATTATGGTCCCCATCTTGTACATTATAACAAAGGTGCACTTTTTTTTAATATACACATTAAGACCATACGAATAATGACACTACAGCTACAGAGGTGACCGTCTGATAGCCCAGCTCGACTACCCATCTCTACTGAAGACCCTTACAGCTTTTGAAAGTTGGGTGTAGGACATCATCTCTGGTATAGGGTCCCACAGTTGCACCCCATCACCTTGAGCAGGACTCTTATAAGAGACAATGCCCTGAGACCACAGGTTGGCACGAAGTCTCTCACTTCGTCACTAAGGATGATTTCATTCTTCAGGGCTGGGATGGTCTTTGTGGTGGGATGCAGGTCTGGAGAGCTGTTGTCATCCTATTATATAGATAAGAATAATGTATGTATTGTAGAAATGTCCCCTATCATGTTCCCTATTTTGTTTTTTTTGTCCACATTATGGTCCCCATCTTGTACATTATAACAAAGGTGCACTTTTTTTTAATATACACATTGGGACCATACGAATAATGACACTACAGCTACAGAGGTGACCGTCTGATAGCCCAGCTCGACTACCCATCTCTACTGAAGACCTTACAGCTTTTGAAAGTTGGGTGGAGGACATCATCTCTGGTATAGGGTCCCACAGTTGCACCCCATCACCTTGAGCAGGACTCTTATAAGAGACAATGCCTTGAGACCACAGGTTGGCACGAAGTCTCTCACTTCGTCACTAAGGATGATATCATTCTTCAGGGCTGGAGTGGTCTTTGTGGTGGGATGCAGGTCTGGAGAGCTGTTGTCATCCTATTATATAGATAAGAATAATGTATGTATTGTAGAAATGTCCCCTATCATGTTCCCTATTTTGTTATTTTGTCCACATTATGGTCCCCATCTTGTACATTATAACAAAGGTGCACTTTTTTTTAATATACACATTGGGACCATACGAATAATGACACTACAGCTACAGAGGTGACCGTCTGATGGCCCAGCTCGACTACCCATCTCTACTGAAGACCCTTACAGCTTTTTGAAAGTTGGGTGGAGGACATCATCTCTGGTATAGGGTCCCACAGTTGCACCCCATCACCTTGAGCAGGACTCTTATAAGAGTCAATGCCTTGAGACCACAGGTTGGCACGAAGTCCCTCACTTCGTTACTAAGGATAATTTCATTCTTCAGGGCTGGGATGGTCTTTGTGGTGGGATGCAGGTCTGGAGAGCTGTTGTCATCCTATTATATAGATAAGAATAATGTATGTATTGTAGAAATGTCCCCTATCAAGTTCCCTATTTTGTTATTTTGTCCACATTATGGTCCCCATCTTGTACATTATAACAAATGTGCACTTTTTTTTAATTTACACATTGGGACCATACGAATAATGACACTACAGCTACAGAGGTGACCGTCTGATAGCCCAGCTCGACTACTCATCTCTACTGAAGACCCTTACAGCTTTTGAAAGTTGGGTGGAGGACATCATCTCTGGTATAGGGTCCCACAGTTGCACCCCATCACCTTGAGCAGAACTCTTATAAGAGACAATGCCTTGAGACCACAGGTTGGCACGAAGTCCCTCACTTCGTCACTAAGGATGATTTCATTCTTCAGGGCTGGAGTGGTCTTTGTGGTGGGATGCAGGTCTGGAGAGCTGTTGTCATCCTATTATATAGATAAGAATAATGTATGTATTGTAGAAATGTCCCCTATCATGTTCCCTATTTTGTTTTTTTTGTCCACATTATGGTCCCCATCTTGTACATTATAACAAAGGTGCACTTTTTTTTAATATACACATTGGGACCATACGAATAATGACACTACAGCTACAGAGGTGACCGTCTGATAGCCCAGCTCGACTACCCATCTCTACTGAAGACCTTACAGCTTTTGAAAGTTGGGTGGAGGACATCATCTCTGGTACAGGGTCCCACAGTTGCACCCCATCACCTTGAGCAGGACTCTTATAAGAGACAATGCCTTGAGACCACAGGTTGGCACGAAGTCTCTCACTTCGTCACTAAGGATGATATCATTCTTCAGGGCTGGAGTGGTCTTTGTGGTGGGATGCAGGTCTGGAGAGCTGTTGTCATCCTATTATATAGATAAGAATAATGTATGTATTGTAGAAATGTCCCCTATCATGTTCCCTATTTTGTTATTTTGTCCACATTATGGTCCCCATCTTGTACATTATAACAAAGGTGCACTTTTTTTTAATATACACATTGGGACCATACGAATAATGACACTACAGCTACAGAGGTGACCGTCTGATGGCCCAGCTCGACTACCCATCTCTACTGAAGACCCTTACAGCTTTTTGAAAGTTGGGTGGAGGACATCATCTCTGGTATAGGGTCCCACAGTTGCACCCCATCACCTTGAGCAGGACTCTTATAAGAGTCAATGCCTTGAGACCACAGGTTGGCACGAAGTCCCTCACTTCGTTACTAAGGATAATTTCATTCTTCAGGGCTGGGATGGTCTTTGTGGTGGGATGCAGGTCTGGAGAGCTGTTGTCATCCTATTATATAGATAAGAATAATGTATGTATTGTAGAAATGTCCCCTATCAAGTTCCCTATTTTGTTATTTTGTCCACATTATGGTCCCCATCTTGTACATTATAACAAATGTGCACTTTTTTTTAATTTACACATTGGGACCATACGAATAATGACACTACAGCTACAGAGGTGACCGTCTGATAGCCCAGCTCGACTACTCATCTCTACTGAAGACCCTTACAGCTTTTGAAAGTTGGGTGGAGGACATCATCTCTGGTATAGGGTCCCACAGTTGCACCCCATCACCTTGAGCAGAACTCTTATAAGAGACAATGCCTTGAGACCACAGGTTGGCACGAAGTCCCTCACTTCGTCACTAAGGATGATTTCATTCTTCAGGGCTGGAGTGGTCTTTGTGGTGGGATGCAGGTCTGGAGAGCTGTTGTCATCCTATTATATAGATAAGAATAATGTATGTATTGTAGAAATGTCCCCTATCATGTTCCCTATTTTGTTTTTTTTGTCCACATTATGGTCCCCATCTTGTACATTATAACAAAGGTGCACTTTTTTTTAATATACACATTGGGACCATGCGAATAATGACACTACAGCTACAGAAGTGACCGTCTGATAGCCCAGCTCGACTACCCATCTCTACTGAAGACCCTTACAGCTTTTTGAAAGTTGGGTGGAGGACATGATCTCTGGTATAGGGTCCCACAGTTGCACCCCATCACCTTGAGCAGGACTCTTATAAGAGACAATGCCTTGAGACCACAGGTTGGCACGAAGTCCCTCACTTCGTCACTAAGGATGATTTCATTCTTCAGGGCTGGAGTGGTCCTTGTGGTGGGATGCAGGTCTGGAGAGCTGTTGTCATCCTATTATATAGATAAGAATAATGTATGTATTGTAGAAATGTCCCCTATCATGTTCCCTATTTTGTTTTTTTTGTCCACATTATGGTCCCCATCTTGTACATTATAACAAAGGTGCACTTTTTTTTAATATACACATTGGGACCATACGAATAATGACACTACAGCTACAGAGGTGACCTTCTGATAGCCCAGCTCGACTACCCATCTCTACTTAAGACCCTTACAGCTTTTTGAAAGTTGGGTTGAGGACATCATCTCTGGTATAGGGTCCCACAGTTGCACCCCATCACCTTGAGCAGGACTCTGATAAGAGACAATGCCTTGAGACCACAGGTTGGCACGAAGTCCCTAACTTCGTCACTAAGGATGATTTCATTCTTCAGGGCTGGAGTGGTCTTTGTGGTGGGATGCAGGTCTGGAGAGCTGTTGTCATCCTATAATATAGATAAGAATAATGTATGTATTGTAGAAATGTCCCCTATCATGTTCCCTATTTTGTTATTTTGTCCACATTATGGTCCCCATCTTGTACATTATAACAAAGGTGCACTTTTTTTTAATGTACACATTGGGACCATACGAATAATGACACTACAGCTACAGAGGTGACCGTCTGATAGCCCAGCTCGACTACCCATCTCTACTGAAGACCCTTACAGCTTTTTGAAAGTTGGGTGGAGGACATCATCTCTGGTATAGGGTCCCACAGTTGCACCCCATCACCTTGAGCAGGACTCTTATAAGAGTCAATGCCTTGAGACCAAAGGTTGGCACGAAGTCCCTCACTTCGTTACTAAGGATAATTTCATTCTTCAGGGCTGGGATGGTCTTTGTGGTGGGATGCAGGTCTGGAGAGCTGT
The DNA here is from genome assembly GCF_048569485.1 of Anomaloglossus baeobatrachus. Lineage (NCBI taxonomy): Eukaryota > Metazoa > Chordata > Amphibia > Anura > Aromobatidae > Anomaloglossus > Anomaloglossus baeobatrachus. The sequence continues at coordinate 81,157,075 of NC_134359.1, read as the reverse complement.
TGTCATCCTATTATATAGATAAGAATAATGTATGTATTGTAGAAATGTCCCCTATCATGTTCCCTATTTTGTTATTTTGTCCACATTATGGTCCCCATCTTGTACATTATAACAAATGTGCACTTTTTTTTAATTTACACATTGGGACCATACGAATAATGACACTACAGCTACAGAGGTGACCGTCTGATAGCCCAGCTCAACTACTCATCTCTACTGAAGACCCTTACAGCTTTTGAAAGTTGGGTGGAGGACATCATCTCTGGTATAGGGTCCCACAGTTGCACCCCATCACCTTGAGCAGGACTTTTATAAGAGACAATGCCTTGAGACCACAGGTTGGCACGAAGTCCCTCACTTCGTCACTAAGGATGATTTCATTCTTCAGGGCTGGAGTGGTCCTTGTGGTGGGATGCAGGTCTGGAGAGCTGTTGTCATCCTATTATATAGATAAGAATAATGTATGTATTGTAGAAATGTCCCCTATCATGTTCCCTATTTTGTTTTTTTTTGTCCACATTATGGTCCCCATCTTGTACATTATAACAAAGGTGCACTTTTTTTTAATATACACATTGGGACCATACGAATAATGACACTACAGCTACAGAGGTGACCGTCTGATAGCCCAGCTCGACTACCCATCTCTACTTAAGACCCTTACAGCTTTTTGAAAGTTGGGTGGAGGACATTATCTCTGGTATAGGGTCCCACAGTTGCACCCCATCACCTTGAGCAGGACTCTTATAAGAGACATTGCCTTGAGACCACAGGTTGGCACGAAGTCCCTCACTTCGTCACTAAGGATGATTTCATTCTTCAGGGCTGGAGTGGTCTTTGTGGTGGGATGCAGGTCTGGAGAGCTGTTGTCATCCTATTATATAGATGAGAATAATGTATGTATTGTAGAAATGTCCCCTATCATGTTCCCTATTTTGTTTTTTTTGTCCACATTATGGTCCCCATCTTGTACATTATAACAAAGGTGCACTTTTTTTTAATATACACATTGGGACCATACGAATAATGACACTACAGCTACAGAGGTGACCGTCTGATAGCCCAGCTCGACTACCCATCTCTACTGAAGACCCTTACAGCTTTTTGAAAGTTGGGTGGAGGACATCATCTCTGGTATAGGGTCCCACAGTTGCACCCCATCACCTTGAGCAGGACTCTTATAAGAGTCAATGCCTTGAGACCACAGGTTGGCACGAAGTCCCTCACTTCGTTACTAAGGATGATTTCATTCTTCAGGGCTGGAGTGGTCTTTGTGGTGGGATGCAGGTCTGGAGAGCTGTTGTCATCCTATTATATAGATAAGAATAATGTATGTATTGTAGAAATGTCCCCTATCATGTTCCCTATTTTGTTTTTTTTGTCCACATTATGGTCCCCATCTTGTACATTATAACAAAGGTGCACTTTTTTTTAATATACACATTGGGACCATACGAATAATGACACTACAGCTACAGAGGTGACCGTCTGATAGCCCAGCTCGACTACCCATCTCTACTGTAGACCCTTACAGCTTTTTGAAAGTTAGGTGGAGGACATCATCTCTGGTATAGGGTCCCACAGTTGCACCCCATCACCTTGAGCAGGACTCTTATAAGAGACAATGCCTTGAGACCACAGGTTGGCACGAAGTCCCTCACTTCGTCACTAAGGATGATTTCATTCTTCAGGGCTGGGATGGTCTTTGTGGTGGGATGCAGGTCTGGAGAGCTGTTGTCATCCTATTATATAGATAAGAATAATGTATGTATTGTAGAAATGTCCCCTATCATGTTCCCTATTTTGTTTTTTTTGTCCACATTATGGTCCCCATCTTGTACATTATAACAAATGTGCACTTTTTTTTAATTTACACATTGGGATCATACGAATAATGACACTACAGCTACAGAGGTGACCGTCTGATAGCCCAGCTCGACTACCCATCTCTACTGAAGACCTTTACAGCTTTTTGAAAGTTGGGTGGAGGACATCATCTCTGGTATAGGGTCCCACAGTTGCACCCCATCACCTTGAGCAGGACTCTTATAAGAGACAATGCCTTGAGACCACAGGTTGGCACGAATTCCCTCACTTCGTCACTTAGGATGATTTCATTCTTCAGGGATGGAGTGGTCTTTGTGGTGGGATGCAGGTCTGGAGAGCTGTTGTCATCCTATTATATAGATAAGAATAATGTATGTATTGTAGAAATGTCCCCTATCATGTTCGCTATTTTGTTATTTTGTCCACATTATGGTCCCCATCTTGTACATTATAACAAACGTGTACTTTTTTTAATTTACACATCGGGACCATACGAAAAATGACACTACAGCTACAGAGGTGACCGTCTGATAGCCCAGCTCGACTACCCATCTCTACTGACGACCCTTACAGCTTTTTGAAAGTTGGGTGGAGGACATCATCTCTGATATTGGGTCCCACATCTGCACCCCAACAGTTTGAGCAGCACTCTTTCCCGGGAGTCTATACTCTGAGATCAAAGGAGGCGCTTAGCCCCCTCACATTGTTACTGAGGATGATTTCATTCTTCAGGGATTAGACAGGAGTGGTCCTTGTGGTGGGTTGCGGGTCTGGAGAGCTGTTGTCATCATATTAGATAGATAAGAATAATGTATGTATTGTAGATATGTCTCCTATCATGTTCCTTATTTTATTATTAGTCCACATTCTGGTCCCCATCTTGAGCATCATAACAAACGTGCACTTTTTTCTTTTAATTTACTCACTTAGTCACTAAGGATGATTTCTAGGGATGATCAAATACCACAAATATCTGACTTTGCGAAAATTCGCAAACAGGTTGCCGCTATTTGACTATTTGCGAATATTTGATATGCAATGTAAGTCTATGGATAACTCGAATAACAATTGTTTGGGCTTCCCATAGACTTACATTGCGCATCGAATATTCACATAGCAGTGACCTATTGGTCGGATATTCGCGAAGTCGGATATTTGTGGTATTCGATCATCCCTAATGATTTCTTTCTTCAGGGATGCGATGCTCTGAAAGGTAATAAATACAAAATCTGTCCTAGTCTGGGGCAATAGCGAAGGCTATTTCTGGTCTTCAAACAACAGGCCTAAACAAGTACCATACTACCACCGGCCTAATTCCAGTTCTTCTGTTGGCCAGTTTATGAATTCCACATAAGGGTTCTTATATGATATAACCGTCCTATAGCTCAGTTAGTTGTAGTATAGCCTTGGTCCAGGGTTCTTGAACTGATCGCCTTTTCTTGGGGTCGAGAAGGAATTTTTTCCCTGTGGCACAAATTGGCTGAATGTGTCCAGGTTTTTTGCCTTCTTCTGGATCAATGGCTTTAGGTATAGGTAGAGACTGTATTTAATAAAGAGTTCAAAACTGAATGATTTGTCTTCTCATTTTTTTATAATATGTAATACTTAATTATTTGTATAAATTAGTTATTAATTTTAGGACTAATGGCTTCTGCAATAAATCAAACCGAAATACAAAGGTAGTAATTATGTCTGATCATAGATGGTCATGTAGGTTAGCAGCAAATAGATTGTAAATTGGCCACTTATTATCTACCTGATGGGTTTGGTGTGGATCCTAAATATGGGAACTTCCATTGCTTACACATTTAATTCTTACTAGTAGATAGCCCATGCCAATACCGTGACTGTGGTATAAAATGCATCCAATTGAGGGCAGAGTGCTTGTTCCAGGGCAACAAACGCAATCTATATATAAATATCCATGTTCATGAACATTACTTAGTGGAATTAGAAATTATAGTTGTAATGCAGAGATGTCATGGGAGTACCATGACGGAGAGTGATCTCTTTTTCAAATGTCAGGAGATTGCAGCGCATGGCTGAAGCAATGGTGCCCGGGGCAGTAGCCATGGGGGAGAGTGTAAAGTTCAGCCTCCCGACACACGGGTTTTAAATGAGAGTTCTGGGTCTGTGTGGGCAAGAGTGTAAAGTTCAGCACCCCGAGACACGGGTTTTAAATGAGAGTTCTGGGTCTGTGTGTGCTGATAGTGTTACTTGGAGCAATGCTGTTACACTCTTCATCAGGTCAATAGGACTTCCAGATAAGGACGACAAACAAATTCATAACAACAAAGTAGTCTTTACTTGGCACAACACTTGGTCACATAATACAGCAGGCAGCACACTTCATGGTATCTTCTGTATAACTCAGACACACAATCATTGCAGTTTCCAATGACGGCATATTACTTGTGAACATTCTTTTAGCCAGGAAAGTTAAATAAGCCCTTCATCTCTATGGCCCTGGAGTCCAAGGGTCAATATGTTTCGCTGAGTATCCTGCACCCACAGCCATAGGCAGTGATCCCTTACGAGAACTGTTCTTAGAGCCGCTTCCTGTTCCTTGTCTTCTTAGTGGGGCAGTGTCGTGGGCGGGGAGGACGCCGCCGCGCGCTCGCTAACGCTCGGGTCCGGCGCTGCTGTTGCTCGGTGGCTTGAGCAGTGGGCCCGGATCCGGGGACTCGAGCGGCGCTCCTCGCCCGTGAGTGAAAGGGGGTAGTTTGGTTTGGGGATTTGGTCCGTGATGCCACCCACGGGTTGTGGTGAGGTTGGGCACCACCGCTGCTGGTGGCGGGGTTCCCGGGAGCGATGGTAGGGAGCAGCTGGGATGTTGTTCCCTCCCTCCATGGGTAGGGGTGGTCCCGGGGCCCGGTGAGGTGACGGGGAGGCAGGGTTGGCAAAGTGCAGTGTCGTCTGGACTGCGCAGCGTGGTGCCGGACGGCACGGTTGTACTTACTCAGCCACAAATGTACACAAAGTCTCTGGAAAACCAAACGGCTGGATGGACGGGTCCCGCAGCTGGCTGCTGTGACTTCTCCCGGACGGTTGGTGGTGGCTGCCTTTCCCTGCATCTTTGTGTATGTTCAGTCCTGATGGATTCCCACCGGTAACCCGCTCCCCAGCGTGTATATGTGCCGGAGGAGCCCTTTTGCCCGCAGGCTCGGGACCTTGGAACTCTAGCTGTGGTGGTAGCTGTATTTCCTTTTGCTGGTCGGACGGTTGCCTTCAATCGGGTCTTGGCTGTTAGGAAACCCCTGGGGTTCTGGTCACTGACGGATTTGACTTCTAACGGCGACTCCAAGCCTGGTCGGGGTCCGCAGGCCCTACCTGTGTGTGCTGGCTTCACTTCGCTCCCCGGTTCGGTACCAGCGGGCCACCATCCGTCCCCGGTCTTACGGTTCTGCGTTGATTCGCCTCTCCTGCAGACGGCCACCACCGTCTGCCAACCTTGCGCTTAGTGCCCGGGCCACACACCCGGACACGGTCAGTTTGCTCCTTCTCACTCCTCACTTCCACTTCCCTAACTGAACTCTCTTCCTTTCCCGCCTCTAGGACTGTGAACTCCTCAGTGGGTGGGGGCAACCGCCTGGCTCCACCCCACCTGGTGTGGACATCAGCCCCTGGAGGGAGGCAACAAGGATTTTGCGTCTGGCTGATGTACCTGTCTCAGGGTGGGGGTGTGTGTTGTAGTACCTGTGACGACCTGGCTAGTCCAGGGCGCCACATTCCCCCTTATTTAAATGCAGACCGTCTGCGGGCTGCCCGTCCATCACCGGTTTTATTTTTCTTTTTTTTTTTTAACTGTAAAAAATATAAAAACCATCAACAGTTTAAGCATTTTAAATCTTCCCTTACGGGAGGCAGGTCACTTAAATGTTACAAACCACATATACACACACTTTTAATAATAACGGATGGACAGCTTCCGCTCTCCCACCCAAGCAACCTAGCCCTGATGCTGCCCCTAAGAAGTGGGCAGCACCCCTTGACCCCAGTCCAGATCCAGGCTGCCCGAGCGGGAAAGGGTACGGTGACTCGCACCCGGCTGTCACTTCAGGGGACCCCACGTCCATGGGGGACCCCTGACCCCCGGAGGATCGCCACCGGTTGTGGTAGTGGCGGGCCTGGGCCATCACTTTCCTCCAGGCCCATCCTCCAAATCTGCCTCTCCGGAGGCGGCAACGGAAAACATGCCCCAACTTATTTACAATCCCACCAGTTCGTGGGTGCCCTGCAAGTTCTCAGGCATGTCCATGAAGAGTTCCTCATGCCAACGGTACAAAGGGTCCCTGCGGGGACAACTTGCCGGCAACGGCCGGGTCAATCACGGTGTCAATCAGGTTATTTGCTCGGTTGATTCATTCATTTACTTATTTACACACTCAACGTGTAACACCCCTAAATGGTAGTTTCCCTGTACCTAAGCGGGGGTCGGCCTAGGTTGGGGCGTGTGGACCTTCGGGGCCCAATGTTAGTGGTGACAGGCAGTGGGGCGGAGGAAACAACTGGTTCCCCTTCCCGTCTATTATGTGGGGCAGGCGGAGACGCAGGGGGGCTGGGTATAGGTGCATCACTGGGCACTGGTTCATTGGCGGCGACTTCCATCTCTTTCTCCTCCACAGGTTGTGGGAACAGTATCACAGGAAGAATCACTGCGCCATTCTGCAAAGGCCAATCTGCCGGAAAATCGCCCATCATGGTGTGGATTACCTCTTTTTCTTTCTCCCCAGCCGGTCTGGGGGCCGGAACTTCAGTTGCCACCCTCAACGGTGGTGGACACCTCTTCAGGTGGTCTCTGGAAACCATGGCCGAAGTCTTCCCCTGGTCACGACTGATCTGGTAGGCCTTCACATTCTCCCACTCAGTGGGTTGTATAACATACGGGGTCTTCTCCTATTGGTCATCCAGCTTATGGGTTCTTCTCTTTCGCTTCAGTACTACATCCCCAGGCTGAAAGGGACCTGCAGGAGCCTTCCTGTTGAGGCACTGTTCTTGCTGTCCCCGACTCCGACACAAGTTCTTTTCTACGTATTCTTGGACCTGTCGGTACTGCGCCCTCCGCCGGGCGTCCCAGTCAGCAGTGGAAGGAAGGGCCTCTGGAGCCTCCAAATCCATTTCTAGGTCCACCGGCAACCGGCCTGGTCGGGCTCTCATTAGGTACGTGGGCGTGCACTTTTTGGAGCTGCTAGGAATGTTATTGTCCATGTCTACCAGATCAGACAGCTTTTCCAGCCATAAGTTCCGCTCTTCCAACGGCAGGGTCTTAAGGAGGTCCAAGACCAGATGGTTCATCTTTTCACACATGCCGTTAGTCTGTGCATGGTACTGGGTGGTCCGGATCTTTTTACAGTCGTATAACTGGCAGAATTCCTGAAACACTTCTGCTTCAAAAGCTGGACCCTGGTCGGTCAGCACCCTCTCCGGGTACCCATGTTGTCGACAAAAGTAGGCCTGGAAGGCTCTGGCTGCAGTACGCCAGGTCAGATCTTTAACTGGGACAACCACCATGAATCTCGAATAGTGGTCTACAATGGTCAGAGCATAGGTGTACCCACTTCAGCTAGGGGTGAGCTTCACATGGTCGAGGGCGACCAGCTCCAGCGGCTGATGCGTAATGATTGGGCACAAAGGGGCCTTTTGGCTGGCCTCATCCCTTCTTCTCAGCTTCTTCCACCCAAAGTGCCCGGCACCGTCATGGTATGCCTGCAGAACAGTGGGCACGTTAGTCTGGGGAATCACCAGCTGGCGAACCTTCTCATGGGTCTTCGGGTTGATAAATTCCCGATACAGCTTCCCCTGGTGCAGGTACAGCCGGGCTCGTTCCCTCCACAGTCGTTGGGCCTCGGCGGGGGCAGCAGGGTCTATTCCAGCAGAGCCTTGTTTCACCAGGGACTTGACTAGAGATGAGCGAACCGGTCGCGGTTCGGCTCGAGTTCGGTTCGCCGAACGGAGGTCTCGTTCGAGTTCGGTTCGGCGAACCAGTTCGGCGAACCACTCGAACCCCATAGAAAATAATGGCAGGCAATCACAAACACATAAAAACACCTAGAAAACACCCTCAAAGGTGTCCAAAAGGTGACAAACAACTCACAACACAACACAAACACATGGGAAAGTGACAAGGACATATACTCATGCGAAAACAAAAGAGCTGGACAAGGAAAAAGAGGAGGAGACACAGATATATGAGTATATGCAAGGAAACATCGATGCCATTACTGTGCAACATGAGCCCTGCTCATTTTAGGCTTCCAATCTGGATAAATTGCCTGAGCTTGCCACATACGCCTTGGGGATCTTGTCGTGTCCTGCAGCCAGCGTTCTCTCATAACCTGTCTTCAGTGCTGCTGGGGGTCTGCTGGCAGATAAGCACACGCGTCTGTCCACTGACATTGTGGACATGGCTCTCAGAGGACTTTTCTTCCCCTGGGTCATCCAGGGGAGGCGAAAGGCACACGTATTTTTGAGAGTGCTTCATGCAAAGCATCTTTTTCATTTTGAAAAGGGGGATCAACTGATGCCAGTCAAGTGGGGTGTGTGTGGCCCAATTAGTGGAAACGAGGGAGACTGTGGTTGGAGTCCCCTCGCTGTGTTTCTAAAAGAACCAAGATGAACAAGTCATGGCTCTCAGAGGACTTTTCTTCCCCTGGGTCAGCCAGGGGACACGAAAGGCACACGTATTTTTGAGAGTGCTTCATGCAAAGCATCTTTTTCATTTTGAAAAGGGGGATCAACTGATGACAGTCAAGTGGGGTGTGTGTGGCCCAATTAGTGGAAACGAGGGAGACTGTGGTTGGAGTCCCCTCGCTGTGTTTCTAAAAGAACCAAGATGAACAAGTCATGGCTCTCAGAGGACTTTTCTTCCCCTGGGTCAGCCAGTGGAGGCGAAAGGCACGCGTATTTTTGAGAGTGCTTCATGCAAAGCATCTTTTTCATTTTGAAAAGGGGGATCAACTGATGCCAGTCAAGTGGGGTGTGTGTGGCCCAATTAGTGGCAACGATGGAGACTGTGGTTGGAGTCCCCTCGCTGTGTTTCTAAAAGAACCAAGATGAACAAGTCATGGCTCTCAGAGGACTTTTCTTCCCCTGGGTCAGCCAGGGGACGCGAAAGGCACACGTATTTTTGAGAGTGCTTCATGTAAAGCATCTTTTTCATTTTGAAAAGGGGGATCAACTGATGACAGTCAAGTGGGGTGTGTGTGGCCCAATTAGTGGCAACGAGGGAGACTGTGGTTGGAGTCCCCTCGCTGTTTTTTACATGATTTTCGAAGTGCATGACATGCCTAAGAGGTTTAGTTTCGGCATCTCCAACTTGTTGGCTACAGATAGGCTGCCTTTACACCCTTTTGTCACTGAGGATTTTCAAGACCTTATGCCCATTGCAGTGCCCCAAGAGCCGATGGCCATTTTCACTCCTTTTCCAAGAAAGGGGTGCCCGCGCTAACACAGCAGGTCGCACACAACATCACCGCTTCCTTGAGAAACTCTGTGTGTGAATTGTAAAGCGCTGCGGAATATGTTGGCGCTATAGAAATAAAGATTATTATTAATATTATTATTAGTGTGTGACAGGGTGCATTTCACCACAGATACTTGGAACAGTAAGCATGGACAGGGGAGTTACATGTCACTGACTGGGCACTGGGTAACTATGGTGATAGATGGAGAAGTGTCTGCTGTACAAGTCTTTCCGTCCCCACGAGTTGTGTGTTTCAATCCTTCCTCTGTATGTACAAGTTCCTCCACTGCTTCTGCCTCATCAACCTCGTGTTATTCCTGCACCTCAGCCCAAACCTTGTGTGGTCAGGCTTGCCTTCCTTGTAACTGCGCCCAAGGAATCCCACACACCTCCTTACTATGCTGGCAGCAGAGCTCAAGGCCATCAGGCGGTCAAATGTTTACTTTGAAATGTAGGGGAAATGTGAGACACCGCTGAGGAGTTGTGGACGGTAAGCTCTGTAGAGTGAGACCGAGTTTCATCAATGGTTGTCTCCACTCAACCAGCAGCCACGGAATGCCGGGTGCGACAATGATGCTAAACAGTCTGCGGACCTTCTTCAGGGCAATGTGACACACGTACCTTGTATGGCTCACGTGTTGAATCTGAATCTCCAGCAATTTTTAAATACTATCCCGGCCTACATGTCCTTCTGTCGAGGGCACGGTGTAACGCCTGCCTAGATCAACACACTCAGACAAGCTGTAAAGGATAGGCTAGAGGGAACCCACTCACCAAGCTGGACCCCCAGAACCCTGAAACCCTTTAATCCCTATACAGTGATGATGAATGACACAGGGCCCAAGTTGATCAATACCTGTGGAAAGCAGCAGTTCCAGAGAATAGTAGTCATGCAGGGTCAAAACATTAATTGAGGAAGAGGAACAGAATGGGAGGGACAGGACTTAATCAGAAAACAAGCAGAGGTGAAATGCAAATCGGCCAACGAGGTACCTAAACAGCAAGCAGGAAAAGTAGTCAGGTAAGAAGCACACAAACTCATAAAGCTAAACTGGGGGTAACAGTAACCAGAGGTTCATAGCTATGTCTGGCAGTGGTCTTCAGACAGGAGGGGCCTAAAAAAGGGTGTTGTGTCTTTCCATTGGTTGTAGCTGAATGATGCTACTTCATCTGTGAGATACCCACCACCTGCATTCAGCCTGTGGTTCTGCATCTGTCAAGGTAACGCATCCCAGTGGGTGAGCATAACCTGCGTCCACCTGCGCCGCTGGCGTCGACTCCTCTCCCATCATCAGCACTATGCATGAAAGGAACACGTTGTCACCTTGCGACCGGAGTACAAATTGACGTAGCGGACTACGGTGGTGACTTAACAGCCATGTGCACAATGATGCAAACATGGCAGCGTGCCTTCCTCAGGCCCATGTGACACACGTGACTTGTATGGCTCACGTGTTTAATCTGATTCTCCAGCAATTTTTAAAACAACATCCCGGCCTACATGGCCTTGTACAGCAGGCACGCTCACTATGTGCTCACTTCCATCGTTCGCACCCAGTAGCTCAACAACTTTCATCGCTCCTGAAGTCTTAAGGTCTGGCGGTGAAACGTCAGAAATGCGATGTTCCGACACGCAGGAATTTTAATCTGCACATGTTGCAGCGTCTGTGTCAGCACCGCAGAGCCCAGCTGAAATACGTTATGACGTATACCCTGGGCTAACTTGATCCAGAGGTGGTGCAGATCACGCTGCTGGAGTGGTGTCAGATCAATGACATATGCACCGTTCTACACAGTTTACAAATGTCGACGCAGATGTTTAACACTGGCGATGACATTCTCAGCGTACAATTTTGGTCATCTACATGATGGAACACACTGTAAGTATTATTCGGAGTCAGGTGTTGGTCCAAGAGGAAGGGAGGAAGTACTGGAGGAGTCATATGCGGAAGGGATAACAAGATCTACAAGGTCCAGATGGTCAGCGGCATCTTGGCGGCAGTCATGGTACGGTGGGGGAGAGGGATTATCAAGGGAGCATAGTATCAGCAAACAGTTGAGGAAGGTGCAGGAGCCCAGGAAGAAATGGAGGACGAACTGGCGATGGGCATGGAAGACTCAGCAGATTAGTGAGAGCTTGCTCACATTTTGGTTGTGCGAGGTTGTGGGGAGAGGGCAGAGGAAGGAGGCACGATTCTCACCTCTCCGCCACCAACACACCAAGGACTTGGTCCTTCTGGATGCTCAAGACACATGAGCGCCTTCTTGCTGCACTACCTACAACATGACCCTCGGATTGTACGAATTCCAAGTCATGCTGACTACTGGGTTGCCACACTGTTAGATCCCCGGTACAACACAAAATTTTGCGAAATAACTCCTGACATAGAAAGGGATGCACATATGCAGGAGTATCAGCAGAAGTTGGTACACAATCTTACATCTGCTTTTCCACTAAACACCAGTGGTGCACAGAGGGAATCTCAACGCTTCTTCATCGATAGGAGGAAATGGTCTTACTTGTCCACATCTGAGGGACCGAGGGCTGGCTGCTGTGCTGAGACGGCGTTGAGTAAGGTGTCTCTGCAGAGTTGCATTTTTTTCATATACAAACTGAGTTGAAAAAGGACAGATGCTGGTGGAAAGGGGAACAGGTGTGTTGGAAAGGGTAAAAAAGTTTGTGTCCGTGGGTTTGGTGGTTAAGCAACATTAACATTTGCTGAAGAAACAACATCTGGTATGGTGGGACTGGCAGATTTGGATAAGGTGGTATATACTATGTTACCGCTATATCAAAAATATTAAGAAGAAAAGAAAGAGAAAGGTAGATATCCCAATCGCCATTCGGTGTCCACCGTGCTCACAGATGGAAAAGGAGAGGTTGGCAACTGGAAGGTTAGGTGGAGGACAGAGCAGGTTGACTCTCAAACAAATAGTAGCCTGAACCGAGTTAGACGCAACTCGGATCTGGAGACTTGGAGCCCTGTTAGCGTGACAGGGTCCACACGACCACCCAGCCCAGGAATTCCCTGTTAACAACACAGGGGCTATTGGTTACGCAGTCCGTGTGCTTAGGGGACACACCTGTGGACAGCAGGTGCATCAGCAGCAGCAGGCCTGTTTATGCCACTGGGCTGCACTAGCAGGACTGGTAGGACAGGAGCTGTTCTTAAACGTTCTGCGTTACCAATTGTGGTGGCGGCCTGCATCGATGACCTATCCCTGCCTACCTCTGGCCTAAAGCCGCAATGGGTTCAACACATGGAGGTGTGCTCTTTCGGAGCATAATAGAAGACTTGGCACCTTATTCTTGGCTCCAGCCCCTTTTATAACCTGGGTCCGCCCGAAGCCAGGGTGGACCACAATGCACCTCCTGGACACAAAAGCAGAGTGACACGTCATGAGTGGCATAACTAGCGTCCTATTTTGAATGGCCACTTGAATGATGACCTCATGGCTGCCACAACCAAAACACCTCAACAGTCATCGTCTGACCAACAACAATGAGGTGACAAGTCATAGGGGCGGCCCTCTGCAAGCCTGTTGGGAGTGGCCTGGCCAAATTGTCAGGGCACCTGATGCCCTGTGGTCTATATGGGCTCCCCACATCAGGGGCAGGGCCAAAGAGTTCATTACCCGACCTAGCCTCTGATGCAGTAAGTGCCTGAGCATGCTCAGTAGCATGAAATACAGTTTCTGAAAAAAAGACTTTCCGCTTCAGCATGCTGTCTAGGCACAACACAGGACTTAGACCCGGCACGTAGTGCAAGTACCTGTGCAAAGAGGCTTTTCTCAGTCAGTGTGAAGTCCCACGGGTGTTGTGTTGGTGCATTACCTTCAGGGACTCCACGTGGAGGAAGAGTCTGGTCACACTTAGGTTGCTTCTTTATATGTATTTTTGTGACGCCACTCTCGGTATTGCGGTCAGTGGGGACCGCCACTGCAGTGTAAGGGGACACCTGGGCCTGATGTTGGGTGCAGTTAGTTTTAGTGGCCTCCCGAGAGTGAGTCAAGCACCAGGGCCCTGTGTAAGTGTGTTGAGCCGCAGGTCGCAGAATGACTCAGGCACAGTCCAAACGAGCATGCGCTGTAGCCCAAAATTAAGACTTTGCCTCAGGAATGACACAGTCAGGCAGAGCATACTCAGTGTGCGAAACACTGGAGTTAGGCTGCGGCTGGGGTAAATCGGCACACAGGAAGGAGCAACCGCGGAAATACTTCGTTCAATTGTGAGGGGAGTCATTTTGGAGTTTTGTGAGGAGTACCGTAACGCCAGTGAGCAGCATCCTGTGCCAAAGACCAACATTCTTCCGGTGCTGTCTATACTGTTAACGATTATAGGAGCGTAAAGTCTGTATTTATGGCAACTGGACATCACATTACCCGGGTACGGTAGGCTGTGCCCAGACAGTAATGCGTTCACGCAACACTTTGTTTTATTATGAAAACACATATCTGTTCTGGGTAGGACGACTATATAGACAATCATACTTGCTGCCTCTGCACTGTCAAATTGTCACGTACAGTTTAAATCATAGAGGGACAGCGACACATGTTTGCATTGAATGTTGCTTTTCAAAATTTACATGACTGTGTTGCAGAGCTGTGTGGTTTGCATTCACACTGTTATCATCTGCCTTATCTGTGAGGCTTCAGCTAACAAGGGTATTCAGGGTGGGTGATGTGTTTTGTCTATGTATAGGTAGATAACTGGGAAGATCTTGTGATGCGCCACTAGTTAGTTGTCTTCGCACACACACACACACACGCACAAACACACAATTACTGCTGCTACCCAGAGGGCTTAGCAAGCAGTAGGCCACTGATTAGATTGTTCTATTATTTCAATTTAATGCATGGTTCTTATTGTTTGTTTTGGGAAAGTGAAAGAATCATTTGTGAACCCAACTGCAAACAGTGCTTTTCATGTTGCGTGGTTTTGCTGCATACTGTCGATCCCACCAAATACAAGACTTAAAATGAAGCATAAGTCGCAAAGGGAATTTCACTGTGCTACAATGCGGCCTAGCGGGGCTGTGCAACCACCGCCTGCCCCATCAAGTGCATCTGCGTGCTCTTCATCTTCTGTGACTGTGGGGACAGCAGTCACACATGCTTTTTCACGATGAACTTCCACCCCTTTACCCGTAAGCGGGAGTGTGATTGCCAGGTCGTCACTTGTTTTGGAAGTGGAAACAGATGGTATTGTTGAGCTGTCAGACATCGAGAGAACCACCATTGGATGAAGGCAACATTATATCCACGCCTGCACCTTCGTGAAACATTGGCTGGACTACCTGCAGTTAATTATTGTGTTCCACAAATGGAAAGGAGTGTAGAATGCACATGTGTTGTACCTTGCTTGGCAGCAAAGGAACACTAACTTAGTATTCCAGACAATTTTAGGATGGCAGAAAAAGTGTCAGCTCTTTGGGCAAATTAAATATCGTGGCAAAAGTGGGCAGGTGGGTACAGTGGCCGTGTTCTGTGTGTACCAGGACAGTAAAGGAATCCTCACTTTCTATCCCTCCTAATGGTGAAATGCAGCAAGGAATTCCATGAGTTTGCTATAAAAATAGCGTTGCAAAATGTGCAGGAGGGTGTCATGCAGAGGTGTTAGAAATAGCTTGGCACCATTGGGGCACAAATGGAGTACAACAGCCACTTTTTGGATGCCACTAACTATCAGCATTTTTTGCTATTATTATAGCTTATTAAAAACAGAGCAGGAGGGTGTCATGCAGAGGGGTTAGAAATAGCTTGGCACCAGTGGGGCACAAATGGAGTACAACAGCCACTTTTTGAATGCCACTAACTGGCAGCATTTTTTGCTATTATTATAGCTTATTAAAAACAGAGCAGGAGTGTGCAATGCAGTGGTGCTGCAAATAGCTTTGCACCAGTGGGACACTAATGGAAGTCCAACAGCTACTTTTAGGATGCCACTAAGTTTACTCAGTGTTTGCTAGTATAATGGCTTAGTAACAATGAGTTTGAGTGTGCAATGCAGAGGTTCTGCAAATAGATTTGCACTAGTGGGACACTAATGGAAGTCCAACAGCTACTTTTAGGATGCCACTAAGTTTACTCAGTGTTTGCTAGTATAATGGCTTAGTAACAATGAGTTTGAGTGTGCAATGCAGAGGTTCTGCAAATAGATTTGCACTAGTGGGACACTAATGGAAGTCCAACAGCTACTTTTAGGATCCCACTAAGTTTACTCAGTGTTTGCTAGTATAATAGCTTAGTAACAATGAGTTTGAGTGTGCAATGCAGAGGTTCTGCAAATAGATTTGCACTAGTGGGACACTAATGGAAGTCCAACAGCCACTTTTAGGATGCCACTAAGTTTACTCAGTGTTTGCTAGTATAATGGCTTAGTAACAATGAGTTCGAGTGTGCAATGCAGAGGTTCTGCAAATGGATTTGCACTAGTGGGACACTAATGGAAGTCCAACAGCTACTTTTAGGATGCCACTAAGTTTACTCAGTGTTTGCTAGTATAATGGCTTAGTAACAATGAGTTTGAGTGTGCAATGCAGAGGTTCTGCAAATAGATTTGCACTAGTGGGACACTAATGGAAGTCCAACAGCCACTTTTAGAATGCCACTAAGTTTACTCAGTGTTTGCTAGTATAATGGCTTAGTAACAATGAGTTTGAGTGTGCAACGCAGAGGTGCTGCAAATAGATTTGCACTAGTGGGACACTAATGGAAGTCCAACAGCCACTCTTAGGATGCCACTAAGTTTACTCAGTGTTTGCTAGTATAATGGCTTAGTAACAATGAGTTTGAGTGTGCAAAGGGCAGGAGGGTACAGTGGCAGGGTTGTGGGTCTGGGTAGAGGAAAGGAAGCCTCACTTTCTATCCCTCCTAATGGGGAAATGCAGCGAGGAAATCCCTGACCTTAGCTACACAGACGCTGTTATCTTGTGTAGCTGTTAAAATCTGTTTTCATGGACCTGACTGTCACCTATGGCTCTGTGCCTGCTGGTATTAGCCCTTACAAGGGCTAATAGAAACTTCTATCCCTATTCTGTATAGCACTGTGTGTAGGGCGTACACAGCAGTATCGGAGACAGGAGCTACGCCAGCGGTGACTGACACCCAGATGCAGAAGGCAGATAATGGCGTCCAGACGGGCAGATGCCCGTATTTATAATGCAGGGACATGTGACAAGGACATCCTATCACACATGCCGTTGCTTCTCTGGCTAAAAGTCTACTTATCTGTGTGTGTAAAAAAAAAAAAAAAAAAAGCCAGCACCAAATGTGCACTTCAGCACTAAACATTCCAAACTGTATTATAAAAATTTTTGAGATTTTTGGCAAAAAATTGCAATTTCTTGAGCTGCCTCGCCACGTCACGGCAAATCTCATTTGAGGCAGTCCTACACTAAAATATTTTTATAAAATGTGCCATACGGCCTCACATATGAATAGTAGAACTGCTCTCAGCAGCACTCACCTGGTCTATTTCAATCCCGTACCCATTACTGAGTCATGGTTGTGGGCGGGACAGGTCCAAGCAAATGCTGCATGAAGTATATAGCCTGTGGACAAAGCCTGATGACATAATGTGAACAGTCACCAACCGCCAAAATCTAGACAGATGGAATACATCCCAAATTGGGGTGCATAGCAAGGTGGAGGTCAACCACCGACCAATTCAATGAAGAAAAAACAAAAAGCCAGCACCAAATGTGCACTTCAGCACTAAACATTCCAAACTGTATTATAAAAATTTTTGAGATTTTTGGCAAAAAATTGCAATTTCTTGAGCTGCCTCGCCACGTCACGGCAAATCTCATTTGAGGCAGTCCTACACTAAAATATTTTTATAAAATGTGCCATACGGCCTCACATATGAATAGTAGAACTGCTCTCAGCAGCACTCACCTGGTCTATTTCAATCCCGTACCCATGACTGAGTCATGGTTGTGGGCGGGACAGGTCCAAGCAAATGCTGCATGAAGTATATAGCCTGTGGACAAAGCCTGATGACTTAATGTGAACAGTCACCAACCGCCAAAATCTAGACAGATGGAATACATCCCAAATTGGGGTGCATAGCAAGGTGGAGGTCAACCACCGACCAATTCAATGAAGAAAAAACAAAAAGCCAGCACCAAATGTGCACTTCAGCACTAAACATTCCAAACTGTATTATAAAAATTTTTGAGATTTTTGGCAAAAAATTGCAATTTCTTGAGCTGCCTCGCCACGTCACAGCAAATCTCATTTGAGGCAGTCCTACACTAAAATATTTTTATAAAATGTGCCATACGGCCTCACATATGAATAGTAGAACTGCTCTCAGCAGCACTCACCTGGTCTATTTCAATCCCGTACCCATTACTGAGTCATGGTTGTGGGCGGGACAGGTCCAAGCAAATGCTGCATGAAGTATATAGCCTGTGGACAAAGCCTGATGACTTAATGTGAACAGTCACCAACCGCCAAAATCTAGACAGATGGAATACATCCCAAATTGGGGTGCATAGCAAGGTGGAGGTCAACCACCGACCAATTCAATGAAGAAAAAACAAAAAGCCAGCACCAAATGTGCACTTCAGCACTAAACATTCCAAACTGTATTATAAAAATTTTTGAGATTTTTGGCAAAAAATTGCAATTTCTTGAGCTGCCTCGCCACGTCACGGCAAATCTCATTTGAGGCAGTCCTACACTAAAATATTTTTATAAAATGTGCCATACGGCCTCACATATGAATAGTAGAACTGCTCTAATCAGCACTCACCTGGTCTATTTCAATCCCGTACCCATGACTGACACCAAGGACGCAGAAGAGATAATGGCGTCCGGACGGGCAGATACTCGTTTTTATAATGCAGGGACATGTGAGATGGACATCCTATCACACATGCCGTTGCTTCTCTGGCTAAAAGTCCAGTTAGCTGTGTGTGTGTCTGGGATTGGCTGACATGCTCGCCCGCCCCACTACACGCGCGCACTTAGGGAAGGAAGACAAGGAAAAAAAAAAAAATGGCGATCGCCATTATCACAGCAGCAGTGATCTGAATGCGCTGTTCCCGCACACTATACGCTGAAATTTCATAATAGTGTGAGTCACAGAGTGACTTACACTATTACAGAGGAAAGCCAGCTAGTAATTAGCTTGGCTTTTTGCTGCTAGAACCGTTCTCGAACGTGACTAGAACTATCGAGCTTTAGTAAAAAGCTCGAGTTCTAGTTCGACCTAGAACAGCCCCCAAAATCACTCGAACCGCGAACTGGAGAACCACGAACCGCGAACCACGATCAACTCTAGTCTTGACCAAGCGGACAGAGGGTGCCTGGTCCTGGGCTTCTTGCCACCCTTGGCTGGGCAGCGGATCTAAGTTCACTTGTTGTTGCTGGACATGCAACCTCTCGGCTGGCGGCCGGTGGAACGCAGGCAACTCGATCTCTTCGAGGTCATCATCGTCCGGTCCCTCTCCTAACAGGTGGGGCATCCGGGAGAGTGCGTCTGCGTTAGCATTTTTACGGCCGGCTCGGTACTTGATGGTGAAGTCATAGTTTGCCAACCTGGCCACCCACCGCTGCTCCAATGCACCCAGCTTAGCTGTATCCAGATGGGTTAGCGGGTTATTGTCCGTATAAGCAGTGAACTTGGCTGCCGCTAGGTAATGGCGGAATCGCTCGGTGATGGCCCACACCAGTGCTAAGAGCTCAAGCTTGAAAGAGCTGTAGTTCTCAGGGTTCCTTTCCATAGTTCGGCGTTTCCGGCTAGCATAAGCGATCACCTTCTCCCTTCCGTCCTGTAGCTGGGATAAGACTGCTCCCAAGCCTACATTACTGGCATCGGTGTAGAAGATGAACGGGAGACTGTAGTCGGGGTACGCCAGGATTTCTTCCCCGGTCAAGGCCGTCTTCAGCTGGCGGAAGGACTCTTCATGCTTTTCTTCCCACGCCAACGGGGTTCCAGGGGACCTGCCACCCTTGGTCTGTCCCACGAGGAGGTCTTGCATGGGGGCGGCCATCTTCGTGTACCCCTTAATGAAGCGGCGATAGTAGCCCACCAGACCCAGGAACTGTCTCACCTCTCTCACCGTGGTCGGCCTCGGCCAGTCCTGAATGGCAGTGATCTTTTCGGGATCTGGGGCGACGCCTTCGGCGCCCACCACATGTCCGAGGTACTGCACCCTGGGCTTCAATAGATGGCACTTGGAGTGCTTCAATTTCATTCCGTACTTAGCAAGGGACGCGAACACCTCAGCTAGGTGCTCCAGGTGGGCTTCATACGTCTGTGAGTATACAATTACATCGTCCAGATACAGCAAGACGGTCTCAAAATTCAGATGTTCCAGACAGCATTCCATCAGCCGTTGGAAGGTTCCAGGGGCGTTGCACAGCCAGAACGGCATGCTGTTGAATTCACAGAGTCCCATGGGTGTAGCGAAGGCAGTCTTCTCGCGGTCCTCGGTCGTCACGGCCACCTGCTAGTACCCACTGGTGAGGTCCAGGGTTGAGAAGTAGTTAGCGGTTCTCAGTGCGGCCAGTGACTCTTCAATACGGGGCAGAGGATAGGCATCCTTATGCGTTATCTGGTTAATCTTCCGGTAATCCACACACATCCTCATGGTGCCATCCTTCTTCTTTACCAGCACCAGCGGGGCGGCCCAGGGACTGCAGCTATCCCGAATAACCCCCGCCTCCTTCATGTTCCTCAACATGTCTTTGGCGCATTGGTAGTGTGCGGGTGGGATAGGTCTGTATCTCTCTTTAATGGGGGGATGCTCGCCGGTGGGGATGTGGTGTTGGACCCCTTTAATCTGCCCAAAATCTAGTGAATGTTTGCTGAAAACCTGCTCGTACTCCTGTACCACCCAGTATACCCCTTCTTTGTGATGTGTGGGGATAGCATCGGTGTCTACATGTAACTCTTGACACCACTCATCTAACCGCTCAGGGGGTGTGTAGTAACTGGCAGAAGGCGGAAAGGTCGGGAGAACGGCCTCCTGGATAGTGTGGGGATCTAGGGTAAGTAGCTTGGCAAGGGTAGCGTACCGGGGAAGCCTGACCTCCTCCTCCCCAGAGTTTAACACCCTTACGGGCACTCTCCCCTTCTTAACGTCTACTACCCCTCGGGCGGCCATTACTGTGGGCCAGTGTTCGGAGGGCATGGGCTTTACCATGGCTGAGTAATCACGCCCCTGGGGACCTACCGCTGCCCAGCACCAAATCATCATTTCGCTCCTGGGAGGCACAATCAAAGGGGCCGCATCCATCACTCTCACTCCCTCAATCTCCCCTCCTGTTGAGTTCACTTTCTGCCGATACATCAAGGCCCGGATATCACGCTGCACAGCCCTCTGTCGGCCTCCTGCTGCGGTGGCGGCCAGCTGCTGCAGGAGGGTCAGCACCTCACTCATGCAGTGCTCCATCACATTAGTCCCTAGCACTACCTTCGGGTTATGGTCGCTGGGTTCATTCATTATCACAATCATTCCCTGGTGCTGCAGTTCAGCCCATCCCACGGTCATGGCCACTTGCTTGTATCCCCCTTGTGTCAAGGGGAGTCCATTAGCTGCGATCAGTGTCATGCTACCGTCTGGAGGGGCAAGTTCATCATCCCCCCAATACCGCTGATACTGTGTGTATGGTATCGTGGTTACCTGGGATCCAGTGTCCAGGAGTACCATCAGCGGGATGCCATCTACTGCCAGAGGGATGATGGGACGGGCTCATATGTACCGGTCCCGCCAGTCTGGGGGGCCACTGGGTTCTACTCCTGAGGATTGGCCCTTGGCCCCAGGGGTTGCTCGTTTAACGGACACCGTCGGGAGTAGTGGCCGGGCTTGCTGCACCTGTAACAAATTGGAGGTCCATACCATGAGTCATTGGCCCTTCTTCGCTGCATCCAGGGGACGTCCTCCGGGCTGTCAGTGAGCTGCATCCTCCCCGGGGGCTTGGATCTCGTCGGAGGCTGGAGTGCGGCGAGGATCTTGGTGAGGTCTCCATCCATGCGACGGACCTGGGCAGCCAGCTCCTCCATCATTCCGCCAGGGGCTGCAGGGGCCGAGGGAGCTGGGAGAGGAGGGGCTACCAAGATGGGAGCCGTCTCAGCTGGCCATGGGGCCGCTTCAGGGACGTCGGACGCTGGGGGCTGAAGAGCTTTGATGGCCCGTTCTTTCAGCATGGCAAAGTCCACGTTAGGATGTTCTAGGGCCCACAGCCGGAGCTGCTTGCGGTCCCCTGGGGATCCCAGCCCCTGCATGAACTGCTTGACTAACATTTTGTTGCTGTCCGCATCATTAATGGTATCCACCAGCTTCAGCGTACGGAGGGAAGTTTGCAGGCGCAAGGCATAGTCTCTAATACTATATGCAGGCCGCTGTCGCCATTGATAAAACTGCATCCGCAGCTTGGCTTCGGTGCGGGTCTTGAAGGCAATCTGAAGCTTTTCAAAGATAGTGGCCACGGTGGACCGGTCCCCCTCGGTCCAGGTCTCCGTCTCCTGCTCAGCCGCGCCGGTTAGCTGCCCCAGCACTACCGCTGCATGTTGCTTATCGGTCAGAGGATACAGTTCAAGGACCAGGTTAAGCTTCTTCCGGAAGACCTGTAAAGCATCATGTTTTCCGTCGTACTGCGGCAGCCAGGTAGCTCCGGGCACATAGGGCAAGGAGAACGGCATCACCTGAGCAATGGCGGGGGCCACGGCCTCCCCTGCTCGTGCGACCGGCGCATGGGCTGGCCCATTTCCATCCACGGGTGCCGCTGCGGCTGCGACCGCCGTTCCTCCAGCGGCTCCGTCGGGCGCAGACATCTTGTTACCGCCCCCCCTTGTTCTTTTCTCGGCACCTACTCTTCAGAGGCGGGGCTTCGGCTTTCGCGCCTCCACTGCTCGAGAAGACGCTTGAGCAGGAAAATCTTCGCGCCCAAGATGTCAGATTCTGAAATTTTTCGGCCGGACACCATCGGCGGGGCACAAGGCACACTTCTACCAGCCGGCAGAACGGTAAGATCCTGTTCGTGACGCCAAGTTGTCGCGGGCGGGGAGGACGCCGCTGCCGCGCGCTCGCTAACGCTCGGGTCGGCGCTGCTGCTGCTCGGTGGCTCGAGCGGTGGGCCCGGATCCGGGGACTCGAGCGGCGCTCCTCACCCGTGAGTGAAAGGGGGTAGTTTGGTTTGGGGATTTGGTCCGTGACGCCATCCACGGGTTGTGGTGAGGTTGGGCACCACTGCTGCTGGTGACGGGGATCCCGGGAGCGATGGTAGGGAGCAGCTGGGATGTTGTTTCCCCCCTCTATGGGTAGGGGTTGGTGGTCCCGGGGCCCGGTGAGGTGACGGGGAGGCAGGGTTGGCAAGGTGCAGGGTCGCCTGGACTGCGCAGCGCAGTGCCGGACGGCACGGTTGTACTCACTCAGCCACAAATGTACACAAAGTCTCTGGTAAACCAAACGGCTGGATGGACGGGTTCCGCAGCCGGCTGCTGTGACTTCTTACGGACGGTTGGTGGTGGCTGCCTTTCCCTGCATCTTTGTGTATGTTCGGTCCCGATGGATTCCCACCGGTAACCCACTCCCCAGCGTGTATATGTGCCGGAGGAGCCCTTTTGCCCGCAGGCTCTGGCCCTTGGAACTCTAGCTGTGGCGGTAGCTGTATTTCCTTTTGTTAGTCGGACGGTTGCCTTCAATCGGGTCTTGGCTGTTAGGAAACCCCTGGGGTTCCGGTCACTGACGGATTTGACCTCTAATGGCGACTCCAAGCCTGGTCGGGGTCCGCAGGCCCTGCCTGTGTGTGCTGGCTTCACTTCGCTCCCCGGTTCGGTACCGGCGGGCCACCATTCGTCCCCGGTCCTGCGGTTACGCGTTGATTCGCCTCTCCTGCAGACGGCCACCACCGTCTGCCAACCTTGCTTTTTGTGCCTGTGCCACACACCCGGACACGGTCAGTTTGCTCCTTCTCACTATTTACTTCCACTTCCCTAACTGAACTCTCTTCCTTTCCCGCCTCCAGGACTGTGAACTCCTCAGTGGGTGGGGCCAACCGCCTGGCGCCACCCCACCTGGTGTGGACATCAGCCCCTCGAGAGAGGCAACAAGGATTTTGTGTCTGGCTGATGTGCCTGTCTCAGGGTGGGGGTGTGTGTTGTAGTACCTGTGACGACCTGGCAAGTCCAGGGCGCCACAGCAGCACCCTCACTTCACCAGTGCGCCCCCACTGGTATACAATGGACTCACTACATTCTTGGTTTCTTACATTTCTTTGCTCTCTTCCAGCTTGTCTGCTAATGTGACCAGTGTTGCTGCAACAGGTTCCTTTTAACGGTTTCTTGCTGTTTCTGTGCAATGTGTCTCACACCACACCAGCTTCACCAGAACAACTCCTTCCTTCACCAGTACTCTACACACTGACCCCTACACCAGGAGCTTCCTCTCCTCCTGCCTCTAATGCTCCTTTCTCTCCTCCTGACTCTGTGACGCCCTGGGCAAGCCAGGGGTCACAGGTCACAACAACACACGCACCCCACATTCCCTGCAGGTACAACAGCTAACCTAAAATCCTTGTTGCCTTCCTCCAGGGGCTGATGTCCACACCAGGGGGTGGGCCAGGCGGTTGGCTCCGCCCACCGAGGAGTACACAGCCCTGGAGGCGGGAAGAACCAGGCAGATAAGAAAAGGTAGAGGAAGTGAGAGGAAGCAAGATAGAGTTTGGAGGAGAAAGTGGAAGGAGTAAAGTCAAGTGAAGGAAGTGAAGTGTTAGAGGAGCTTGTAGGAGAAGCTGAAGTGAAAAGGAAAGAAACAGTAGTAAAGCCTGAAGTTGGTCCGTGGCTGGGTGCCTGGACAGTGACAGCAAGGTCAGCAGACGGCGGTTATAGTCTGCAGTGGGACTGTCTGGAGGTTGCTGGAAGGACCGCGGACGGGTAGTGGCCTGGCGGTCTGGAGCAGTATACAAAGGACAGTCAGCACCAGGGCAGGGGCCTTTTGGATCCCGGCAAGGCTAGGAGTCGCCATAATTTGCCAAATCTGTCAGTGAAGGGGATGTCTGTCTCCTAACAACTAAGTCCCGATTGAAGGCAACAATCCGACCATTGAGGGGAGACACCGCCACCGCCAAGGCACCAGTTTCCAAGGGCCAGCGCCTGCGGGCAAGAGAGAGGCTCCTCCGGCCCAGATTGAAGCCGGGGAGCGGGTAACCGGTGGGGACCCATCGCTACCAAAGAGACATTTCAGAGGTGCAGGGAAGAGACCGTCACAGCTAACTGCAGGGAACCGCAGCACCGTGAACCGTCCGAGGGACCCGTCCAACCAGCCGTTTGTTTACCGAGAACTGTGTCGTGGTTACTGGCTGAGTGAGTACCTCCGTGCCGTGCGGCACAGCGCTGCCCCTGCGCCCCTGTACCTCCACAGGCCCCATACCCGCCTGTCCACCATTCCAATCCCATCATCGGGCCCCGGGAGCACCACAACCCCTACCCACGGAGGGGCACATCAACAACTGGCTGCTCCACACCATCACTCCCGGGCTCCCCATACAGAGCAGCGGTGGTGTTAACAAATCACCACAACCGTGGGTGGCGTCACGGACAATACACTATCCCAACAACCCAATCCCCTTTTCACTCACGGACGAGGAGCGCCGCTCGAGTCCCCGGGATCCGGCCCATCGCTCGAGCCACCGAGCAGCGGCAGGCCGCAGCAGCCGCGGCAGCCGGACCCGAGCAGTAGGGAAGGCGCGGCGTCCCCTCCTCCGCCCGCGACAACTCTAATGCTCCTTCCTCTCTTCCTGCCTTTAATGCTCCTTTCTCTTCTCCTGACTCTAATGCTCCTTCCTCTCCCTAGCTAGCTAGGTGTTAACCCTCACATCCCTGAACACAGGATCCTGCAGCCCACAGGAAAATATAACATACTAGCTGTAGTACCTGGCGTTGCCTGGGATAGTAACTAAGTGTCTCTCAGTCTCTCTCACTCTATCTCTCTGTCTGTCTATCTGTGTGTCTGTGTGTTTCTATCTCTGTGTGTTTCTGTCTCTGTTTGTCTATGACTCTGTGTGTGTCTGTCTCTGTGTGTGTCTCTGTGTGTGTCTTTGTGTGTGTGTCCCTGTGTGTCTCTCTCTCTCTCTCTCTGTGCCTCTGTTTCTATGTGTATGTGTGTCTCTGTCTGTGTGTCTCTGTCTGTGTCTCTGTCACTGTGTGTCTCTGTTTGTGTGTGTGTGTCTCTGTGTGTGTCTCTCTGTCTCTGTGTGTGTGTCTCTGTGTGTGTCTCTGTGTCTGTCTCTGTGTCTGTCTGTGTGTCCCTGTGTGTGTCTCTGTCTGTGTGTGTCTCTGTTTGTGTGTGGGTCTCTGTCTCTGTGTGTGTCTCTCTGTCTCTGTATCTCTGTCTCTGTGTCTGTCTGTGTGTCCCTGTGTGTGTCTCTGTGTGTGTCTCTTTCTCTGTGTGTACGTCTCTGTCTCTGTATCTCTGTCTCTGTATGTCTCTTTGTCTGTCTGTGTGTTCCTGTGTGAGAATACCTTCGAGATAAAGGACAGCGTAGGAGCCCCAGTCTTAGGGTCAGCTCAAGAGCCCCGCTTCCATTGCTACATACCCCATGACATCCTGGCAGCATTCCGGTTTCAGTAATGGGGGTGGCGTTGACGTCAGTCACCGCTCTGATATGGAAAGAGGCGGCTGTAATATGACCCACCGCACTGACTGACAGTGACAATGCGGCTGGTGTGGTTTCAGTTGCCACTTTCCATACACAGTCCGGTGACTGAACCCGCACCGGTGCTGTCCCCGTGACTGATATAAGAATGCTGCTGGGAGGATTAAAGCTAATTTCCTCCCGGCAGCGGGGTTTAATGTTCAGGCGCCGGACAGGTTCAGAATACTATTAACCTGCAGATTAACCCCAATGGGAGATATTCAGAGTTTACACTACGTAGGATCATGGCCTGGTCCTTTTTCTCTGGTGGGTGTAGGATAATATACAGTATAATAGTCTTTATATAACTTTATAGAAAGTTTTTTTTCCCATGTTATTTAAGACATTCGAATGTTTAATTTGAATGTCTAAAACTGAAGAAAATCCATATATTAATAAAAGGAGATATCTGCATCATGCTCTAAGTTTGAAAAAGTAAATACAAAGAGCAAAAATAAAAAATCTCTTCTGAACAGACAATAAGAAAGCTGTAATTTCAGATAAACGTTAGGAAATATTTATCTTACACAGCAGAGACGAGCCCGACAATAACTAACATATATCTTTCTGGAGCAGGTGTTACATAAATGCAGATATCTATCGGAAGAATTCAATTCTTATTATCGGAAAGGGGAAATATTTCCTCTTTTAATGACTTTAAAGGGAATATGCCAGTAGATTGATGCATCATGAATTAGAGACCGGCAATCCTGTACAACCTATACGAAATAACATCCAGACACGATGCCAAGCCGGGGTCAGGCGGCTTGTTTTTATATAGGCAATAGTGATGAGCACCCAGTACCATGCTCGGGTGCTCGGTACTCAGAATGAGCAGTCAGACACTTGGATGGAAGTCAATGGGAAACTCCACCACTTTTCTGGGAGATCTTAGGGAAACATGCTTGAGTCCCCCTTGACTTCCATTATATTCGGGTTCACGAGTCAAGGTTATCAGAGCATCCAACTATTGGTTACAAGTACCGAGCACCCAAGTATGGTAGGGCTCGCTCATCACTAATGGACAGTCCAGTGGAGTGGAGCAGGGAGAAGCCACCAGGGGTCTACCGTGGACTGGTGATTTAAGATGCATCTGACCATGGATAAGGAGGGCGATGGGCCCATACACCGTGTAGCAGCCACTGCCGGGTGCTGCAGTAGCTGCTATTCTTTTTAATAAGATCTGACCTGCAGTACCCAGCAGCGGTCACTAAACAGTGTATGGAGCTGTGGCTTTGTGTTCTGTACACTATTGACATTAACTTTGGGCCACCACAAAAGAATATACAATTGATTGTCTGAAATCCCGGTGTCACACCCCACGATTCTGGGAATAGGTCATTAATATAAAAGTTGTGGACAAACCCTTTAAGAATCATACACCGGGTCACATTTATCTAATTAAATGAGTTACGTAATATTCAATATTTATAAAAAATGTAAATAGGCAGGCCAGTTGCTGCAAGTTATCGCCTGCCTAGGATATGGGATAACTACTAGAGGTCTCAGTACTGAGCCCCTCAAAGATCCCTGATCTCAACACTAGGACCCTCCCAAATCTAGTATTTATCCCTGTGGATTGTTGATACCTTGTAGAATTTAGGAAACTCCTCTAAAGTTCTCCTTACCTGAAACATAAGACAGATTTTTAAATAAGAGTGTGCCAACACAACTTGTCAAAATTATTATATTAAAGGGTTATTTCCATCTTAGACATGTAGGGGCGACATGACAGTCCGGAGGGTAGGGAGTTGATAGGGTTAAACAGTGTTGGTTCGTTTAGCAATGAGGAAAAGAAGGTGATTGGTTAGGGGGTGGCGTGTGGTGGTAGTAAAGGAGAGAGCTTCATGGTGTATATAATAGGAGGTGGGAGTCAATTACCTCCTCTTGCATTTCCTGGATGACAGCTTGGACGGGCTGGGGAATCTCCATCATGACATCCAGCCTGATGGATCTGGACATCGCAGAACTGCAGCTTTGACGGGCTGGGGAACCTCCATCATGATGTCCTGAGGAATCCTCAGATCTGGTCAGCATGGCGGTGCAGGGCGCCCAGGCAGTGCAGTCCCACACCCAGGCTGCCTGGGTGTCTCCTCGGCACCTTCCCCCCCCCCCCCCCTTTGCTGCAGTGCTGGCAGTTTCAGGACTCGCCGGGGTCTTTTGGGGAAGGTGGGGGTGAGGAGGATAACGTGAGAGCCCCCACTCCCGTGGGGACCCTCCGCAGCTGGGTGGGCAGCGGTAGCTTGCAGCGCCTGCTCTGGCTGTCGGGAAGAATCTCCTGCAGGGCCGCGACGGCCGAAAAGGGGGCGTGTCCAGCCCGGGGGCCTACTTCCGGTGTGAGGCCTCAGGCTGGATTTTTTGAGCGATGCGGCCGCTCCTGGCAGGGAGCGCGCCCAGCGGCGGTGGATGGACAACACCCCCCCCCTCCCTCCGCGGGGGGGGCGGAGGACGGCTGCCTACAGGGTCACCTCACCTGTGTGGCTGGATTATTGGGACCGGAGGACTGGGCGCAGCAGGCGGTGGCGAGGAGGAGACAGGAGGCGCCTGCAGGGTCACCTCACCTGTGTGGCTGGATTATCGGGACCGGAAGATTGGGCGCAGTAGGCGGCGGCGAGGAGGAGACAGGAGGCGCCTGCAGGGTCACCTCCCCTGTGTGGCTGGATCATCAGGACCGGAGGACTTGGCGCAGCAGGTGGCGACGAGGAGGAGACAGGAGGCCTGCTGTCTATCCTGGAGCAGGCATTGGGACAAGGGTGCAGCTCTCATCAGTAGCGGCTTCCCCCAGGAGGGGAGCGCCCAGCATTGTGGAGGCGACAATTGGCCCAAACAGGGCATGTGGACACGGTGCTCCTGGCGTCAGGGGGCGAACCCGGCGGGCATTCGGTGCCTGCAGCTTGAGGGACTGTCCCGGGATCAGCGACGAACGACTGGCGAAAAGGACGGAGACGGCTGATCTGAGGGCGTCCTCTGGAGGCAGCCTGGCGCGGTAATCAATTTAAGTTTCAGCCTTTTTGTAGTGGTGGGGGGACAGTCGCTGTAGTGGAGTAGTGTCTGGAGATATGGGTAGCAGCTGGGGGGGTTTGGAGCATGTGGTTAGTTTATAGGTCGGTTGGTGCCGTGGTCCCCGGGGGGTGTGGGTTCATGTTCTGGAGGCCAGGGGCAGAGTTACGGACGGGGTGGTCTCATGGCAGCGGGGCCGTGAGGGTGCAGGTGGCGTCTGGTCCGGTGGTTACAGTTGCAGGTTGGGGATGGCGAGGTTCGGCGTTTACCGCAGTTTAGGTCTTGTGAGACTTGGTTAAGGGGGCTGATGATTGCGGCACATGTGAGCGGGTGAGACGGCGCAGTTATTGAAGGTTTGCTGGGGTGTTTCATTATTAATCTTCTGATGCATGGTGGTTCTTATTGGATGAATTATGGTGGGTAAGGTAAAGGGGAGAGGGGTCCCGCGGTACGGTGTGTGCGAGGAGTTTTCAGGGGGTTTTTGTGAGTGATGTGTAGGTGCGGGGCCCCGGTATGGTGCGAGGGTTGCTGTGGATAAGTGAATAAAGGAGAGCGGAAATGTAGGAGAAGGTGAAGTGTTGGTTGCTGTAATGGGCTTGTAGGTTTGCAACCGCATCAATGGTAACATGGGGTTAATTTGTGGCTAGTCAGCATGTTATCCCATTGTGGAGGTTGGTGCTGGGAGGAATGTTGAGTCCAGCGTGACTGAATTGGTGTCAATGTAGGTGCTGGGCAGCTTTGGGCTGCTGTGGGTGAACTCGGTTAATCAGCAATGGTGGGCTGCGGACGGAATAATGGAGTTTTTCAGACAGCCGTGATTACGAGTGGGGACTATGCGAGTTATGGTTTGGACTAGAGGATTAAGTACTTGTGGTGCATAGAGTGTAAGTCGGATAGCTTAGGGCCATCTGGTATTATTGGGTGTTTTGCATGGGTGGACTCCTGGCATCTGTGGGCTGGTGGAGTCTATTTAATATTCATATACAATTTAAAAAAAAAAGGAATGCTTGGCCCGGTGGTAGGTATGGGCATCTGGGTAAGGGTTTGCTTAGGGAGTCGTGGTGCTCCGGTCTCACAGCACGAAGGTATTTGGTTTGAAGGTGCAGTTGTGCGTTACGGGAAAATAGTGGTACGCCCCTCGGTGGTCGGTTTTGAGCGGATACTATGGTGTGGCCAAGGTTTTAATTTATCTTGGGGTGTAATATGAGAGCTCAAAGGGGGTTGCGTGTCACAAGGTTTTCCTTGAGATCGAAAGGCCCGGACATGGTGTTTGGTAAAGTTGTGTCTCCTGATGCCCATAGTTGCAAATGGAGTCAACCGGGCCAGTGGTGTGGCTGCAATTTTCCGGTGGGCATTGTAGTACAGGGAGCTTGTCGTGGTCCAGTTTGCGGAGGCAAGCGGAATATGCATTATGGTTGGAGGTGTTGTTGGGGACCTTGGGATTGAAGGTAATGCTTCAATATCTTCGCCTCAGTAAGGGGTACAGGGCGATGGTTGCGGTTGTTTTGTTTTTTGAGGCCGTGTTAATTTTGGGGTGGAGCATGGTTCCGTTAGGCTGTGTGGGCCTCGTTGAAATTAAGTGGGCCTGATTTCGGATGAAGAAGGTCCATTAGTGTGGTAGTTGAGTATGTGGGAAGATTTTGGGATTTTCTGGGGAAGACAACTCGAGCCTCTGTTGTTGTCAGAGGGTGTGATGGCGGAATAAATCGGTCAGGGGAGGCCGGTAGTGATATTTGGCTCTGGGGAAGCTGCAAGGTCAGCTGTAGGGGAAATTTCAAGGCTATGGATTGCAGTCGTTTTACAGCGGGGTTTCACTTTAGCGGTTTCCTGGGAGAACTAGGTTTGGGGTGCGAAGTGACCCAGTAGCATAAGCAGTGTGAGTGTCATCCTTTTGTTGTATCTCAACCCCAGTGGTGGTTTAATTCAGCTGGAGACAGGAGGAGGACTGACTGTACAGGGTGACTGTACAGTGGTTCTTTGGTCGGTACTAAGGAGGATGATGGTACAGTCGGTACTGCATTTAATTGGTTATAATAAGGCCAGCGGGGCATGGTGTGGATTCCGGTATAGTTTGGGAGCTTGTGGCATGGTGGGCCTGAGTGGCCGTCACAGGGACCCGGTGGCTCCTGCCACCAAGGATCAGGGGAGTGCGGTGCAGTAAGGTGGACTGGGTACGCTGGCTGGTGCATATATTGGATGCTCAGAGTTTAAGTGATAGATGGAAAGGTTTTAATGGTTGGTTTGGCTTGCTAGTTGGGGGAGCAAACGTTGGGTGTGTGGGGGTCCAGGTCACGCAAGGTGTCACGTGGCCTGTTCTGTGGCGGGGGTAGGTCTGGTCCAGAGGCGGTTTAACGGATAATGTTATTTGATTGGAGAGTCACTTGTAGGATATAGTGGCTCCGGTTACAAGGATCTTGCAGGCATGGGTCCTGCAAGGTGGGGGGTATTGATCCGTAGGTGATTCATACCTCATCTCCGGCCCGGTGTGTGTTGCGGCAAGGGATCATGTTTTGGTGGTGGAAGGTGGTTTCTGGATCGGGCCTACCCAGGGTTACGTATTGTATTACGTACTGTATTATTATTATTATGGTATTACCTATTGTTAAATGTTGGGGACGCCCGTTGGACGGCGCCCCCTTGTGTTAGTGTGTAAACAATAGGCAATAAAGGGCTGCTGTGGCCATTTTTTACCAAGTCGCAAGCAGTGTCTGTGATATTATTGATACCGGGTAAGGGTAATTGGGAATAATATAGGAATCAACGACCGGAAAATCCCTCCTGGAAATGTCAAGAAAGCCATGGAACCCATAGGGTGTAGGGGCGACATGACAGTCCGGAGGGTAGGGAGTTGATGGGGTTAAACAGTGTTGGTTCGTTTAGCAATGAGGAAAAGAAGGTGATTGGTTAGGGGGTGGCGTGTGGTGGTAGTAAAGGAGAGAGCTTCATGGTGTATATAATAGGAGGTGGGAGTCAATTACCTCCTTTTGCATTTCCTGGATGACAGCTTCCCACCCACCCTCCCTTCTATTGTGTATTGTTATTATTGGTGTGTTTATATGCATGGATAATTATTCAATTTTAAGAGCCATTACAAAAAAAAAAAAAATGAGAAAAGAAAGGATTGGAGAAAGTGTCGTGTATAAAATAAAACGAAAAAAAAAAAAAAAAAACGAAAGAAAAGAGATTTCTTTGTGGATTGTGATGTATATTGTCATTTGGGATTCTTGGAAGTGGGTGAATAAGATGGGGGTAATGTGGGAATATATGTATATGTATATGATGTGTATGATGTATATGTGTATGGTCAGCATAAATAATGGGGATTATGTCCTTTGTCACAGCAGCGGGGGTAGGTCTGGTCCAGAGGAGCTCTAATTGTTACTGGTGTTTGGATGGAGAGCCACTGGGGAAGGTACAGTGGCTCCGGTTACTGGTGACCTGCAGGTACAAGGTTGTCTGCAGGGAGGAGGTATTGCTCCGTTGGTGATCAATGCCTTATATATGGGTCAGGGTTGTTGCCAAGGATTATATATTAAGGAGTTGATGGTTCCCAGGGAGTCACAGGTGGCTATAGTGCCCCAGGTGATAGGTAATTGAAAGTACGGGTGTTTTTGGTTTGGGTAAGGGTATTACTCCTTTGGTGACTTTTACCTCATTTAAATATGGGACCATTGTTATGGTCAGTGATCCATTTTGGTGAAATGGTAATCGCAGGAGGAGTCACTGGTTGGGGTCATGGTTCTGGATCCAAGTGCAGTGCAAGCACGTTGTTCTGCAAGGCATAGGGGTTTTGATCCGTAGGTGATTAATACCTCTTATCTCTGGGCTGGTTGCAGCTCGGGGATGTTGTTGGATTAAAGTCGCTAACGGGCTTTAAGGTTTTTGAGGTCACAGTTACTGTTATGCACATGGGGGATTGATCCGTAGGTGATTGATGCCTCATATCTCTGGGCTGGAGGTTGCAGCCGGGGATAATATTGAGTTGGAGGTAAAGAGGAATGTAAGGTTTTGAGACACGGTTGATACTTGATGCTTCTTGGGGGGGTTTTAATCCGTAGGTGATTATCCCCCCATCTCTGGGTCAGTGTGTTGCGGCCAGGGATCGTGTTTCTGACGGTTGTGTGATTGAAGGGTCACTTGTAGGATATAGTGGCTTTGGTTACAGGGATCTTGCAGGCATGGGGTCCTGCAAGGTTGGGGTATTGATCCGTAGGTGATTAATGCCTCGTATCTCTGGGTCGGTGTGTTGCGGCCAGGGATCGTGTTTTTCTGACGGTTTGTGTGATTAAAGAGTCACTTGCGGAATACAGTGGCTTTGGTTACAGGGATCTTGCAGGCATGGGGTCCTGCAAGGTTGGGGTATTGATCCGTAGGTGATTAATGCCTCGTATCTCTGGGTCGGTGTGTTGCGGCCAGGGATTGTGTTCTGGTGGTGGAGTATGGCTTCTGGACCGGACTTATGGCGGGGGTAGGTCTGGTCCAGAGGCGGTTTAACGGATAATGTTATTTGATTGGAGAGTCACTTGTAGGATATAGTGGCTCCGGTTACAAGGATCTTGCAGGCATGGGTCCTGCAAGGTGGGGGGTATTGATCCGTAAGTGATTCATACCTCATCTCCGGCCCGGTGTGTGTTGCGGCCAGGGATCATGTTTTGGTGGTGGAAGGTGGTTTCTGGATCGGGCCTACCCAGGGTTACGTATTGTATTACGTACTGTATTATTATTATTATGGTATTACCTCTATTGTTAAATGTTGGGGACGCCCGTTGGACGGCGCCCCCTTGTGTTAGTGTGTAAACAATGGGCAATAAAGGGCTGCTGTGGCCATATTTTACCAAGTCGCAAGCAGTGTCCGTGATATTATTGATACCGGGTAAGGGTAATTGGGAATAATATAGGAATCAACGACCGGAAAATCCCTCCTGGAAATGTCATGGGTAGCACCTGTGGGACTTACAAATATGCCAATCTCTAAAATGAAAAAAGCACAACAAGTATTGATGGCCGAACTAAAAGAACTAGGGATGTTTAGTTTGAAAAAGAGAAGGCTGAGAGGAGACTTAATAGCGGTCTACAAATATCTGAAAGGTAGTCATAGTGCAGAGGGAACTACCCTATTCTCATTAGCACAAGGAACAACATGAAGCAATGGGATGAAACTAAAAGGAAGGAGATTCAGATTAGACATTAGGAAAAACATTCTGACAGCGAGGGAAGTCAGAGAGTGGAACAAGCGACCACTAGAGGTAGTGAGGGCAGTCAGAGAGTGGAACAGGCGGCCACCGGAGGTAGTGAGGGCAGTAAGGGAGTGGAACAGGCGGCCCCCGGAGGTACTGAGGGCAGTCAGGGAGTGGAACAGGCGACCCTGGGAGGTGGTGAGCTCTCCATAAATGGAAATCTTAAAGCGGAAACTGGATAAACATATAGCTGGGATGATTTAGGAAAGCCTGCACTCGCAGAGGGTTGGTCCCGATGGCCCTTGAGGTCCCTTCCAACTCTATCATTCTATGATTCCATGATTCTAATAACCCAGACTGTAAAAGTCTGGATCCGCGGGAGAAAACCTAGCACCCATGAACCAATCTGAAGCCCGTAGTTCTCAGAGAACTGTGGGTAACTATCCAGATCCTGCCACTCGGGTAATTCAAATATAAAATAAAGGAAAAAGAAAGAAAATAAGTATATTGCAGGAGCGTTATGCTTACCAGTCTCCGCACAACTGTAACACTACTTCTGGGCTGCTCATTAACCACATGAATATGCACTGCTTCCCCCATCCACCGGCAGTACCGGCATCTGTGATTGGTTACAGGCAGACCGCGCCCCCATCCTGTTTGACAGCGTGCCTGACTGCTTGGAATCATACATGCTGTCTGCATATGTATAGTGCCGAATGGTGCACCCCCTTCCCGATCAGATATTGATGACCTACCTAAACATGGCCTATCGATAAACAAGTAGTGGCCAACTTCTTTAAATTAGAGAACACGTTAGGTTACATATTTGTCAAATTGTCATCATTACATCTCCACACAACAGTAGAAGGTGTGAATAATGCATTTCCTAAGTGATCTGAATGAAGTCATCATGTAGTTGACATAATCATGATGAGAGCAATCTCTGACAGAGGAAAATAAATCACATCTTAATAGCTACTCTCAAGGAGCTGGGAAAGTGACAGTAAAGCGGGCTTTACATGCTGCGACATCGCTAGCCGATGCTAGCGATGTCGAGCGTGATAGCACACGCCCCCATCGTATGGCCGATATGTGTTGATCGCTGCTGTAGCGAACATTATCACTACGGCAGCGTCACACGTACTTACCCGCTCTGCGACGTTGCTGTGACCGGCGAACCGCCTCCTTTCTAAGGGGGCGGTTCGTTCAGCGTCACAGCGTCGTCACTAAGCGGCCGCCCAATCAAAACGGAGGGGCGGAGATGAGCGGGACAAACATCCCGCCTACCTCTTTCCTTCCTCATTGCTGGCGGCACGCAGGTAAGGAGAGGTTCCTCGTTCCTGCGGTGTCACACGTAGCGATGTGTGCTGCCGCAGAAACGAGGAACAACATCGTTACTGCAGAAGCAACGATAATTGGGAAGAGGGGGGCATGTCACCGATTAGCGATTTTGAACGTTTTTGCAACAATTCAAAATCGCTAATAGGTGTCACACGCAAAGACGACTACGCTAACGTGGCCGGATGTGCGTCACAAATTCCGTAACCCCAATGAGATCGCTTTAGCGATCTCATAGCGTGTAAAGCCACCTTAAAAGACAAAATCTCCAATCCCTGGTATAAATGTACTTGAATGGGACGTGACTCACTTATGCGTGGAGGGCAGTGCAGTAGACTGGGATCACTGGTGGTCATCGAGATGACAGTAGATCAACAGTCCCCAACCTTTCTAAACTTGAGCACCATATTCAGCTCTAATAGATGGGAAACCTCCAATTTACACAATAGTGACACCAAGAGCCCCACAGTCCCAATGAAATGATGGGCAAAGCTTCCCCCAGAAAGCACACAGAAACCTTGTTGCATTGGCAGGATACTTACATCAAAGGGTTCCCACTCTACCCTATGTAATCTTGCATCAAGCACCCTCCCCACATTATTGCACCCAGCTTCATGTCTCCTCTAACTGGCGGTATCGTCCTGTCTCCAGGTTACTATACTTATTCCCTCTCCCCACCATTATTGTATACACACATCCCGATGTGCTCTTCTGTGTGGGGCTATTCACAAAATTCTCCATCAGCTCTTCATAGCTGTTTGCTAAACCTGCCACATAACATGAGCCCACGCGCCACAAGTGGCTCTTGAGCTACAGGTTTGGGACCCGCTGTAGAGTCTGATATTGGAAATAACAAGTCAACATATTCTGCAGTTCAGATTGTTGCCAAAAAGAGCCCCTGTCCCAAAAAGGACTTTGGGTTGTTGCTTTTGGTTGGATCTGTACCTAGAACCCTATGCTATGCCGTCGTTGACTGATATTGACAGTCCGACCAATGGCGCCTAGAACAAAGGCTTTCTTTTATTAACTGAAGAACAGTGCTATAATTCCCAAATACAAAGCTAGGTCTGTATCCTTTGATATCCCAGAGGTCAGATCCTCACTCAGCAGATATTGGTAGCATAATCTGGTGTATACACTATGGTGGAAATATACACATATTTTATTGCATAAGCTCTATATTATCATCTTGTAAAATATTTATCAATGAACTAAATATAATCAGCCTAATGTCATTATAAAACCCAGACTGTGGTGTCTGACAGCTCAAGTGGTCCTAACATAGGTGGTCAAATGTCAGACGACTAGCAGTCAACAAATCAAGACGGCTCAGATCAGCAGAATACTCAACATCAGAAAATCACATTTTTTCATATTTTCCCTTAAAAAAAAAAAAGAGTTTGCGCTAATTTTCTTGTCAAAACGACAGAAATTTCAACAGAACCTAAATAAACCTATGATAAGTCAATGTCACGTATGGACTTGGGGAAGGTCGAGATACTGTCAGGGCCGGGAAGACTGGTAGGCCCAGGAGGTGGATCCACTGGACCTTGCACCCCACCGGAGGGCAGGGTACACGGCAGCCGGAGCGCTGACGTGGCAGGGACAAGTATAAACAGGTCACCAGAGTCACAGAGTTCTTTAGGACAGTAATGTAAACAGGCATAGGTACCAAGGAGCAATGACAAGAAGTCAGCAGGACACGGCACCAGGGGACCTGAGCACCTAGCTCATAAGACTAGCTACAAGACACGTTGATCAGGCCCCACCCACATGGAAAGGCAAGTCTTATATACCCAGCACAGCCCCATGTCATTACCTGCTTCAGGTGTGCTGGGCCTATAAGACCAGGAGAGTGGGCGCGGCCTGGTCCTATACAGAACCATGAGGCTAATACTCAGAGTCAGACTCCTGAGACCAGGAACAGGACTCAGGGGAGCAAGAGCGGGAGCGGCAGCCATGACTGGTGAACACATGGGCTGGATCAGTGGGTAAGGAGTGGTGCTGGGACACGGGGAGCGTGACAGATACACAACAAACAGGGGTTTCACCACAACAAACAAGGGGTACACAGTTGACACTTTAACAATGGTGGGCTCTGGCACTAGGGAGGGAGATGATGGGACACCTCCTGCACTCACATGCAGCTGCAACCTGCACTCCTAGCAAGCCCTATAAAGGTTCTACACCTGTCGCTGAGCAAGATACCTAAAATTCTAAGAAGCCCTGCAATAACCGTGGCTAGTGAGCTGGCAGGTGAGGATCGCTAGTCCCAACTCTGCACTAAAACAACATGAAGGGAAGGTAAAACAGACAGGGGAAATAACAAAGGAGAAATCCCAACTTTACTGTTGCAGTCAGACACCAGGACTGCAACCTACACCACTTCACACAACAAGGGTTCCAGCAGCTCCTTCCACCTTGAAACCTAATTTCAGAATGAATCAGAATAACCGGCCCCTCTACTGGGAGATGTGACCATATATAAGGGAAAGGAGTGGTCACCAACCGGAAACACCTGAGGCCAGGAGTCAGAAGCTGCTGGAAAGTAAAACTGACATTAACCCTTTTAGCACCAAAGGAATGGGAATACATTTAATGTGATGGGTCTCAGATCAGACAGCACAGAGAGACTCTGGCCCAGATTCTGTCACAAGTCTCTAGATGCAGAGAGAGGGCGGTGACAGTCAATGTGGTCATCAGTCGCAACTGATCTTTGTCTTATGATGGATCCAGCATAGGGATGTAACTTATGTAATAAATGAAACCACAATGTAGAAATGAACAAATCCTTATCTGTATCTATGTCAAGA
Organism: Anomaloglossus baeobatrachus; assembly: GCF_048569485.1. Classification (NCBI taxonomy): domain Eukaryota; kingdom Metazoa; phylum Chordata; class Amphibia; order Anura; family Aromobatidae; genus Anomaloglossus; species Anomaloglossus baeobatrachus. The sequence goes on along the minus strand of NC_134359.1, from coordinate 81,118,808 downwards.
GGCCAACATATTTCCATCTTTGAGGCTACTGACTTATCTGAAGGAGACCAGCTTTATATGGAGTCTTACTGGCTATGTTCCATTGGAAAACCATTTGTAAAGAACAGAAAACCACCTAGTGCTACTTTTTGGAGATAGCGCTAAGTAACTGTCCAACCCTTTATCAAACCTTCCAACATGCCCAAGAATATAAGTCAGGACCGACATCTATCTACTACAGATGAACCAATAGGTATATAGCTGTTTGACTTTCATAATGATTAGGTTTTTCTGCCTTATTCTGTAAATAGGCCAGTATTTCCCTAATTAGGGATTATCTGTATTATCAGATCAAAAATTTTTTATGAATTTAAGATATTTGTCCTGACGTTTATTATGTAATACCTTAAGGGTATTCATATTGAAGTTCTCTTATTGAATTGGTTAGATTTGTACAATTTTATATGTAATAGGTTTATCAATGCCCATAATGTATCCTGCGTATGATTAAAACATATCCTATATAAATTTTGCCTAGTAGCGATTGATATCGCCTCTTGTATCAGTCCGATCATGTGACCATAGTGAGGGCGTGATGAAGCCACTATTTGGTGCCGCCTAGGAAGACCACATGATCGGAAGGTAATTCTCATAGCTTTGCGCATGCGTTGGGTATTATACGGCAACGGTACCTTTTTGATCGCTATGAGGTTCCGTTGTTAGTCCACGCATGCGCACTCATGAAGCACTTGTTACTACGGACGCTTATATCGGCGTGTGCGCCGTGTCTATGAAGTGACGTAATTATATTGATTGTTGAATCATTGCAGGTGTCTAGGGCCAGGATATTTAAGCTCAGTCTGGAGTTGTACATCCATGGTGCCTGTCTGCTGAAGGCTGTATCTTTACAGTATTATCTGTGCCGGACGCAGGGATTATCTTTTTGGATTCACCATGGATGTCCATCTCTGACTGAGTTTATATCGATCTTTAATTCAGGGCAAGTATTTATAACATTGTATCTTGCTTATACTTGGCTTTCATTTTATGTTTGTATGTGATTTCTAATACATGGGGCAATCTCTGTTTGATTACCTTTCTACCTTCAGCCTCCTGAAGAACCAAATGTGTTTTGGGAAACGCGTCAAGGCAATAATAACACCGGATTTACCATCTATATCAGCGATTTAATCTTATACAGCATGGAGGACTGATATTAGTCAGCTTAAGCAGACCACCTTCATCATTGGATTATAATATCTGCTAAGGACTCTGTTGCACTTAAATGAATATTGTTGATAATAAGGAGGAATATAACCTTATGGGTATTGTATCAGTTTGGTAATAAGGTTTTTTATATTGATATTGTTATTGGATCTAACTTAGGACTCTCCAATCTGTCTCCGGTAAGAGGGACAGATGGAAAGCATATCCTGGAAATAGTAGATCCAAGAGGTGTACCTTATGTTTATTGCTGGATACAGCACTTCTTTCATTCATTAATAAATTTATAAAATTGGGAATAATCTCTTCCTTGAATATTTGAATATATATTCCCTTGACTAAATGTCACAGTAATTAAACGTTGATTTGGCCTATTCAGTATGGCTGGATTCCTTACAGGTCCTGTCAATACAGCTTTGTGGTTGGAGGACGCCAATCAGGTTTTCTCCACTAGTGATACTACCTCAGGGGGTTCGGAACCCTCTTTGAGAGACTCCTTTAAAGAATTGCTGTATAATTATAAGAGCAATATACGCTCTTGGTGGGAGATTAAGGGGTTGGAAAATTATATAAAACATCAAATTGTTCCCAGGGGGCTTAGAATAAATTTACAACCCTCCCCCAGAGCGTCTTCAGAGCAATTATTATTGCTCTGGAAGAAGGAGTCAACTACATCATCTTTGAGATTCATGACCCTCCTTTTAGAGGAGGAACAGAGATTGTTCACAGAGACCACTAAGACATTGAATAATAACATTGATAATATACTACGCTTTAAGGGAGATCCAGATTTCACTAGAAGGGAGGGTATTTTGCAGACCTCTATTGAAAGATATCAAAATACTCTTAAGGAACGGAAACATTTACAATTCGTTAGAGATTTAGCCGAATTTAAAGAAAATAGAGCTTATCCTAATCTGGCAATTGATAAACCTCAGTCAGAAATATCTTCATCTGACGTAGATACGTCAGACTCAGAAAGACCGAAAACAGATAGTAATCCTATAGAATCAGGGAGTTTTTCATCACATCTATGGCAGGGCCCAAAAAAACACAAGAAAAAACGGGACGTACCTATGGCCCAACAAAAATCTTCTTTTACATCAGCAGGTTCCTCTGGTTCCTCTTCTTTTTTGGAACAAAGAAACATGGGGAATTACTTTTTACGAACTCGGGCACCTCGGGGAAGGGGCAGATATTAAACCTAACGGACCGCAATTTATCTAGGGATGAATATGCGGTTCTATCTAAGGGTCTGAATTATGTCCCTTCATACCCCTTTGATTGCTTTAGATGGGTCAAGGACTTAGAGCTCTTTGGCCGTAAACTCAAATGGAAACTGTTTTTTAAACAACACAATCGAGAACAGTGTAGGACTTTAGGTATTTCTGAGGAAGATTATGATTGTTATCGTACACTGTCAGACCTATTAGGGGAAAATACAAAGAATAGGGGGGATGGACCATTCACTACTTTAAAACGTCCAAGTAGGAAGTTTCCGCCTATTCACACCTGTACGAGTGTAGATATCTTTCTAAAATTGGTGCGGGATGACCTTACTAAGATCTCACAGTCTGGCTCTCCTTATGTGTCTAATCTCTCCAGGGGGGAGAAAATAGCATTGGATGGTCTAGTGAAGGACAACAATCTTATATTTAAAGCATCAGATAAAGGAGGGAACTTGGTTGTTTTGAACCATACCCTATACCTGAAAATGTGTAATGACATTTTAAAGGATCGAAGTACGTATGGTATGTTGACATCTGACCCTACCAAACTCTATACTACGGCTCTCCTTTCCATCTTAAATACAGCCAAACGTAATGGCCTAGTCTCGCAAAGTGAGTATGATTTCCTGGCACCTCTATCACCAGTAGTACCCGTGTTTTATTCTCTTCCGAAGGTCCATAAAGGCCTTCGGCCTCTGAAGGGCAGACCCATTGTGGCGGGCATAGATTCCCTTTCACAAAATGTAGGAATTTACATAGACAGAATTCTACGTCCATTTGTTACTTCCTTGCCCTCCCATGTGCGGGACACACCACATCTTTTACAATTACTTGAGGACATGGAGGTAGGTTCAGACACTATCTTAGCGTCTATAGATGTAGAGGCTTTATATAGTTCTATACCCCATCACTTGGGGATTGCAGCAGTGAACCATTTTTTGAGATCAAGGGCAATTGAGTGTCATAGACACAATGCGCTTATTGAGGAGTTATTATCTTTCACTTTGACTCATAATTATTTTCTTTTCAACACCAAGTACTTCCACCAGCTTAGGGGTACAGCTATGGGGAGCCCGTGTGCCCCCAGTTATGCTAATTTATTCCTAGGCTGGTGGGAGGAAACGGTAGTTTTTGGGATGGAGGATGGTGACTATCATCAATGTATCGGACTATGGGTCCGATACATTGATGATATTCTCATCCTCTGGAATGGTTCTGCTGCAGATTTCCAGGCTTTTGTTGATTCACTAAATTCGAATAATTTGGGTTTACGATTCACATCTACTTGTGACCCTTATATCATAAGTTTTTTGGATCTAACTATCTTTAAGGAGAGTAATGGAAGACTACATACGGCAACGTATCGTAAACCCACGGCCACTAACTCCCTCCTAAGATGGGATAGCCATCATCCCTATCCCCTTAGGAGGGGGATCCCAAAGGGACAGTTCCTGCGGATTCGCAGGAACTGTTCCAGGGATATTGACTTTAGGTCTCAATCTGATGATCTATATGGTAGGTTTCTTGATCGGGGTTACCCTAAACAAGTGTTAGATCAGTCATTGGGATATGTAAAAAGCCTTGATAGACATTCCCTGATGACCCCGAAGTCTAAACAGATGGATTTGGAGGTTGTGCGCATTATTGGCACTTATGATGCGCAATCAGAGAGGGTTTTTAATACAATCAAAAAATATTGGAACGTTTTGAAAGCGGACCCTGCTCTCTCAAAATTCATCTCTGATAGACCAGGAATTACCTATAGACGAGGACGGACTATAGGTGATAGTTTAGTTCATAGTATGTATCGAAGTCCACATTCGGAGGGTACGTGGCTTGAGAGGCGGATTTGTGGTTTTTTTCGATGCGGCAAGTGTAGCATATGTAAGTTCACTGATCAGTGTAAATTTTTCATGAGCTCAGCTAATGGTAAAAAAAATTTTCTGAGGGACTTTGGGAATTGTGGAACATCGGGGGTTATATATAGGGCTACATGCTCTTGTCCCCTGGATTATGTCGGGAAGACCTTTCGTGAAATACGGAAGAGAATAGGAGAACATTTATCTGACATACGGAATGATAGGGATACCCCAATTGCGAGACACATGAATAGTGTACATAGAGGTGCTTTGGAGGATATTCATTTTGCGATGATAGAATTGGTCCGACCCAACATAAGGGGAGGAAATTTTGATAGAGTCCTCTTACAAAAAGAGGCTGCTTGGATTTTTAGGATGGGGTCAATGACCCCAAAGGGTCTAAATGAACAACTATCTTTTGCGTGCTTCCTCCCTATATAGCTGTTTGACTTTCATAATGATTAGGTTTTTCTGCCTTATTCTGTAAATAGGCCAGTATTTCCCTAATTAGGGATTATCTGTATTATCAGATCAAAATTTTTTTATGAATTTAAGATATTTGTCCTGACGTTTATTATGTAATACCTTAAGGGTATTCATATTGAAGTTCTCTTATTGAATTGGTTAGATTTGTACAATTTTATATGTAATATGTTTATCAATGCCCATAATGTATCCTGCGTATGATTAAAACATATCCTATATAAATTTTGCCTAGTAGCGATTGATATCGCCTCTTGTATCAGTCCGATCATGTGACCATAGTGAGGGCGTGATGAAGCCACTATTTGGTGCCGCCTAGGAAGACCACATGATCGGAAGGTAATTCTCATAGCTTTGCGCATGCGTTGGGTATTATATGGCAACGGTACCTTTTTGATCGCTATGAGGTTCCGTTGTTAGTCCACGCATGCGCACTCATGAAGCACTTGTTACTACGGACGCTGATGTGAAGCCCCACGGGTGTCGTGTCGGTGCATACCTTCAGGGACTCCACGTAGCTGGTGCTGGTCACAGGTAGGAATCTTCTATGTTGAATGTCGTGACGCCACTCTCAGTATTGCGGTCAGTGGGGACCGCCACTGCAGGTTAGGGGATGCCTGGGGCTGGTGGTAGGTGCAGTTAGATGTAGTAGCCTCCTGAGAGTGAGGCAAGCCCCAGGGCCCTTTTGTAAAGCTGTCGAACTACAAGGCGCAGAATGACCACACAGGCAGGATGTCTTTCAAGGCTTTACTCACTGTTGATGGCAGGGTGAGTAACCCGGGCGTAGCTGGGATGAACCAGATGGGAACCAGGTATCCTTCCGGCTGACTTTATGAGGGTGACTACTGACTCGCCTTCCTTAGCCCTTGGTGGTTTGGGGTAACCCCGACTTTTAGTCCCTATGGGGGTCACCCAGGGAAGATGCTCCAAGCCTCTCTCCCCTTCTTGTTTTGCCGTGTGCTTGTTCCCTGGACCAGGCCACTCCAGCCTCTTGCCTCCTATGACCTATGGGCCCTCACTGCGGTTACGTGGCTGCGGCTTTTGTAGTGTTGTGGTGTGGGCTGTAAGAGCCCCCACACCGGCAGGTTTAGCAGGGAAAGGTGAATCTATCCTCGCTTCGGGATCTGCCGCCCGGTTGGGCCTGGTGCTCTCTAGCAGTCTCCTTACTTCCCACTCCGTGCACTCTCTAGCTGAAGCTGGCTTTCAGGCAGCACTCCTAGTTGACCGTTCTCCCCCGTCTGTAGTCACTGCGCGGGCGCTGTTAGACAGCATCAGCCCCACAGGTCTGCTCCTCACTGAGCCCTCTGGAGTTCTCTGACTAACTGACTCACTGCCCCTCCTCTCCTGTTCTTGCCTACGCCACCTAGCAACCAGACTCTCCACCACACCCCTTGAGAGGAGATGGAGGCTTTTGACCCCCTCCACTATTCCAGTGAAGGTGAAGGCCATACCCCCTCCTGGGTTCCCCAGGGGTCCTCTCTTAGGTACATGTGTGAGACCTGATCACTATGCGCCTGTGTTCCACACCCCTGTCAGCCTTCTGGATTACCTGTATTGTACTGTCCCCAGCATGGGTGCAGTACTCAGTGGTGCCTGACCAGGTCAGGGGCGCCACATTCCCCCTTAGTTATCACCAGCACGTCCTCGGGCTGCAAGACAACATTTTAAAATGCATAAAACATTAAAACATGGTAAAACTTTTAAAATCACCAGGTATCATACATCACCACCCTCCACCCACAAGTCCGTTAACCCACCCAAAACCCTCTCACGTTGGCCGCGCCTTCAGCCACTTCTGGCAGGATGTAGAGGCGGCTTTCATGGTCTGGTGGTTTCAGGGTATACCTGGCCTGGTGGATCCGCGCCTTCAGCCTCTTCTGGCAGGATGCAGAGGTGGCCTCCACAGTTGGTGCTGACCAGGTACCCTCTTTGTGGTGGAGAGCCAGGCCCCATAAACAGGCATGCTCTCTGGTCGCAGGTGAGCCAAGGCCCTATATACGGACGGGCCCCTCCTGGTTGCAGACGAGCCAAGCCCCTAAACAGGCTGGCTCTGGTGGTGGTGCCACTGGTGTAACTATTTACACTGCGAGAGTTTGTGGCTATAGCAAGTTCATAGCCTTAAAGTTTGTTTCTCACAATAGTTTTTGTGGGCGCATTTCTTAAACGTTGCAAACAAAACTTGTCAAAACTGGTCAAAACTTTAACTTGTAACTTGCTTTTCTTTTACTTTACTCTACTTTACTCCTTCATTTCACCAGGGCGTGGGCATGTAGGGCACCGGCACCTGTGACTTTCTTGCTCTCCGTCGTCGTCCGTGGTTGTTTCATCTGTAGGATCTTTGTCTGTGGTTGTTTCATCTGTAGGTTCTTTATCTTTCCTTTCTTGTCTTTCTTGTCTTTCTTGTCTTTCTTGTAGCATGGGATGGCTGTAAGGTTTGCTGGGACATAGCGCTACGTCCAGGGCATACAATCCCCTTTCGCCTTGATGCATGGTGAACTGAACTGAGTCTCCCATCTTTAGATTTCTGCCAGGGTGTCCTCTAGGCAGATGAGCGCTTACATCTCTCCTGTTAACAAATATCCCCTCCTTGATGCCAGGGGCTACAATGAATCCATAACCACTTCTCAGATTGAAATCTTCCACTACGCCATAACACAGGGGTCCTCTGGCCTGGGCTTTGGACCTTCTTAGGCACCTTTTCTCCTCCAGGTCTCTGACCGTGACTTCTCTCTGCTCTGGGGATTGTGGTGCTGGAGCAACCTGCGTTCTGCTGCGCCGTGTCTTGCGGGCTGGATTCATACCTGTGGGCTCCCAGGTGAGGTCTTTGGGTTGATCTTCATCTGCTGACGGTGTCAAGTCTTCCTCCTCCCAGCGGGAATAGGGCAGCATCTCCGGCTCTGGGTAGGGGTCTGCTGCGGTTGGCGTCGGAGTCAGCCCTTCTGCTTCCTGGCCTCCTCTCCCCCTTAGTTCTTCTTGGCACTCCGGCGGTGGCAGCGCCGGGGAGGGATGTTCTTCGGCAGGCCCAGGTGGGGGACTCTTTGGCGCGGCTGCAGGGGTTGCCTGAATCTCCTTGGAGGTGCGTGGAGGGCGCAGGTACAGATCCACCAACCACTGGGGAAACTTGGCCTCCATGTCAGCCTTCAGCCGCCAGTAGTCGGACTCCTCTCCTATCATGGGCTTCCTGTCAGGGACCTCCGTGGGCTGGGGAGCGGCGTCAGCTCTGGCCTTGCAGGCCGGGGTAAATGGCACGTCTGTCTTGTCTTGGCGGGCCGCGCCTTGTATGGCGGCGGCCTGGTCTTGGCGGGCCGCGCCCTGTGCGGCGGCGGCCTGGATTGGCGTTTCTGTCGCGGCCGGTTCCTGGCGGGCCGGACTGGGCACTGCAGCCGCGGTCTCACTTGGCGTCGCGGCCTTGATGGGGTCTGTGCTGGCCGAGCCGGGCGTCGCTGCGGTGATCGGGACTTGATGGGCCGCACCCGGCGGGGCTGCGGCCTGGTTCAGCATGTCGCTAGCGGCGCGGACAAGCGTCGCTGCTGCGTTGGGGTCTTGGCGGACCGGGTTCAGCAGGGTGGCAGCCTGGGTCAGCGTCACTTCTGCAGCACGGATGAGCACTGCCGTGGTAGTCGGAGCCCTGCGGGACAGGCGGGGCATCGCTGCAGCGGCCTGGGCTTGGCGGGCCGCACCTAGCATGGCTGCGGCCTGGTTCAGCGGCGCCGCGCCGGGTGCCTCTTCTGGGACCGCGGGCGTAGCAGCAGGGGTTAGGGCACTGGTGCTGGCCGGGGCATCACTCGACTCACCCATTGTTGGTAGCTCTGGGGTCTGAGTTGTCGCCACCCGGTCTGGTAGGTGTCGCGCGGCTCCCTCCTCATAGGTCCGGACCGCTGCAGCCATTTCCAGGAGCTCCTTGCGTCCCTCATAGAGCTGTCGCTGTATCCTGGCCTCCAGCTGGTTACAGAAGATGGCAAGCTCCCGGCACCACCAGGCAGCAGAACCTGGTTCTGGGTATCCGCGCCTGGACTCCATTTTCTTCCTCTGCAGCAGCAGGCTTGTGGCTTCTCCTCTGCTCCGCCGTTTCCGGACGCTTCCACTCTCTTCAGCAGCGAGGTCAGGACTCTGCAGGGGATCTCTGGGTAGCCACACCTCTTCGTGGGCGGTAACTTCTTCCAGCGCGGGCTGCTGTTGTTTTTCAGCGCGCTTTTCATGGTGGCAATATGGCGGCGCTTCCAATTTTTCAAGCGGACCGCCCAGGCACATGGTCACCTGTCTGAACAGGTCTAGTCCTTATCCTGTTCGTGACGCCAGATGTGAAGCCCCACGGGTGTCGTGTCGGTGCATACCTTCAGGGACTCCACGTAGCTGGTGCTGGTCACAGGTAGGAATCTTCTATGTTGAATGTCGTGACGCCACTCTCAGTATTGCGGTCAGTGGGGACCGCCACTGCAGGTTAGGGGATGCCTGGGGCTGGTGGTAGGTGCAGTTAGATGTAGTAGCCTCCTGAGAGTGAGGCAAGCCCCAGGGCCCTTTTGTAAAGCTGTCGAACTACAAGGCGCAGAATGACCACACAGGCAGGATGTCTTTCAAGGCTTTACTCACTGTTGATGGCAGGGTGAGTAACCCGGGCGTAGCTGGGATGAACCAGATGGGAACCAGGTATCCTTCCGGCTGACTTTATGAGGGTGACTACTGACTCGCCTTCCTTAGCCCTTGGTGGTTTGGGGTAACCCCGACTTTTAGTCCCTATGGGGGTCACCCAGGGAAGATGCTCCAAGCCTCTCTCCCCTTCTTGTTTTGCCGTGTGCTTGTTCCCTGGACCAGGCCACTCCAGCCTCTTGCCTCCTATGACCTATGGGCCCTCACTGCGGTTACGTGGCTGCGGCTTTTGTAGTGTTGTGGTGTGGGCTGTAAGAGCCCCCACACCGGCAGGTTTAGCAGGGAAAGGTGAATCTATCCTCGCTTCGGGATCTGCCGCCCGGTTGGGCCTGGTGCTCTCTAGCAGTCTCCTTACTTCCCACTCCGTGCACTCTCTAGCTGAAGCTGGCTTTCAGGCAGCACTCCTAGTTGACCGTTCTCCCCCGTCTGTAGTCACTGCGCGGGCGCTGTTAGACAGCATCAGCCCCACAGGTCTGCTCCTCACTGAGCCCTCTGGAGTTCTCTGACTAACTGACTCACTGCCCCTCCTCTCCTGTTCTTGCCTACGCCACCTAGCAACCAGACTCTCCACCACACCCCTTGAGAGGAGATGGAGGCTTTTGACCCCCTCCACTATTCCAGTGAAGGTGAAGGCCATACCCCCTCCTGGGTTCCCCAGGGGTCCTCTCTTAGGTACATGTGTGAGACCTGATCACTATGCGCCTGTGTTCCACACCCCTGTCAGCCTTCTGGATTACCTGTATTGTACTGTCCCCAGCATGGGTGCAGTACTCAGTGGTGCCTGACCAGGTCAGGGGCGCCACACTTATATCGGCGTGTGCGCCGTGTCTATGAAGTGACGTAATTATATTGATTGTTGAATCATTGCAGGTGTCTAGGGCCAGGATATTTAAGCTCAGTCTGGAGTTGTACATCCATGGTGCCTGTCTGCTGAAGGCTGTATCTTTACAGTATTATCTGTGCCGGACGCAGGGATTATCTTTTTGGATTCACCATGGATGTCCATCTCTGACTGAGTTTCTATCGATCTTTAATTCAGGGCAAGTATTTATAACATTGTATCTTGCTTATACTTGGCTTTCATTTTATGTTTATATGTGATTTCTAATACATGGGGCAATCTCTGTTTGATTACGTTTCTACCTTCAGCCTCCTGAAGAACCAAATGTGTTTTGGGAAACGCGTCGAGGCAATAATAACACCGGATTTACCATCTATATCAGCGATTTAATCTTATACAGCATGGAGGACTGATATTAGTCAGCTTAAGCAGACCACCTTCATCATTGGATTATAATATCTGCTAAGGACTCTGTTGCACTTAAATGAATATTGCTGATAATAAGGTGGAATATAACCTTATGGGTATTGTATCAGTTTGGAAATAAGGTGTTTTATATTGATATTGTTATTGGATCTAACTTAGGACTCTCCAATCTGTCTCCGGTAAGAGGGACAGATGGAAAGCATATCCTGGAAATAGTAGATCCAAGAGGTGTACCTTATGTTTATTGCTGGATACAGCACTTCTTTCATTCATTAATAAATTTATAAAATTGGGAATAATCTCTTCCTTGAATATCCCCAGCCCGTCAAAGCTGCAGTTCTGCGATGTCCAGATCCATCAGGCTGGATGTCATGATGGAGATTCCCCAGCCCGTCCAAGCTGTCATCCAGGAAATGCAAGAGGAGGTAATTGACTCCCACCTCCTATTATATACACCATGAAGCTCTCTCCTTTACTACCACCACACGCCACCCCCTAACCAATCACCTTCTTTTCCTCATTGCTAAACGAACCAACACTGTTTAACCCCATCAACTCCCTACCCTCCGGGCTGTCATGTCGCCCCTACACCCTATGGGTTCCATGGCTTTTTCATCTGTCAGACATTTGTTTTCTATCTTGCAGATATGCCAAAAATGTCTAAGATGGAAATAACCCTTTAATATAATAATTTTGACAAGTTGTGTTGGCACACTCTTATTTAAAAATCTGTCTTATGTTTCAGGTAAGGAGAACTTTAGAGGAGTTTCCTAAATTCTACAAGGTATCAACAATCCACAGGGATAAATACTAGATTTGGGAGGGTCCTAGTGTTGAGATCAGGGATCTTTGAGGGGCTCAGTACTGAGACCTCTAGTAGTTATCCCATATCCTAGGCAGGCGATAACTTGCAGCAACTGGCCTGCCTATTTACATTTTTTATAAATATTGAATATTACGTAACTCATTTAATTAGATAAATGTGACCCGGTGTATGATTCTTAAAGGGTTTGTCCACAACTTTTATATTAATGACCTATTCCCAGAATCGTGGGGTGTGACACCGGGATTTCAGACAATCAATTGTATATTCTTTTGTGGTGGCCCAAAGTTAATGTCAATAGTGTACAGAACACAAAGCCACAGCTCCATTCACTGTTTAGTGACCGCTGCTGGGTACTGCAGGTCAGATCTTATTAAAAAGAATAGCAGCTACTGCAGCACCCGGCAGTGGCTGCTACACGGTGTATGGGCCCATCGCCCTCCTTATCCATGGTCAGATGCATCTTAAATCACCAGTCCACGGTAGACCCCTGGTGGCTTCTCCCTGCTCCACTCCACTGGACTGTCCATTAGTGATGAGTGAGCCCTACCATACTTGGGTGCTCGGTACTTGTAACCAATAGTTGGATGCTCTGATAACCTTGACTCGTGAACCCGAATATAATGGAAGTCAAGGGGGACTCAAGCATGTTTCCCTAAGATCTCCCAGAAAAGTGGTGGAGTTTCCCATTGACTTCCATCCAAGTGTCTGACTGCTCATTCTGAGTACCGAGCACCCGAGCATGGTACTGGGTGCTCATCACTATTGCCTATATAAAAACAAGCCGCCTGACCCCGGCTTGGCATCGTGTCTGGATGTTATTTCGTATAGGTTGTACAGGATTGCCGGTCTCTAATTCATGATGCATCAATCTACTGGCATATTCCCTTTAAAGTCATTAAAAGAGGAAATATTTCCCCTTTCCGATAATAAGAATTGAATTCTTCCGATAGATATCTGCATTTATGTAACACCTGCTCCAGAAAGATATATGTTAGTTATTGTCGGGCTCGTCTCTGCTGTGTAAGATAAATATTTCCTAACGTTTATCTGAAATTACAGCTTTCTTATTGTCTGTTCAGAAGAGATTTTTTATTTTTGCTCTTTGTATTTACTTTTTCAAACTTAGAGCATGATGCAGATATCTCCTTTTATTAATATATGGATTTTCTTCAGTTTTAGACATTCAAATTAAACATTCGAATGTCTTAAATAACATGGGAAAAAAAACTTTCTATAAAGTTATATAAAGACTATTATACTGTATATTATCCTACACCCACCAGAGAAAAAGGACCAGGCCATGATCCTACGTAGTGTAAACTCTGAATATCTCCCATTGGGGTTAATCTGCAGGTTAATAGTATTCTGAACCTGTCCGGCGCCTGAACATTAAACCCCGCTGCCGGGAGGAAATTAGCTTTAATCCTCCCAGCAGCATTCTTATATCAGTCACGGGGACAGCACCGGTGCGGGTTCAGTCACCGGACTGTGTATGGAAAGTGGCAACTGAAACCACACCAGCCGCATTGTCACTGTCAGTCAGTGCGGTGGGTCATATTACAGCCGCCTCTTTCCATATCAGAGCGGTGACTGACGTCAACGCCACCCCCATTACTGAAACCGGAATGCTGCCAGGATGTCATGGGGTATGTAGCAATGGAAGCGGGGCTCTTGAGCTGACCCTAAGACTGGGGCTCCTGCGCTGTCCTTTATCTCGAAGGTATTCTCACACAGGAACACACAGACAGACAAAGAGACATACAGAGACAGAGATACAGAGACAGAGACGTACACACAGAGAAAGAGACACACACAGAGACACACACAGGGACACACAGACAGACACAGAGACAGAGATACAGAGACAGAGAGACACACACAGAGACAGAGACCCACACACAAACAGAGACACACACAGACAGAGACACACACAGGGACACACAGACAGACACAGAGACAGACACAGAGACACACACAGAGACACACACACAGAGACAGAGAGACACACACAGAGACACACACAGAGACACACACACACAAACAGAGACACACAGTGACAGAGACACAGACAGAGACACACAGACAGAGACACACATACACATAGAAACAGAGGCACAGAGAGAGAGAGAGAGACACACAGGGACACACACACAAAGACACACACAGAGACACACACAGAGACAGACACACACAGAGTCATAGACAAACAGAGACAGAAACACACAGAGATAGAAACACACAGACACACAGATAGACAGACAGAGAGATAGAGTGAGAGAGACTGAGAGACACTTAGTTACTATCCCAGGCAACGCCAGGTACTACAGCTAGTATGTTATATTTTCCTGTGGGCTGCAGGATCCTGTGTTCAGGGATGTGAGGGTTAACACCTAGCTAGCTAGGGAGAGGAAGGAGCATTAGAGTCAGGAGAAGAGAAAGGAGCATTAAAGGCAGGAAGAGAGGAAGGAGCATTAGAGTTGTTGCGGGCGGAGGAGAGGACGCCGCGCCTTCCCTACTGCTCGGGTCCGGCTGCCGCGGCTGCTGCGGCCTGCCGCTGCTCGGTGGCTCGAGCGATGGGCCGGATACCGGGGACTCGAGCGGCGCTCCTCGTCCGTGAGTGAAAAGGGGATTGGGTTGTTGGGATAGTGTATTGTCCGTGACGCCACCCACGGTTGTGGTGATTTGTTAACACCACCGCTGCTCTGTATGGGGAGCCCGGGAGTGATGGTGTGGAGCAGCCAGTTGTTGATGTGCCCCTCCGTGGGTAGGGGTTGTGGTGCTCCCGGGGCCCGATGATGGGATTGGAATGGTGGACAGGCGGGTATGGGGCCTGTGGAGGTACAGGGGCGCAGGGGCAGCGCTGTGCCGCACGGCACGGAGGTACTCACTCAGCCAGTAACCACGACACAGTTCTCGGTAAACAAACGGCTGGCTGGACGGGTCCCTCGGACGGTTCACGGTGCTGCGGTTCCCTGCAGTTAGCTGTGACGGTCTCTTCCCTGCACCTCTGAAATGTCTCTTTGGTAGCGATGGGTCCCCACCGGTTACCCGCTCCCCGGCTTCAATCTGGGCCGGAGGAGCCTCTCTCTTGCCCGCAGGCGCTGGCCCTGGGAAACTGGTGCCTTGGCGGTGGCGGTGTCTCCCCTCAATGGTCGGATTGTTGCCTTCAATCGGGACTTAGTTGTTAGGAGACAGACATCCCCTTCACTGACAGATTTGGCAAATTATGGCGACTCCTAGCCTTGCCGGGATCCAAAAGGCCCCTGCCCTGGTGCTGACTGTCCTTTGTATACTGCTCCAGACCGCCAGGCCACTACCCGTCCGCGGTCCTTCCAGCAACCTCCAGACAGTCCCACTGCAGACTATAACCGCCGTCTGCTGACCTTGCTGTCACTGTCCAGGCACCCAGCCACGGACCAACTTCAGGCTTTACTACTGTTTCTTTCCTTTTCACTTCAGCTTCTCCTACAAGCTCCTCTAACACTTCACTTCCTTCACTTGACTTTACTCCTTCCACTTTCTCCTCCAAACTCTATCTTGCTTCCTCTCACTTCCTCTCCCTTTTCTTATCTGCCTGGTTCTTCCCGCCTCCAGGGCTGTGTACTCCTCGGTGGGCGGAGCCAACCGCCTGGCCCACCCCCTGGTGTGGACATCAGCCCCTGGAGGAAGGCAACAAGGATTTTAGGTTAGCTGTTGTACCTGCAGGGAATGTGGGGTGCGTGTGTTGTTGTGACCTGTGACCCCTGGCTTGCCCAGGGCGTCACAGAGTCAGGAGGAGAGAAAGGAGCATTAGAGGCAGGAGGAGAGGAAGCTCCTGGTGTAGGGGTCAGTGTGTAGAGTACTGGTGAAGGAAGGAGTTGTTCTGGTGAAGTTGGTGTGGTGTGAGACACATTGCACAGAAACAGCAAGAAACCGTTAAAAGGAACCTGTTGCAGCAACACTGGTCACATTAGCAGACAAGCTGGAAGAGAGCAAAGAAATGTAAGAAACCAAGAATGTAGTGAGTCCATTGTATACCAGTGGGGGCGCACTGGTGAAGTGAGGGTGCTGCTGTGGCGCCCTGGACTTGCCAGGTCGTCACAGGTACTAAAACACACACCCCCACCCTGACACAGGCACATCAGCCAGACACAAAATCCTTGTTGCCTCTCTCGAGGGGCTGATGTCCACACCAGGTGGGGTGGAGCCAGGCGGTTGGCCCCACCCACTGAGGAGTTCACAGTCCTGGAGGCGGGAAAGGAAGAGAGTTCAGTTAGGGAAGTGGAAGTAAATAGTGAGAAGGAGCAAACTGACCGTGTCCGGGTGTGTGGCACAGGCACAAAAAGCAAGGTTGGCAGACGGTGGTGGCCGTCTGCAGGAGAGGCGAATCAACGCGTAACCGCAGGACCGGGGACGGATGGTGGCCCGCCGGTACCGAACCGGGGAGCGAAGTGAAGCCAGCACACACAGGCAGGGCCTGCGGACCCCGACCAGGCTTGGAGTCGCCATTAGAGGTCAAATCCGTCAGTGACCGGAACCCCAGGGGTTTCCTAACAGCCAAGACCCGATTGAAGGCAACCGTCCGACTAACAAAAGGAAATACAGCTACCGCCACAGCTAGAGTTCCAAGGGCCAGAGCCTGCGGGCAAAAGGGCTCCTCCGGCACATATACACGCTGGGGAGTGGGTTACCGGTGGGAATCCATCGGGACCGAACATACACAAAGATGCAGGGAAAGGCAGCCACCGCCAACCGTCCGGAAGAAGTCACAGCAGCCGGCTGCGGAACCCGTCCATCCAGCCGTTTGGTTTACCAGAGACTTTGTGTACATTTGTGGCTGAGTGAGTACAACCGTGCCGTCCGGCACTGCGCTGCGCAGTCCAGGCGACCCTGCACCTTGCCAACCCTGCCTCCCCGTCACCTCACCGGGCCCCGGGACCAGCAACCCCTACCCATAGAGGGGGGAAACAACATCCCAGCTGCTCCCTACCATCGCTCCCGGGATCCCCGTCACCAGCAGCGGTGGTGCCCAACCTCACCACAACCCGTGGATGGCGTCACGGACCAAATCCCCAAACCAAACTACCCCCTTTCACTCACGGGTGAGGAGCGCCGCTCGAGTCCCCGGATCCGGGCCCACCGCTCGAGCCACCGAGCAGCAGCAGCGCCGGACCCGAGCGTTAGCGAGCGCGCGGCAGCGGCGTCCTCCCCGCCCGCGACAACTTGGCATCACGAACAGGATCTTACCGTTCTGCCGGCTGGTAGAAGTGTGCCTTGTGCCCCGCCGATGGTGTCCGGCCGAAAAATTTCAGAATCTGACATCTTGGGCGCGAAGATTTTCCCGCTCAAGCGTCTTCTCGAGCAGTGGAGGCGCGAAAGCCGAAGCCCCGCCTCTGAAGAGTAGGTGCCGAGAAAAGAACAAGGGGGGGCGGTAACAAGATGTCTGCGCCCGACGGAGCCGCTGGAGGAACGGCGGTCGCAGCCGCAGCGGCACCCGTGGATGGAAATGGGCCAGCCCATGCTCCGGTCGCACGAGCAGGGGAGGCCGTGGCCCCCGCCATTGCTCAGGTGATGCCGTTCTCCTTGCCCTATGTGCCCGGAGCTACCTGGCTGCCGCAGTACGACGGAAAACCTGATGCTTTACAGGTCTTCCGGAAGAAGCTTAACCTGGTCCTTGAACTGTATCCTCTGACCGATAAGCAACATGCAGCGGTAGTGCTGGGGCAGCTAACCGGCGCGGCTGAGCAGGAGACGGAGACCTGGACCGAGGGGGACCGGTCCACCGTGGCCACTATCTTTGAAAAGCTTCAGATTGCCTTCAAGACCCGCACCGAAGCCAAGCTGCGGATGCAGTTTTATCAATGGCGACAGCGGCCTGCATATAGTATTAGAGACTATGCCTTGCGCCTGCAAACTTCCCTCCGTACGCTGAAGCGGGTGGATACCATTAATGATGCGGACAGCAACAAAATGTTAGTCAAGCAGTTCATGCAGGGGCTGGGATCCCCAGGGGACCGCAAGCAGCTCCGGCTGTGGGCCCTAGAACATCCTAACGTGGACTTTGCCATGCTGAAAGAACGGGCCATCAAAGCTCTTCAGCCCCCAGCGTCCGACGTCCCTGAAGCGGCCCCATGGCCAGCTGAGACGGCTCCCATCTTGGTAGCCCCTCCTCTCCCAGCTCCCTCGGCCCCTGCAGCCCCTGGCGGAATGATGGAGGAGCTGGCTGCCCAGGTCCGTCGCATGGATGGAGACCTCACCAAGATCCTCGCCGCACTCCAGCCTCCGACGAGATCCAAGCCCCCGGGGAGGATGCAGCTCACTGACAGCCCGGAGGACGTCCCCTGGATGCAGCGAAGAAGGGCCAATGACTCATGGTATGGACCTCCAATTTGTTACAGGTGCAGCAAGCCCGGCCACTACTCCCGACGGTGTCCGTTAAACGAGCAACCCCTGGGGCCAAGGGCCAATCCTCAGGAGTAGAGCCCAGTGGCCCCCCAGACTGGCGGGACCGGTACATATGAGCCCGTCCCATCATCCCTCTGGCAGTAGATGGCATCCCGCTGATGGTAGTCCTGGACACTGGATCCCAGGTAACCACGATACCATACACACAGTATCAGCGGTATTGGGGGGATGATGAACTTGCCCCTCCGGACGGTAGCATGACACTGATCGCAGCTAATGGACTCCCCTTGACACAAGGGGGATACAAGCAAGTGGCCATGACCGTGGGATGGGCTGAACTGCAGCACCAGGGAATGATTGTGATAATGAATGAACCCAGCGACCATAACCCGAAGGTAGTGCTAGGGACTAATGTGATGGAGCACTGCATGAGTGAGGTGCTGACCCTCCTGCAGCAGCTGGCCGCCACCGCAGCAGGAGGCCGACAGAGGGCTGTGCAGCGTGATATCCGGGCCTTGATGTATCGGCAGAAAGTGAACTCAACAGGAGGGGAGATTGAGGGAGTGAGAGTGATGGATGCGGCCCCTTTGATTGTGCCTCCCAGGAGCGAAATGATGATTTGGTGCTGGGCAGCGGTAGGTCCCCAGGGGCGTGATTACTCAGCCATGGTAAAGCCCATGCCCTCCGAACACTGGCCCACAGTAATGGCCGCCCGAGGGGTAGTAGACGTTAAGAAGGGGAGAGTGCCCGTAAGGGTGTTAAACTGTGGGGAGGAGGAGGTCAGGCTTCCCCGGTACGCTACCCTTGCCAAGCTACTTACCCTAGATCCCCACACTATCCAGGAGGCCGTTCTCCCGACCTTTCCGCCTTCTGCCAGTTACTACACACCCCCTGAGCGGTTAGATGAGTGGTGTCAAGAGTAGAGATGAACGAACTGGTCGCGGTTCGGCTCGAGGTCGGTTCGCCGAGCCGAGGTCCCGTTCGAGTTCGGTTCGTCGAACGTTCGACGAACCGAACTCGAACCAATAGGCTATAATGGGAGGCAATCACAAACACATAAAAATGCATTATAAATGTACACAAACAGTTAATAAACATTGCCATAACACTTACCGGTCCTCGCGATCCCTTCTGCACTCTGTCTCCTGCCGCTATTCCATCCTATGATCGCTGAATCCTCCCGGTGACCTGCACTGCCAGCAGAGATGCAGGACCTATCGTGACGTCAAAATAGCCATGTGACCAGTCACGTGGCTATTATCTCATTGGCTACAGACTGGTCACATGACTATGACACGTCATGTAGGACCTGCGAGTGCATCTCTCCGGTACACGGTGCACATATGTGTATCGCCGTGTACCGGCGACATGCTCTAGCACGCGGTCGACTCCCCGTTCCGTTAGGGACCGGCTGACACAGCCGGTCATTAACGGAGATCACCGTTGCCATAGCAACGCAGTTAGCGGTGACGTCACCGCTAACCGCGGCTCCGAGAGCACCGTTGCTATGGTAACGCGTCTGTCAGCGTTACCGCTAGCAGCCAGCACTGATCACTCACGGAGTGAAGGCTGCACGATTGTAGTGAGCATTGTAGTGAGGATGGAGGTTCCCCAGCCCCAAGTGATGAGCTGGTGAATCTTTTCCTCACTACAATCGTCACTACTACTACACTAGAAAGAAGACAGAAGAGCAGGATCGTGGAGGGCTGACAGGGGGTAATAAAGATGGAGTCTCTAATGTGTCTGTGTATTTATTTCTATTAAAGTATTTTTTCTCTGTGTGGTGTTTTTTTTTAACCCTTTATTGGAGATTCTTAATGGCCGGGTCAAACGTGCCTGACATTAAGAATCTCTGGCTTAATACTGGCTGGTAAAACAAAGCCAGTATTAACTCATGATTACCCAACAAGCCACCCGGCTCCAGGGCTGTTGGAAGAGTTGGATACAGCGCCAGATGATGGCGCTTCTATGAGAGCGCCATTTTCTGGGACGGCTGCGGACTGAAATCCGCAGCAGAGGCGCCCGGAAACCTCGGGTTAGCCTGTGTTGCGGATTCCAATCCCCAGCTGCCTAGTTGTACCCGGCTGGACACAAAAATGGGGCGAAGCCCACGTCATTTTGTTTTTTAATTATTTCATGAAATAAGTGAAATAATTAAAAAAAAACGGGTTTCCCTATATTTTTGGTTCCCAGCCGGGTACAAATAGGCAACTGGGGGTTGGAGGCAGCCCGTGGCTGCCTGCTGTACCTGGCTAGCATACAAAAATATGGCGAAGCCCACGTCATTTTTTTGTAGTTTTTTGGCAAAAAAAATAAAAAATGGTTCCCTGGATTTTCCATTGCCAGTGAAGGTAACACCAAGCAGTGGGGGTTAGCAGCCAGTAGCTGCTTGGATTACCCTTAGCTAGCAATACAAAAAATGTAGCAGGAGCCCATATATATTTTTTTTAATTATTTATTTAAATAACTAAAAACAAAATGGGCTTCCCTGTATTTTGATTGCTGGACATCACAGTGCTGTAAAAATAAATCTTTAAAAAAATGACGTAGCGCTCCGCGGTATTTTTGATTCTCAGCGCAGATAAAGCAGACAGCTATGGGTTGCCAACCCCATCTGCCTGCTGTTACCTTGGTTGGCAATCAAAATACAGGGAAGCCCATTAATTTTTTCTATTTAAAAAATAGTTAAAAAAAAAAATGACGTTGGGTCCCCCCATTTTTGATAGCCAGCTAGGGTAAAGCAGACGGCTGTAGCCTGAAAACCACAGCTGGCAGCTTTACCGTGGTTGGGGATCCAATGTGGAGGTCCCCTCAGGCTCTTTTTTATAATTATTTTATAAATATTAATAATTACACAATAAAAGTAGGGTCCCCCCCAAATTGGATCACCAGCCAAGGTAAAGCGGACAGCTGTGGTCTGGTATTCTCAGGGTGGGAAGGTCCATAGTTATTGGGCCTTCACAGCCTAAAAATAGCAGGCCGCAGGCACCCCAGACGTGGCGCATCCACTAGATGCGCCAATCCTGGCGCTTCACCCCAGCTCATCCCGTGCCCTGGTGCAGTGGCAAACGGGGTAATAAATCGGGTTGATACTAGCTGTAAAGTCACCTGAGATCAAGCCCAGCAGTTTGTGATGTCATGGCGTCTATTAGATACCCAACATCATAAACTGTCAGTACTAACAAAAAAAAAAAATCGACAAAAGAAATTTATTTGAAAAAACAGTCCCCAAAACATTTCCTCTTTCACCAATTTATTGTAAGAAAAAAAATAAAGGGGTCCCACGACGACTCTGGACCGTCTAGAATATGGGGGGGAGACACTCAGGGAGCGTATCCCCCATTTTCTAGGAGTGCGGACCCTTCATGTGAGGAGTGTGGGTGCAATGAATCTGCACTCACTCTTCTCGGGTCCACAGCAGCAGAGTCCATGTCGTAATGGTTGCTACCAAAGCTGCAATGCCCTGCTCATGAGGTAAGGGCATGCCTAATCAGGAGAACTACTGTAGAGGAAGCTCTGCTCACTGGTATATAGGTGCTCAGAGGTAATAATAGATAAAATTAGTGAGTAACCTCGGCACTCTAAATCTCCCAGACTAAGTCAGTAAGTCACAACGGATAGTAATGCAAAATCACTCTTTATTGGTCCGTATTAAGAAAAACATTTTTTTTCATAAGCATATATGTTTTTGTCCAAAACAAGTTACAAATGACGTTTCGGCCTGAGCCTTCGTCAGATTGGACTTATCTGCATGTAATCATGAAAAATGACAATAATCAGTATCACATAAGAGTGAGAGAACAATAACATAAACTTGAACAATGTAGAGGTACAATTGGGATGCAGCAAAAAAATTGCAACACAGCAAGAAATGAAACACATGATACAAATGTCATAATACAGTACAAGGACAATATAGTAATGACAAATATGGGGTCAGAGTAGGCTTAGACAGCTCTGGTACGAAAGAGATGTCAATCATAAAGTAACATGTGCAGTAGGTGTAGAGCTCCAGTATGCATGGCAGAGCTAATGGGTAGACCGACCATAGAAAAAGTAGAGAAAAAGTGGAGAAAAAATGTAGAAAAAGTGGAGAAAAAGTGGAGAAAAAGTGGAGAAAAAGTGGAGAAAAAATGGAGAAAAAGTGGAGAAAAAGTGAAGGAAAAGTGGAGAAAAAGTGGAGAATAAGTGGAGAAAAAATGGATAAAAAAGTGGAGAAAAAGTGGAGAATAAGTGGAGAAAAAATGGAGAAAAAGTGGAGAAAAAGTGAAGGAAAAGTGGAGAAAAAGTGGAGAATAAGTGGAGAAAAAATGGATAAAAAAGTGGAGAAAAAGTGGAGAAAAAGTGGAGAATAAGTGGAGAAAAAATGGAGAATAAGTGGAGAAAAAATGGAGAAAAAAATGGAGAAAAAGTGGAGAAAAAATGGAGAAAAAGTGGAGAAAAAGTGGAGAAAAAATGTAGAAAAAGTGGAGAAAAAGTGGAGAATAAGTGGAGAAAAAATGGAGAAAAAAATGTAGAAAAAGTGGAGAAAAAGTGGAGAAAAAGTGGATAAAAAGTGGAGAAAAAGTGGAGAAAAAGTGGAGAAAAAGTGGAGAATAAGTGGAGAAAAAAATGTAGAAAAAGTGGAGAAAAAGTGGAGAAAAAGTGGATAAAAAGTGGATAAAAAGTGGAGAAAAAGTGGAGAAAAAATGTAGAAAAAGTGGAGAAAAAGTGGAGAATAAGTGGAGAAAAAATGGAGAATAAGTGGAGAAAAAATGTAGAAAAAAATGAAGAAAAAGTGGAGAATAAGTGGAGAATAAGTGGAGAAAAAATGGAGAAAAAAATGAAGAAAAAGTGGAGAAAAAGTGGAGAAAAAATGGAGAAAAAGTGGAGAAAAAGTAGAGAAAAAGTGGAGAAAAAGTGGAGAAAAAGTGGAGAAAAAATGGAGAAAAAGTGGAGAAAAAGTGGAGAAAAAGTGGAGAAAAAGTGGAGAAAAAGTGGAGAAAAAGTGGTGAAAAAGTGGAGAAAAAGTGGAGAAAAAGTGGAGAAAAGGTGGAGAAAAAGTGGAGAAAAAATGGAGAAAGAGTGGAGAAAGAGTGGAGAAAGAGTGGAGAAAGAGTGGAGAAAAAGTGGAGAAAAAGTGGAGAAAAAATGGAGAAAAAAATGGAGAAAAAGTGGAGAAAAAAATGGAGAAAAAAGTGGAGAAAAAGTGGAGAAAAAAATGGAGAAAAAGTGGAGAAAAAGTGGAGAAGTGAAGAAGTGGAGAAAAAGTGGAGAAAAAGTGGAGCACCCTTTGGTGCCTTTCATGTGGCACTAAGGGGTGCTTAGCTTTGTAGTTAGCCAAAAAAATGAAAAAAAAATGACGTAGGGTTCCCCCTAGTTTTGTAGCCAGCTAGGGTAAAGCAGACGGCTGCAGCCTGCAGGCCACAGCTGGCAACCTCACCTTGGATGGTAATCCAAAACTGAGGGCACCCCACGCTGTTATTTTAAATTAAATAATTAAAGAAAAAAACACGTAGGGGTCCCCCAAAATTGGATCACCAGCCAAGGTAAAGCAGACAGCTGAGGCCTGATATTCTCAGACTAGGGAGGTCCATGGTTATTGGACTCTCCCCAGCCTAAAAATAGCAGGCCGCAGCCGCCCCAGAAGTGGCGCATCCATTAGATGCGCCAATCCTGGTGCTTCGCCCCAGCTCATCCCGAGCCCTGGTGCGGTGGCAAACGGGGTAATATATGGGGTTAATACCAGATGTGTAATGTCACCTGGCATTAAGCCCTGGGGTTGGTGAGGTCAGGCGTCTATCAGATACCCGACATCACCAACCCAGTCAGTAATAAAAAAAAATAGACGACAAACACATTTTTATTTGAAAAAACACTCCCCAAAACATTCCCTCTTTAACCAATTTATTAGAATGAAAAACAAATCCAGGTCTGCTGTAATCCAAGGGGTTGCCATGACGATCCACACTGTCCCAGTCAATGAAGAGCAGGATGTTCCCCATTGGCTGGGAGAGCAGTGCAGTGACCTGAGCTAACATCAATGGGTCAGCCCAGGTCACTGCAGGGCATGACAAGTGCTGCTGTCAGCGAGGTACATTACCTGCGCTGATCTCCAGCACACTGACAGCCCCTGTCACTGAGTTCAATGACCGCCGCCTTCACAGCAAGTCTCGCGAGAGGCCCGTGACGTCACCGCTAGTCAGTCTCGGGTCGGAAGCGAGAGAAGGGATGTGACAAGCGGCGGCCATGGAGGACAGTGACAGCGCTGAGGTCGGGATGGCGGGACTTCATCACCGCAGGCAGGGCCGGCTCCAGGTTTTTGTGGGCCCCGGGCGGAAGAGTCCCAGTGGGCCCCATAAACACGCAGACACACACACATACACAGATACATACACATACATATACATATTTAAAGACAAACTCACAAAAATACATATAAACAGACAAATCTATACAGTCATATACACTGACATACATAGATACACATCATACATGCATACATACAGAGACACACACTGCTATGCTGCATACATACATACATACAGACACACGCATACTGCTCTGCTGCATACATACAGACACGCATACTGCTCTGCTGCATACATACATGCATACATACAGACAGACACGCATACTGCTCTGCTGCATACATACATGCATACATACATACAGACAGACACGCATACTGCTCTTCTGCATACATACATACATACAGACAGACACGCATACTGCTCTGCATGCATACATACAGACACGCATACTGCTCTGCTGCATATATACATACATACATACACGCATACTGATCTGCTGCATATATACATACATACATACAGACACGCATACTGCTCTGCTGCATATATACATACATATAGACACGCATACTGCTCTGCTGCATATATACATACATACAGACACGCATACTGCTCTGCTGCATATATACATACATATAGACACGCATACTGATCTGCTGCATATATACATACATATAGACACGCATACTGCTCTGCTGCATATATACATACATATAGACAGGCATACTGATCTGCTGCATATATACATACATATAGACACGCATACTGCTCTGCTGCATACATACATGCATACATACAGATACGCATACTGCTCTGCTGCATATATACATACATATAGACACGCATACTGCTCTGTTGCATATATACATGCATACATACAGACACGCATACTGCTCTGCTGCATATATACATACATACAGACACGCATACTGCTCTGCTGCATATATACATACATATAGACAGGCATACTGATCTGCTGCATATATACATACATATAGACACGCATACTGCTCTGCTGCATACATACATGCATACATACAGACACGCATACTGCTCTGCTGCATATATACATACATATAGACACGCATACTGCTCTGCTGCATATATACATACATACAGACACGCATACTGCTCTGCTGCATATATACATACATATAGACACGCATACTGCTCTGCTGCATATATACATACATACAGACACGCATACTGCTCTGCTGCATATATACATACATATAGACACGCATACTGCTCTGCTGCATATATACATACATATAGACACGCATACTGCTCTGCATGCATACATAGACACGCATATTGCTCTGCTGCATACATACATGCATACATACAGACAGACACGCATATTGCTCTGCTGCATATATACATACATATAGACAGGCATACTGCTCTGCTGCATATATACATACATACAGACACGCATACTGCTCTGCTGCATATATACATACATACAGACACGCATACTGCTCTGCTGCATATATACATACATATAGACAGGCATACTGATCTGCTGCATATATACATACATATAGACACGCATACTGCTCTGCTGCATACATACATGCATACATACAGACACGCATACTGCTCTGCTGCATATATACATACATATAGACACGCATACTGCTCTGCTGCATATATACATACATACAGACACGCATACTGCTCTGCTGCATATATACATACATATAGACACGCATACTGCTCTGCTGCATATATACATACATATAGACACGCATACTGCTCTGCATGCATACATAGACACGCATATTGCTCTGCTGCATACATACATGCATACATACAGACAGACACGCATATTGCTCTGCTGCATATATACATACATATAGACAGGCATACTGCTCTGCTGCATATATACATACATATAGACACGCATACTGCTCTGCTGCATATATACATACATACAGACACGCATACTGCTCTGCTGCATATATACATACATATAGACACGCATACTGCTCTGCTGCATATATACATACATACAGACACGCATACTGCTCTGCTGCATATATACATACATATAGACACGCATACTGCTCTGCTGCATATATACATACATATAGACACGCATACTGCTCTGCTGCATATATACATACATATAGACAGGCATACTGCTCTGCTGCATATATACATACATATAGACACGCATACTGCTCTGCTGCATATATACATACATACAGACACGCATACTGCTCTGCTGCATATATACATACATACATACACGCATACTGATCTGCTGCATATATACATACATACATACACGCATACTGATCTGCTGCATATATACATACATACATACAGACACGCATACTGCTCTGCTGCATATATACATACATATAGACACGCATACTGCTCTGCTGCATATATACATACATATAGACACGCATACTGCTCTGCTGCATATATACATACATATAGACACGCATACTGCTCTGCTGCATATATACATACATATAGACACGCATACTGCTCTGCTGCATATATACATACATATAGACAGGCATACTGCTCTGCTGCATATATACATACATATAGACACGCATACTGCTCTGCTGCATATATACATACATATAGACACGCATACTGCTCTGCTGCATATATACATGCATACATACAGACACGCATACTGCTCTGCTGCATATATACATACATACAGACACGCATACTGCTCTGCTGCATATATACATACATATAGACACGCATACTGCTCTGCTGCATATATACATACATATAGACACGCATACTGCTCTGCTGCATATATACATACATATAGACACGCATACTGCTCTGCTGCATATATACATACATACAGACACGCATACTGCTCTGCTGCATATATACATACATACATACACGCATACTGATCTGCTGCATATATACATACATACATACACGCATACTGATCTGCTGCATATATACATACATACATACAGACACGCATACTGCTCTGCTGCATATATACATACATATAGACACGCATACTGCTCTGCTGCATATATACATACATATAGACACGCATACTGCTCTGCTGCATATATACATACATATAGACACGCATACTGCTCTGCTGCATATATACATACATATAGACACGCATACTGCTCTGCTGCATATATACATACATATAGACAGGCATACTGCTCTGCTGCATATATACATACATATAGACACGCATACTGCTCTGCTGCATATATACATACATATAGACACGCATACTGCTCTGCTGCATATATACATGCATACATACAGACACGCATACTGCTCTGCTGCATATATACATACATATAGACACGCATACTGCTCTGCTGCATATATACATACATATAGACACGCATACTGCTCTGCTGCATATATACATACATATAGACACGCATACTGCTCTGCTGCATATATACATACATACAGACACGCATACTGCTCTGCTGCATATATACATACATACATACACGCATACTGATCTGCTGCATATATACATACATACATACACGCATACTGATCTGCTGCATATATACATACATACATACAGACACGCATACTGCTCTGCTGCATATATACATACATATAGACACGCATACTGCTCTGCTGCATATATACATACATATAGACACGCATACTACTCTGCTGCATATATACATACATATAGACACGCATACTGCTCTGCTGCATATATACATACATATAGACACGCATACTGCTCTGCTGCATATATACATACATATAGACACGCATACTGCTCTGCTGCATATATACATACATATAGACACGCATACTGCTCTGCTGCATATATACATACATATAGACAGGCATACTGCTCTGCTGCATATATACATACATATAGACACGCATACTGCTCTGCTGCATATATACATACATATAGACACGCATACTGCTCTGCTGCATATATACATGCATACATACAGACACGCATACTGCTCTGCTGCATATATACATACATACAGACACGCATACTGCTCTGCTGCATATATACATACATATAGACACGCATACTGCTCTGCTGCATATATACATACATATAGACACGCATACTGCTCTGCTGCATATATACATACATATAGACACGCATACTGCTCTGCTGCATATATACATACATATAGACACGCATACTGCTCTGCTGCATATATACATACATATAGACACGCATACTGCTCTGCTGCATATATACATACATATAGACACGCATACTGCTCTGCTGCATATATACATACATATAGACACGCATACTGCTCTGCTGCATATATACATACATATAGACAGGCATACTGCTCTGCTGCATATATACATACATATAGACACGCATACTGCTCTGCTGCATATATACATACATATAGACACGCATACTGCTCTGCTGCATATATACATACATATAGACACGCATACTGCTCTGCTGCATATATACATACATATAGACACGCATACTGCTCTGCTGCATATATACATACATATAGACACGCATACTGCTCTGCTGCATATATACATACATATAGACACGCATACTGCTCTGCTGCATATATACATACATATAGACACGCATACTGCTCTGCTGCATATATACATACATACAGACACGCATACTGCTCTGCTGCATATATACATACATATAGACAGGCATACTGCTCTGCTGCATATATACATACATATAGACAGGCATACTGCTCTGCTGCATATATACATACATATATACACGCATACTGCTCTGCTGCATATATACATACATATAGACACGCATACTGCTCTGCTGCATATATACATACATATAGACACGCATACTGCTCTGCTGCATATATACATACATATAGACACGCATACTGCTCTGCTGCATATATACATACATATAGACACGCATACTGCTCTGCTGCATATATACATACATATAGACACGCATACTGCTCTGCTGCATATATACATACATACATACACGCATACTGCTCTGCTGCATATATACATACATATAGACACGCATACTGCTCTGCTGCATATATACATACATATAGACACGCATACTGCTCTGCTGCATATATACATACATATAGACACGCATACTGCTCTGCTGCATATATACATACATATAGACACGCATACTGCTCTGCTGCATATATACATACATATAGACACGCATACTGCTCTGCTGCATATATACATACATATAGACACGCATACTGCTCTGCTGCATATATATATACATACATACAGACACGCATACTGCTCTGCTGCATATATACATACATATAGACAGGCATACTGCTCTGCTGCATATATACATACATATAGACACGCATACTGCTCTGCTGCATATATACATACATATAGACACGCATACTGCTCTGCTGCATATATACATACATATAGACACGCATACTGCTCTGCTGCATATATACATACATATAGACACGCATACTGCTCTGCTGCATATATACATACATATAGACACGCATACTGCTCTGCTGCATATATACATACATATAGACAGGCATACTGCTCTGCTGCATATATACATACATATAGACACGCATACTGCTCTGCTGCATATATACATACATATAGACACGCATACTGCTCTGCTGCATATATACATACATATAGACACGCATACTGCTCTGCTGCATATATACATACATATAGACACGCATACTGCTCTGCTGCATATATACATACATATAGACACGCATACTGCTCTGCTGCATATATACATACATATAGACACGCATACTGCTCTGCTGCATATATACATACATATAGACACGCATACTGCTCTGCTGCATATATACATACATATAGACACGCATACTGCTCTGCTGCATATATACATACATATAGACACGCATACTACTCTGCTGCATATATACATACATACAGACACGCATACTGCTCTGCTGCATATATACATACATACAGACACGCATACTGCTCTGCTGCATATATACATACATATAGACACGCATACTGCTCTGCTGCATATATACATACATATAGACACGCATACTGCTCTGCTGCATATATACATACATATAGACACGCATACTGCTCTGCTGCATATATACATACATACAGACACGCATACTGCTCTGCTGCATATATACATACATATAGACACGCATACTGCTCTGCGGGGCCCACACACGCACGGGGGGACAGGGAGGGGCGGGGAGGGAGTGATGTCCCACATACTGATCAGGTCACGGTGCAGATGGGGCCCACACAGCGCCGGAGGGAAGCGATGTGCTGGGGGTCGCTGGCACTGTGACTCCTTCATCTGTGCGACCGAGCAGGACGCCGGGCGGTAGCTCCGCCCACAGATGATGCTCAATGCAGCAGAACACAGTGAGCCTTAAAGGGCCGGCAGCCACAGTTTCCAGTGCCAAGGACTGCTGCCCCCGGACCGACCGCAGGTAAGCCGAGCGGGACCATGTGTGTGTGTGTGTGTGTGTGTGTGTGTGTGTGTGTGTGTGTGTATGTGTGTGTGTGTGTGTGTGTGTGTATATGTGTATGTGTGTGTGTGTGTATGTATGTATGTGTACATGCCGCGGGCAGGAGGGGGCGGAGCGAGCTGAGCGGGAAAGTGTGGGCTTTCTGCACGTAACTAAGATAAACATCGGGTTACTAACCAAAGCGCTTTGCTTGGATACCCGATGTTTATCTTGGTTACCAGCTTCTGGCAGGCTGCCAGCGATGGCTCCTGCACACTGTAGCTGTAAAAAGCCCTGCTTTTTGCTGCTAGAACCGTTCTCGAACGTATCTAGAACTATCGAGCTTTTAGCAAAAAGCTCGAGTTCTAGTTCGATCTCGAACAGCCCAAAAATCACTCGAGCCTAGAACTGGAGAACCACGAACCACGAACCGCGCTCAACTCTAGTCAAGAGTTACATGTAGACACCGATGCTATCCCCACACATCACAAAGAAGGGGTATACCGGGTGGTACAGGAGTACGAGCAGGTTTTCAGCAAACATTCACTAGATTTTGGGCGGATTAAAGGGGTCCAACACCACATCCCCACCGGCGAGCATCCCCCCATTAAAGAGAGATACAGACCTATCCCACCCGCACACTACCAATGCGCCAAAGACATGTTGAGGAACATGAAGGAGGCGGGGGTTATTCGGGATAGCTGCAGTCCCTGGGCCGCCCCGCTGGTGCTGGTAAAGAAGAAGGATGGCACCATGAGGATGTGTGTGGATTACCGGAAGATTAACCAGATAACGCATAAGGATGCCTATCCTCTGCCCCGTATTGAAGAGTCACTGGCCGCACTGAGAACCGCTAACTACTTCTCAACCCTGGACCTCACCAGTGGGTACTAGCAGGTGGCCGTGACGACCGAGGACCGCGAGAAGACTGCCTTCGCTACACCCATGGGACTCTGTGAATTCAACAGCATGCCGTTCTGGCTGTGCAACGCCCCTGGAACCTTCCAACGGCTGATGGAATGCTGTCTGGAACATCTGAATTTTGAGACCGTCTTGCTGTACCTGGACGATGTAATTGTATACTCACAGACGTATGAAGCCCACCTGGAGCACCTAGCTGAGGTGTTCGCGTCCCTTGCTAAGTACGGAATGAAATTGAAGCACTCCAAGTGCCATCTATTGAAGCCCAGGGTGCAGTACCTCGGACATGTGGTGGGCGCCGAAGGCGTCGCCCCAGATCCCGAAAAGATCACTGCCATTCAGGACTGGCCGAGGCCGACCAAGGTGAGAGAGGTGAGACAGTTCCTGGGTCTGGTGGGCTACTATCGCCGCTTCATTAAGGGGTACACGAAGATGGCCGCCCCCATGCAAGACCTCCTCGTGGGACAGACCAAGGGTGGCAGGTCCCCTGGAACCCCGTTGGCGTGGGAAGAAAAGCATGAAGAGTCCTTCCGCCAGCTGAAGACGGCCTTGACCGGGGAAGAAATCCTGGCGTACCCCGACTACAGTCTCCCGTTCATCTTCTACACCGATGCCAGTAATGTAGGCTTGGGAGCAGTCTTATCCCAGCTACAGGACGGAAGGGAGAAGGTGATCGCTTATGCTAGCCGGAAACGCCGAACTATGGAAAGGAACCCTGAGAACTACAGCTCTTTCAAGCTTGAGCTCTTAGCACTGGTGTGGGCCATCACCGAGCGATTCCGCCATTACCTAGCGGCAGCCAAGTTCACTGCTTATACGGACAATAACCCGCTAACCCATCTGGATACAGCTAAGCTGGGTGCATTGGAGCAGCGGTGGGTGGCCAGGTTGGCAAACTATGACTTCACCATCAAGTACCGAGCCGGCCGTAAAAATGCTAACGCAGACGCACTCTCCCGGATGCCCCACCTGTTAGGAGAGGGACCGGACGATGATGACCTCGAAGAGATCGAGTTGCCTGCGTTCCACCGGCCGCCAGCCGAGAAGTTGCATGTCCAGCAACAACAAGTGAACTTAGATCCGCTGCACAGCCAAGGGTGGCAAGAAGCCCAGGACCAGGCACCCTCTGTCCGCTTGGTCAAGACTAGAGTTGATCGTGGTTCGCGGTTCGTGGTTCTCCAGTTCGCGGTTCGAGTGATTTTGGGGGCTGTTCTAGGTCGAACTAGAACTCGAGCTTTTTACTAAAGCTCGATAGTTCTAGTCACGTTCGAGAACGGTTCTAGCAGCAAAAAGCCAAGCTAATTACTAGCTGGCTTTCCTCTGTAATAGTGTAAGTCACTCTGTGACTCACACTATTATGAAATTTCAGCGTATAGTGTGCGGGAACAGCGCATTCAGATCACTGCTGCTGTGATAATGGCGATCGCCATTTTTTTTTTTTTCCTTGTCTTCCTTCCCTAAGCGCGCGCGTGTAGTGGGGCGGGCGAGCATGTCAGCCAATCCCAGACACACACACAGCTAAGTGGACTTTTAGCCAGAGAAGCAACGGCATGTGTGATAGGATGTCCATCTCACATGTCCCTGCATTATAAAAACGAGTATCTGCCCGTCCGGACGCCATTATCTCTTCTGCGTCCTTGGTGTCAGTCATGGGTACGGGATTGAAATAGACCAGGTGAGTGCTGCTGAGAGCAGTTCTACTATTCATATGTGAGGCCGTATGGCACATTTTATAAAAATATTTTAGTGTAGGACTGCCTCAAATGAGATTTGCCGTGACGTGGCGAGGCAGCTCAAGAAATTGCAATTTTTTGCCAAAAATCTCAAAAATTTTTATAATACAGTTTGGAATGTTTAGTGCTGAAGTGCACATTTGGTGCTGGCTTTTTGTTTTTTCTTCATTGAATTGGTCGGTGGTTGACCTCCACCTTGCTATGCACCCCAATTTGGGATGTATTCCATCTGTCTAGATTTTGGCGGTTGGTGACTGTTCACATTAAGTCATCAGGCTTTGTCCACAGGCTATATACTTCATGCAGCATTTGCTTGGACCTGTCCCGCCCACAACCATGACTCAGTCATGGGTACGGGATTGAAATAGACCAGGTGAGTGCTGCTGAGAGCAGTTCTACTATTCATATGTGAGGCCGTATGGCACATTTTATAAAAATATTTTAGTGTAGGACTGCCTCAAATGAGATTTGCCGTGACGTGGCGAGGCAGCTCAAGAAATTGCAATTTTTTGCCAAAAATCTCAAAAAATTTTATAATACAGTTTGGAATGTTTAGTGCTGAAGTGCACATTTGGTGCTGGCTTTTTTTTTTTTTTTTTTTTACACACACAGATAAGTAGACTTTTAGCCAGAGAAGCAACGGCATGTGTGATAGGATGTCCTTGTCACATGTCCCTGCATTATAAATACGGGCATCTGCCCGTCTGGACGCCATTATCTGCCTTCTGCATCTGGGTGTCAGTCACCGCTGGCGTAGCTCCTGTCTCCGATACTGCTGTGTACGCTCTACACACAGTGCTATACAGAATAGGGATAGAAGTTTCTATTAGCCCTTGTAAGGGCTAATACCAGCAGGCACAGAGCCATAGGTGACAGTCAGGTCCATGAAAACAGATTTTAACAGCTACACAAGATAACAGCGTCTGTGTAGCTAAGGTCAGGGATTTCCTCGCTGCATTTCCCCATTAGGAGGGATAGAAAGTGAGGCTTCCTTTCCTCTACCCAGACCCACAACCCTGCCACTGTACCCTCCTGCCCTTTGCACACTCAAACTCATTGTTACTAAGCCATTATACTAGCAAACACTGAGTAAACTTAGTGGCATCCTAAGAGTGGCTGTTGGACTTCCATTAGTGTCCCACTAGTGCAAATCTATTTGCAGCACCTCTGCGTTGCACACTCAAACTCATTGTTACTAAGCCATTATACTAGCAAACACTGAGTAAACTTAGTGGCATCCTAAAAGTAGCTGTTGGACTTCCATTAGTGTCCCACTAGTGCAAATCCATTTGCAGAACCTCTGCATTGCACACTCGAACTCATTGTTACTAAGCCATTATACTAGCAAACACTGAGTAAACTTAGTGGCATCCTAAAAGTGGCTGTTGGACTTCCATTAGTGTCCCACTAGTGCAAATCTATTTGCAGAACCTCTGCATTGCACACTCAAACTCATTGTTACTAAGCCATTATACTAGCAAACACTGAGTAAACTTAGTGGGATCCTAAAAGTAGCTGTTGGACTTCCATTAGTGTCCCACTAGTGCATATCTATTTGCAGAACCTCTGCATTGCACACTCAAACTCATTGTTACTAAGCCATTATACTAGCAAACACTGAGTAAACTTAGTGGCATCCTAAAAGTAGCTGTTGGACTTCCATTAGTGTCCCACTAGTGCAAATCTATTTGCAGAACCTCTGCATTGCACACTCAAACTCATTGTTACTAAGCCATTATACTAGCAAACACTGAGTAAACTTAGTGGCATCCTAAAAGTAGCTGTTGGACTTCCATTAGTTTCCCACTGGTGCAAAGCTATTTGCAGCACCTCTGCATTGCACACTCCTGCTCTGTTTTTAATAAGCTATAATAATAGCAAAAAATGCTGCCAGTTAGTGGCATTCAAAAAGTGGCTGTTGTACTCCATTTGTGCCCCAATGGTGCCAAACTATTTCTAACCCCTCTGCATGACACCCTCCTGCTCTGTTTTTAATAAGCTATAATAATAGCAAAAAATGCTGATAGTTAGTGGCATCCAAAAAGTGGCTGTTGTACTCCATTTGTGCCCCACTGGTGCCAAGCTATTTCTAGTACCTCTGCATGACACCCTCCTGCTCTGTTTTTAATAAGCTATAATAATAGCAAAAAATGCTGATAGTTAGTGGCATCCAAAAAGTGGCTGTTGTACTCCATTTGTGCCCCAATGGTGCCAAGCTATTTCTAACACCTCTGCATGACACCCTCCTGCACATTTTGCAACGCTATTTTTATAGCAAACTCATGGAATTCCTTGCTGCATTTCACCATTAGGAGGGATAGAAAGTGAGGCTTCCTTTACTGTCCTGGTACACACAGAACACGGCCACTGTACCCACCTGCCCACTTTTGCCACGATATTTAATTTGCCCAAAGAGCTGACACTTTTTCTGCCATCCTAAAATTGTCTGGAATACTAAGTTAGTGTTCCTTTGCTGCCAAGCAAGGTACAACACATGTGCGTTCTACACTCCTTTCCATTTGTGGAACACAATAATTAACTGCAGGTAGTCCAGCCAATGTTTCACGAAGGTGCAGGCGTGGATATAATGTTGCCTTCATCCAATGGTGGTTCTCTCGATGTCTGACAGCTCAACAATACCATCTGTTTCCACTTCCAAAACAAGTGACGACCTGGCAATCACACTCCCGCTTACGGGTAAAGGGGTGGAAGTTCATCGTGAAAAAGCATGTGTGATTGCTGTCCCCACAGTCACAGAAGATGAAGAGCACGCAGATGCACTTGATGGGGCAGGCGGTGGTTGCACAGCCCCGCTAGGCCGCATTGTAGCACAGTGAAATTCCCTTTGCGACTTATGCTTCATTTTAAGTCTTGTATTTGGTGGGATCGACAGTATGCAGCAAAACCACGCAACATGAAAAGCACTGTTTGCAGTTGGGTTCACAAATGATTCTTTCACTTTCCCAAAACAAACAATAAGAACCATGCATTAAATTGAAATAATAGAACAATCTAATCAGTGGCCTACTGCTTGCTAAGCCCTCTGGGTAGCAGCAGTAATTGTGTGTTTGTGCGTGTGTGTGTGTGTGTGCGAAGACAACTAACTAGTGGCGCATCACAAGAGCTTCCCAGTTATCTACCTATACATAGACAAAACACATCACCCACCCTGAATACCCTTGTTAGCTGAAGCCTCACAGATAAGGCAGATGATAACAGTGTGAATGCAAACCACACAGCTCTGCAACACAGTCATGTAAATTTTGAAAAGCAACATTCAATGCAAACATGTGTCGCTGTCCCTCTATGATTTAAACTGTACATGACAATTTGACAGTGCAGAGGCAGCAAGTATGATTGTCTATATAGTCGTCCTACCCAGAACAGATATGTGTTTTCATAATAAAACAAAGTGTTGCGTGAACGCATTACTGTCTGGGCACAGCCTACCGTACCCGGGTAATGTGATGTCCAGTTGCCATAAATACAGACTTTACGCTCCTATAATGGTTAACAGTATAGACAGCACCGGAAGAATGTTGGTCTGTGGCACAGGATGCTGCTCACTGGCGTTACGGTACTCCTCACAAAACTCCAAAATGACTCCCCTCACAATTGAACGAAGTATTTACGCGGTTGCTCCTTCCTGTGTGCCGATTTACCCCAGCCGCAGCCTAACTCCAGTGTTTCGCCAACTGAGTATGCTCTGCCTGACTGTGTCATTCCTGAGGCAAAGTCTTAATTTTGGGCTACAGCGCATGCTCGTTTGGACTGTGCCTGAGTCATTCTGCGACCTGCGGCTCAACACACTTACACAGGGCCCTGGTGCTTGACTCACTCTCGGGAGGCCACTAAAACTAACTGCACCCAACATCAGGCCCAGGTGTCCCCTTACACTGCAGTGGCGGTCCCCACTGACCGCAATACCGAGAGTGGCGTCACAAAAATACATATAAAGAAGCAACCTAAGTGTGACCAGACTCTTCCTCCACGTGGAGTCCCTGAAGGTAATGCACCAACACAACACCCGTGGGACTTCACACTGACTGAGAAAAGCCTCTTTGCACAGGTACTTGCACTACGTGCCGGGTCTAAGTCCTGTGTTGTGCCTAGACAGCATGCTGAAGCGGAAAGTCTTTTTTTCAGAAACTGTATTTCATGCTACTGAGCATGCTCAGGCACTTACTGCATCAGAGGCTAGGTCGGGTAATGAACTCTTTGGCCCTGCCCCTGATGTGGGGAGCCCATATAGACCACAGGGCATCAGGTGCCCTGACAATTTGGCCAGGCCACTCCCAACAGGCTTGCAGAGGGCCGCCCCTATGACTTGTCACCTCATTGTTGTTGGTCAGACGATGACTGTTGAGGTGTTTTGGTTGTGGCAGCCATGAGGTCATCATTCAAGTGGCCATTCAAAATAGGACGCTAGTTATGCCACTCATGACGTGTCACTCTGCTTTTGTGTCCAGGAGGTGCATTGTGGTCCACCCTGGCTTCGGGCGGACCCAGGTTATAAAAGGGGCTGGAGCCAAGAATAAGGTGCCAAGTCTTCTATTATGCTCCGAAAGAGCACACCTCCATGTGTTGAACCCATTGCGGCTTTAGGCCAGAGGTAGGCAGGGATAGGTCATCGATGCAGGCCGCCACCACAATTGGTAACGCAGAACGTTTAAGAACAGCTCCTGTCCTACCAGTCCTGCTAGTGCAGCCCAGTGGCATAAACAGGCCTGCTGCTGCTGATGCACCTGCTGTCAACAGGTGTGTCCCCTAAGCACACGGACTGCGTAACCAATGGCCCCTGTGTTGTTAACAGGGAATTCCTGGGCTGGGTGGTCGTGTGGACCCTGTCACGCTAACAGGGCTCCAAGTCTCCAGATCCGAGTTGCGTCTAACTTGGTTCAGGCTACTATTTGTTTGAGAGTCAACCTGCTCTGTATCCTCCACCTAACCTTCCAGTTGCCAACCTCTCCTTTTCCATCTGTGAGCACGGTGGACACCGAATGGCGATTGGGATATCTACCTTTCTCTTTCTTTTCTTCTTAATATTTTTGATATAGCGGTAACATAGTATATACCACCTTATCCAAATCTGCCAGTCCCACCATACCAGATGTTGTTTCTTCAGCAAATGTTAATGTTGCTTAACCACCAAACCCACGGACACAAACTTTTTTACCCTTTCCAACACACCTGTTCCCCTTTCCACCAGCATCTGTCCTTTTTCAACTCAGTTTGTATATGAAAAAAATGCAACTCTGCAGAGACACTCAACGCCGTCTCAGCACAGCAGCCAGCCCTCGGTCCCTCAGATGTGGACAAGTAAGACCATTTCCTCCTATCGATGAAGAAGCGTTGAGATTCCCTCTGTGCACCACTGGTGTTTAGTGGAAAAGCAGATGTAAGATTGTGTACCAACTTCTGCTGATACTCCTGCATATGTGCATCCCTTTCTATGTCAGGAGTTATTTCGCAAAATTTTGTGTTGTACCGGGGATCTAACAGTGTGGCAACCCAGTAGTCAGCATGACTTGGAATTCGTACAATCCGAGGGTCATGTTGTAGGTAGTGCAGCAAGAAGGCGCTCATGTGTCTTGAGCATCCAGGAGGACCAAGTCCTTGGTGTGTTGGTGGCGGAGAGGTGAGAATCGTGCCTCCTTCCTCTGCCCTCTCCCCACAACCTCGCACAACCAAAATGTGAGCAAGCTCTCACTAATCTGCTGAGTCTTCCATGCCCATCGCCAGTTCGTCCTCCATTTCTTCCTGGGCTCCTGCACCTTCCTCAACTGTTTGCTGATACTATGCTCCCTTGATAATCCCTCTCCCCCACCGTACCATGACTGCCGCCAAGATGCCGCTGACCATCTGGACCTTGTAGATCTTGTTATCCCTTCCGCATATGACTCCTCCAGTACTTCCTCCCTTCCTCTTGGACCAACACCTGACTCCGAATAATACTTACAGTGTGTTCCATCATGTAGATGACCAAAATTGTACGCTGAGAATGTCATCGCCAGTGTTAAACATCTGCGTCGACATTTGTAAACTGTGTAGAACGGTGCATATGTCATTGATCTGACACCACTCCAGCAGCGTGATCTGCACCACCTCTGGATCAAGTTAGCCCAGGGTATACGTCATAACGTATTTCAGCTGGGCTCTGCGGTGCTGACACAGACGCTGCAACATGTGCAGATTAAAATTCCTGCGTGTCGGAACATCGCATTTCTGACGTTTCACCGCCAGACCTTAAGACTTCAGGAGCGATGAAAGTTGTTGAGCTACTGGGTGCGAACGATGGAAGTGAGCACATAGTGAGCGTGCCTGCTGTACAAGGCCATGTAGGCCGGGATGTTGTTTTAAAAATTGCTGGAGAATCAGATTAAACACGTGAGCCATACAAGTCACGTGTGTCACATGGGCCTGAGGAAGGCACGCTGCCATGTTTGCATCATTGTGCACATGGCTGTTAAGTCACCACCGTAGTCCGCTACGTCAATTTGTACTCCGGTCGCAAGGTGACAACGTGTTCCTTTCATGCATAGTGCTGATGATGGGAGAGGAGTCGACGCCAGCGGCGCAGGGGGATGCAGGTTATGCTCACCCACTGGGATGCGTTACCTTGACAGATGCAGAACCACAGGCTGAATGCAGGTGGTGGGTATCTCACAGATGAAGTAGCATCATTCAGCTACAACCAATGGAAAGACACAACACCCTTTTTTAGGCCCCTCCTGTCTGAAGACCACTGCCAGACATAGCTATGAACCTCTGGTTACTGTTACCCCCAGTTTAGCTTTATGAGTTTGTGTGCTTCTTACCTGACTACTTTTCCTGCTTGCTGTTTAGGTACCTCGTTGGCCGATTTGCATTTCACCTCTGCTTGTTTTCTGATTAAGTCCTGTCCCTCCCATTCTGTTCCTCTTCCTCAATTAATGTTTTGACCCTGCATGACTACTATTCTCTGGAACTGCTGCTTTCCACAGGTATTGATCAACTTGGGCCCTGTGTCATTCAACATCACTGTATAGGGATTAAAGGGTTTCAGGGTTCTGGGGGTCCAGCTTGGTGAGTGGGTTCCCTCTAGCCTATCCTTTACAGCTTGTCTGAGTGTGTTGATCTAGGCAGGCGTTACACCGTGCCCTCGACAGAAGGACATGTAGGCCGGGATAGTATTTAAAAATTGCTGGAGATTCAGATTCAACACGTGAGCCATACAAGGTACGTGTGTCACATTGCCCTGAAGAAGGTCCGCAGACTGTTTAGCATCATTGTCGCACCCGGCATTCCCTGGCTGCTGGTTGAGTGGAGACAACCATTGATGAAGCTCGGTCTCACTCTACAGAGCTTACCGTCCACAACTCCTCAGCGGTGTCTCACATTTCCCCTATATTTCAAAGTAAACATTTGACCGCCTGATGGCCTTGAGCTCTGCTGCCAGCATAGTAAGGAGGTGTGTGGGATTCCTTGGGCGCAGTTACAAGGAAGGCAAGCCTGACCACACAAGGTTTGGGCTGAGGTGCAGGAATAACACGAGGTTGATGAGGCAGAAGCAGTGGAGGAACTTGTACATACAGAGGAAGGATTGAAACACACAACTCGTGGGGACGGAAAGACTTGTACAGCAGACACTTCTCCATCTATCACCATAGTTACCAGGTGCCCAGTCAGTGACATGTAACTCCCCTGTTCATGCTTACTGTTCCAAGTATCTGTGGTGAAATGCACCCTGTCACACACTAATAATAATATTAATAATAATCTTTATTTCTATAGCGCCAACATATTCCGCAGCGCTTTACAATTCACACACAGAGTTTCTCAAGGAAGCGGTGATGTTGTGTGCGACCTGCTGTGTTAGCGCGGGCACCCCTTTCTTGGAAAAGGAGTGAAAATGGCCATCGGCTCTTGGGGCACTGCAATGGGCATAAGGTCTTGAAAATCCTCAGTGACAAAAGGGTGTAAAGGCAGCCTATCTGTAGCCAACAAGTTGGAGATGCCGAAACTAAACCTCTTAGGCATGTCATGCACTTCGAAAATCATGTAAAAAACAGCGAGGGGACTCCAACCACAGTCTCCCTCGTTGCCACTAATTGGGCCACACACACCCCACTTGACTGTCATCAGTTGATCCCCCTTTTCAAAATGAAAAAGATGCTTTACATGAAGCACTCTCAAAAATACGTGTGCCTTTCGCGTCCCCTGGCTGACCCAGGGGAAGAAAAGTCCTCTGAGAGCCATGACTTGTTCATCTTGGTTCTTTTAGAAACACAGCGAGGGGACTCCAACCACAGTCTCCATCGTTGCCACTAATTGGGCCACACACACCCCACTTGACTGGCATCAGTTGATCCCCCTTTTCAAAATGAAAAAGATGCTTTGCATGAAGCACTCTCAAAAATACGCGTGCCTTTCGCCTCCACTGGCTGACCCAGGGGAAGAAAAGTCCTCTGAGAGCCATGACTTGTTCATCTTGGTTCTTTTAGAAACACAGCGAGGGGACTCCAACCACAGTCTCCCTCGTTTCCACTAATTGGGCCACACACACCCCACTTGACTGGCATCAGTTGATCCCCCTTTTCAAAATGAAAAAGATGCTTTGCATGAAGCACTCTCAAAAATACGTGTGCCTTTCGCCTCCCCTGGATGACCCAGGGGAAGAAAAGTCCTCTGAGAGCCATGTCCACAATGTCAGTGGACAGACGCGTGTGCTTATCTGCCAGCAGACCCCCAGCAGCACTGAAGACAGGTTATGAGAGAACGCTGGCTGCAGGACACGACAAGATCCCCAAGGCGTATGTGGCAAGCTCAGGCAATTTATCCAGATTGGAAGCCTAAAATGAGCAGGGCTCATGTTGCACAGTAATGGCATCGATGTTTCCTTGCATATACTCATATATCTGTGTCTCCTCCTCTTTTTCCTTGTCCAGCTCTTTTGTTTTCGCATGAGTATATGTCCTTGTAACTTTCCCATGTGTTTGTGTTGTGTTGTGAGTTGTTTGTCACCTTTTGGACACCTTTGAGGGTGTTTTCTAGGTGTTTTTATGTGTTTGTGATTGCCTGCCATTGTTTTCTATGGGGTTCGAGTGGTTCGCCGAACTGGTTCGCCGAACCGAACTCGAACGAGACCTCCGTTCGGCGAACCGAACTCGAACCGAACCGCGACCGGTTCGCTCATCTCTAGTCAAGTCCCTGGTGAAACAAGGCTCTGCTGGAATAGACCCTGCTGCCCCCGCCGAGGCCCAACGACTGTGGAGGGAACGAGCCCGGCTGTACCTGCACCAGGGGAAGCTGTATCGGGAATTTATCAACCCGAAGACCCATGAGAAGGTTCGCCAGCTGGTGATTCCCCAGACTAACGTGCCCACTGTTCTGCAGGCATACCATGACGGTGCCGGGCACTTTGGGTGGAAGAAGCTGGAGATGCTGTTGAGGGAGCGATTCTATTGGAGTGGGATGCGGGAGTCTGTGGAGGCCTGGTGCCGAGAATGTGGTCCCTGTGCACTGAGAAGAAGGGATGAGGCCAGCCAAAAGGCCCCTTTGCGCCCAATCATTACGCATCAGCCGCTGGAGCTGGTCGCCCTCGACCACGTGAAGCTCACCCCTAGCTGAAGTGGGTACACCTATGCTCTGACCATTGTAGACCACTATTCGAGATTCATGGTAGTTGTCCCAGTTAAAGATCTGACCGGGCGTACTGCAGCCAGAGCCTTCCAGGCCTACTTTTGTCGACAACATGGGTACCCGGAGAGGGTGCTGACCGACCAGGGTCCAGCTTTTGAAGCAGAAGTGTTTCAGGAATTCTGCCAGTTATACGACTGTAAAAAGATCCGGACCACCCAGTACCATGCACAGACTAACGGCATGTGTGAAAAGATGAACCATCTGGTCTTGGACCTCCTTAAGACCCTGCCGTTGGAAGAGCGGAACTTATGGCTGGAAAAGCTGTCTGATCTGGTAGACATGGACAATAACATTCCTAGCAGCTCCAAAAAGTGCACGCCCACGTACCTAATGAGAGCCCGACCAGGCCGGTTGCCGGTGGACCTAGAAATGGATTTGGAGGCTCCAGAGGCCCTTCCTTCCACTGCTGACTGGGACGCCCGGCGGAGGGCGCAGTACCGACAGGTCCAAGAATACGTAGAAAAGAACTTGTGTCGGAGTCGGGGACAGCAAGAACAGTGCCTCAACAGGAAGGCTCCTGCAGGTCCCTTTCAGCCTGGGGATGTAGTACTGAAGCGAAAGAGAAGAACCCATAAGCTGGATGACCAATAGGAGAAGACCCCGTATGTTATACAACCCACTGAGTGGGAGAATGTGAAGGCCTACCAGATCAGTCGTGACCAGGGGAAGACTTCGGCCATGGTTTCCAGAGACCACCTGAAGAGGTGTCCACCACCGTTGAGGGTGGCAACTGAAGTTCCGGCCCCCAGACAGGCTGGGGAGAAAGAAAAAGAGGTAATCCACACCATGATGGGCGATTTTCCGGCAGATT
This sequence comes from Anomaloglossus baeobatrachus, assembly GCF_048569485.1. Classification (NCBI taxonomy): domain Eukaryota; kingdom Metazoa; phylum Chordata; class Amphibia; order Anura; family Aromobatidae; genus Anomaloglossus; species Anomaloglossus baeobatrachus. Next base: position 81,075,013 of record NC_134359.1, on the reverse strand, counting down.
GGCCTTTGCAGAATGGCGCAGTGATTCTTCCTGTGATACTGTTCCCACAACCTGTGGAGGAAAAAGAGATGGAAGTCGCCGCCAATGAACCAGTGCCCAGGGATGCACCTATACCCAGCCCCCCTGCGTCTCCGCCTGCCCCACATAATAGACGGGAAGGGGAACCAGTTGTTTCCTCCGCCCCACTGCCTGTCACCACTAACATTGGGCCCCGAAGGTCCACACGCCCCAACCTAGGCCGACCCCCGCTTAGGTACAGGGAAACTACCATTTAGGGGTGTTACACGTTGAGTGTGTAAATAAGTAAATGAATGAATCAACCGAGCAAATAACCTGATTGACACCGTGATTGACCCGGCCGTTGCCGGCAAGTTGTCCCCGCAGGGACCCTTTGTACCGTTGGCATGAGGAACTCTTCATGGACATGCCTGAGAACTTGCAGGGCACCCACGAACTGGTGGGATTGTAAATAAGTTGGGGCATGTTTTCCGTTGCCGCCTCCGGAGAGGCAGATTTGGAGGATGGGCCTGGAGGAAAGTGATGGCCCAGGCCCGCCACTACCACAACCGGTGGCGATCCTCCGGGGGTCAGGGGTCCCCCATGGACGTGGGGTCCCCTGAAGTGACAGCCGGGTGCGAGTCACCGTACCCGTTCCCGCTTGGGCAGCCTGGATCTGGACTGGGGTCAAGGGGTGCTGCCCACTTCTTAGGGGCAGCATCAGGGCTAGGTTGCTTGGGTGGGAGAGCGGAAGCTGTCCGTCCGTTATTATTAAAAGTGTGTGTATATGTGGTTTGTAACATTTAAGTGACCTGCCTCCCGTAAGGGAAGATTTAAAATGCTTAAACTGTTGATGGTTTTTATATTTTTTACAGTTAAAAAAAAAAAAGAAAAATAAAACCGGTGATGGACGGGCAGCCCGCAGACGGTCTGCATTTAAATAAGGGGGAATGTGGCGCCCTGGACTAGCCAGGTCGTCACAGGTACTACAACACACACCCCCACCCTGAGACAGGCACATCAGCCAGACGCAAAATCCTTGTTGCCTCCCTCGAGGGGCTGATGTCCACACCAGGTGGGGTGGAGCCAGGTGGTTGCCCCCACCCACTGAGGAGTTCACAGTCCTAGAGGCGGGAAAGGAAGAGAGTTCAGTTAGGGAAGTGGAAGTGAGGAGTGAGAAGGAGCAAACTGACCGTGTCCGGGTGTGTGGCCCGGGCACTAAGCGCAAGGTTGGCAGACGGTGGTGGCCGTCTGCAGGAGAGGCGAATCAACGCGGAACCGTAAGACCGGGGACGGATGGTGGCCCGCTGGTACCGAACCGGGGAGCGAAGTGAAGCCAGCACACACAGGTAGGACCTGCGGACCCCGACCAGGCTTGGAGTCGCCGTTAGAAGTCAAATCCGTCAGTGACCAGAACCCCAGGGGTTTCCTAACAGCCAAGACCCGATTGAAGGCAACCGTCCGACCAGCAAAAGGAAATACAGCTACCACCACAGCTAGATTTCCAAGGTCCCGAGCCTGCGGGCAAAAGGGCTCCTCCGGCACATATACACGCTGGGGAGCGGGTTACCGGTGGGAATCCATCAGGACCGAACATACACAAAGATGCAGGGAAAGGCAGCCACCACCAACCGTCCGGTTGAAGTCACAGCAGCCAGCTGCGGGACCCGTCCATCCAGCCGTTTGGTTTTCCAGAGACTTTGTGTACATTTGTGGCTGAGTAAGTACAACCGTGCCGTCCGGCACCACGCTGCGCAGTCCAGACGACACTGCACTTTGCCAACCCTGCCTCCCCGTCACCTCACCGGGCCCCGGGACCACCCCTACCCATGGAGGGAGGGAACAACATCCCAGCTGCTCCCTACCATCGCTCCCGGGATCCCCGCCACCAGCAGCGGTGGTGCCCAACCTCACCACAACCCGTGGGTGGCATCACGGACCAAATCCCCAAACCAAACTACCCCCTTTCACTCACGGGCGAGGAGCGCCGCTCGAGTCCCCGGATCCGGGCCCACTGCTCAAGCCACTGAGCAACAGCAGCGCCGGACCCGAGCGTTAGCGAGCGCGCGGCGGCGTCCTCCCCGCCCACGACACTGCCCCACTAAGAAGACAAGGAACAGGAAGCGGCTCTAAGAACAGTTCTCGTAAGGGATCACTGCCTATGGCTGTGGGTGCAGGATACTCAGCGAAACATATTGACCCTTGGACTCCAGGGCCATAGAGATGAAGGGCTTATTTAACTTTCCTGGCTAAAAGAATGTTCACAAGTAATATGCCGTCATTGGAAACTGCAATGATTGTGTGTCTGAGTTATACAGAAGATACCATGAAGTGTTCTGCCTGCTGTATTATGTGACCAAGTGTTGTGCCAAGTAAAGACTACTTTGTTGTTATGAATTTGTTTGTCGTCCTTATCTGGAAGTCCTATTGACCTGATAAAGAGTGTAACAGCATTGCTCCAAGTAACACTATCAGCACACACAGACCCAGAACTCTCATTTAAAACCCGTGTCTCGGGGTGCTGAACTTTACACTCTTGCCCACACAGACCCAGAACTCTCATTTAAAACCCGTGTGTCGGGAGGCTGAACTTTACACTCTCCCCCATGGCTACTGCCCCGGGCACCATTGCTTCAGCCATGCGCTGCAATCTCCTGACATTTGAAAAAGAGATCACTCTCCGTCATGGTACTCCCATGACATCTCTGCATTACAACTATAATTTCTAATTCCACTAAGTAATGTTCATGAACATGGATATTTATATATAGATTGCGTTTGTTGCCCTGGAACAAGCACTCTGCCCTCAATTGGATGCATTTTATACCACAGTCACGGTATTGGCATGGGCTATCTACTAGTAAGAATTAAATGTGTAAGCAATGGAAGTTCCCATATTTAGGATCCACACCAAACCCATCAGGTAGATAATAAGTGGCCAATTTACTATCTATTTACTGCTAACCTACATGACCATCTATGATCAGACATAATTACTACCCTTGTATTTCGGTTTGATTTATTGCAGAAGCCATTAGTCCTAAAATTAATAACTAATTTATACAAATAATTAAGTATTACATATTATAAAAAAATGAGAAGACAAATCATTCAGTTTTGAACTCTTTATTAAATACAGTCTCTACCTATACCTAAAGCCATTGATCCAGAAGAAGGCAAAAAACCTGGACACATTCAGCCAATTTGTGCCACAGGGAAATTCCTTCTCGACCCCAAGAAAAGGCGATCAGTTCAAGAACCCTGGACCAAGGCTATACTACAGCTAACTGAGCTATAGGACGGTTATATCATATAAGAACCCTTATGTGGAATTCATAAACTGGCCAACAGAAGAACTGGAATTAGGCCGGTGGTAGTATGGTACTTGTTTAGGCCTGTTGTTTGAAGACCAGAAATAGCCTTCGCTATTGCCCCAGACTAGGACAGATTTTGTATTTTATTACCTTTCAGAGCATCGCATCCCTGAAGAATGAAATCATTAGGGATGATCGAATACCACAAATATCCGACTTCGCGAATATCCGACCAATAGGTCACTGCTATGTGAATATTCGATGCGCAATGTAAGTCTATGGGAAGCCCAAACAATTGTTATTCGGCTTATCCATAGACTTACATTGCATATCAAATATTCGCAAATAGTCAAATAGCGGCAACCTGTTTGCGAATTTTCGCAAAGTCAGATATTTGTGGTATTTGATCATCCCTAGAAATCATCCTTAGTGACTAAGTGAGTAAATTAAACGAAAAAAGTGCACGTTTGTTATGATGCTCAAGATGGGGACCAGAATGTGGACTAATAATAAAATAAGGAACATGATAGGAGACATATCTACAATACATACATTATTCTTATCTATCTAATATGATGACAACAGCTCTCCAGACCCGCAACCCACCACAAGGACCACTCCTGTCTAATCCCTGAAGAATGAAATCATCCTCAGTAACAATGTGAGGGGGCTAAGCGCCTCCTTTGATCTCAGAGTATAGACTCCCGGGAAAGAGTGCTGCTCAAACTGTTGGGGTGCAGATGTGGGACCCTATACCAGAGATGATGTCCTCCACCCAACTTTCAAAAAGCTGTAAGGGTCGTCAGTAGAGATGGGTAGTCGAGCTGGGCTATCAGACGGTCACCTCTGTAGCTGTAGTGTCATTTTTCGTATGGTCCCGATGTGTAAATTAAAAAAAGTACACGTTTGTTATAATGTACAAGATGGGGACCATAATGTGGACAAAATAACAAAATAGCGAACATGATAGGGGACATTTCTACAATACATACATTATTCTTATCTATATAATAGGATGACAACAGCTCTCCAGACCTGCATCCCACCACAAAGACCACTCCATCCCTGAAGAATGAAATCATCCTAAGTGGCGAAGTGAGGGAATTCGTGCCAACCTGTGGTCTCAAGGCATTGTCTCTTATAAGAGTCCTGCTCAAGGTGATGGGGTGCAACTGTGGGACCCTATACCAGAGATGATGTCCTCCACCCAACTTTCAAAAAGCTGTAAAGGTCTTCAGTAGAGATGGGTAGTCGAGCTGGGCTATCAGACGGTCACCTCTGTAGCTGTAGTGTCATTATTCGTATGGTCCCAATGTGTAAATTAAAAAAAAGTGCACATTTGTTATAATGTACAAGATGGGGACCATAATGTGGACAAAAAAAACAAAATAGGGAACATGATAGGGGACATTTCTACAATACATACATTATTCTTATCTATATAATAGGATGACAACAGCTCTCCAGACCTGCATCCCACCACAAAGACCACTCCAGCCCTGAAGAATGAAATCATCCTTAGTGACGAAGTGAGGGACTTCGTGCCAACCTGTGGTCTCAAGGCATTGTCTCTTATAAGAGTCCTGCTCAAGGTGATGGGGTGCAACTGTGGGACCCTATACCAGAGATGATGTCCTCCACCTAACTTTCAAAAAGCTGTAAGGGTCTACAGTAGAGATGGGTAGTCGAGCTGGGCTATCAGACGGTCACCTCTGTAGCTGTAGTGTCATTATTCGTATGGTCCCAATGTGTATATTAAAAAAAAGTGCACCTTTGTTATAATGTACAAGATGGGGACCATAATGTGGACAAAAAAAACAAAATAGGGAACATGATAGGGGACATTTCTACAATACATACATGATTCTTATCTATATAATAGGATGACAACAGCTCTCCAGACCTGCATCCCACCACAAAGACCACTCCAGCCCTGAAGAATGAAATCATCCTTATTGACGAAGTGAGGGACTTCGTGCCAACCTGTGGTCTCAAGGCATTGTCTCTTATAAAAGTCCTGCTCAAGGTGATGGGGTGCAACTGTGGGACCCTATACCAGAGATGATGTCCTCCACCCAACTTTCAAAAGCTGTAAGGGTCTTCAGTAGAGATGAGTAGTTGAGCTGGGCTATCAGACGGTCACCTCTGTAGCTGTAGTGTCATTGATCGTATGGTCCCAATGTGTAAATTAAAAAAAAGTGCACATTTGTTATAATGTACAAGATGGGGACCATAATGTGGACAAAATAAAAAAATAGGGAACATGATAGGGGACATTTCTACAATACATACATTATTCTTATCTATATAAGAGGATGACAACAGCTCTCCAGACCTGCATCCCACCACAAAGACCATCCCAGCCCTGAAGAATGAAATTATCCTTAGTAACGAAGTGAGAGACTTCGTGCCAACCTTTGGTCTCAAGGCATTGACTCTTATAAGAGTCCTGCTCAAGGTGATGGGGTGCAACTGTGGGACCCTATACCAGAGATGATGTCCTCCACCCAACTTTCAAAAAGCTGTAAGGGTCTTCAGTAGAGATGGGTAGTCGAGCTGGGCTATCAGACGGTCACCTCTGTAGCTGTAGTGTCATTATTCGTATGGTCCCAATGTGTACATTAAAAAAAAGTGCACCTTTGTTATAATGTACAAGATGGGGACCATAATGTGGACAAAATAACAAAATAGGGAACATGATAGGGGACATTTCTACAATACATACATTATTCTTATCTATATTATAGGATGACAACAGCTCTCCAGACCTGCATCCCACCACAAAGACCACTCCAGCCCTGAAGAATGAAATCATCCTTAGTGACGAAGTGAGGGACTTCGTGCCAACCTGTGGTCTCAAGGCATTGTCTCTTATCAGAGTCCTGCTCAAGGTGATGGGGTGCAACTGTGGGACCCTATACCAGAGATGATGTCCTCCACCCAACTTTCAAAAAGCTGTAAGGGTCTTAAGTAGAGATGGGTAGTCGAGCTGGGCTATCAGACGGTCACCTCTGTAGCTGTAGTGTCATTATTCGTATGGTCCCAATGTGTATATTAAAAAAAAGTGCACCTTTGTTATAATGTACAAGATGGGGACCATAATGTGGACAAAAAAAACAAAATAGGGAACATGATAGGGGACATTTCTACAATACATACATTATTCTTATCTATATAATAGGATGACAACAGCTCTCCAGACCTGCATCCCACCACAAGGACCACTCCAGCCCTGAAGAATGAAATCATCCTTAGTGACGAAGTGAGGGACTTCGTGCCAACCTGTGGTCTCAAGGCATTGTCTCTTATAAAAGTCCTGCTCAAGGTGATGGGGTGCAACTGTGGGACCCTATACCAGAGATGATGTCCTCCACCCAACTTTCAAAAGCTGTAAGGGTCTTCAGTAGAGATGAGTAGTTGAGCTGGGCTATCAGACGGTCACCTCTGTAGCTGTAGTGTCATTATTCGTATGGTCCCAGTGTGTAAATTAAAAGTGCACATTTGTTATAATGTACAAGATGGGGACCATAATGTGGACAAAATAACAAAATAGGGAACTTGATAGGGGACATTTCTACAATACATACATTATTCTTATCTATATAATAGGATGACAACAGCTCTCCAGACCTGCATCCCACCACAAAGACCATCCCAGCCCTGAAGAATGAAATTGTCCTTAGTAACGAAGTGAGGGACTTCGTGCCAACCTGTGGTCTCAAGGCATTGACTCTTAAAAGAGTCCTGCTCAAGGTGATGGGGTGCAACTGTGGGACCCTATACCAGAGATGATGTCCTCCACCCAACTTTCAAAAAGCTGTAAGGGTCTTCAGTAGAGATGGGTAGTCGAGCTGGGCTATCAGACGGTCACCTCTGTAGCTGTAGTGTCATTATTCGTATGGTCCCAATGTGTATATTAAAAAAAAGTGCACCTTTGTTATAATGTACAAGATGGGGACCATAATGTGGACAAAAAAAACAAAATAGGGAACATGATAGGGGACATTTCTACAATACATACATTATTCTTATCTATATAATAGGATGACAACAGCTCTCCAGACCTGCATCCCACCACAAACACCACTCCAGCCCTGAAGAATGAAATCATCCTTAGTGACGAAGTGAGGGACTTCGTGCCAACCTGTGGTCTCAAGGCATTGTCTCTTATAAGAGTCCTGCTTAAGGTGATGGGGTGCAACTGTGGGACCCTATACCAGAGATGATGTCCTCCACCTAACTTTCAAAAAGCTGTAAGGGTCTTCAGTAGAGATGGGTAGTCGAGCTGGGCTATCAGACGGTCACCTCTGTAGCTGTAGTGTCATTATTCGTATGGTCCCAATGTGTATATTAAAAAAAAGTGCACCTTTGTTATAATGTACAAGATGGGGACCATAATGTGGACAAAATAGGGAACATAATAGGGGACATTTCTACAATACATACATTATTCTTATCTATATAATAGGATGACAACAGCTCTCCAGACCTGCATCCCACCACAAAGACCACTCCAGCCCTGAAGAATGATATCATCCTTAGTGACGAAGTGAGAGACTTCGTGCCAACCTGTGGTCTCAAGGCATTGTCTCTTATAAGAGTCCTGCTCAAGGTGATGGGGTGCAACTGTGGGACCCTATACCAGAGATGATGTCCTCCACCCAACTTTCAAAAGCTGTAAGGGTCTTCAGTAGAGATGGGTAGTCGAGCTGGGCTATCAGACGGTCACCTCTGTAGCTGTAGTGTCATTATTTGTATGGTCTTAATGTGTATATTAAAAAAAAGTACACCTTTGTTATAATGTACAAGATGGGGACCATAATGTGGACAAAATAACAAAATAGGGAACATGATAGGGGACATTTCTACAATACATACATTATTCTTATCTATATAATAGGATGACAACAGCTCTCCAGACCTGCATCCCACCACAAAGACCACTCCAGCCCTGAAGAATGAAATCATCCTTAGTGACGAAGTGAGGGACTTCGTGCCAACCTGTGGTCTCAGGGCATTGTCTCTTATAAGAGTCCTGCTAAAGGAGATGGGGTGCAACTGTGGGACCCTATACCAGAGATGATGTCCTCCACCCAACTTTCAAAAAGCTGTAAGGGTCTTCAGTAGAGATGGGTAGTCGAGCTGGGCTATCAGACGGTCACCTCTGTAGCTGTAGTGTCATTATTCGTATGGTCCCAATGTGTACATTAAAAAAAAGTGCACCTTTGTTATAATGTTCAAGATGGGGACCATAATGTGGAAAAAAAACAAAATAGGGAACATGATAGGGGACATTTCTACAATACATACATTATTCTTATCTATATAATAGGATGACAACAGCTCTCCAGACCTGCATCCCACCACAAAGACCACTCCAGCCCTGAAGAATGAAATCATCCTTAGTGACGAAGTGAGGGACTTCGTGCCAACCTGTGGTCTCAAGGCATTGTCTCTTATAAGAGTCCTGCTCAAGGTGATGGGGTGCAACTGTGGGACCCTATACCAGAGATGATGTCCTCCACCCAACTTTCAAAAAGCTGTAAGGGTCTTCAGTAGAGATGGGTAGTCGAGCTGGGCTATCAGACGGTCACCTCTGTAGCTGTAGTGTCATTATTCGTATGGTCCCAATGTGTATATTAAAAAAAAAGTGCACCTTTGTTATAATGTACAAGATGGGGACCATAATGTGGACAAAAAAAACAAAATAGGGAACATGATAGGGGACATTTCTACAATACATACATTATTCTTATTTATATAATAGGATGACAACAGCTCTCCAGACCTGCATCCCACCACAAAGACCACTCCAGCCCTGAAGAATGAAATCATCCTTAGTGACGAAGTGAGGGACTTCGTGCCAACCTGTGGTCTCAAGGCATTGTCTCTTATAAAAGTCCTGCTTAAGGTGATGGGGTGCAACTGTGGGACCCTATACCAGAGATGATGTCCGACACCCAACTTTCAAAAGCTGTAAGGGTCTTCAGTAGAGATGGGTAGTCGAGCTGGGCTATCAGACGGTCACCTCTGTAGCTGTAGTGTCATTATTCGTATGGTCTTAATGTGTATATTAAAAAAAAGTGCACCTTTGTTATAATGTACAAGATGGGGACCATAATGTGGACAAAATAACAAAATAGGGAACATGATAGGGGACATTTCTACAATACATACATTATTCTTATCTATATAATAGGATGACAACAGCTCTCCAGACTTGCATCCCACCACAAAGACCATCCCAGCCCTGAAGAATGAAATTATCCTTAGTAACGAAGTGAGGGACTTCGTGCCAACCTGTGGTCTCAAGGCATTGACTCTTATAAGAGTCCTGCTCAAGGTGATGGGGTGCAACTGTGGGACCCTATACCAGAGATGATGTCCTCCACCCAACTTTCAAAAAGCTGTAAGGGTCTTCAGTAGAGATGGGTAGTCGAGCTGGGCTATCAGACGGTCACCTCTGTAGCTGTAGTGTCATTATTCGTATGGTCCCAATGTGTATATTAAAAAAAAGTGCACCTTTGTTATAATGTACAAGATGGGGACCATAATGTGGACAAAAAAAACAAAATAGGGAACATGATAGGGGACATTTCTACAATACATACATTATTCTTATCTATATAATAGGATGACAACAGCTCTCCAGACCTGCATCCCACCACAAAGACCACTCCAGCCCTGAAGAATTAAATCATCCTTAGTGACGAAGTGAGGGACTTCGTGCCAACCTGTGGTCTCAAGGCATTGACTCTTATAAGAGTCCTGCTCAAGGTGATGGGGTGCAACTGTGGGACCCTATACCAGAGATGATGTCCTCCACCCAACTTTCAAAAAGCTGTAAGGGTCTTCAGTAGAGATGGGTAGTCGAGCTGGGCTATCAGACGGTCACCTCTGTAGCTGTAGTGTCATTATTCGTATGGTCCCAATGTGTATATTAAAAAAAAGTGCACCTTTGTTATAATGTACAAGATGGGGACCATAATGTGGACAAAAAAAACAAAATAGGGAACATGATAGGGGACATTTCTACAATACATACATTATTCTTATCTATATAATAGGATGACAACAGCTCTCCAGACCTGCATCCCACCACAAAGACCACTCCAGCCCTGAAGAATGAAATCATCCTTAGTGACGAAGTGAGGGACTTCGTGCCAACCTGTGGTCTCAAGGCATTGTCTCTTATAAGAGTCCTGCTCAAGGTGATGGGGTGCAACTGTGGGACCCTATACCAGAGATGATGTCCTCCACCCAACTTTCAAAAAGATGTAAGGGTCTTCAGTAGAGATGGGTAGTCGAGCTGGGCTATCAGACGGTCACCTCTGTAGCTGTAGTGTCATTATTCGTATGGTCCCAATGTGTATATTAAAAAAAAGTGCACCTTTGTTATAATGTACAAGATGGGGACCATAATGTGGACAAAAAAAACAAAATAGGGAACATGATAGGGGACATTTCTACAATACATACATTATTCTTATTTATATAATAGGATGACAACAGCTCTCCAGACCTGCATCCCACCACAAAGACCATCCCAGCCCTGAAGAATGAAATTATCCTTAGTAACGAAGTGAGGGACTTCGTGCCAACCTGTGGTCTCAAGGCATTGACTCTTATAAGAGTCCTGCTCAAGGTGATGGGGTGCAACTGTGGGACCCTATACCAGAGATGATGTCCTCCACCCAACTTTCAAAAAGCTGTAAGGGTCTTCAGTAGAGATGGGTAGTCGAGCTGGGCTATCAGACGGTCACCTCTGTAGCTGAAGTGTCATTATTCGTATGGTCCCAATGTGTATATTAAAAAAAAGTGCACCTTTGTTATAATGTACAAGATGGGGACCATAATGTGGACAAAAAAAACAAAATAGGGAACATGATAGGGGACATTTCTACAATACATACATTATTCTTATTTATATAATAGGATGACAACAGCTCTCCAGACCTGCATCCCACCACAAAGACCATCCCAGCCCTGAAGAATGAAATTATCCTTAGTAACGAAGTGAGGGACTTCGTGCCAACCTGTGGTCTCAAGGCATTGACTCTTATAAGAGTCCTGCTCAAGGTGATGGGGTGCAACTGTGGGACCCTATACCAGAGATGATGTCCTCCACCCAACTTTCAAAAAGCTGTAAGGGTCTTCAGTAGAGATGGGTAGTCGAGCTGGGCTATCAGACGGTCACCTCTGTAGCTGTAGTGTCATTATTCGTATGGTCCCAATGTGTATATTAAAAAAAAGTGCACCTTTGTTATAATGTACAAGATGGGGACCATAATGTGGACAAAAAAAACAAAATAGGGAACATGATAGGGGACATTTCTACAATACATACATTATTCTTATCTATATAATAGGATGACAACAGCTCTCCAGACCTGCATCCCACCACAAAGACCATCCCAGCCCTGAAGAATGAAATTATCCTTAGTAACGAAGTGAGGGACTTCGTGCCAACCTGTGGTCTCAAGGCATTGACTCTTATAAGAGTCCTGCTCAAGGTGATGGGGTGCAACTGTGGGACCCTATACCAGAGATGATGTCCTCCACCTAACTTTCAAAAAGCTGTAAGGGTCTTCAGTAGAGATGGGTAGTCGAGCTGGGCTATCAGACGGTCACCTCTGTAGCTGTAGTGTCATTATTCGTATGGTCCCAATGTGTATATTAAAAAAAGGTGCACCTTTGTTATAATGTACAAGATGGGGACCATAATGTGGACAAAAAAAACAAAATAGGGAACATGATAGGGGACATTTCTACAATACATACATTATTCTTATCTATATAATAGGATGACAACAGCTCTCCAGACCTGCATCCCACCACAAAGACCACTCCAGCCCTGAAGAATGAAATCATCCTTAGTGACGAAGTGAGAGACTTCGTGCCAACCTGTGGTCTCAAGGCATTGTCTCTTATAAGAGTCCTGCTCAAGGTGATGGGGTGCAACTGTGGGACCCTATACCAGAGATGATGTCCTACACCCAACTTTCAAAAGCTGTAAGGGTCTTCAGTAGAGATGGGTAGTCGAGCTGGGCTATCAGACGGTCACCTCTGCAGCTGTAGTGTCATTATTTGTATGGTCTTAATGTGTATATTAAAAAAAAGTGCACCTTTGTTATAATGTACATGATGGGGACCATAATGTGGACAAAATAACAAAATAGGGAACATGATAGGGGACATTTCTACAATACATACATTATTCTTATCTATATAATAGGATGACAACAGCTCTCCAGACCTGCATCCCACCACAAAGACCATCCCAGCCCTGAAGAATGAAATTATCCTTAGTAACGAAGTGAGGGACTTCGTGCCAACCTGTGGTCTCAAGGCATTGACTCTTATAAGAGTCCTGCTCAAGGTGATGGGGTGCAACTGTGGGACCCTATACCAGAGATGATGGCCTCCACCCAACTTTCAAAAAGCTGTAAGGGTCTTCAGTAGAGATGGTTAGTCGAGCTGGGCTATCAGACGGTCACCTCTGTAGCTGTAGTGTCATTATTCGTATGGTCCCAATGTGTATATTAAAAAAAAGTGCACCTTTGTTATAATGTACAAGATGGGGACCATAATGTGGACAAAAAAAAACAAAATAGGGAAAATGATAGGGGACATTTCTACAATACATACATTATTCTTATCTATATAATAGGATGACAACAGCTCTCCAGACCTGCATCCCACCACAAAGACCATCCCAGCCCTGAAGAATGAAATTATCCTTAGTAACGAAGTGAGGGACTTCGTGCCAACCTGTGGTCTCAAGGCATTGACTCTTATAAGAGTCCTGCTCAAGGTGATGGGGTGCAACTGTGGGACCCTATACCAGAGATGATGTCCTCCACCTAACTTTCAAAAAGCTGTAAGGGTCTTCAGTAGAGATGGGTAGTCGAGCTGGGCTATCAGACGGTCACCTCTGTAGCTGTAGTGTCATTATTCGTATGGTCCCAATGTGTATATTAAAAAAAGGTGCACCTTTGTTATAATGTACAAGATGGGGACCATAATGTGGACAAAAAAAACAAAATAGGGAACATGATAGGGGACATTTCTACAATACATACATTATTCTTATATATATAATAGGATGACAACAGCTCTCCAGACCTGCATCCCACCACAAAGACCACTCCAGCCCTGAAGAATGAAATCATCCTTAGTGACGAAGTGAGAGACTTCGTGCCAACCTGTGGTCTCAAGGCATTGTCTCTTATAAGAGTCCTGCTCAAGGTGATGGGGTGCAACTGTGGGACCCTATACCAGAGATGATGTCCTACACCCAACTTTCAAAAGCTGTAAGGGTCTTCAGTAGAGATGGGTAGTCGAGCTGGGCTATCAGACGGTCACCTCTGCAGCTGTAGTGTCATTATTTGTATGGTCTTAATGTGTATATTAAAAAAAGTGCACCTTTTTTATAATGTACATGATGGGGACCATAATGTGGACAAAATAACAAAATAGGGAACATGATAGGGGACATTTCTACAATACATACATTATTCTTATCTATATAATAGGATGACAACAGCTCTCCAGACCTGCATCCCACCACAAAGACTATCCCAGCCCTGAAGAATGAAATTATCCTTAGTAACGAAGTGAGGGACTTCGTGCCAACCTGTGGTCTCAAGGCATTGACTCTTATAAGAGTCCTGCTCAAGGTGATGGGGTGCAACTGTGGGACCCTATACCAGAGATGATGTCCTCCACCCAACTTTCAAAAAGCTGTAAGGGTCTTCAGTAGAGATGGGTAGTCGAGCTGGGCTATCAGACGGTCACCTCTGTAGCTGAAGTGTCATTATTCGTATGGTCCCAATGTGTATATTAAAAAAAAGTGTACCTTTGTTATAATGTACAAGATGGGGACCATAATGTGGACAAAAAAAACAAAATAGGGAACATGATAGGGGACATTTCTACAATATATACATTATTCTTATTTATATAATAGGATGACAACAGCTCTCCAGACCTGCATCCCACCACAAAGACCATCCCAGCCCTGAAGAATGAAATTATCCTTAGTAACGAAGTGAGGGACTTCGTGCCAACCTGTGGTCTCAAGGCATTGACTCTTATAAGAGTCCTGCTCAAGGTGATGGGGTGCAACTGTGGGACCCTATACCAGAGATGATGTCCTACACCCAACTTTCAAAAAGCTGTAAGGGTCTTCAGTAGAGATGGGTAGTCGAGCTGGGCTATCAGACGGTCACCTCTGTAGCTGTAGTGTCATTATTCGTATGGTCCCAATGTGTATATTAAAAAAAAGTGCACCTTTGTTATAATGTACAAGATGGGGACCATAATGTGGACAAAAAAAACAAAATAGGGAACATGATAGGGGACATTTCTACAATACATACAGTATTCTTCTCTATATAATAGGATGACAACAGCTCTCCAGACCTGCATCCCACCACAAAGACCACTCCAGCCCTGAAGAATGAAATCATCCTTAGTGACGAAGTGAGAGACTTCGTGCCAACCTGTGGTCTCAAGGCATTGACTCTTATAAGAGTCCTGCTCAAGGTGATGGGGTGCAACTGTGGGACCCTATACCAGAGATGATGTCCTCCACCTAACTTTCAAAAAGCTGTAAGGGTCTTCAGTAGAGATGGGTAGTCGAGCTGGGCTATCAGACGGTCACCTCTGTAGCTGTAGTGTCATTATTCGTATGGTCCCAATGTGTATATTAAAAAAAGGTGCACCTTTGTTATAATGTACAAGATGGGGACCATAATGTGGACAAAAAAAACAAAATAGGGAACATGATAGGGGACATTTCTACAATACATACATTATTCTTATCTATATAATAGGATGACAACAGCTCTCCAGACCTGCATCCCACCACAAAGACCACTCCAGCCCTGAAGAATGAAATCATCCTTAGTGACGAAGTGAGAGACTTCGTGCCAACCTGTGGTCTCAAGGCATTGTCTCTTATAAGAGTCCTGCTCAAGGTGATGGGGTGCAACTGTGGGACCCTATACCAGAGATGATGTCCTACACCCAACTTTCAAAAGCTGTAAGGGTCTTCAGTAGAGATGGGTAGTCGAGCTGGGCTATCAGACGGTCACCTCTGTAGCTGTAGTGTCATTATTTGTATGGTCTTAATGTGTATATTAAAAAAAAGTGCACCTTTGTTATAATGTACATGATGGGGACCATAATGTGGACAAAATAACAAAATAGGGAACATGATAGGGGACATTTCTACAATACATACATTATTCTTATCTATATAATAGGATGACAACAGCTCTCCAGACCTGCATCCCACCACAAAGACTATCCCAGCCCTGAAGAATGAAATTATCCTTAGTAACGAAGTGAGGGACTTCGTGCCAACCTGTGGTCTCAAGGCATTGACTCTTATAAGAGTCCTGCTCAAGGTGATGGGGTGCAACTGTGGGACCCTATACCAGAGATGATGTCCTCCACCCAACTTTCAAAAAGCTGTAAGGGTCTTCAGTAGAGATGGGTAGTCGAGCTGGGCTATCAGACGGTCACCTCTGTAGCTGAAGTGTCATTATTCGTATGGTCCCAATGTGTATATTAAAAAAAAGTGTACCTTTGTTATAATGTACAAGATGGGGACCATAATGTGGACAAAAAAAACAAAATAGGGAACATGATAGGGGACATTTCTACAATACATACATTATTCTTATTTATATAATAGGATGACAACAGCTCTCCAGACCTGCATCCCACCACAAAGACCATCCCAGCCCTGAAGAATGAAATTATCCTTAGTAACGAAGTGAGGGACTTCGTGCCAACCTGTGGTCTCAAGGCATTGACTCTTATAAGAGTCCTGCTCAAGGTGATGGGGTGCAACTGTGGGACCCTATACCAGAGATGATGTCCTACACCCAACTTTCAAAAAGCTGTAAGGGTCTTCAGTAGAGATGGGTAGTCGAGCTGGGCTATCAGACGGTCACCTCTGTAGCTGTAGTGTCATTATTCGTATGGTCCCAATGTGTATATTAAAAAAAAGTGCACCTTTGTTATAATGTACAAGATGGGGACCATAATGTGGACAAAAAAAACAAAATAGGGAACATGATAGGGGACATTTCTACAATACATACATTATTCTTCTCTATATAATAGGATGACAACAGCTCTCCAGACCTGCATCCCACCACAAAGACCATCCCAGCCCTGAAGAATGAAATTATCCTTAGTAACGAAGTGAGGGACTTCGTGCCAACCTGTGGTCTCAAGGCATTGACTCTTATAAGAGTCCTGCTCAAGGTGATGGGGTGCAACTGTGGGACCCTATACCAGAGATGATGTCCTCCACCTAACTTTCAAAAAGCTGTAAGGGTCTTCAGTAGAGATGGGTAGTCGAGCTGGGCTATCAGACGGTCACCTCTGTAGCTGTAGTGTCATTATTCGTATGGTCCCAATGTGTATATTAAAAAAAAGTGCACCTTTGTTATAATGTACAAGATGGGGACCATAATGTGGACAAAAAAAACAAAATAGGGAACATGATAGGGGACATTTCTACAATACATACATTATTCTTCTCTATATAATAGGATGACAACAGCTCTCCAGACCTGCATCCCCTAACAAAGACCATCCCAGCCCTGAAGAATGAAATTATCCTTAGTAACGAAGTGAGGGACTTCGTGCCAACCTGTGGTCTCAAGGCATTGACTCTTATAAGAGTCCTGCTCAAGGTGATGGGGTGCAACTGTGGGACCCTATACCAGAGATGATGTCCTCCACCTAACTTTCAAAAAGCTGTAAGGGTCTTCAGTAGAGATGGGTAGTCGAGCTGGGCTATCAGACGGTCACCTCTGTAGCTGTAGTGTCATTATTCGTATGGTCCCAATGTGTATATTAAAAAAAGGTGCACCTTTGTTATAATGTACAAGATGGGGACCATAATGTGGACAAAAAAAACAAAATAGGGAACATGATAGGGGACATTTCTACAATACATACATTATTCTTATCTATATAATAGGATGACAACAGCTCTCCAGACCTGCATCCCACCACAAAGACCATCCCAGCCCTGAAGAATGAAATTATCCTTAGTAACCAAGTGAGGGACTTCGTGCCAACCTGTGGTCTCAAGGCATTGACTCTTATAAGAGTCCTGCTCAAGGTGATGGGGTGCAACTGTGGGACCCTATACCAGAGATGATGTCCTCCACCTAACTTTCAAAAAGCTGTAAGGGTCTTCAGTAGAGATGGGTAGTCGAGCTGGGCTATCAGACGGTCACCTCTGTAGCTGTAGTGTCATTATTCGTATGGTCCCAATGTGTATATTAAAAAAAGGTGCACCTTTGTTATAATGTACAAGATGGGGACCATAATGTGGACAAAAAAAACAAAATAGGGAACATGATAGGGGACATTTCTACAATACATACATTATTCTTATCTATATAATAGGATGACAACAGCTCTCCAGACCTGCATCCCACCACAAAGACCACTCCAGCCCTGAAGAATGAAATCATCCTTAGTGACGAAGTGAGAGACTTCGTGCCAACCTGTGGTCTCAAGGCATTGTCTCTTATAAGAGTCCTGCTCAAGGTGATGGGGTGCAACTGTGGGACCCTATACCAGAGATGATGTCCTACACCCAACTTTCAAAAGCTGTAAGGGTCTTCAGTAGAGATGGGTAGTCGAGCTGGGCTATCAGACGGTCACCTCTGTAGCTGTAGTGTCATTATTTGTATGGTCTTAATGTGTATATTAAAAAAAAGTGCACCTTTGTTATAATGTACATGATGGGGACCATAATGTGGACAAAATAACAAAATAGGGAACATGATAGGGGACATTTCTACAATACATACATTATTCTTATCTATATAATAGGATGACAACAGCTCTCCAGACCTGCATCCCACCACAAAGACTATCCCAGCCCTGAAGAATGAAATTATCCTTAGTAACGAAGTGAGGGACTTCGTGCCAACCTGTGGTCTCAAGGCATTGACTCTTATAAGAGTCCTGCTCAAGGTGATGGGGTGCAACTGTGGGACCCTATACCAGAGATGATGTCCTCCACCCAACTTTCAAAAAGCTGTAAGGGTCTTCAGTAGAGATGGGTAGTCGAGCTGGGCTATCAGACGGTCACCTCTGTAGCTGAAGTGTCATTATTCGTATGGTCCCAATGTGTATATTAAAAAAAAGTGTACCTTTGTTATAATGTACAAGATGGGGACCATAATGTGGACAAAAAAAACAAAATAGGGAACATGATAGGGGACATTTCTACAATACATACATTATTCTTATTTATATAATAGGATGACAACAGCTCTCCAGACCTGCATCCCACCACAAAGACCATCCCAGCCCTGAAGAATGAAATTATCCTTAGTAACGAAGTGAGGGACTTCGTGCCAACCTGTGGTCTCAAGGCATTGACTCTTATAAGAGTCCTGCTCAAGGTGATGGGGTGCAACTGTGGGACCCTATACCAGAGATGATGTCCTACACCCAACTTTCAAAAAGCTGTAAGGGTCTTCAGTAGAGATGGGTAGTCGAGCTGGGCTATCAGACGGTCACCTCTGTAGCTGTAGTGTCATTATTCGTATGGTCCCAATGTGTATATTAAAAAAAAGTGCACCTTTGTTATAATGTACAAGATGGGGACCATAATGTGGACAAAAAAAACAAAATAGGGAACATGATAGGGGACATTTCTACAATACATACATTATTCTTCTCTATATAATAGGATGACAACAGCTCTCCAGACCTGCATCCCACCACAAAGACCATCCCAGCCCTGAAGAATGAAATTATCCTTAGTAACGAAGTGAGGGACTTCGTGCCAACCTGTGGTCTCAAGGCATTGACTCTTATAAGAGTCCTGCTCAAGGTGATGGGGTGCAACTGTGGGACCCTATACCAGAGATGATGTCCTCCACCTAACTTTCAAAAAGCTGTAAGGGTCTTCAGTAGAGATGGGTAGTCGAGCTGGGCTATCAGACGGTCACCTCTGTAGCTGTAGTGTCATTATTCGTATGGTCCCAATGTGTATATTAAAAAAAAGTGCACCTTTGTTATAATGTACAAGATGGGGACCATAATGTGGACAAAAAAAACAAAATAGGGAACATGATAGGGGACATTTCTACAATACATACATTATTCTTCTCTATATAATAGGATGACAACAGCTCTCCAGACCTGCATCCCCTAACAAAGACCATCCCAGCCCTGAAGAATGAAATTATCCTTAGTAACGAAGTGAGGGACTTCGTGCCAACCTGTGGTCTCAAGGCATTGACTCTTATAAGAGTCCTGCTCAAGGTGATGGGGTGCAACTGTGGGACCCTATACCAGAGATGATGTCCTCCACCTAACTTTCAAAAAGCTGTAAGGGTCTTCAGTAGAGATGGGTAGTCGAGCTGGGCTATCAGACGGTCACCTCTGTAGCTGTAGTGTCATTATTCGTATGGTCCCAATGTGTATATTAAAAAAAGGTGCACCTTTGTTATAATGTACAAGATGGGGACCATAATGTGGACAAAAAAAACAAAATAGGGAACATGATAGGGGACATTTCTACAATACATACATTATTCTTATCTATATAATAGGATGACAACAGCTCTCCAGACCTGCATCCCACCACAAAGACCACTCCAGCCCTGAAGAATGAAATCATCCTTAGTGACGAAGTGAGAGACTTCGTGCCAACCTGTGGTCTCAAGGCATTGTCTCTTATAAGAGTCCTGCTCAAGGTGATGGGGTGCAACTGTGGGACCCTATACCAGAGATGATGTCCTACACCCAACTTTCAAAAGCTGTAAGGGTCTTCAGTAGAGATGGGTAGTCGAGCTGGGCTATCAGACGGTCACCTCTGTAGCTGTAGTGTCATTATTCGTATGGTCCCAATGTGTATATTAAAAAAAAGTGCACCTTTGTTATAATGTACATGATGGGGACCATAATGTGGACAAAATAACAAAATAGGGAACATGATAGGGGACATTTCTACAATACATACATTATTCTTATCTATATAATAGGATGACAACAGCTCTCCAGACCTGCATCCCACCACAAAGACCATCCCAGCCCTGAAGAATGAAATTGTCCTTAGTAACGAAGTGAGGGACTTCGTGCCAACCTGTGGTCTCAAGGCATTGACTCTTATAAGAGTCCTGCTCAAGGTGATGGGGTGCAACTGTGGGACCCTATACCAGAGATGATGTCCTCCACCCAACTTTCAAAAAGCTGTAAGGGTCTTCAGTAGAGATGGGTAGTCGAGCTGGGCTATCAGACGGTCACCTCTGTAGCTGTAGTGTCATTATTCGTATGGTCCCAATGTGTATATTAAAAAAAGTGCACCTTTGTTATAATGTACAAGATGGGGACCATAATGTGGACAAAAAAAACGAAATAGGGAACATGATAGGGGACATTTCTACAATACATACATTATTCTTATTTATATAATAGGATGACAACAGCTCTCCAGACCTGCATCCCACCACAAAGACCATCCCAGCCCTGAAGAATGAAATTATCCTTAGTAACGAAGTGAGGGACTTCGTGCCAACCTGTGGTCTCAAGGCATTGACTCTTATAAGAGTCCTGCTCAAGGTGATGGGGTGCAACTGTGGGACCCTATACCAGAGATGATGTCCTACATCCAACTTTCAAAAAGCTGTAAGGGTCTTCAGTAGAGATGGGTAGTCGAGCTGGGCTATCAGACGGTCACCTCTGTAGCTGTAGTGTCATTATTCGTATGGTCCCAATGTGTATATTAAAAAAAAGTGCACCTTTGTTATAATGTACAAGATGGGGACCATAATGTGGACAAAAAAAACAAAATAGGGAACATGATAGGGGACATTTCTACAATACATACATTATTCTTCTCTATATAATAGGATGACAACAGCTCTCCAGACCTGCATCCCACCACAAAGACCATCCCAGCCCTGAAGAATGAAATTATCCTTAGTAACGAAGTGAGGGACTTCGTGCCAACCTGTGGTCTCAAGGCATTGACTCTTATAAGAGTCCTGCTCAAGGTGATGGGGTGCAACTGTGGGACCCTATACCAGAGATGATGTCCTCCACCTAACTTTCAAAAAGCTGTAAGGGTCTTCAGTAGAGATGGGTAGTCGAGCTGGGCTATCAGACGGTCACCTCTGTAGCTGTAGTGTCATTATTCGTATGGTCCCAATGTGTATATTAAAAAAAGGTGCACCTTTGTTATAATGTACAAGATGGGGACCATAATGTGGACAAAAAAAACAAAATAGGGAACATGATAGGGGACATTTCTACAATACATACATTATTCTTATCTATATAATAGGATGACAACAGCTCTCCAGACCTGCATCCCACCACAAAGACCACTCCAGCCCTGAAGAATGAAATTATCCTTAGTAACGAAGTGAGAGACTTCGTGCCAACCTGTGGTCTCAAGGCATTGTCTCTTATAAGAGTCCTGCTCAAGGTGATGGGGTGCAACTGTGGGACCCTATACCAGAGATGATGTCCTACACCCAATTTTCAAAAGCTGTAAGGGTCTTCAGTAGAGATGGGTAGTCGAGCTGGGCTATCAGACGGTCACCTCTGTAGCTGTAGTGTCATTATTTGTATGGTCTTAATGTGTATATTAAAAAAAAGTGCACCTTTGTTATAATGTACATGATGGGGACCATAATGTGGACAAAATAACAAAATAGGGAACATGATAGGGGACATTTCTACAATACATACATTATTCTTATCTATATAATAGGATGACAACAGCTCTCCAGACCTGCATCCCACCACAAAGACTATCCCAGCCCTGAAGAATGAAATTATCCTTAGTAACGAAGTGAGGGACTTCGTGCCAACCTGTGGTCTCAAGGCATTGACTCTTATAAGAGTCCTGCTCAAGGTGATGGGGTGCAACTGTGGGACCCTATACCAGAGATGATGTCCTCCACCCAACTTTCAAAAAGCTGTAAGGGTCTTCAGTAGAGATGGGTAGTCGAGCTGGGCTATCAGACGGTCACCTCTGTAGCTGAAGTGTCATTATTCGTATGGTCCCAATGTGTATATTAAAAAAAAGTGTACCTTTGTTATAATGTACAAGATGGGGACCATAATGTGGACAAAAAAAACAAAATAGGGAACATGATAGGGGACATTTCTACAATACATACATTATTTTTATTTATATAATAGGATGACAACAGCTCTCCAGACCTGCATCCCACCACAAAGACCATCCCAGCCCTGAAGAATGAAATTATCCTTAGTAACGAAGTGAGGGACTTCGTGCCAACCTGTGGTCTCAAGGCATTGACTCTTATAAGAGTCCTGCTCAAGGTGATGGGGTGCAACTGTGGGACCCTATACCAGAGATGATGTCCTACACCCAACTTTCAAAAAGCTGTAAGGGTCTTCAGTAGAGATGGGTAGTCGAGCTGGGCTATCAGACGGTCACCTCTGTAGCTGTAGTGTCATTATTCGTATGGTCCCAATGTGTATATTAAAAAAAAGTGCACCTTTGTTATAATGTACAAGATGGGGACCATAATGTGGACAAAAAAAACAAAATAGGGAACATGATAGGGGACATTTCTACAATACATACATTATTCTTCTCTATATAATAGGATGACAACAGCTCTCCAGACCTGCATCCCACCACAAAGACCATCCCAGCCCTGAAGAATGAAATTATCCTTAGTAACGAAGTGAGGGACTTCGTGCCAACCTGTGGTCTCAAGGCATTGACTCTTATAAGAGTCCTGCTCAAGGTGATGGGGTGCAACTGTGGGACCCTATACCAGAGATGATGTCCTCCACCTAACTTTCAAAAAGCTGTAAGGGTCTTCAGTAGAGATGGGTAGTCGAGCTGGGCTATCAGACGGTCACCTCTGTAGCTGTAGTGTCATTATTCGTATGGTCCCAATGTGTATATTAAAAAAAGGTGCACCTTTGTTATAATGTACAAGATGGGGACCATAATGTGGACAAAAAAAACAAAATAGGGAACATGATAGGGGACATTTCTACAATACATACATTATTCTTATCTATATAATAGGATGACAACAGCTCTCCAGACCTGCATCCCACCACAAAGACCACTCCAGCCCTGAAGAATGAAATCATCCTTAGTGACGAAGTGAGAGACTTCGTGCCAACCTGTGGTCTCAAGGCATTGTCTCTTATAAGAGTCCTGCTCAAGGTGATGGGGTGCAACTGTGGGACCCTATACCAGAGATGATGTCCTACACCCAACTTTCAAAAGCTGTAA
Source organism: Anomaloglossus baeobatrachus (assembly GCF_048569485.1). Lineage (NCBI taxonomy): Eukaryota > Metazoa > Chordata > Amphibia > Anura > Aromobatidae > Anomaloglossus > Anomaloglossus baeobatrachus. The sequence continues at coordinate 81,051,415 of NC_134359.1, read as the reverse complement.
GGGTCTTCAGTAGAGATGGGTAGTCGAGCTGGGCTATCAGACGGTCACCTCTGTAGCTGTAGTGTCATTATTTGTATGGTCTTAATGTGTATATTAAAAAAAAGTGCACCTTTGTTATAATGTACATGATGGGGACCATAATGTGGACAAAATAACAAAATAGGGAACATGATAGGGGACATTTCTACAATACATACATTATTCTTATCTATATAATAGGATGACAACAGCTCTCCAGACCTGCATCCCACCACAAAGACCATCCCAGCCCTGAAGAATGAAATTGTCCTTAGTAACGAAGTGAGGGACTTCGTGCCAACCTGTGGTCTCAAGGCATTGACTCTTATAAGAGTCCTGCTCAAGGTGATGGGGTGCAACTGTGGGACCCTATACCAGAGATGATGTCCTCCACCCAACTTTCAAAAAGCTGTAAGGGTCTTCAGTAGAGATGGGTAGTCGAGCTGGGCTATCAGACGGTCACCTCTGTAGCTGTAGTGTCATTATTCGTATGGTCCCAATGTGTATATTAAAAAAAAGTGCACCTTTGTTATAATGTACAAGATGGGGACCATAATGTGGACAAAAAAAACAAAATAGGGAACATGATAGGGGACATTTCTACAATACATACATTATTCTTATCTATATAATAGGATGACAACAGCTCTCCAGACCTGCATCCCACCACAAAGACCATCCCAGCCCTGAAGAATGAAATTATCCTTAGTAACGAAGTGAGGGACTTCGTGCCAACCTGTGGTCTCAAGGCATTGACTCTTATAAGAGTCCTGCTCAAGGTGATGGGGTGCAACTGTGGGACCCTATACCAGAGATGATGTCCTCCACCCAACTTTCAAAAAGCTGTAAGGGTCTTCAGTAGAGATGGGTAGTCGAGCTGGGCTATCAGACGGTCACCTCTGTAGCTGAAGTGTCATTATTCGTATGGTCCCAATGTGTATATTAAAAAAAAGTGCACCTTTGTTATAATGTACAAGATGGGGACCATAATGTGGACAAAAAAAACAAAATAGGGAACATGATAGGGGACATTTCTACAATACATACATTATTCTTATCTATATAATAGGATGACAACAGCTCTCCAGACCTGCATCCCACCACAAAGACCATCCCAGCCCTGAAGAATGAAATTATACTTAGTAACGAAGTGAGGGACTTCATGCCAACCTGTGGTCTCAAGGCATTGACTCTTATAAGAGTCCTGCTCAAGGTGATGGGGTGCAACTGTGGGACCCTATACCAGAGATGATGTCCTCCACCCAACTTTCAAAAAGCTGTAAGGGTCTTCAGTAGAGATGGGTAGTCGAGCTGGGCTATCAGACGGTCACCTCTGTAGCTGAAGTGTCATTATTCGTCTGGTCCCAATGTGTATATTAAAAAAAAGTGCACCTTTGTTATAATGTACAAGATGGGGACCATAATGTGGACAAAAAAAACAAAATAGGGAACATGATAGGGGACATTTCTACAATACATACATTATTCTTATCTATATAATAGGATGACAACAGCTCTCCAGACCTGCATCCCACCACAAAGACCACTCCAGCCCTGAAGAATGAAATCATCCTTAGTGACGAAGTGATAGACTTCGTGCCAACCTGTGGTCTCAAGGCATTGTCTCTTATAAGAGTCCTGCTCAAGGTGATGGGGTGCAACTGTGGGACCCTATACCAGAGATGATGTCCTAAACCCAACTTTCAAAAGCTGTAAGGGTCTTCAGTAGAGATGGGTAGTCGAGCTGGGCTATCAGACGGTCACCTCTGTAGCTGTAGTGTCATTATTCGTATGGTCCCAATGTGTATATTAAAAAAAGTGCACCTTTGTTATAATGTACAAGATGGGGACCATAATGTGGACAAAAAAAACAAAATAGGGAACATGATAGGGGACATTTCTACAATACATACATTATTCTTATCTATATAATAGGATGACAACAGCTCTCCAGACCTGCATCCCACCACAAAGACCATCCCAGCCCTGAAGAATGAAATTATCCTTAGTAACGAAGTGAGGGACTTCGTGCCAACCTGTGGTCTCAAGGCATTGACTCTTATAAGAGTCCTGCTCAAGGTGATGGGGTGCAACTGTGGGACCCTATACCAGAGATGATGTCCTCCACCTAACTTTCAAAAAGCTGTAAGGGTCTTCAGTAGAGATGGGTAGTCGAGCTGGGCTATCAGACGGTCACCTCTGTAGCTGTAGTGTCATTATTCGTATGGTCCCAATGTGTATATTAAAAAAAGGTGCACCTTTGTTATAATGTACAAGATGGGGACCATAATGTGGACAAAAAAAACAAAATAGGGAACATGATAGGGGACATTTCTACAATACATACATTATTCTTATCTATATAATAGGATGACAACAGCTCTCCAGACCTGCATCCCACCACAAAGACCACTCCAGCCCTGAAGAATGAAATCATCCTTAGTGACGAAGTGAGAGACTTCGTGCCAACCTGTGGTCTCAAGGCATTGTCTCTTATAAGAGTCCTGCTCAAGGTGATGGAGTGCAACTGTGGGACCCTATACCAGAGATGATGTCCTACACCCAACTTTCAAAAGCTGTAAGGGTCTTCAGTAGAGATGGGTAGTCGAGCTGGGCTATCAGACGGTCACCTCTGCAGCTGTAGTGTCATTATTTGTATGGTCTTAATGTGTATATTAAAAAAAAGTGCACCTTTGTTATAATGTACATGATGGGGACCATAATGTGGACAAAATAACAAAATAGGGAACATGATAGGGGACATTTCTACAATACATACATTATTCTTATCTATATAATAGGATGACAACAGCTCTCCAGACCTGCATCCCACCACAAAGACCATCCCAGCCCTGAAGAATGAAATTATCCTTAGTAACGAAGTGAGGGACTTCGTGCCAACCTGTGGTCTCAAGGCATTGACTCTTATAAGAGTCCTGCTCAAGGTGATGGGGTGCAACTGTGGGACCCTATACCAGAGATGATGTCCTCCACCCAACTTTCAAAAAGCTGTAAGGGTCTTCAGTAGAGATGGGTAGTCGAGCTGGGCTATCAGACGGTCACCTCTGTAGCTGAAGTGTCATTATTCGTATGGTCCCAATGTGTATATTAAAAAAAAGTGCACCTTTGTTATAATGTACAAGATGGGGACCATAATGTGGACAAAAAAAACAAAATAGGGAACATGATAGGGGACATTTCTACAATACATACATTATTCTTATCTATATAATAGGATGACAACAGCTCTCCAGACCTGCATCCCACCACAAAGACCATCCCAGCCCTGAAGAATGAAATTATCCTTAGTAACGAAGTGAGGGACTTCGTGCCAACCTGTGGTCTCAAGGCATTGACTCTTATAAGAGTCCTGCTCAAGGTGATGGGGTGCAACTGTGGGACCCTATACCAGAGATGATGTCCTCCACCCAACTTTCAAAAAGCTGTAAGGGTCTTCAGTAGAGATGGGTAGTCGAGCTGGGCTATCAGACGGTCACCTCTGTAGCTGAAGTGTCATTATTCGTCTGGTCCCAATGTGTATATTAAAAAAAAGTGCACCTTTGTTATAATGTACAAGATGGGGACCATAATGTGGACAAAAAAAACAAAATAGGGAACATGATAGGGGACATTTCTACAATACATACATTATTCTTATCTATATAATAGGATGACAACAGCTCTCCAGACCTGCATCCCACCACAAAGACCACTCCAGCCCTGAAGAATGAAATCATCCTTAGTGACGAAGTGAGAGACTTCGTGCCAACCTGTGGTCTCAAGGCATTGTCTCTTATAAGAGTCCTGCTCAAGGTGATGGGGTGCAACTGTGGGACCCTATACCAGAGATGATGTCCTCCACCTAACTTTCAAAAAGCTGTAAGGGTCTTCAGTAGAGATGGGTAGTCGAGCTGGGCTATCAGACGGTCACCTCTGTAGCTGTAGTGTCATTATTCGTATGGTCCCAATGTGTATATTAAAAAAAGGTGCACCTTTGTTATAATGTACAAGATGGGGACCATAATGTGGACAAAAAAAACAAAATAGGGAACATGATAGGGGACATTTCTACAATACATACATTATTCTTCTCTATATAATAGGATGACAACAGCTCTCCAGACCTGCATCCCACCACAAAGACCATCCCAGCCCTGAAGAATGAAATTATCCTTAGTAACGAAGTGAGGGACTTCGTGCCAACCTGTGGTCTCAAGGCATTGACTCTTATAAGAGTCCTGCTCAAGGTGATGGGGTGCAACTGTGGGACCCTATACCAGAGATGATGTCCTCCACCTAACTTTCAAAAAGCTGTAAGGGTCTTCAGTAGAGATGGGTAGTCGAGCTGGGCTATCAGACGGTCACCTCTGTAGCTGTAGTGTCATTATTCGTATGGTCCCAATGTGTATATTAAAAAAAAGTGCACCTTTGTTATAATGTACAAGATGGGGACCATAATGTGGACAAAAAAAACAAAATAGGGAACATGATAGGGGACATTTCTACAATACATACATTATTCTTCTCTATATAATAGGATGACAACAGCTCTCCAGACCTGCATCCCACCACAAAGACCATCCCAGCCCTGAAGAATGAAATTATCCTTAGTAACGAAGTGAGGGACTTCGTGCCAACCTGTGGTCTCAAGGCATTGACTCTTATAAGAGTCCTGCTCAAGGTGATGGGGTGCAACTGTGGGACCCTATACCAGAGATGATGTCCTCCACCTAACTTTCAAAAAGCTGTAAGGGTCTTCAGTAGAGATGGGTAGTCGAGCTGGGCTATCAGACGGTCACCTCTGTAGCTGTAGTGTCATTATTCGTATGGTCCCAATGTGTATATTAAAAAAAGGTGCACCTTTGTTATAATGTACAAGATGGGGACCATAATGTGGACAAAAAAAACAAAATAGGGAACATGATAGGGGACATTTCTACAATACATACATTATTCTTATCTATATAATAGGATGACAACAGCTCTCCAGACCTGCATCCCACCACAAAGACCACTCCAGCCCTGAAGAATGAAATCATCCTTAGTGACGAAGTGAGAGACTTCGTGCCAACCTGTGGTCTCAAGGCATTGTCTCTTATAAGAGTCCTGCTCAAGGTGATGGGGTGCAACTGTGGGACCCTATACCAGAGATGATGTCCTACACCCAACTTTCAAAAGCTGTAAGGGTCTTCAGTAGAGATGGGTAGTCGAGCTGGGCTATCAGACGGTCACCTCTGTAGCTGTAGTGTCATTATTTGTATGGTCTTAATGTGTATATTAAAAAAAAGTGCACCTTTGTTATAATGTACATGATGGGGACCATAATGTGGACAAAATAACAAAATAGGGAACATGATAGGGGACATTTCTACAATACATACATTATTCTTATCTATATAATAGGATGACAACAGCTCTCCAGACCTGCATCCCACCACAAAGACCATCCCAGCCCTGAAGAATGAAATTGTCCTTAGTAACGAAGTGAGGGACTTCGTGCCAACCTGTGGTCTCAAGGCATTGACTCTTATAAGAGTCCTGCTCAAGGTGATGGGGTGCAACTGTGGGACCCTATACCAGAGATGATGTCCTCCACCCAACTTTCAAAAAGCTGTAAGGGTCTTCAGTAGAGATGGGTAGTCGAGCTGGGCTATCAGACGGTCACCTCTGTAGCTGTAGTGTCATTATTCGTATGGTCCCAATGTGTATATTAAAAAAAGTGCACCTTTGTTATAATGTACAAGATGGGGACCATAATGTGGACAAAAAAAACAAAATAGGGAACATGATAGGGGACATTTCTACAATACATACATTATTCTTATTTATATAATAGGATGACAACAGCTCTCCAGACCTGCATCCCACCACAAAGACCATCCCAGCCCTGAAGAATGAAATTATCCTTAGTAACGAAGTGAGGGACTTCGTGCCAACCTGTGGTCTCAAGGCATTGACTCTTATAAGAGTCCTGCTCAAGGTGATGGGGTGCAACTGTGGGACCCTATACCAGAGATGATGTCCTACACCCAACTTTCAAAAAGCTGTAAGGGTCTTCAGTAGAGATGGGTAGTCGAGCTGGGCTATCAGACGGTCACCTCTGTAGCTGTAGTGTCATTATTCGTATGGTCCCAATGTGTATATTAAAAAAAAGTGCACCTTTGTTATAATGTACAAGATGGGGACCATAATGTGGACAAAAAAAACAAAATAGGGAACATGATAGGGGACATTTCTACAATACATACATTATTCTTCTCTATATAATAGGATGACAACAGCTCTCCAGACCTGCATCCCACCACAAAGACCATCCCAGCCCTGAAGAATGAAATTATCCTTAGTAACGAAGTGAGGGACTTCGTGCCAACCTGTGGTCTCAAGGCATTGACTCTTATAAGAGTCCTGCTCAAGGTGATGGGGTGCAACTGTGGGACCCTATACCAGAGATGATGTCCTCCACCTAACTTTCAAAAAGCTGTAAGGGTCTTCAGTAGAGATGGGTAGTCGAGCTGGGCTATCAGACGGTCACCTCTGTAGCTGTAGTGTCATTATTCGTATGGTCCCAATGTGTATATTAAAAAAAGGTGCACCTTTGTTATAATGTACAAGATGGGGACCATAATGTGGACAAAAAAAACAAAATAGGGAACATGATAGGGGACATTTCTACAATACATACATTATTCTTATCTATATAATAGGATGACAACAGCTCTCCAGACCTGCATCCCACCACAAAGACCACTCCAGCCCTGAAGAATGAAATTATCCTTAGTAACGAAGTGAGAGACTTCGTGCCAACCTGTGGTCTCAAGGCATTGTCTCTTATAAGAGTCCTGCTCAAGGTGATGGGGTGCAACTGTGGGACCCTATACCAGAGATGATGTCCTACACCCAACTTTCAAAAGCTGTAAGGGTCTTCAGTAGAGATGGGTAGTCGAGCTGGGCTATCAGACGGTCACCTCTGTAGCTGTAGTGTCATTATTTGTATGGTCTTAATGTGTATATTAAAAAAAAGTGCACCTTTGTTATAATGTACATGATGGGGACCATAATGTGGACAAAATAACAAAATAGGGAACATGATAGGGGACATTTCTACAATACATACATTATTCTTATCTATATAATAGGATGACAACAGCTCTCCAGACCTGCATCCCACCACAAAGACTATCCCAGCCCTGAAGAATGAAATTATCCTTAGTAACGAAGTGAGGGACTTCGTGCCAACCTGTGGTCTCAAGGCATTGACTCTTATAAGAGTCCTGCTCAAGGTGATGGGGTGCAACTGTGGGACCCTATACCAGAGATGATGTCCTCCACCCAACTTTCAAAAAGCTGTAAGGGTCTTCAGTAGAGATGGGTAGTCGAGCTGGGCTATCAGACGGTCACCTCTGTAGCTGAAGTGTCATTATTCGTATGGTCCCAATGTGTATATTAAAAAAAAGTGTACCTTTGTTATAATGTACAAGATGGGGACCATAATGTGGACAAAAAAAACAAAATAGGGAACATGATAGGGGACATTTCTACAATACATACATTATTCTTATTTATATAATAGGATGACAACAGCTCTCCAGACCTGCATCCCACCACAAAGACCATCCCAGCCCTGAAGAATGAAATTATCCTTAGTAACGAAGTGAGGGACTTCGTGCCAACCTGTGGTCTCAAGGCATTGACTCTTATAAGAGTCCTGCTCAAGGTGATGGGGTGCAACTGTGGGACCCTATACCAGAGATGATGTCCTACACCCAACTTTCAAAAAGCTGTAAGGGTCTTCAGTAGAGATGGGTAGTCGAGCTGGGCTATCAGACGGTCACCTCTGTAGCTGTAGTGTCATTATTCGTATGGTCCCAATGTGTATATTAAAAAAAAGTGCACCTTTGTTATAATGTACAAGATGGGGACCATAATGTGGACAAAAAAAACAAAATAGGGAACATGATAGGGGACATTTCTACAATACATACATTATTCTTCTCTATATAATAGGATGACAACAGCTCTCCAGACCTGCATCCCACCACAAAGACCATCCCAGCCCTGAAGAATGAAATTATCCTTAGTAACGAAGTGAGGGACTTCGTGCCAACCTGTGGTCTCAAGGCATTGACTCTTATAAGAGTCCTGCTCAAGGTGATGGGGTGCAACTGTGGGACCCTATACCAGAGATGATGTCCTCCACCTAACTTTCAAAAAGCTGTAAGGGTCTTCAGTAGAGATGGGTAGTCGAGCTGGGCTATCAGACGGTCACCTCTGTAGCTGTAGTGTCATTATTCGTATGGTCCCAATGTGTATATTAAAAAAAGGTGCACCTTTGTTATAATGTACAAGATGGGGACCATAATGTGGACAAAAAAAACAAAATAGGGAACATGATAGGGGACATTTCTACAATACATACATTATTCTTATCTATATAATAGGATGACAACAGCTCTCCAGACCTGCATCCCACCACAAAGACCACTCCAGCCCTGAAGAATGAAATCATCCTTAGTGACGAAGTGAGAGACTTCGTGCCAACCTGTGGTCTCAAGGCATTGTCTCTTATAAGAGTCCTGCTCAAGGTGATGGGGTGCAACTGTGGGACCCTATACCAGAGATGATGTCCTACACCCAACTTTCAAAAGCTGTAAGGGTCTTCAGTAGAGATGGGTAGTCGAGCTGGGCTATCAGACGGTCACCTCTGTAGCTGTAGTGTCATTATTTGTATGGTCTTAATGTGTATATTAAAAAAAAGTGCACCTTTGTTATAATGTACATGATGGGGACCATAATGTGGACAAAATAACAAAATAGGGAACATGATAGGGGACATTTCTACAATACATACATTATTCTTATCTATATAATAGGATGACAACAGCTCTCCAGACCTGCATCCCACCACAAAGACCATCCCAGCCCTGAAGAATGAAATTGTCCTTAGTAACGAAGTGAGGGACTTCGTGCCAACCTGTGGTCTCAAGGCATTGACTCTTATAAGAGTCCTGCTCAAGGTGATGGGGTGCAACTGTGGGACCCTATACCAGAGATGATGTCCTCCACCCAACTTTCAAAAAGCTGTAAGGGTCTTCAGTAGAGATGGGTAGTCGAGCTGGGCTATCAGACGGTCACCTCTGTAGCTGAAGTGTCATTATTCGTATGGTCCCAATGTGTATATTAAAAAAAAGTGCACCTTTGTTATAATGTACAAGATGGGGACCATAATGTGGACAAAAAAAACAAAATAGGGAACATGATAGGTGACATTTCTACAATACATACATTATTCTTATCTATATAATAGGATGACAACAGCTCTCCAGACCTGCATCCCACCACAAAGACCATCCCAGCCCTGAAGAATGAAATTATACTTAGTAACGAAGTGAGGGACTTCATGCCAACCTGTGGTCTCAAGGCATTGACTCTTATAAGAGTCCTGCTCAAGGTGATGGGGTGCAACTGTGGGACCCTATACCAGAGATGATGTCCTCCACCCAACTTTCAAAAAGCTGTAAGGGTCTTCAGTAGAGATGGGTAGTCGAGCTGGGCTATCAGACGGTCACCTCTGTAGCTGAAGTGTCATTATTCGTCTGGTCCCAATGTGTATATTAAAAAAAAGTGCACCTTTGTTATAATGTACAAGATGGGGACCATAATGTGGACAAAAAAAACAAAATAGGGAACATGATAGGGGACATTTCTACAATACATACATTATTCTTATCTATATAATAGGATGACAACAGCTCTCCAGACCTGCATCCCACCACAAAGACCACTCCAGCCCTGAAGAATGAAATCATCCTTAGTGACGAAGTGATAGACTTCGTGCCAACCTGTGGTCTCAAGGCATTGTCTCTTATAAGAGTCCTGCTCAAGGTGATGGGGTGCAACTGTGGGACCCTATACCAGAGATGATGTCCTAAACCCAACTTTCAAAAGCTGTAAGGGTCTTCAGTAGAGATGGGTAGTCGAGCTGGGCTATCAGACGGTCACCTCTGTAGCTGTAGTGTCATTATTCGTATGGTCCCAATGTGTATATTAAAAAAAGTGCACCTTTGTTATAATGTACAAGATGGGGACCATAATGTGGACAAAAAAAACAAAATAGGGAACATGATAGGGGACATTTCTACAATACATACATTATTCTTATCTATATAATAGGATGACAACAGCTCTCCAGACCTGCATCCCACCACAAAGACCATCCCAGCCCTGAAGAATGAAATTATCCTTAGTAACGAAGTGAGGGACTTCGTGCCAACCTGTGGTCTCAAGGCATTGACTCTTATAAGAGTCCTGCTCAAGGTGATGGGGTGCAACTGTGGGACCCTATACCAGAGATGATGTCCTCCACCTAACTTTCAAAAAGCTGTAAGGGTCTTCAGTAGAGATGGGTAGTCGAGCTGGGCTATCAGACGGTCACCTCTGTAGCTGTAGTGTCATTATTCGTATGGTCCCAATGTGTATATTAAAAAAAGGTGCACCTTTGTTATAATGTACAAGATGGGGACCATAATGTGGACAAAAAAAACAAAATAGGGAACATGATAGGGGACATTTCTACAATACATACATTATTCTTATCTATATAATAGGATGACAACAGCTCTCCAGACCTGCATCCCACCACAAAGACCACTCCAGCCCTGAAGAATGAAATCATCCTTAGTGACGAAGTGAGAGACTTCGTGCCAACCTGTGGTCTCAAGGCATTGTCTCTTATAAGAGTCCTGCTCAAGGTGATGGAGTGCAACTGTGGGACCCTATACCAGAGATGATGTCCTACACCCAACTTTCAAAAGCTGTAAGGGTCTTCAGTAGAGATGGGTAGTCGAGCTGGGCTATCAGACGGTCACCTCTGCAGCTGTAGTGTCATTATTTGTATGGTCTTAATGTGTATATTAAAAAAAAGTGCACCTTTGTTATAATGTACATGATGGGGACCATAATGTGGACAAAATAACAAAATAGGGAACATGATAGGGGACATTTCTACAATACATACATTATTCTTATCTATATAATAGGATGACAACAGCTCTCCAGACCTGCATCCCACCACAAAGACCATCCCAGCCCTGAAGAATGAAATTATCCTTAGTAACGAAGTGAGGGACTTCGTGCCAACCTGTGGTCTCAAGGCATTGACTCTTATAAGAGTCCTGCTCAAGGTGATGGGGTGCAACTGTGGGACCCTATACCAGAGATGATGTCCTCCACCCAACTTTCAAAAAGCTGTAAGGGTCTTCAGTAGAGATGGGTAGTCGAGCTGGGCTATCAGACGGTCACCTCTGTAGCTGAAGTGTCATTATTCGTATGGTCCCAATGTGTATATTAAAAAAAAGTGCACCTTTGTTATAATGTACAAGATGGGGACCATAATGTGGACAAAAAAAACAAAATAGGGAACATGATAGGGGACATTTCTACAATACATACATTATTCTTATCTATATAATAGGATGACAACAGCTCTCCAGACCTGCATCCCACCACAAAGACCATCCCAGCCCTGAAGAATGAAATTATCCTTAGTAACGAAGTGAGGGACTTCGTGCCAACCTGTGGTCTCAAGGCATTGACTCTTATAAGAGTCCTGCTCAAGGTGATGGGGTGCAACTGTGGGACCCTATACCAGAGATGATGTCCTCCACCCAACTTTCAAAAAGCTGTAAGGGTCTTCAGTAGAGATGGGTAGTCGAGCTGGGCTATCAGACGGTCACCTCTGTAGCTGAAGTGTCATTATTCGTCTGGTCCCAATGTGTATATTAAAAAAAAGTGCACCTTTGTTATAATGTACAAGATGGGGACCATAATGTGGACAAAAAAAACAAAATAGGGAACATGATAGGGGACATTTCTACAATACATACATTATTCTTATCTATATAATAGGATGACAACAGCTCTCCAGACCTGCATCCCACCACAAAGACCACTCCAGCCCTGAAGAATGAAATCATCCTTAGTGACGAAGTGAGAGACTTCGTGCCAACCTGTGGTCTCAAGGCATTGTCTCTTATAAGAGTCCTGCTCAAGGTGATGGGGTGCAACTGTGGGACCCTATACCAGAGATGATGTCCTCCACCTAACTTTCAAAAAGCTGTAAGGGTCTTCAGTAGAGATGGGTAGTCGAGCTGGGCTATCAGACGGTCACCTCTGTAGCTGTAGTGTCATTATTCGTATGGTCCCAATGTGTATATTAAAAAAAGGTGCACCTTTGTTATAATGTACAAGATGGGGACCATAATGTGGACAAAAAAAACAAAATAGGGAACATGATAGGGGACATTTCTACAATACATACATTATTCTTATCTATATAATAGGATGACAACAGCTCTCCAGACCTGCATCCCACCACAAAGACCACTCCAGCCCTGAAGAATGAAATCATCCTTAGTGACGAAGTGAGAGACTTCGTGCCAACCTGTGGTCTCAAGGCATTGTCTCTTATAAGAGTCCTGCTCAAGGTGATGGGGTGCAACTGTGGGACCCTATACCAGAGATGATGTCCTACACCCAACTTTCAAAAGCTGTAAGGGTCTTCAGTAGAGATGGGTAGTCGAGCTGGGCTATCAGACGGTCACCTCTGTAGCTGTAGTGTCATTATTTGTATGGTCTTAATGTGTATATTAAAAAAAAGTGCACCTTTGTTATAATGTACATGATGGGGACCATAATGTGGACAAAATAACAAAATAGGGAACATGATAGGGGACATTTCTACAATACATACATTATTCTTATCTATATAATAGGATGACAACAGCTCTCCAGACCTGCATCCCACCACAAAGACCATCCCAGCCCTGAAGAATGAAATTATCCTTAGTAACGAAGTGAGGGACTTCGTGCCAACCTGTGGTCTCAAGGCATTGACTCTTATAAGAGTCCTGCTCAAGGTGATGGGGTGCAACTGTGGGACCCTATACCAGAGATGATGTCTTCCAACCAACTTTCAAAAAGCTGTAAGGGTCTTCAGTAGAGATGGGTAGTCGAGCTGGGCTATCAGACGGTCACCTCTGTAGCTGTAGTGTCATTATTCGTATGGTCCCAATGTGTATATTAAAAAAAGGTGCACCTTTGTTATAATGTACAAGATGGGGACCATAATGTGGACAAAAAAAACAAAATAGGGAACATGATAGGGGACATTTCTACAATACATACATTATTCTTATCTATATAATAGGATGACAACAGCTCTCCAGACCTGCATCCCACCACAAAGACCACTCCAGCCCTGAAGAATGAAATCATCCTTAGTGACGAAGTGAGAGACTTCGTGCCAACCTGTGGTCTCAAGGCATTGTCTCTTATAAGAGTCCTGCTCAAGGTGATGGGGTGCAACTGTGGGACCCTATACCAGAGATGATGTCCTACACCCAACTTTCAAAAGCTGTAAGGGTCTTCAGTAGAGATGGGTAGTCGAGCTGGGCTATCAGACGGTCACCTCTGTAGCTGAAGTGTCATTATTCGTATGGTCCCAATGTGTATATTAAAAAAAAGTGCACCTTTGTTATAATGTACAAGATGGGGACCATAATGTGGACAAAAAAAACAAAATAGGGAACATGATAGGGGACATTTCTACAATACATACATTATTCTTATCTATATAATAGGATGACAACAGCTCTCCAGACCTGCATCCCACCACAAAGACCATCCCAGCCCTGAAGAATGAAATTATCCTTAGTAACGAAGTGAGGGACTTCGTGCCAACCTGTGGTCTCAAGGCATTGACTCTTATAAGAGTCCTGCTCAAGGTGATGGGGTGCAACTGTGGGACCCTATACCAGAGATGATGTCCTCCACCCAACTTTCAAAAAGCTGTAAGGGTCTTCAGTAGAGATGGGTAGTCGAGCTGGGCTATCAGACGGTCACCTCTGTAGCTGTAGTGTCATTATTCGTATGGTCCCAATGTGTATATTAAAAAAAGGTGCACCTTTGTTATAATATACAAGATGGGGACCATAATGTGGACAAAAAAAACAAAATAGGGAACATGATAGGGGACATTTCTACAATACATACATTATTCTTATCTATATAATAGGATGACAACAGCTCTCCAGACCTGCATCCCACCACAAAGACCACTCCAGCCCTGAAGAATGAAATCATCCTTAGTGACGAAGTGAGAGACTTCGTGCAACCTGTGGTCTCAAGGCATTGTCTCTTATAAGAGTCCTGCTCAAGGTGATGGGGTGCAACTGTGGGACCCTATACCAGAGATGATGTCCTACACCCAACTTTCAAAAGCTGTAAGGGTCTTCAGTAGAGATGGGTAGTCGAGCTGGGCTATCAGACGGTCACCTCTGCAGCTGTAGTGTCATTATTTGTATGGTCTTAATGTGTATATTAAAAAAAAGTGCACCTTTGTTATAATGTACATGATGTAGACCATAATGTGGACAAAATAACAAAATAGGGAACATGATAGGGGACATTTCTACAATACATACATTATTCTTATCTATATAATAGGATGACAACAGCTCTCCAGACCTGCATCCCACCACAAAGACCATCCCAGCCCTGAAGAATGAAATTATCCTTAGTAAGGAAGTGAGGGACTTCGTGCCAACCTGTGGTCTCAAGGCATTGACTCTTATAAGAGTCCTGCTCAAGGTGATGGGGTGCAACTGTGGGACCCTATACCAGAGATGATGTCCTCCACCCAACTTTCAAAAAGCTGTAAGGGTCTTCAGTAGAGATGGGTAGTCGAGCTGGGCTATCAGACGGTCACCTCTGTAGCTGAAGTGTCATTATTCGTATAGTCCCATTGTGTATATTAAAAAAAGGTGCACCTTTGTTATAATAAACAAGATGGGGACCATAAAGTGGACAAAAAAAACAAAATGGGGAACATGATAGGGGACATTTCTACAATACATACATTATTCTTATCTATATAATAGGATGACAACAGCTCTCCAGACCTGCATCCCACCACAAAGACCACTCCAGCCCTGAAGAATGAAATCATCCTTAGTGACGAAGTGAGAGACTTCGTGCCAACCTGTGGTCTCAAGGCATTGTCTCTTATAAGAGTCCTGCTCAAGGTGATGGGGTGCAACTGTGGGACCCTATACCAGAGATGATGTCCTACACCCAACTTTCAAAAGCTGTAAGGGTCTTCAGTAGAGATGGGTAGTCGAGCTGGGCTATCAGACGGTCACCTCTGTAGCTGAAGTGTCATTGTTCGTATGGTCCCAATGTGTATATTAAAAAAAAGTGCACCTTTGTTATAATGTACAAGATGGGGACCATAATGTGGACAAAAAAAACAAAATAGGGAACATGATAGGGGATATTTCTACAATACATACATTATTCTTATTTATATAATAGGATTACAACAGCTCTCCAGACCTGCATCCCACCAAAAAGACCATCCCAGCCCTGAAGAATGAAATTATCCTTAGTAACGAAGTGAGGGACTTCGTGCCAACCTGTGGTCTCAAGGCATTGACTCTTATAAGAGTCCTGCTCAAGGTGATGGGGTGCAACTGTGGGACCCTATACCAGAGATGATGTCCTCCACCCAACTTTCAAAAAGCTGTAAGGGTCTTCAGTAGAGATGGGTAGTCGAGCTGGGCTATCAGACGGTCACCTCTGTAGCTGTAGTGTCATTATTCGTATGGTCCCAATGTGTATATTAAAAAAAAGTGCACCTTTGTTATAATGTACAAGATGGGGACCATAATGTGGACAAAAAAAACAAAATAGGGAACATGATAGGGGACATTTCTACAATACATACATTATTCTTATCTATATAATAGGATGACAACAGCTCTCCAGACCTGCATCCCACCACAAAGACCATCCCAGCCCTGAAGAATGAAATTATCCTTAGTAACGAAGTGAGGGACTTCGTGCCAACCTGTGGTCTCAAGGCATTGACTCTTATAAGAGTCCTGCTCAAGGTGATGGGGTGCAACTGTGGGACCCTATACCAGAGATGATGTCCTCCACCTAACTTTCAAAAAGCTGTAAGGGTCTTCAGTAGAGATGGGTAGTCGAGCTGGGCTATCAGACGGTCACCTCTGCAGCTGTAGTGTCATTATTTGTATGGTCTTAATGTGTATATTAAAAAAAAGTGCACCTTTGTTATAATGTACATGATGGGGACCATAATGTGGACAAAATAACAAAATAGGGAACATGATAGGGGACATTTCTACAATACATACATTATTCTTATCTATATAATAGGATGACAACAGCTCTCCAGACCTGCATCCCACCACAAAGACCATCCCAGCCCTGAAGAATGAAATTATCCTTAGTAACGAAGTGAGGGACTTCGTGCCAACCTGTGGTCTCAAGGCATTGACTCTTATAAGAGTCCTGCTCAAGGTGATGGGGTGCAACTGTGGGACCCTATACCAGAGATGATGTCCTCCACCCAACTTTCAAAAAGCTGTAAGGGTCTTCAGTAGAGATGGGTAGTCGAGCTGGGCTATCAGACGGTCACCTCTGTAGCTGAAGTGTCATTATTCGTCTGGTCCCAATGTGTATATTAAAAAAAAGTGCACCTTTGTTATAATGTACAAGATGGGGACCATAATGTGGACAAAAAAAACAAAATAGGGAACATGATAGGGGACATTTCTACAATACATACATTATTCTTATCTATATAATAGGATGACAACAGCTCTCCAGACCTGCATCCCACCACAAAGACCATCCCAGCCCTGAAGAATGAAATTATCCTTAGTGACGAAGTGAGGGACTTCGTGCCAACCTGTGGTCTCAAGGCATTGTCTCTTATAAGAGTTCTGCTCAAGGTGATGGGGTGCAACTGTGGGACCCTATACCAGAGATGATGTCCTACACCCAACTTTCAAAAGCTGTAAGGGTCTTCAGTAGAGATGGGTAGTCGAGCTGGGCTATCAGACGGTCACCTCTGTAGCTGTAGTGTCATTATTTGTATGGTCTTAATGTGTATATTAAAAAAAAGTGCACCTTTGTTATAATGTACATGATGGGGACCATAATGTGGACAAAATAACAAAATAGGGAACATGATAGGGGTCATTTCTACAATACATACATTATTCTTATCTATATAATAGGATGACAACAGCTCTCCAGACCTGCATCCCACCACAAAGACCATCCCAGCCCTGAAGAATGAAATTATCCTTAGTAACGAAGTGAGGGACTTCGTGCCAACCTGTGGTCTCAAGGCATTGACTCTTATAAGAGTCCTGCTCAAGGTGATGGGGTGCAACTGTGGGACCCTATACCAGAGATGATGTCCTCCACCCAACTTTCAAAAAACTGTAAGGGTCTTCAGTAGAGATGGGTAGTCGAGCTGGGCTATCAGACGGTCACCTCTGTAGCTGAAGTGTCACTATTCGTATGTTATTATAGTTATTATAACCATGAAACTTCCAAAAGACAAGGAAAACGAAAAGTCTGTGTATAACTTTGACATGGAAAAATGATTTTACATATGTTAGTGGTTGTTTCAGTTTTCAATCTTCATTTCTTCATTCACTTTAGTCCCTCTACAGTTTGCCTGATCAAAGTTTTAGATATTTTAGTGGGAGTGACTCTCCCTGTAATACAGGCTGGATGTGAGCTCAGAGTTTCTCTCCCTGTAATACAGGCTGGATGTGAGCTCAGAGTTTCTCTCCCTGTAATACAGGCTGGAATTGAGCTCTGTGTGTAGATAGGATGCTGCTGTTTTCATTTCATATATCAGCACATATTCCAACCTGTGCTTATTTATATTTCATGTGCTTTCCTTTTTATCTATAGGTTGTCGGCTCTGCGTCAAACTTTAGATACTTTCTCCCCTCTCCTTTGCAGGGCTGAGTACAACCGCTCCTCCTGCTACTTCTAACTCAGAGCGAAGGGAAAGGATAACAGCCAACTATCAGGAGCTCATTTGACTGATTTGAAATATTTTTGCAAAAGCACTGAGCGACATAAAGATCTTATAGGCTTTGCATCAGGAAAATGATCGAATTTTATATTTTAATGAATACTTTTAGGAAATAAATGAACAATATTTTTTTTTAGACAAACTGCATTTAAAGGGAAGCTCTGGTGAACAAAAACAATACTTTTCCATTTTAATTATTTTTTTAAAAAATATCCTTTAGAATTTCAAATAATTTTAATTCGTTTTTAAAAATATCCTTCAGAATTTTCTAACCTTGCTGTTCGCTAATCTGCCCAAATCTATCAGCAAAGAGAAAATATTCCCAGGAATGTAAGTACCACAAGATAAAGTGAAATAGTAATAAAGAAGGGCTTGATCTACATCTTAGGCCTCTGTCACACGTACGTTAAAATCACGCATGTGCTGCGAGACACGTATTTCCCCTGCGTGTTGCGTGTGGTAAGTACGTGTCTCCGGTACATGCGGCCCACATGTGTTCTCTGTGTGCTATCCGCGATAACACACGGAGAACTGGTAATTTGAATACTCACGTGGTCCTTGCTGCTGTCCCGGGTACTGATCTTCGGCTCCAGCCCCGCCCACTCCCCGCTGATGCTGCTTCCGGCCGAGCGGAGGGGCGGAGATTAGCGCCCATTACAGCACGCCCACCTCGTTAACACGCTCATAATGAGCGGCGGCCGGCAGCAACTGTTTGCAGCGGAAGATTCTGCAGGGCTGGTGGAGGTGAGTATGTGTTTTTTTATTTTAAAATAATGACACATTTTTCTCCGGCGCGTGTCAAATGGGACCGCATCCACACTACATCCGTGTGGTACAGGTGTGGGCTGTGTGACACCCGTGCTGCCGGAGAGAAACGGACATGTCGGCATGAGGAACCCACGGACACACGTAAGTACGGAATGGGCACACGTTCCGATCCAAAATACTTACATGTGTCCAAACCATTAGGAATCCATAGGTCCACGTGTGTACGTGTCTCCGGTATGTGAGAAAACTGCAAAACACGTACCAGAGGCACGTACATGTGACAGAGGCCTTAGAGGAAAAGCTGATTTTTACATGGGATTGGAATATCTGAACTGAAACGTCTACCCATGAAAGACGAGTATAATTCACTTTAATCCTTCCGTTAAGACATTCACTCGTTTAATCTTGGGACAACTGATTCTTTAACACTCTACATTTTTTTCATAGTATGTTATTTTTATTTCTTTTTGATATGTGACACCCTGGGCAAGCCAGGGGTCACAGGACACAACAACACCCGCACCCCACACCTCAGGTAGTGACACCAAAGCTAACCTACAAATCCTTGTTGCCTTCCTCCAGAGACTGATGATGCACACCAGGGGGTGGGCCAGGCGGTAGGCTCCGCCCACCGAGGAGATCACAGCTCTGGAGGCGGGAAAACCAGGCAGATAAGGAAAGGGAGAGGAAGTGTGAGGAGCTAAGTGAAGGAGTAAACAGCGAAGTGAAAGTAGAAGGAAGGAAAGTGGTAAGGGAGGAAAGCGAGAGTGGTGACAAGAAGGAAGACAAGCCTGAAGGGTCCAGCTTTGTGTAGGGCCAGATCAGCAAGGTCAGCGACGGCGGTGACCGTCTGGAGTGGGACCGTTCGGAAGTTCCTGGAAGGACCCCGTTGGCTGTGTGCCCGGTGGTCTGGAGCAGTGTTCCGAAGGACAGTCAGCACCAGGACAGGGGCCTTTCGGACCCCGGCAGGGCTAGGAGTCGTCAGATCTGCTAAATCCGTTAGTGAAGGGGACGTAGATCCCCCAACAACCAAGTCCCGATTGAAGGCAACAGCTCAACCGTTACCGAGGAGACACCGCCACCGCCAAGGCACCAGTTTCCTCAGGGCCAGCGCCTGCGGGCAAAGTGTGGAGCTCCTCCGGCCCAGATTGTAGTCGGGGAGCGGGTAACCGGTGGGAATCCACCGCTACCAATGGACTTAACATAGGTGCAGGGAAGAGTGACCATCACCGCCAACTACCGGGGAGAGCAAGTGCAGCCGTCTGTGGGACCGTCCTACCAGCCGTTTGGTTTACCGTACAAACTGTGTCCGTGTCTCAGGCTGAGTGAGTACCACCGTGCCGCAAGGCACCGCGCTGCCCCCCCGCGCCCCTGCGCCCATCTGGCCCTGCAGTCCCCATCTCATCACCGGGCCCCGGGAGCACCAACCCCTGCCCACGGAGGGGCAATCCAACAACTAGCTGCTCCCCCACCATCACTCCCGGGCTCCCCGCATCGAGCAGCGGTGGTGAAATCACCACAACCGTGGGTGGCGTCACGAACTGTAACAATCCCCATCACCCCCAACAACATCCCCTTTCACTCACGGGCGAGGAGTGCCGCTCGAGATAGCCCCCGGGATCCGGCTCACGGCTCGAGCCACCACTGAGCAGCAGCCGCCGGACCCGAGCAGAAGGGGTGAGCGTAGTGTGCTGACACCCTCCTCCCCGCCCGCGACAACTTGGCGTCACGAACAGGATCCTACCGCTCTGCCGTTTGGTAGAGGTGCGCCTTGTGTCCGCCGGAGGTGTCCGGCTGAAAATTTCCAGAAGCCGCCATATTGGGCGCGAAAAGTTCCCGCTCGAGCGTCTTCTCGAGCAGTAGAGGCGCGAAGGCCAAAACTCCGCCCCAAAAGAGGAGTGGCCGGAAAGAGCTAAGGGGGACGGAAGCAAGATGTCTGCGCCCGACGAAGCCGCTGGAGGAGCGGCGGTCGCAGCTGCAGTGGCACCCGCAGATGGGAATGGGCCTGCCCAGGTCCCGGCCGCAGTGGCGGGAGGTGCCCCGGTCCCCGCGCTCGCTCAGGTCATGCCGTTCTCCTTGCCCTATGCGCCCGGAGCTGCCTGGCTACCGCAGTATGACGGGAAACCGGATGCCTTGCAGGCCTTCCGGAAGAAGCTTGGCCTGTTGCTGGAGCTGTACCCCCTGAATGATAAGCAACGTGCAGCGATAGTGCTGGGCCAGCTAACCGGTGCGGCTGAGCAGGAGGCGGAGACCTGGGCCGAGGGGGATCAGCTCTCTGTAGCCACCATCTTTAAGAAGCTACAGACTGCCTTTGAGACCCGGACTGAAGCTGAGCTGAGGATGCAGTTTTACCAGTGCCGACAACGGGCTACGGATAGCATTCGGGACTATGCTTTACGGTTGCAAACCGCCCTCCGCACGCTAAAGCGGGTGAATCCTATTAATGAGGCGGATAGCAATAAGATGTTAACAGAGCAATTTGCGCAGGGGATGAGGTCCCCTGAGGATCGTAAACAACTCCGGCTGTGGGCCCTGGAACACCCTGATGTGGACTTTGCCGTATTAAAGGAGAGGGCCATTAAAGCATTACAGCCCCCGGCCCCAGAAGCCCTGGAGCCAACCCCGTGGCCCATTGAGACTGCTCCTGTGGTGGTGACTCTTGCTCTACCAACCTCTTCCACATCCACCGCCTCAAGCAGCACTATGGAGGAGCTGGCAGCCCAGGTCCGTCGCATGGACGGAGACCTCGCCAAGATCCTTGCTGCACTCCAACCGTTGACCAAATCTCAGCCTTCAGCACCGATACAGCTTGCTGACAGCCCTGAAGATGTCCCCTGGATGCAGCGGAGAAGTGCTAACCAACCGCGGAGCAGGCCTCCAATCTGCTACAAGTGCCGTAAGCCTGGGCATTACTTTCGAGAGTGCCTGTTAAACGAGCAACCCCTGGGGCCCCGGGCCAATCCTCAGGAGTAGAACCCCATGGCCCCTTGGACTGGCGAGATCGATATGTCGGGGCTCGACCCATCATCCCCGTGGTTGTGGACGGCATACCGGTGATGGCTCTCTTGGACACTGGATCCCAGGTAACCACCATACCATATACATTGTACCAGCGGTATTGGGGAGCAGACGAGCTGGCTCCTCCAGACACTAGTATAACGCTGATTGCTGCCAATGGACTCCCACTAACCCAAGTGGGGTACAAACAGGTGGCCATGACAGTGGGGCAAGCTGAACTGCAACACCAGGGTATGATTGTGATCATGAATGAGCCCAGTGATCATAACCCGAAGATAGTGCTGGGAACCAATGTGATGGAGCACTGTATGGGTGATGTGTTGGCCCTACTGCAACAGCTGGCCGCCACGGCGGCGGGGAGCCGACAGAGAGCTGTGCAGCGTGAGATCCGAGCCTTGATGTACCGCCAGCATGTAAATTCAACCGGAGGAGAGATTGGTGGAGTGAGAGTGATGGATGTGGCCCCGTTGCTCATGCCCCCTAGAAGTGAGATGATGATTTGGTGTAGGGCAGCAGTAGGCCCTCAGGGGCGTGACTACCCTGCCATGATGGAGCCCATACCCTCCGAGCATTGGCCCACTGTGGTGGCCGCCCGAGGGGTGGTAGATGTAAAAAAGGGGAGGGTGCCCGTGAGGGTGCTGAATTGCGGGGAGGAAGAAGTCAGGCTGCCCCGGTACGCTACCATTGCCAAACTGCTCACACTAGATCCTCACACCATCCACGAAACCAGCTCCTCGGTCCCTTCACCTACTACCAGCACTGCCCCGTCACCGGGGGAGGTAAAAGAGTGGCACCAACAGCTACATGTGGGCACTGATGACACCCCTACACATCACAAAGCGGGAGTATACAGGGTGGTGCAGGAGTATGAACAGGTTTTTAGTAAACACCCACTAGACTTCGGGCAGATCAAAGGGGTCCAACACCACATCCCCACTGGCGAACACCCCCCTATCAAAGAGAGGTACCGGCCTATTCCCCCTGCACATTACCAGTGTGCCAAGGATATGTTGAGAAATATGAAGGAGGCAGGGGTTATTCGGGATAGCTGTAGTCCCTGGGCCGCTCCGTTGGTACTGGTCAAGAAGAAGGATGGTACCATGCGGATGTGTGTGGACTACCGGAAGATTAACCAGATAACCCATAAAGATGCCTACCCGCTGCCCCGTATTGAAGAGTCGTTGGCCGCGCTGCGGACTGCAAATTACTTCTCCACCCTGGACCTCACCAGTGGATACTGGCAGGTGGCCGTGGCCCCGGAAGACCGGGAGAAAACCGCCTTCACCACTCCGATGGGGCTCTGTGAATTTAATAGTATGCCGTTCGGGCTGTGCAATGCCCCAGGAACCTTCCAACGGCTGATGGAGTGCTGTCTGGGGCACCTAAACTTCGAGACCGTCCTATTGTATTTGGATGATGTGATTGTTTACTCCCAGACGTACGAAGCCCATCTGGAGCACCTGGCCGAGGTGTTCGTGTCCCTTGCCAAATATGGGATGAAGTTGAAGCCCTCCAAGTGTCACCTGCTGAAACCCCGGGTGCAGTACCTGGGGCATGTGGTGAGTGCAGAAGGTGTTGCCCCCGACCCTGAGAAGATCACTGCCATCCAGGACTGGCCAAGGCCAACCACCGTAAGGGAGGTCCGGCAGTTTTTGGGTCTGGTGGGGTACTACCGGCGCTTTATCAAGGGGTACACGAAGATGGCTGCCTCCATGCAAGACCTCCTCGTGGGACAGACCAAAGGTGGAAGGCCAGCCCCACTGGTGTGGGAGGACAGGCATGAGGAATCCTTCCGTCAGCTGAAGGCGGCTTTGACCGGAGAGGAGGTCCTGGCGTATCCGGACTACGGCTGCCCATTCATCCTCCACACTGATGCCAGTAATGTGGGCTTGGGAGCAGTCCGGTCCCAGGTCCAGGAAGGCAAGGAAAAAGTGATTGCCTACGCTAGTCGAAAACTCCGGCCGACCGAAAGGAACCCCGAGAACTACAGCTCTTTCAAGCTCGAGCTCCTGGCACTGGTGTGGGCTATCACCGAGCGGTTCCGCCACTACCTGGCCGCTGCAAAGTTCACCGCTTTTACGGATAACAATCCGTTGACTCACCTGGATACAGCCAAACTGGGTGCGCTAGAACAACGGTGGGTAGCCAGACTAGCCAACTACGACTTTACCATCAAGTATAGGGCTGGTCGTGTCAACATCAATGCTGATGCTCTCTCTCGAATGCCCCACTCGTCGGAAGGTGGGTGCGAAGATGATGACCTCGAGGAGATCGAGTTGCCTGCATTCCACCGGCCCTCGGTTGAGAAGATCCATGTCCATCAACAACGGGTGAACCTGGACCCGCTACCCAGCCAGAAGTGGCAAGAAGCTCAAAATCAGGCGCCTGCTGTCCGCCTAGTCAAGACCCTAGTGGAGCAAGGCGCTGCTGGGATGGACCCTACCGCTCCAGCGGAAGCCCAACGCTTGTGGAAAGAACGGGCCCGGTTGTACCTGCATCAGGGGAGGCTGTACCGGGAGCTGATCAACCCGAAGACCCATGAGAAGACCCGCCAGCTGGTCATTCCCCAAGCTGATGTACCCACCGTTCTGCAGGCGTACCATGATAGTGCCGGCCACTTCGGATGGAAAAAGCTGGAGATGCTGTTGAGGGAGCGGTTCTATTGGAGTGGAATGCGGGAATCGGTGGAGGCCTGGTGTCGGGAATGTGGTCCTTGTACGCTGAGAAGGAAGGATGAAGCCAGCCAGAAAGCCCCCCTCCATCCCATCGTGACACACCAACCGTTGGAGCTGGTCGCCTTGGACCATGTAAAGCTCACCCCCAGCCGAAGTGGGTACACCTACGCTCTGACCATAGTAGACCATTATTCCCGGTTCGTGGTGGTTGTCCCGGTCAAGGACTTAACCGGCCGTACCGCTGCGAGAGCGTTCCAGGCTTACTTCTGTCGGCCCCATGGATACCCTGAGAAGGTGCTCACCGACCAAGGCCCAGCCTTCGAGGCGGAGGTATTCCGCGAGTTCTGTCAGCTGTATGGTTGCAAGAAGATCCGGACCACCCCTTACCATGCCCAGACCAACGGTATGTGTGAGAAGATGAACCATCTGGTTCTGGGTCTCCTCAAAACGTTGCCATTGGAGGAGCGGAATCTGTGGCCGGAGAAGCTGCCCGACTTGGTCGATATGTACAATAATATCCCGTCCAGCTCAACGAAGTGCACCCCAGCGTATCTGATGAGGGCTCGGCCTGGCCGGCTGCCAGTGGACCTGGAAATAGGTCTGGAAGCCCCAGAGACACTCCCTGCAACGGCTGACTGGGACGCCCGGCGGAGGGTGCAGTACCGACAGATTCAAGAGTATGTGGAGAAGAACCTGAGTCGGAGTCGAGAGCAGCAAGAGCGGCACTTCAATCAGAAAGCAGCTGCCGTCCCTTTCCAGCCTGGAGATGTGGTGTTGAAGCGGAAGAGAAAAACCCACAAGCTGGATGATCAATGGGAACAAGCCCCTTACATCATCCAACCCACAGGATGGGAAGATGGAAAGGCTTACCAGATCAGTCGTGACCAAGGGGGCACTTTGGCCACGGTTTCCCGGGACCATCTGAAAAGGTGCCCACCAGCCTTGAGAACCATGACGGAGGTGCCAACTCTTCCACCAGCAGAAAAGGCAAAAGAGGTGATTCACACTGTGATGGGTGACTTCCCAGCAGACTGGCCTATGCAGAACGGCGCGGTGATTCTTCCAGTGATACTGTTCCCACAACCCGTGGATGAAGAAGTGGTGGAAGCGGTCAACCGTGAGCCAGAACCGGTGCCAGTGCCCAGGGATGAACCTATGCCCAGCTCCCCTATGCCTCCGCCTGCCCCACACGATAGCCGGGAGGTGGAACCAATTGTTTCCTCTGCCCCACTGCCTAGTCCCACTGAGACCAGTCCCCGGAGGTCCACCCGTCCCAACCTAGGTAGACCCCCACTTAGGTACAGGGAAACCGTCCTTTAGAAAGGGGATCAGGAAGGCAGATATGTAAGTGTTGTGTTTGTTTGAAAAGTTGAAAAGTTTTGAAAATGAAAATGATGATTGAACCGTGTACTTAACCTGATTGTCTGCAGCTTGATTGAACCGGCCGGAGCCGGCACCGTTGTCCCCGTGGGGACTGTTTAAAGTTGCATGGAGGACTTTCCATGGACAAGCCCGTGAACTCTGCAGGGCAACCACAAACGTTAGTGGCTTGTAAATATGTTGGTTACCGTTACCGTTTTCCGCAATGCCGCCTCCGGAGAGGCAGGTTGGAGGGAGGGCCCTCAGCAGAGCAGGCTGAGGCCCAGCCACCAAAGGAACCGGTGGCTACCCTCTGGAGGGAAGGACAGATCCCGCTCGGGTAATGTGTGCTGGACTGTGGGTCAAGGGGTGCTGCCTGGGTTTTAGGGGCAGCATCAGGACCAGGTTGCTTGGGTGGGAGAGAGCGGAAACCGTGACCGTAAACCGTTGTAACGTTGAAAGTAAATGTGCCTCCCGTCTTGGGAAGAGTTATTGAAAATGTATATATGTTAATTCAAATGTTATCTTTTTCAGAAAATAAAACCGGTGTAGGACGGCAGCCCGCGGACGGTCTGCATTTTGCTAAGGGGGAATGTGACGCCCTGGGCAAGCCAGGGGTCACAGGACACAACAACACCCGCACCCCACACCTCAGGTAGTGACACCAAAGCTAACCTACAAATCCTTGTTGCCTTCCTCCAGAGACTGATGATGCACACCAGGGGGTGGGCCAGGCGGTTGGCTCCGCCCACCGAGGAGATCACAGCTCTGGAGGCGGGAAAACCAGGCAGATAAGGAAAGGGAGAGGAAGTGTGAGGAGCTAAGTGAAGGAGTAAACAGCGAAGTGAAAGTAGAAGGAAGGAAAGTGGTAAGGGAGGAAAGCGAGAGTGGTGACAAGAAGGAAGACAAGCCTGAAGGGTCCAGCTTTGTGTAGGGCCAGATCAGCAAGGTCAGCGACGGCGGTGACCGTCTGGAGTGGGACCGTTCGGAAGTTCCTGGAAGGACCCCGTTGGCTGTGTGCCCGGTGGTCTGGAGCAGTGTTCCGAAGGACAGTCAGCACCAGGACAGGGGCCTTTCGGACCCCGGCAGGGCTAGGAGTCGTCAGATCTGCTAAATCCGTTAGTGAAGGGGACGTAGATCCCCCAACAACCAAGTCCCGATTGAAGGCAACAGCTCAACCATTACCGAGGAGACACCGCCACCGCCAAGGCACCAGTTTCCTCAGGGCCAGCGCCTGCGGGCAAAGTGTGGAGCTCCTCCGGCCCAGATTGTATTCAGGGAGCGGGTAACCGGTGGGAATCCACCGCTACCAATGGACTTAACATAGGTGCAGGGAAGAGTGACCATCACCGCCAACTACCGGGGAGAGCAAGTGCAGCCGTCTGTGGGACCGTCCTACCAGCCGTTTGGTTTACCGTACAAACTGTGTCCGTGTCTCAGGCTGAGTGAGTACCACCGTGCCGCAAGGCACCGCGCTGCCCCCGCGTCCCTGCGCCCACTAGGCCCTGCATCCCCCACCTCATCACCGGGCCCCGGGACCACCAACCCCTGCCCACGGAGGGGCAATCCAACAACTAGCTGCTCCCCCACCATCACTCCCGGGCTCCCCGCATCGAGCAGCGGTGGTGAAATCACCACAACCGTGGGTGGCGTCACGAACTGTAACAATCCCCATCACCCCCAACAACATCCCCTTTCACTCACGGGCGAGGAGTGCCGTTCGAGATAGCCCCCGGGATCCGGCTCACCGCTCGAGCCACCACTGAGCAGCAGCCGCCGGACCCGAGCAGAAGGGGTGAGCGTAGTGTGCTGACACCCTCCTCCCCGCCCGCGACAGATACGTAACGTTTTTTATTTTTTTTATTTAGGGGGGAGTGATGTATTAAAACCAGATTTTAAGACATACAATAAATCAATGTATATTTCTATTTAAATAGTTTAAAGCTTAAAAACAGTGTAAAAATACCATACATATGCAGGAAATAGGCTTGATTGTAAACCAGAACAAGGCTGTCACGAGTGTGTCACGAGTGACAGACAGACATGTGCTTTCTGGAAATAGAAGGTCACAGCGTTTGGCTACGCAGAATGCTCCCTAACTTTCTATTGTTCCTGCTGTCAGTATTCATTATTATAGATAGCTTTCCTGCTGGATTTTCATCTCTCCCCCTTTTGGACCCAGCAGGAGCTCACCTTCCACCCAGCTGCTAATCATCAGTATTCTCTTGGTGCTTAAATACTCCCTTCTTCTTTGTGGTGACTGGTGCTGGTGATATTATTCAGTTAATTCTAGCTCTGGTTGCAAGCAGGTGGCTTGTACTCGTCTGTAGTATCATTGCTGAAGCTTTGCTGAACTCGTTACATACTGTAGATAGATATTTACATAGGTTGAAAAAAGACCTAGGTCCATCTACTTCAACCTTCCTCCACCAATTCTACATTTTGTCCCTAAGTCACTTATAACTGACAATGTTGTGTGTACTGAGGAAATCATCCAGCCTTTTTTAAAGGCTGTTATAGTATCTGCCATTACTACCTCTTGTGGTAGGGTATTCCACAATCTGAGTGCTCTAAAGGCCGATCGCACCCACCCCCGACTTTTGTGCATCACGGCAAATCGCTGCCCGTGGCGGACAAAATCGCTAGGCCCCGTCACACAGACTTACCTGCGTAGTGACGTCGCTGTGGTCGGTGAACAGCCTCTTTTCTAAGGGGGAGGTTTGTGCGGCGTCACAGCGACGTCACACGGCAGGCGTCCAATAGAAGCGTAGGGGTGGATAGCAGCCGCAGGAAAGTCACGCCCACCTTCTTGCCGGAGGACGCAGGTATGGTGTTGTTCATTGTTTCTGGTGTCTCAAACATAGCAATGTGTGCTGCCTCAGGAACGACGAACAACCTGCGTCCTGAACCAGCAACGATTTTATGGAAATGAACTACGTGTCAACGATCAACGATAAGGTGAGTATTTTTGATCGCTAGCGGTCGCTTGTACGTGTCACACGCAACGACGTCGCTAACGAGGCCGGATGTGCGTCATGAATTCCGTGACCCCCAACGACATCTCGTTAGCGATGTCGTTGCGTGTAAACCAGCCTTAACTGTAAAGAACCCTTTCCTATTTAGCTGCTGGAATCACTTTTCTTCCAGCAGCTAAATAGGAAAGGGTTCTTTACAGTTAGAGCAGTCTGAGTCATCTGCGGATAAGTCTCCTATGTGTCCCTCTTGTGTCTTACTTTAACATTTAGTGGTATTGATGAAGAGCTCATCCCACCCGTTCCCTATTTAGGGTCCAGCACTAGGGTCAGGTACCCGGCTCGGCTCATAGGTGTGGAACCTATCTAGGGTGGTGAGGGACCCCAGAGACCAGCTGTAGGTTTAGTCAGGGGTCACCATCTCCCCCTTTCCTAGATGCAGGTGTCCTCTTCCCTTTCCTGTCGCCGCTCGCTTCGTACTTCCTCGTACCTAGCGTGACAAAGGCTAGGAAGATAAAACATGAAGGATTTGCTTCAATGTGTAACTGGATCTTGCAAATACCTGGAGATGTGCTCAGTTTTGCTCTGCTCCAATGAGTGGATCAGTAATCTATGGCTCACAGATGGGACTCCTCTGGTTTGGCTCCTCTTTTGATTAGACGGCATGGCACAATGTCATCATTGTGACTTGAACACACAACGACAGACAACATCGGCTAAGCAAATGAGGAGCCACAGATGCTGGCAGGTAGGAGCTACTTCTTGGGGCTCCCATCTAGTGGCCATGGATTTCTGACCTGGCCACTGGGCCAGAGTCCTGCACATTTATTGGTTCATCTGTAGTAGATAGATGTCGGTCCTGACTTATATTCTTGGGCATGTTGGAAGGTTTGATAAAGGGTTGGACAGTTACTTAGCGCTATCTCCAAAAAGTAGCACTAGGTGGTTTTCTGTTCTTTACAAATGGTTTTCCAATGGAACATAGCCAGTAAGTCTCCATACAAAGCTGGTCTCCTTCAGATAAGTCAGTAGCCTCAAAGATGGAAATATGTTGGCCTCTTGACATAGATACAGATAAGGATTTGTTCATTTCTACATTGTGGTTTAATTTATTACATAAGTTACATCCCTATGCTGGATCCATCATAAGACAAAGATCAGTTGCGACTGATGACCACATTGACTGTCACCGCCCTCTCTCTGCATCTAGAGACTTGTGACAGAATCTGGGCCAGAGTCTCTCTGTGCTGTCTGATCTGAGACCCATCACATTAAATGTATTCCCATTCCTTTGGTGCTAAAAGGGTTAATGTCAGTTTTACTTTCCAGCAGCTTCTGACTCCTGGCCTCAGGTGTTTCCGGTTGGTGACCACTCCTTTCCCTTATATATGGTCACATCTCCCAGTAGAGGGGCCGGTTATTCTGATTCATTCTGAAATTAGGTTTCAAGGTGGAAGGAGCTGCTGGAACCCTTGTTGTGTGAAGTGGTGTAGGTTGCAGTCCTGGTGTCTGACTGCAACAGTAAAGTTGGGATTTCTCCTTTGTTATTTCCTCTGTCTGTTTTACCTTCCCTTCATGTTGTTTTAGTGCAGAGTTGGGACTAGCGATCCTCACCTGCCAGCTCACTAGCCACGGTTATTGCAGGGCTTCTTAGAATTTTAGGTATCTTGCTCAGCGACAGGTGTAGAACCTTTATAGGGCTTGCTAGGAGTGCAGGTTGCAGCTGCATGTGAGTGCAGGAGGTGTCCCATCATCTCCCTCCCTAGTGCCAGAGCCCACCATTGTTAAAGTGTCAACTGTGTACCCCTTGTTTGTTGTGGTGAAACCCCTGTTTGTTGTGTATCTGTCACGCTCCCCGTGTCCCAGCACCACTCCTTACCCACTGATCCAGCCCATGTGTTCACCAGTCATGGCTGCCGCTCCCGCTCTTGCTCCCCTGAGTCCTGTTCCTGGTCTCAGGAGTCTGACTCTGAGTATTAGCCTCATGGTTCTGTATAGGACCAGGCCGCGCCCACTCTCCTGGTCTTATAGGCCCAGCACACCTGAAGCCGGTAATGACATGGGGCTGTGCTGGGTATATAAGACTTGCCTTTCCATGTGGGCGGGGCCTGATCAACGTGTCTTGTAGCTAGTCTTATGAGCTAGGTGCTCAGGTCCCCTGGTGCCGTGTCCTGCTGACTTCTTGTCATTGCTCCTTGGTACCTATGCCTGTTTACATTACTGTCCTAAAGAACTCTGTGACTCTGGTGACCTGTTTATACTTGTCCCTGCCACGTCAGCGCTCCGGCTGCCGTGTACCCTGCCCTCCGGTGGGGTGCAAGGTCCAGTGGATCCACCTCCTGGGCCTACCAGTCTTCCCGGCCCTGACAGTATCTCGACCTTCCCCAAGTCCATACGTGACATTGACTTATCATAGGTTTATTTAGGTTCTGTTGAAATTTCTGTCGTTTTGACAAGAAAATTAGCGCAAACTCTTTTTTTTTTTTAAGGGAAAATATGAAAAAATGTGATTTTCTGATGTTGAGTATTCTGCTGATCTGAGCCGTCTTGATTTGTTGACTGCTGGTCGTCTGACATTTGACCACCTATGTTAGGACCACTTGAGCTGTCAGACACCACAGTCTGGGTTTTATAATGACATTAGGCTGATTATATTTAGTTCATTGATAAATATTTTACAAGATGATAATATAGAGCTTATGCAATAAAATATGTGTATATTTCCACCATAGTGTATACACCAGATTATGCTACCAATATCTGCTGAGTGAGGATCTGACCTCTGGGATATCAAAGGATACAGACCTAGCTTTGTATTTGGGAATTATAGCACTGTTCTTCAGTTAATAAAAGAAAGCCTTTGTTCTAGGCGCCATTGGTCGGACTGTCAATATCAGTCAACGACGGCATAGCATAGGGTTCTAGGTACAGATCCAACCAAAAGCAACAACCCAAAGTCCTTTTTGGGACAGGGGCTCTTTTTGGCAACAATCTGAACTGCAGAATATGTTGACTTGTTATTTCCAATATCAGACTCTACAGCGGGTCCCAAACCTGTAGCTCAAGAGCCACTTGTGGCGCGTGGGCTCATGTTATGTGGCAGGTTTAGCAAACAGCTATGAAGAGCTGATGGAGAATTTTGTGAATAGCCCCACACAGAAGAGCACATCGGGATGTGTGTATACAATAATGGTGGGGAGAGGGAATAAGTATAGTAACCTGGAGACAGGACGATACCGCCAGTTAGAGGAGACATGAAGCTGGGTGCAATAATGTGGGGAGGGTGCTTGATGCAAGATTACATAGGGTAGAGTGGGAACCCTTTGATGTAAGTATCCTGCCAATGCAACAAGGTTTCTGTGTGCTTTCTGGGGGAAGCTTTGCCCATCATTTCATTGGGACTGTGGGGCTCTTGGTGTCACTATTGTGTAAATTGGAGGTTTCCCATCTATTAGAGCTGAATATGGTGCTCAAGTTTAGAAAGGTTGGGGACTGTTGATCTACTGTCATCTCGATGACCACCAGTGATCCCAGTCTACTGCACTGCCCTCCACGCATAAGTGAGTCACGTCCCATTCAAGTACATTTATACCAGAGATTGGAGATTTTGTCTTTTAAGGTGGCTTTACACGCTACGAGATCGCTAAAGCGATCTCATTGGGGTTACGGAATTTGTGACGCACATCCGGCCACGTTAGCGTAGTCGTCTTTGCGTGTGACACCTATTAGCGATTTTGAATTGTTGCAAAAACGTTCAAAATCGCTAATCGGTGACATGCCCCCCTCTTCCCAATTATCGTTGCTTCTGCAGTAACGATGTTGTTCCTCGTTTCTGCGGCAGCACACATCGTTACGTGTGACACCGCAGGAACGAGGAACCTCTCCTTACCTGCGTGCCGCCAGCAATGAGGAAGGAAAGAGGTAGGCGGGATGTTTGTCCCGCTCATCTCCGCCCCTCCGCTTTGATTGGGCGGCCGCTTAGTGACGACGCTGTGACGCTGAACGAACCGCCCCCTTAGAAAGGAGGCGGTTCGCCGGTCACAGCGACGTCGCAGAGCGGGTAAGTACGTGTGACGCTGCCGTAGTGATAATGTTCGCTACAGCAGCGATCAACACATATCGGCCGTACGATGGGGGCGTGTGCTATCAAGCTCGACATCGCTAGCATCGGCTAGCGATGTCGCAGCATGTAAAGCCCGCTTTACTGTCACTTTCCCAGCTCCTTGAGAGTAGCTATTAAGATGTGATTTATTTTCCTCTGTCAGAGATTGCTCTCATCATGATTATGTCAACTACATGATGACTTCATTCAGATCACTTAGGAAATGCATTATTCACACCTTCTACTGTTGTGTGGAGATGTAATGATGACAATTTGACAAATATGTAACCTAACGTGTTCTCTAATTTAAAGAAGTTGGCCACTACTTGTTTATCGATAGGCCATGTTTAGGTAGGTCATCAATATCTGATCGGGAAGGGGGTGCACCATTCGGCACTATACATATGCAGACAGCATGTATGATTCCAAGCAGTCAGGCACGCTGTCAAACAGGATGGGGGCGCGGTCTGCCTGTAACCAATCACAGATGCCGGTACTGCCGGTGGATGGGGGAAGCAGTGCATATTCATGTGGTTAATGAGCAGCCCAGAAGTAGTGTTACAGTTGTGCGGAGACTGGTAAGCATAACGCTCCTGCAATATTCTTATTTTCTTTCTTTTTCTTTTATTTTATATTTGAATTACCCGAGTGGCAGGATCTGGATAGTTACCCACAGTTCTCTGAGAACTACGGGCTTCAGATTGGTTCATGGGTGCTAGGTTTTCTCACGCGGATCCAGACTTTTACAGTCTGGGTTATTAGAATCATGGAATCATAGAATGATAGAGTTGGAAGGGACCTCAAGGGCCATCAGGACCAACCCTCTGCGAGTGCAGGCTTTCCTAAATCATCCCAGCTATATGTTTATCCAGTTTCCGCTTTAAGATTTCCATTTATGGAGAGCTCACCACCTCCCGTGGTCGCCTGTTCCCCTCCCTGACTGCCCTCAGTACCTCCGGGGGCCACCTGTTCCACTCCCTTACTGCCCTCACTACCTCCGGTGGCCGCCTGTTCCACTCTCTGACTGCCCTCACTACCTCTAGTGGTCGCTTGTTCCACTCTCTGACTTCCCTCGCTGTCAGAATGTTTTTCCTAATGTCTAATCTGAATCTCCTTCCTTTTAGTTTCATCCCATTGCTTCATGTTGTTCCTTGTGCTAATGAGAATAGGGTAGTTCCCTCTGCACTATGACTACCTTTCAGATATTTGTAGACCGCTATTAAGTCTCCTCTCAGCCTTCTCTTTTTCAAACTAAACATCCCTAGTTCTTTTAGTTCGGCCATCACTACTTGTTGTGCTTTTTTCATTTTAGAGATTGGCATATTTGTAAGTCCCACAGGTGCTACCCATGACATTTCCAGGAGGGATTTTCCGGTCGTTGATTCCTATATTATTCCCAATTACCCTTACCCGGTATCAATAATATCACGGACACTGCTTGCGACTTGGTAAAAAATGGCCACAGCAGCCCTTTATTGCCTATTGTTTACACACTAACACAAGGGGGCGCCGTCCAACGGGCGTCCCCAACATTTAACAATAGGTAATACCATAATAATAATAATACAGTACGTAATACAATACGTAACCCTGGGTAGGCCCGATCCAGAAACCACCTTCCACCACCAAAACATGATCCCTGGCCGCAACACACACCGGGCCGGAGATGAGGTATGAATCACCTACGGATCAATACCCCCCACCTTGCAGGACCCATGCCTGCAAGATCCTTGTAACCGGAGCCACTATATCCTACAAGTGACTCTCCAATCAAATAACATTATCCGTTAAACCGCCTCTGGACCAGACCTACCCCCGCCATAAGTCCGGTCCAGAAGCCATACTCCACCACCAGAACACAATCCCTGGCCGCAACACACCGACCCAGAGATACGAGGCATTAATCACCTACGGATCAATACCCCAACCTTGCAGGACCCCATGCCTGCAAGATCCCTGTAACCAAAGCCACTGTATTCCGCAAGTGACTCTTTAATCACACAAACCGTCAGAAAAACACGATCCCTGGCCGCAACACACCGACCCAGAGATACGAGGCATTAATCACCTACGGATCAATACCCCAACCTTGCAGGACCCCATGCCTGCAAGATCCCTGTAACCGGAGCCACTATATCCTACAAGTGACTCTCCAATCAAATAACATTATCCGTTAAACCGCCTCTGGACCAGACCTACCCCCGCCATAAGTCCGGTCCAGAAGCCATACTCCACCACCAGAACACAATCCCTGGCCGCAACACACCGACCCAGAGATACGAGGCATTAATCACCTACGGATCAATACCCCAACCTTGCAGGACCCCATGCCTGCAAGATCCCTGTAACCAAAGCCACTGTATTCCGCAAGTGACTCTTTAATCACACAAACCGTCAGAAAAACACGATCCCTGGCCGCAACACACCGACCCAGAGATACGAGGCATTAATCACCTACGGATCAATACCCCAACCTTGCAGGACCCCATGCCTGCAAGATCCCTGTAACCAAAGCCACTATATCCTACAAGTGACCCTTCAATCACACAACCGTCAGAAACACGATCCCTGGCCGCAACACACTGACCCAGAGATGGGGGCATTAATCACCTACGGATTAAAACCCCCCCAAGAAGCATCAAGTATCAACCGTGTCTCAAAACCTTACATTCCTCTTTACCTCCAACTCAATATTATCCCCGGCTGCAACCTCCAGCCCAGAGATATGAGGCATCAATCACCTACGGATCAATCCCCCATGTGCATAACAGTAACTGTGACCTCAAAAACCTTAAAGCCCGTTAGCGACTTTAATCCAACAACATCCCCGAGCTGCAACCAGCCCAGAGATAAGAGGTATTAATCACCTACGGATCAAAACCCCTATGCCTTGCAGAACAACGTGCTTGCACTGCACTTGGATCCAGAACCATGACCCCAACCAGTGACTCCTCCTGCGATTACCATTTCACCAAAATGGATCACTGACCATAACAATGGTCCCATATTTAAATGAGGTAAAAGTCACCAAAGGAGTAATACCCTTACCCAAACCAAAAACACCCGTACTTTCAATTACCTATCACCTGGGGAACTATAGCCACCTGTGACTCCCTGGCAACCATCAACTCCTTAATATATAATCCTTGGCAACAACCCTGACCCATATATAAGGCATTGATCACCAACGGAGCAATACCTCCTCCCTGCAGACAACCTTGTACCTGCAGGTCACCAGTAACCGGAGCCACTGTACCTTCCCCAGTGGCTCTCCATCCAAACACCAGTAACAATTAGAGCTCCTCTGGACCAGACCTACTCCCGCTGCTGTGACAAAGGACATAATCCCCATTATTTATGCTGACCATACACATATACATCATACACATCATATACATATACATATATTCCCACATTACCCCCATCTTATTCACCCACTTCCAAGAATCCCAAATGACAATATACATCACAATCCACAAAGAAATCTCTTTTCTTTCGTTTTTTTTTTTTTTTTTCGTTTTATTTTATACACGACACTTTCTCCAATCCTTTCTTTTCTCATTTTTTTTTTTTTGTAATGGCTCTTAAAATTGAATAATTATCCATGCATATAAACACACCAATAATAACAATACACAATAGAAGGGAGGGTGGGTGGGAAGCTGTCATCCAGGAAATGCAAAAGGAGGTAATTGACTCCCACCTCCTATTATATACACCATGAAGCTCTCTCCTTTACTACCACCACACGCCACCCCCTAACCAATCACCTTCTTTTCCTCATTGCTAAACGAACCAACACTGTTTAACCCCATCAACTCCTCCGGACTGTCATGTCGCCCCTACACCCTATGGGTTCCATGGCTTTCTTGACATTTCCAGGAGGGATTTTCCGGTCGTTGATTCCTATATTATTCCCAATTACCCTTACCCGGTATCAATAATATCACGGACACTGCTTGCGACTTGGTAAAAAATGGCCACAGCAGCCCTTTATTGCCTATTGTTTACACACTAACACAAGGGGGCGCCGTCCAACGGGCGTCCCCAACATTTAACAATAGGTAATACCATAATAATAATAATACAGTACGTAATACAATACGTAACCCTGGGTAGGCCCGATCCAGAAACCACCTTCCACCACCAAAACATGATCCCTTGCCGCAACACACACCGGGCCGGAGATGAGGTATGAATCACCTACGGATCAATACCCCCCACCTTGCAGGACCCATGCCTGCAAGATCCTTGTAACCGGAGCCACTATATCCTACAAGTGACTCTCCAATCAAATAACATTATCCGTTAAACCGCCTCTGGACCAGACCTACCCCCGCCACAGAACAGGCCACGTGACACCTTGCGTGACCTGGACCCCCACACACCCAACGTTTGCTCCCCCAACTTGCAAGCCAAACCAACCATTAAAACCTTTCCATCTATCACTTAAACTCTGAGCATCCAATATATGCACCAGCCAGCGTACCCAGTCCACCTTACTGCACCGCACTCCCCTGATCCTTGGTGGCAGGAGCCACCGGGTCCCTGTGACGGCCACTCAGGCCCACCATGCCACAAGCTCCCAAACTATACCGGAATCCACACCATACCCCGCTGGCCTTATTATAACCAATTAAATGCAGTACCGACTGTACCATCATCCTTCCCAGTACCGACCAAAGAACCACTGTACAGTCACCCTGTACAGTCGGTCCTCCTCCTGTCTCCAGCTGAATTAAACCACCACTGGGGTTGAGATACAACAACAGGATGACACTCACACTGCTTATGCTACTGGGTCACTTCGCACCCCAAACCTAGTTCTCCCAGGAAACCGCTAAAGTGAAACCCCGCTGTAAAACGACTGCAATCCATAGCCTTGAAATTTCCCCTACAGCTGACCTTGCAGCTTCCCCAGAGCCAAATATCACTACCGGCCTCCCCTGACCGATTTATTCCGCCATCACACCCTCTGACAACAACAGAGGCTCGAGCTGTCTTCCCCAGAAAATCCCAAAATCTTCCCACATACTCAACTACCACACTAATGGACCTTCTTCATCCGAAATCAGGCCCACTTAATTTCAACGAGGCCCACACAGCCTAACGGAACCATGCTCCACCCCAAAATTAACACGGCCTCAAAAAACAAAACAACCGCAACCATCGCCCTGTACCCCTTACTGAGGCGAAGATATTGAAGCATTACCTTCAATCCCAAGGTCCCCAACAACACCTCCAACCATAATGCATATTCCGCTTGCCTCCGCAAACTGGACCACGACAAGCTCCCTGTACTACAATGCCCACCGGAAAATTGCAGCCACACCACTGGCCCGGTTGACTCCATATGCAACTATGGGCATCAGGAGACACAACTTTACCAAACACCATGTCCGGGCCTTTCGATCTCAAGGAAAACCTTGTGACACGCAACCCCCTTTGAGCTCTCATATTACACCCCAAGATAAATTAAAACCTTGGCCACACCATAGTATCCGCTCAAAGCCGACCACCGAGGGGCGTACCACTATTTTCCCATAACGCACAACTGCACCTTCAAACCAAATACCTTCGTGCCGTGAGACCGGAGCACCACGACTCCCTAAGCAAACCCTTACCCAGATGCCCATACCTACCACCGGGCCAAGCATTCCTTTTTTTTTTAAATTGTATATGAATATTAAATAGACTCCACCAGCCCACAGATGCCAGGAGTCCACCCATGCAAAACACCCAATAATACCAGATGGCCCTAAGCTATCCGACTTACACTCTATGCACCACAAGTACTTAATCCTCTAGTCCAAACCATAACTCGCATAGTCCCCACCCGTAATCACGGCTGTCCGAAAAACTCCATTATTCCGTCCGCAGCCCACCATTGCTGATTAACTGAGTTCACCCACAGCAGCCCAAAGCTGCCCAGCACCTACATTGACACCAATTCAGTCACGCTGGACTCAACATTCCTCCCAGCACCAACCTCCACAATGGGATAACATGCTGACTAGCCACAAATTAACCCCATGTTACCATTGATGCGGTTGCAAACCTACAAGCCCATTACAGCAACCAACACTTCACCTTCTCCTACATTTCCGCTCTCCTTTATTCACTTATCCACAGCAACCCTCGCACCATACCGGGGCCCCGCACCTACACATCACTCACAAAAACCCCTTGAAAACTCCTCGCACACACCGTACCGCGGGACCCCTCTCCCCTTTACCTTACCCACCATAATTCATCCAATAAGAACCACCATGCATCAGAAGATTAATAATGAAACACCCCAGCAAACCTTCAATAACTGCGCCGTCTCACCCGCTCACATGTGCCGCAATCATCAGCCCCCTTAACCAAGTCTCACAAGACCTAAACTGCGGTAAACGCCGAACCTCGCCATCCCCAACCTGCAACTGTAACCACCGGACCTGACGCCACCTGCACCCTCACGGCCCCGCTGCCATGAGACCACCCCGTCCGTAACTCTGCCCCTGGCCTCCAGAACATGAACCCACACCCCCCGGGGACCACGGCACCAACCGACCTATAAACTAACCACATGCTCCAAACCCCCCCAGCTGCTACCCATATCTCCAGACACTACTCCACTACAGCGACTGTCCCCCCACCACTACAAAAAGGCTGAAACTTAAATTGATTACCGCGCCAGGCTGCCTCCAGAGGACGCCCTCAGATCAGCCGTCACCGTCCTTTTCGCCAGTCGTCCGTCGCTGATCCCGGGACAGTCCCTCAAGCTGCAGGCACCGAATGCCGCCCGCCGGGTTCGCGCCCTGACGCCAGGAGCACCGTGTCCACATGCCCTGTTTGGGCCAATTGTCGCCTCCACAATGCTGGGCGCTCCCCTCCTGGGGGAAGCCGCTACTGATGAGAGCTGCACCCTTGTCCCAATGCCTGCTCCAGGATAGACAGCAGGCCTCCTGTCTCCTCCTCGTCGCCACCTGCTGCGCCCAGTCCTCCGGTCCCGATGATCCAGCCACACAGGGGAGGTGACCCTGCAGGCGCCTCCTGTCTCCTCCTCGCCGCCGCCTACTGCGCCCAATCTTCCGGTCCCGATAATCCAGCCACACAGGTGAGGTGACCCTGCAGGCGCCTCCTGTCTCCTCCTCGCCGCCGCCTGCTGCGCCCAGTCCTCCGGTCCCGATAATCCAGCCACACAGGTGAGGTGACCCTGTAGGCAGCCGTCCTCCGCCCCCCCCCGCGGAGGGAGGGGGGGGTGTTGTCCATCCACCGCCGCTGGGCGCGCTCCCTGCCAGGAGCGGCCGCATCGCTCAAAAAATCCAGCCTGAGGCCTCACACCGGAAGTAGGCCCCCGGGCTGGACACACCCCCTTTTCGGCCGTCGCGGCCCTGCAGGAGATTCCTCCCGACAGCCAGAGCAGGCGCTGCAAGCTACCGCTGCCCACCCAGCTGCGGAGGGTCCCCACGGGAGTGGGGGCTCTCACGTTGTCCTCCTCACCCCCACCTTCCCCAAAAGACCCCGGCGAGTCCTGAAACTGCCAGCACTGCAGCAAAGGGGGGGGGGGGGGAAGGTGCCGAGGAGACACCCAGGCAGCCTGGGTGTGGGACTGCACTGCCTGGGCGCCCTGCACCGCCATGCTGACCAGATCTGAGGATTCCTCAGGACATCATGATAGAGGTTCCCCAGCCCGTCAAAGCTGCAGTTCTGCGATGTCCAGATCCATCAGGCTGGATGTCATGATGGAGATTCCCCAGCCCGTCCAAGCTGTCATCCAGGAAATGCAAGAGGAGGTAATTGACTCCCACCTCCTATTATATACACCATGAAGCTCTCTCCTTTACTACCACCACACGCCACCCCCTAACCAATCACCTTCTTTTCCTCATTGCTAAACGAACCAACACTGTTTAACCCCATCAACTCCCTACCCTCCGGGCTGTCATGTCGCCCCTACACCCTATGGGTTCCATGGCTTTCTCATCTGTCAGACATTTGTTTTCTATCTTGCAGATATGCCAAAAATGTCTAAGATGGAAATAACCCTTTAATATAAAAATTTTGACAAGTTGTGTTGGCACACTCTTATTTAAAAATCTGTCTTATGTTTCAGGTAAGGAGAACTTTAGAGGAGTTTCCTAAATTCTACAAGGTATCAACAATCCACAGGGATAAATACTAGATTTGGGAGGGTCCTAGTGTTGAGATCAGGGATCTTTGAGGGGCTCAGTACTGAGACCTCTAGTAGTTATCCCATATCCTAGGCAGGCGATAACTTGCAGCAACTGGCCTGCCTATTTACATTTTTTATAAATATTGAATATTACGCAACTCATTTAATTAGATAAATGTGACCCGGTGTATGATTCTTAAAGGGTTTGTCCACAACTTTTATATTAATGACCTATTCCCAGAATCGTGGGGTGTGACACCGGGATTTCAGACAATCAATTGTATATTCTTTTGTGGTGGCCCAAAGTTAATGTCAATAGTGTACAGAACACAAAGCCACAGCTCCATACACTGTTTAGTGACCGCTGCTGGGTACTG
The DNA here is from genome assembly GCF_048569485.1 of Anomaloglossus baeobatrachus. Lineage (NCBI taxonomy): Eukaryota > Metazoa > Chordata > Amphibia > Anura > Aromobatidae > Anomaloglossus > Anomaloglossus baeobatrachus. The sequence continues at coordinate 81,010,045 of NC_134359.1, read as the reverse complement.
CAGGTCAGATCTTATTAAAAAGAATAGCAGCTACTGCAGCACCCGGCAGTGGCTGCTACACGGTGTATGGGCCCATCGCCCTCCTTATCCATGGTCAGATGTGTGGCGCCCCTGACCTGGTCAGGCACCACTGAGTACTGCACCCACACTGGGAGCAGTGCAATACAGGTAATCCAGAAGGCTGACCGAGGTGTGACTACACAGGCGCATAGTGATCAGGTCTCACACATGTACCTTTGAGAGGACCCCTGGGGATCCCAGGAGGGGGCAAAGCCTTCACCTCCACTGGAATAGTGGAGGGGGCCAAAAGCCTCCATCTCCAATCAAGGGGTGTGGTGGAGAGCCTGGTTGCTAGGTGGCGTAGGCAGGCACAAGAGGGAGAAGGAGGAGAACAGTCTGAAGCAGAATGGGGAGGAGTGAGGAGCATGGAAGTGGAGCTCAGACAGGAGCAGCAGTGAAGGTCCCACGAGTGAGCCGGTTCAGTGTGCAGTCCAGGGGGAGCAGACGTCAGGAGCAGACCCCTGGGGCTGTTGCAGTCTGACAGCGTCCGCGCAGTGGCTACCGACGGGGGAGAACGGTCACCTAGGAGTGCTACCCGAAATCCATCTTCAGCTAAAGAGAGAGCACGGAGTGGGAAGTAAGGAGACTGCTAGGGAGTACCAGGCCCAAACGGGTAGTAGGTCCCAGTGCAGGGATAGATCCACCTTTCCTTGCCAAACCTGCTTGAGGGGGCACTTCACACCCCCAAGAACACACTACAAAGTCCGCAGCCACGTCGCCACAGTTAGGGCCCATAGTTCACAGGAGGCAAGCAGCTGGAGTGATCTGGCCCAGGCTACAAGCAAACGGACCAAAAACTAACGAGGGGAGCAGCTACTTCCCTGGGTGACCCCCCTAGGGACTAAAATTCGGGGTTACCACAAACCACAGAAGGGCTAAGGAAGGCGAGTCAGTAGCCACCCTCATCAGTCAGCCTGAAGGACACCTGGTTCCAGCCTGGTTCATCCCAGCTACGCCCGGGTTACTCACCCTGCCATCAATTGTGAGTAAAAACCCTGAAAGACATCCTGCTTGTGTGGAGTTATTCTGCGCCTTGTGGTTCTACACACCTACACAGGGCCCTGGGGCTTGCCTCACTCTCAGGAGGCTATTACAACCAACTGCACCCACCATCAGCCCCAGGCATCCCTCAACCTGCAGTGGCGGTCCCCACTGACCGCAATTCTGAGAGTGGCGTCACGACAATCAATCCTAGAAGAAGGTTCCCTACCTGTGACCAGATCCAGCTGAGTGGAGTCCCTGAAGGTAATGCACCGACACAACACCTGCGGGGCTTCACATCTGGCGTCACGAACAGAATAAGGACTAGACCTGTTCAGACAGGTGACCATGTGCCTGGGCGGTCCGCTTGAAAAATTGGAAGCGCCGCCATATTGCCACCATGAAAAGCGCGCTGAAAAACAACAGCAGCCCGCGCTGGAAGAAGTTACCGCCCACGAAGAGGTGTGGCTACCCAGAGAGCCCCTGCAGAGTTCTGACCTCGCTAGTGATGAGAGCGGAGGCGTTCAGAGACGGCGGGAAGGAGAGGAAGCCACAAGCCTGCTGCTGCAGAGAGAGGAAATGGCGTCTGAACACAGAGACCCAGAGCCAGGCTCCGCTGCCTGGTGGTGTCGGGAGCTTGCCGAGTTCTGCGATCAACTGGAAGCCAGGATCGGAAGGCAGATCAGGGAGGGACGTATGGAGTTCCTGGGAATGACCGCGGCGGTGCAGGCCTATGAAGAGAGAGCCGCGCGCCGAGTGCCAGATCGGGCGGTGACGACTCAGACCCCGATGCTGCTACCGATGGGTGAGTCCAGTGTTGCCCCTGCCAGCACGAGTGCCCCGACCCCCGCTGCCATGCCCGCGGTCCCTGAAGAGGCGCCCGGCGCGGCGACGCTGAGCCAGGCCGCAGCCACGCCAGGTGCGGCCCGTCAAGCCCAGGCCGCCGCAGCGATGCCCTGCTCGGCCCACCAAGACCTGGTCCCTGCAGCAACGCCCAGTCCAGCCCGCAAAGAACCGGCTGCCACCGCGACTCTCATCCGCGCCGCAGGTGTGACGCTGACCCAGGCCGCCGCCATGCTAGGCCCGGCCCGCCAAGACCCCATCGCAGCAGCAACGCTCGTCCGCGCCGCAAGTGAGGTGCTGAACCAGGCCGCAGCCACGCCAGGTGCGGCCCGCCAAGCCCAGATCGCTGCAGCGACGCCCAGCCCAGCCTGCACAGAGCCCGTCGCAGCTGCGACGCCAATCCAGGCCGCCGCAGCGATGCCCTACCCGGCCCGCCAAGAACCGGCCACAGTAGCGATGCCTGCTAAGACTCCAGCTGCAACAGCGACGCTGATCCAGGCCGCCGCCATGCCGGGCGCGGCCCGTCAAGACCAGGCCGCCGCCATGCCAGGCGCGGCCCGCCAAGACAAGGCTGTACCACTGTTTACCCCGGTCTGTAAGGCCAGAGCAGACACCGCTCCCCAGTCCAAGGAAGTCCCTGCTAGGAAGTCTACGCTGGGGGAGGACCCCGAATATCAGAAGCTGAAGGCTGACCTAGAGGCCCAGTTCCCAAAGGAGATGGTGGACCGGTATCTGCTCCCTCCACATACCCCTCAGAAGACTCTGGAGATATCCACGCCAAACAGTCCACCGCCCGGGCCAGCCGATGAACACTCATCCCCAGCGCTGCCACCAAAGGAGTGCTCAGAAGAACTAAGGGGGAGAGGAGGCCAGAAGGCTGAGGAGCTGACTCCGGAGCCATCCGCAGTGGATCCATACCCAGAGCCAGAGATGTTGCCATATTCCCGCTGGGATGAAGAAGACCTGATACCGTCTGCTGAAGAAGATCTGCCCAAAAGCCTCACCTGGGAGCTTGTAAGCTGTACTCCGCAGAATCCAGCCCGCAAGACACGGCGTCGCAGTAGAACACAGTTTTCCCCTGCACCACAGTCTCCAGAGCAGAAAGATGAAGTCACGGCCAGAGACTTGGAGGAGAAACGGTTCCTGAGAAGGTCCAAAGCCCAGGTCAGAGGACCCCTTTGTCGAGGAGTAGTAGAAGATTTCAGCCTAAAATCAGGATACGGCTTCATAGTAGCACCTGGTATGAAGGAAGGCATTTTTGTCAACAGAAGAGACGTTAGAGCTCATTTGCCCAGAGGACATCCTGGAAGGAACTTAAAGATGGGAGATTCAGTGCAATTCACCATGCACCAAGGAGAAAGAGGCTGGTATGCGTTGGATGTTACACCATGTCCTAAAGAAAAAGCAACAGACACAGAAGAAAGGAAAGACAGAGATAGAGAAAGAACAGATAAAGAGCCTACTGATGAGACCACCACGGACGATGAAAGAGGTCAAGGAAGCAACAGGTGCCGCAGCCCTACAGGCCCAAGCCCTGGTAAAGAGGAATCTATGTAAATAACATAAGAAGTACAGCAGTTGACAAGTTTGAAGTTCTGCAACGTTTACGAGTTTAAGCAATGTGCCCACATAAACTAATGTGAGAAACCCATAAACCTTAAGGCTATGAACTGGCTATAGCCACAAACTCTCGCAGTGTAAATAGTTACACCGGAGGTACCACCACCAGAGCCAGCCTGTTTACGGGCTTGGCTCGTCTGCAACCAGGGAGCACGTCCGTTTATGGGGCCTTGGCTCACCTGCAACCAGAGAGCATGCCTGTTTATGGGGCCTGGCTCTCCACCACAAAGAGGGTACCTGGTCAGCACCAACTGTGGAGGCCGCCTCTGCATCCTGCCAGAAGAGGCTGAAGGCGCGGATCCACCAGGCCAGGTATACCCTGAAACCACCAGACCACGAAAGCCGCCTCTACATCCTGCCAGAAGTGGCTGAAGGCGCGGCCAACGTGAGAGGGTTTTGGGTGGGTTAACGGACTTGTGGGTGGAGGGTGGTGATGTATGGTACCTGGTGATCTTAAAATGTTTTACATGTTTTAACGTTTTATGCATGCATTTTAAAATGTTGTCTTGCAGCCCGAGGACGTGCTGGTGATAACTAAGGGGGAATGTGGCGCCCCTGACCTGGTCAGGCACCACTGAGTACTGCACCCACACTGGGAGCAGTGCAATACAGGTAATCCAGAAGGCTGACCGAGGTGTGACTACACAGGCGCATAGTGATCAGGTCTCACACATGTACCTTTGAGAGGACCCCTGGGGATCCCAGGAGGGGGCAAAGCCTTCACCTCCACTGGAATAGTGGAGGGGGCCAAAAGCCTCCATCTCCAATCGAGGGGTGTGGTGGAGAGCCTGGTTGCTAGGTGGCGTAGGCAGGCACAAGAGGGAAAAGGAGGAGAACAGTCTGAAGCAGAATGGGGAGGAGTGAGGAGCATGGAAGTGGAGCTCAGACAGGAGCAGCAGTGAAGGTCCCACAAGTGAGCCGGTTCAGTGTGCAGTCCAGGGGGAGCAGACGTCAGGAGCAGACCCCTGGGGCTGTTGCAGTCTGACAGCGTCCGCGCAGTGGCTACCGACGGGGGAGAACGGTCACCTAGGAGTGCTACCCGAAATCCATCTTCAGCTAAAGAGAGAGCACGGAGTGGGAAGTAAGGAGACTGCTAGGGAGTACCAGGCCCAAACGGGTAGTAGGTCCCAGTGCAGGGATAGATCCACCTTTCCTTGCCAAACCTGCTTGAGGGGGCACTTCACACCCCCAAGAACACACTACAAAGTCCGCAGCCACGTCGCCACAGTTAGGGCCCATAGTTCACAGGAGGCAAGCAGCTGGAGTGATCTGGCCCAGGCTACAAGCAAACGGACCAAAAACTAACGAGGGGAGCAGCTACTTCCCTGGGTGACCCCCCTAGGGACTAAAAGTCGGGGTTACCACAAACCACAGAAGGGCTAAGGAAGGCGAGTCAGTAGCCACCCTCATCAGTCAGCCTGAAGGACACCTGGTTCCAGCCTGGTTCATCCCAGCTACGCCCGGGTTACTCACCCTGCCATCAATTGTGAGTAAAAACCCTGAAAGACATCCTGCTTGTGTGGAGTTATTCTGCGCCTTGTGGTTCTACACACCTACACAGGGCCCTGGGGCTTGCCTCACTCTCAGGAGGCTATTACAACCAACTGCACCCACCATCAGCCCCAGGCATCCCTCAACCTGCAGTGGCGGTCCCCACTGACCGCAATTCTGAGAGTGGCGTCACGACAATCAATCCTAGAAGAAGGTTCCCTACCTGTGACCAGATCCAGCTGAGTGGAGTCCCTGAAGGTAATGCACCGACACAACACCTGCGGGGCTTCACAGATGCATCTTAAATCACCAGTCCACGGTAGACCCCTGGTGGCTTCTCCCTGCTCCACTCCACTGGACTGTCCATTAGTGATGAGCGAGCCCTACCATACTTGGGTGCTCGGTACTTGTAACCAATAGTTGGATGCTCTGATAACCTTGACTCGTGAACCCGAATATAATGGAAGTCAAGGGGGACTCAAGCATGTTTCCCTAAGATCTCCCAGAAAAGTGGTGGAGTTTCCCATTGACTTCCATCCAAGTGTCTGACTGCTCATTCTGAGTACCGAGCACCCGAGCATGGTACTGGGTGCTCATCACTATTGCCTATATAAAAACAAGCCGCCTGACCCCGGCTTGGCATCGTGTCTGGATGTTATTTCGTATAGCTTGTACAGGATTGCCGGTCTCTAATTCATGATGCATCAAGCTACTGGCATATTCCCTTTAAAGTCATTAAAAGAGGAAATATTTCCCCTTTCCGATAATAAGAATTGAATTCTTCCGATAGATATCTGCATTTATGTAACACCTGCTCCAGAAAGATATATGTTAGTTATTGTCGGGCTCGTCTCTGCTGTGTAAGATAAATATTTCCTAACGTTTATCTGAAATTACAGCTTTCTTATTGTCTGTTCAGAAGAGATTTTTTATATTTGCTCTTTGTATTTACTTTTTCAAACTTAGAGCATGATGCAGATATCTCCTTTTATTAATATATGGATTTTCTTCAGTTTTAGACATTCAAATTAAACATTTGAATGTCTTAAATAACATGGGAAAAAAAACTTTCTATAAAGTTATATAAAGACTATTATACTGTATATTATCCTACACCCACCAGAGAAAAAGGACCAGGCCATGATCCTACGTAGTGTAAACTCTGAATATCTCCCATTGGGGTTAATCTGCAGGTTAATAGTATTCTGAACCTGTCCGGCGCCTGAACATTAAACCCCGCTGCCGGGAGGAAATTAGCTTTAATCCTCCCAGCAGCATTCTTATATCAGTCACGGGGACAGCACCGGTGCGGGTTCAGTCACCGGACTGTGTATGGAAAGTGGCAACTGAAACCACACCAGCCGCATTGTCACTGTCAGTCAGTGCGGTGGGTCATATTACAGCCGCCTCTTTCCATATCAGAGCGGTGACTGACGTCAACGCCACCCCCATTACTGAAACCGGAATGCTGCCAGGATGTCATGGGGTATGTAGCAATGGAAGCGGGGCTCTTGAGCTGACCCTAAGACTGGGGCTCCTGCGCTGTCCTTTATCTCGAAGGTATTCTCACACAGGAACACACAGACAGACAAAGAGACATACAGAGACAGAGATACAGAGACAGAGACGTACACACAGAGAAAGAGACACACACAGAGACACACACAGGGACACACAGACAGACACAGAGACAGAGATACAGAGACAGAGAGACACACACAGAGACAGAGACCCACACACAAACAGAGACACACACAGACAGAGACACACACACAGGGACACACAGACAGACACAGAGACAGACACAGAGACACACACAGAGACACACACACAGAGACAGAGAGACACACACAGAGACACACACAGAGACACACACACACAAACAGAGACACACAGTGACAGAGACACAGACAGAGACACACAGACAGAGACACACATACACATAGAAACAGAGGCACAGAGAGAGAGAGAGAGACACACAGGGACACACACACAAAGACACACACAGAGACACACACAGAGACAGACACACACAGAGTCATAGACAAACAGAGACAGAAACACACAGAGATAGAAACACACAGACACACAGATAGACAGACAGAGAGATAGAGTGAGAGAGACTGAGAGACACTTAGTTACTATCCCAGGCAACGCCAGGTACTACAGCTAGTATGTTATATTTTCCTGTGGGCTGCAGGATCCTGTGTTCAGGGATGTGAGGGTTAACACCTAGCTAGCTAGGGAGAGGAAGGAGCATTAGAGTCAGGAGAAGAGAAAGGAGCATTAAAGGCAGGAAGAGAGGAAGCAGCATTAGAGTTGTCGCGGGCGGAGGAGGGGACGCCGCGCCTTCCCTACTGCTCGGGTCCGGCTGCCGCGGCTGCTGCGGCCTGCCGCTGCTCGGTGGCTCGAGCGATGGGCCGGATCCCGGGGACTCGAGCGGCGCTCCTCGTCCGTGAGTGAAAAGGGGATTGGGTTGTTGGGATAGTGTATTGTCCGTGACGCCACCCACGGTTGTGGTGATTTGTTAACACCACCGCTGCTCTGTATGGGGAGCCCGGGAGTGATGGTGTGGAGCAGCCAGTTGTTGATGTGCCCCTCCGTGGGTAGGGGTTGTGGTGCTCCCGGGGCCCGATGATGGGATTGGAATGGTGGACAGGCGGGTATGGGGCCTGTGGAGGTACAGGGGCGCAGGGGCAGCGCTGTGCCGCACGGCACGGAGGTACTCACTCAGCCAGTAACCACGACACAGTTCTCGGTAAACAAACGGCTGGTTGGACGGGTCCCTCGGACGGTTCACGGTGCTGCGGTTCCCTGCAGTTAGCTGTGACGGTCTCTTCCCTGCACCTCTGAAATGTCTCTTTGGTAGCGATGGGTCCCCACCGGTTACCCGCTCCCCGGCTTCAATCTGGGCCGGAGGAGCCTCTCTCTTGCCCGCAGGCGCTGGCCCTGGGAAACTGGTGCCTTGGCGGTGGCGGTGTCTCCCCTCAATGGTCGGACTGTTGCCTTCAATCGGGACTTAGTTGTTAGGAGACAGACATCCCCTTCACTGACAGATTTGGCAAATTATGGCGACTCCTAGCCTTGCCGGGATCCAAAAGGCCCCTGCCCTGGTGCTGACTGTCCTTTGTATACTGCTCCAGACCGCCAGGCCACTACCCGTCCGCGGTCCTTCCAGCAACCTCCAGACAGTCCCACTGCAGACTATCACCGCCGTCTGCTGACCTTGCTGTCACTGTCCAGGCACCCAGCCACGGACCAACTTCAGGCTTTACTACTGTTTCTTTCCTTTTCACTTCAGCTTCTCCTACAAGCTCCTCTAACACTTCACTTCCTTCACTTGACTTTACTCCTTCCACTTTCTCCTCCAAACTCTATCTTGCTTCCTCTCACTTCCTCTCCCTTTTCTTATCTGCCTGGTTCTTCCCGCCTCCAGGGCTGTGTACTCCTCGGTGGGCGGAGCCAACCGCCTGGCCCACCCCCTGGTGTGGACATCAGCCCCTGGAGGAAGGCAACAAGGATTTTAGGTTAGCTGTTGTACCTGCAGGGAATGTGGGGTGCGTGTGTTGTTGTGACCTGTGACCCCTGGCTTGCCCAGGGCGTCACAGAGTCAGGAGGAGAGAAAGGAGCATTAGAGGCAGGAGGAGAGGAAGGAGCATTTGAGTCAGGAGGAGAGGAAGCTCCTGGTGTAGGGGTCAGTGTGTAGAGTACTGGTGAAGGAAGGAGTTGTTCTGGTGAAGCTGGTGTGGTGTGAGACACATTGCACAGAAACAGCAAGAAACCGTTAAAAGGAACCTGTTGCAGCAACACTGGTCACATTCGCAGACAAGCTGGAAGAGAGCAAAGAAATGTAAGAAACCAAGAATGTAGTGAGTCCATTGTATACCAGTGGGGGCGCACTGGTGAAGTGAGGGTGCTGCTGTGGCGCCCTGGACTTGCCAGGTCGTCACAGGTACTACAACACACACACCCACCCTGACACAGGCACATCAGCCCGACACAAAATCCTTGTTGCCTCTCTCGAGGGGCTGATGTCCACACCAGGTGGGGTGGAGCCAGGCGGTTGGCCCCACCCACTGAGGAGTTCACAGTCCTGGAGGCGGGAAAGGAAGAGAGTTAAGTTAGGGAAGTGGAAGTAAATAGTGAGAAGGAGCAAACTGACCGTGTCCGGGTGTGTGGCACAGGCACAAAAAGCAAGGTTGGCAGACGGTGGTGGCCGTCTGCAGGAGAGGCGAATCAACGCGGAACCGCAGGACCGGGGACGGATGGTGGCCCGCCGGTACCGAACCGGGGAGCGAAGTGAAGCCAGCACACACAGGCAGGGCCTGCGGACCCCGACCAGGCTTGGAGTCGCCATTAGAGGTCAAATCCGTCAGTGACCGGAACCCCAGGGGTTTCCTAACAGCCAAGACCCGATTGAAGGCAACCGTCTGACTAACAAAAGGAAATACAGCTACCGCCACAGCTAGAGTTCCAAGGGCCAGAGCCTGCGGGCAAAAGGGCTCCTCCGGCACATATACACGCTGGGGAGTGGGTTACCGGTGGGAATCCATCGGGGACCGAACATACACAAAGATGCAGGGGAAGGCAGCCACCACCAACCGTCCGGAAGAAGTCACAGCAGTCGGCTGCGGAACCCGTCCATCCAGCCGTTTGGTTTACCAGAGACTTTGTGTACATTTGTGGCTGAGTGAGTACAACCGTGCCGTCCGGCACTGCGCTGCGCAGTCCAGGCGACCCTGCACCTTGCCAACCCTGCCTCCCCGTCACCTCACCGGGCCCCGGGACCACCAACCCCTACCCATAGAGGGGGGAAACAACATCCCAGCTGCTCCCTACCATCGCTCCCGGGATCCCCGTCACCAGCAGCGGTGGTGCCCAACCTCACCACAACCCGTGGATGGCGTCACGGACCAAATCCCCAAACCAAACTACCCCCTTTCACTCACGGGTGAGGAGCGCCGCTCGAGTCCCCGGATCCGGGCCCACCGCTCGAGCCACCGAGCAGCAGCAGCGCCGGACCCGAGCGTTAGCAAGCGCGGCAGCGGCGTCCTCCCCGCCCGCGACAACTTGGCGTCACGAACAGGATCTTACCCTTCTGCCGGCTGGTAGAAGTGCGCCTTGTGCCCCGCCGATGGTGTCCGGCCGAAAAATTTCAGAATCCGACATCTTGGGCGCGAAGATTTTCCCGCTCAAGCGTCTTCTCGAGCAGTGGAGGCGCGAAAGCCGAAGCCCCGCCCCTGAAGAGTAGGTGCCGAGAAAAGAACAAGGGGGGGCGGTAACAAGATGTCTGCGCCCGACGGAGCCGCTGGAGGAACGGCGGTCGCAGCCGCAGCGGCACCCGTGGATGGAAATGGGCCAGCCCATGCTCCGGTCGCACGAGCAGGGGAGGCCGTGGCCCCCGCCATTGCTCAGGTGATGCCGTTCTCCTTGCCCTATGTGCCCGGAGCTACTTGGCTGCCGCAGTACGACAGAAAACCTGATGCTTTACAGGTCTTCCGGAAGAAGCTTAACCCGGTCCTTGAAGTGTATCCTCTGACCGATAAGCAACATGCAGCGGTAGTGCTGGGGCAGCTAACCGGCGCGGCTGAGCAGGAGACGGAGACCTGGACGGAGGGGGACCGGTCCACCGTGGCCACTATCTTTGAAAAGCTTCAGATTGCCTTCAAGACCCGCACCGAAGCCAAGCTGCGGATGCAGTTTTATCAATGGCGACAGCGGCCTGCATATAGTATTAGAGACTATGCCTTGCGCCTGCAAACTTCCCTCCGTACGCTGAAGCGGGTGGATACCATTAATGATGCGGACAGCAACAAAATGTTAGTCAAGCAGTTCATGCAGGGGCTGGGATCCCCAGAGGACCGCAAGCAGCTCCGGCTGTGGGCCCTAGAACATCCTAACGTGGACTTTGCCATGCTGAAAGAACGGGCCATCAAAGCTCTTCAGCCCCCAGCGTCCGACGTCCCTGAAGCGGCCCCATGGCCAGCTGAGACGGCTCCTATCTTGGTAGCCCCTCCTCTCCCAGCTCCCTCGGCCCCTGCAGCCCCTGGCGGAATGATGGAGGAGCTGGCTGCCCAGGTCCGTCGCATGGATGGAGACCTCACCAAGATCCTCGCCGCACTCCAGCCTCCGACGAGATCCAAGCCCCCGGGGAGGATGCAGCTCACTGACAGCCCGGAGGACGTCCCCTGGATGCAGCGAAGAAGGGCCAATGACTCATGGTATGGACCTCCAATTTGTTACAGGTGCAGCAAGCCCGGCCACTACTCCCGACGGTGTCCGTTAAACGAGCAACCCCTGGGGCCAAGGGCCAATCCTCAGGAGTAGAACCCAGTGGCCCCCCAGACTGGCGGGACCGGTACATATGAGCCCGTCCCATCATCCCTCTGGCAGTAGATGGCATCCCGCTGATGGTACTCCTGGACACTGGATCCCAGGTAACCACGATACCATACACACAGTATCAGCGGTATTGGGGGGATGATGAACTTGCCCCTCCAGACGGTAGCATGACACTGATCGCAGCTAATGGACTCCCCTTGACACAAGGGGGATACAAGCAAGTGGCCATGACCGTGGGATGGGCTGAACTGCAGCACCAGGGAATGATTGTGATAATGAATGAACCCAGCGACCATAACCCGAAGGTAGTGCTAGGGACTCTGTGACTCACACTATTATGAAATTTCAGCGTATAGTGTGCGGGAACAGCGCATTCAGATCACTGCTGCTGTGATAATGGCGATCGCCATTTTTTTTTTTTTCATTGTCTTCCTTCCCTAAGCGCGCGCGTGTAGTGGGGCGGGCGAGCATGTCAGCCAATCCCAGACACACACACAGCTAAGTGGACTTTTAGCCAGAGAAGCAACGGCATGTGTGAAAGAATGTCCATGTCACATGTCCCTGCATTATAAAAACGAGTATCTGCCCGTCCGGACGCCATTATCTCTTCTGCGTCCTTGGTGTCAGTCATGGGTACGGGATTGAAATAGACCAGGTGAGTGCTGCTGAGAGCAGTTCTACTATTCATATGTGAGGCCGTATGGCACATTTTATAAAAATATTTTAGTGTAGGACTGCCTCAAATGAGATTTGCCGTGACGTGGCGAGGCAGCTCAAGAAATTGCAATTTTTTGCCAAAAATCTCAAAAATTTTTATAATACAGTTTGGAATGTTTAGTGCTGAAGTGCACATTTGGTGCTGGCTTTTTGTTTTTTCTTCATTGAATTGGTCGGTGGTTGACCTCCACCTTGCTATGCACCCCAATTTGGGATGTATTCCATCTGTCTAGATTTTGGCGGTTGGTGACTGTTCACATTAAGTCATCAGGCTTTGTCCACAGGCTATATACTTCATGCAGCATTTGCTTGGACCTGTCCCGCCCACAACCATGACTCAGTCATGGGTACGGGATTGAAATAGACCAGGTGAGTGCTGCTGAGAGCAGTTCTACTATTCATATGTGAGGCCGTATGGCACATTTTATAAAAATATTTTAGTGAAGGACTGCCTCAAATGAGATTTGCCGTGACGTGGCGAGGCAGCTCAAGAAATTGCAATTTTTTGCCAAAAATCTCAAAAATTTTTATAATACAGTTTGGAATGTTTAGTGCTGAAGTGCACATTTGGTGCTGGCTTTTTGTTTTTTCTTCATTGAATTGGTCGGTGGTTGACCTCCACCTTGCTATGCACCCCAATTTGGGATGTATTCCATCTGTCTAGATTTTGGCGGTTGGTGACTGTTCACATTAAGTCATCAGGCTTTGTCCACAGGCTATATACTTCATGCAGCATTTGCTTGGACCTGTCCCGCCCACAACCATGACTCAGTCATGGGTACGGGATTGAAATAGACCAGGTGAGTGCTGCTGAGAGCAGTTCTACTATTCATATGTGAGGCCGTATGGCACATTTTATAAAAATATTTTAGTGTAGGACTGCCTCAAATGAGATTTGCCGTGACGTGGTGAGGCAGCTCAAGAAATTGCAATTTTTTGCCAAAAATCTCAAAAATTTTTATAATACAGTTTGGAATGTTTAGTGCTGAAGTACACATTTGGTGCTGGCTTTTTTTTTTTTTTTTTTACACACACAGATAAGTAGACTTTTAGCCAGAGAAGCAACGGCATGTGTGATAGGATGTCCTTGTCACATGTCCCTGCATTATAAATACGGGCATCTGCCCGTCTGGACGCCATTATCTGCCTTCTGCATCTGGGTGTCAGTCACCGCTGGCGTAGCTCCTGTCTCCGATACTGCTGTGTACGCTCTACACACAGTGCTATACAGAATAGGGATAGAAGTTTCTATTAGCCCTTGTAAGGGCTAATACCAGCAGGCACAGAGCCATAGGTGACAGTCAGGTCCATGAAAACAGATTTTAACAGCTACACAAGATAACAGCGTCTGTGTAGCTAAGGTCAGGGATTTCCTCGCTGCATTTCCCCATTAGGAGGGATAGAAAGTGAGGCTTCCTTTCCTCTACCCAGACCCACAACCCTGCCACTGTACCCTCCTGCCCTTTGCACACTCAAACTCATTGTTACTAAGCCATTATACTAGCAAACACTGAGTAAACTTAGTGGCATCCTAAAAGTGGCTGTTGGACTTCCATTAGTGTCCCACTAGTGCAAATCTATTTGCAGCACCTCTGCGTTGCACACTCAAACTCATTGTTACTAAGCCATTATACTAGCAAACACTGAGTAAACTTAGTGGCATTCTAAAAGTGACTGTTGGACTTCCATTAGTGTCCCACTAGTGCAAATCTATTTGCAGAACCTCTGCATTGCACACTCAAACTCATTGTTACTAAGCCATTATACTAGCAAACACTGAGTAAACTTAGTGGCATCCTAAAAGTAGCTGTTGGACTTCCATTAGTGTCCCACTGGTGCAAAGCTATTTGCAGCACCACTGCATTGCACACTCCTGCTCTGTTTTTAATAAGCTATAATAATAGCAAAAAATGCTGCCAGTTAGTGGCATCCAAAAAGTGGCTGTTGTTCTCCATTTGTGCCCCAATGGTGCCAAACTATTTCTAACCCCTCTGCATGACACCCTCCTGCTCTGTTTTTAATAAGCTATAATAATAGCAAAAAATGCTGATAGTGGCATCCAAAAAGTGGCTGTTGTACTCCATTTGTGCCCCACTGGTGCCAAGCTATTTCTAGTACCTCTGCATGACACCCTCCTGCTCTGTTTTTAATAAGCTATAATAATAGCAAAAAATGCTGATAGTTAGTGGCATCCAAAAAGTGGCTGTTGTACTCCATTTGTGCCCCAATGGTGCCAAGCTATTTCTAACACCTCTGCATGACACCCTCCTGCACATTTTGCAACGCTATTTTTATAGCAAACTCATGGAATTCCTTGCTGCATTTCACCATTAGGAGGGATAGAAAGTGAGGCTTCCTTTACTGTCCTGGTACACACAGAACACGGCCACTGTACCCACCTGCCCACTTTTGCCACGATATTTAATTTGCCCAAAGAGCTGACACTTTTTCTGCCATCCTAAAATTGTCTGGAATACTAAGTTAGTGTTCCTTTGCTGCCAAGCAAGGTACAACACATGTGCGTTCTACACTCATTTCCATTTGTGGAACACAATAATTAACTGCAGGTAGTCCAGCCAATGTTTCACGAAGGTGCAGGCGTGGATATAATGTTGCCTTCATCCAATGGTGGTTCTCTTGATGTCTGACAGCTCAACAATACCATCTGTTTCCACTTCCAAAACAAGTGACGACCTGGCAATCACACTCCCGCTTACGGGTAAAGGGGTGGAAGTTCATCGTGAAAAAGCATGTGTGACTGCTGTCCCCACAGTCACAGAAGATGAAGAGCACTTGATGCACTTGATGGGGCAGGCGGTGGTTGCACAGCCCCGCTAGGCCGCATTGTAGCACAGTGAAATTCCCTTTGCGACTTATGCTTCATTTTAAGTCTTGTATTTGGTGGGATCGACAGTATGCAGCAAAACCACGCAACATGAAAAGCACTGTTTGCAGTTGGGTTCACAAATTGATTCTTTCACTTTCCCAAAACAAACAATAAGAACCATGCATTAAATTGAAATAATAGAACAATCTAATCAGTGGCCTACTGCTTGCTAAGCCCTCTGGGTAGCAGCAGTAATTGTGTGTTTGTGCGTGTGTGTGTGTGTGTGTGCGAAGACAACTAACTAGTGGCGCATCACAAGAGCTTCCCAGTTATCTACCTATACATAGACAAAACACATCACCCACCCTGAATACCCTTGTTAGCTGAAGCCTCACAGATAAGGCAGATGATAACAGTGTGAATGCAAACCACACAGCTCTGCAACACAGTCATGTAAATTTTGAAAAGCAACATTCAATGCAAACATGTGTCGCTGTCCCTCTATGATTTAAACTGTACGTGACAATTTGACAGTGCAGAGGCAGCAAGTATGATTGTCTATATAGTCGTCCTACCCAGAACAGATATGTGTTTTCATAATAAAACAAAGTGTTGCGTGAACGCATTACTGTCTGGGCACAGCCTACCGTACCCGGGTAATGTGATGTCCAGTTGCCATAAATACAGACTTTACGCTCCTATAATGGTTAACAGTATAGACAACACCGGAAGAATGTTGGTCTGTGGCACAGGATGCTGCTCACTGGCGTTACGGTACTCCTCACAAAACTCCAAAATGACTCCCCTCACAATTGAACGAAGTATTTACGCGGTTGCTCCTTCCTGTGTGCCGATTTACCCCAGCCGCAGCCTAACTCCAGTGTTTCGCCAACTGAGTATGCTCTGCCTGACTGTGTCATTCCTGAGGCAAAGTCTTAATTTTGGGCTACAGCGCATGCTCGTTTGGACTGTGCCTGAGTCATTCTGCGACCTGCAGCTCAACACACTTACACAGGGCCCTGGTGCTTGACTCACTCTCGGGAGGCCACTAAAACTAACTGCACCCAACATCAGGCCCAGGTGTCCCCTTACACTGCAGTGGCGGTCCCCACTGACCGCAATACCGAGAGTGGCGTCACAAAAATACATATAAAGAAGCAACCTAAGTGTGACCAGACTCTTCCTCCACGTGGAGTCCCTGAAGGTAATGCACCAACACAACACCCGTGGGACTTCACACTGACTGAGAAAAGCCTCTTTGCACAGGTACTTGCACTACGTGCTGGGTCTAAGTCCTGTGTTGTGCCTAGACAGCATGCTGAAGCGGAAAGTCTTTTTTTCAGAAACTGTATTTCATGCTACTGAGCATGCTCAGGCACTTACTGCATCAGAGGCTAGGTCGGGTAATGAACTCTTTGGCCCTGCCCCTGATGTGGGGAGCCCATATAGACCACAGGGCATCAGGTGCCCTGACAATTTGGCCAGGCCACTCCCAACAGGCTTGCAGAGGGCCGCCCCTATGACTTGTCACCTCATTGTTGTTGGTCAGACGATGACTGTTGAGGTGTTTTGGTTGTGGCAGCCATGAGGTCATCATTCAAGTGGCCATTCAAAATAGGACGCTAGTTATGCCACTCATGACGTGTCACTCTGCTTTTGTGTCCAGGAGGTGCATTGTGGTCCACCCTGGCTTCGGGCGGACCCAGGTTATAAAAGGGGCTGGAGCCAAGAATAAGGTGCCAAGTCTTCTATTATGCTCCGAAAGAGCACACCTCCATGTGTTGAACCCATTGCGGCTTTAGGCCAGAGGTAGGCAGGGATAGGTCATCGATGCAGGCCGCCACCACAGTTGGTAACGCAGAACGTTTAAGAACAGCTCCTGTCCTACCAATCCTGCTAGTGCAGCCCAGTGGCATAAACAGGCCTGCTGCTGCTGATGCACCTGCTGTCCACAGGTGTGTCCCCTAAGCACACGGACTGCGTAGCCAATGGCCCCTGTGTTGTTAACAGGGAATTCCAAGGCTGGGTGGTCGTGTGGACCCTGTCACGCTAACAGGGCTCCAAGTCTCCAGATCCGAGTTGCGTCTAACTCGGTTCAGGCTACTATTTGTTTGAGAGTCAACCTGCTCTGTATCCTCCACCTAACCTTCCAGTTGCCAACCTCTCCTTTTCCATCTGTGAGCACGGTGGACACCGAATGGCGATTGGGATATCTACCTTTCTCTTTCTTTCCTTCTTAATATTTTTGATATAGCGGTAACATATATACCACCTTATCCAAATCTGCCAGTCCCACCATACCAGATGTTGTTTCTTCAGCAAATGTTAATGTTGCTTAACCACCAAACCCACGGACACAAACTTTTTTACCCTTTCCAACACACCTGTTCCCCTTTCCACCAGCATCTGTCCTTTTTCAACTCAGTTTGTATATGAAAAAAATGCAACTCTGCAGAGACACCGTACTCAACGCCGTCTCAGCACAGCAGCCAGCCCTCGGTCCCTCAGATGTGGACAAGTAAGACCATTTCCTCCTATCGATGAAAAAGCGTTGAGATTCCCTCTGTGCACCACTGGTGTTTAGTGGAAAAGCAGATGTAAGATTGTGTACCAACTTCTGCTGATACTCCTGCATACGTGCATCCCTTTCTATGTCAGGAGTTATTTCGCAAAATTTTGTGTTGTACCGGGGATCTAACAGTGTGGCAACCCAGTAGTCAGCATGACTTGGAATTCGTACAATCCGAGGGTCATGTTGTAGGTAGTGCAGCAAGAAGGCGCTCATGTGTCTTGAGCATCCAGGAGGACCAAGTCCTTGGTGTGTTGGTGGCGGAGAGGTGAGAATCGTGCCTCCTTCCTCTGCCCTCTCCCCACAACCTCGCACAACCAAAATGTGAGCAAGCTCTCAATAATCTGCTGAGTCTTCCATGCCCATCGCCAGTTCGTCCTCCATTTCTTCCTGGGCTCCTGCACCTTCCTCAACTGTTTGCTGATACTATGCTCCCTTGATAATCCCTCTCCCCCACCGTACCATGACTGCCGCCAAGATGCCGCTGACCATCTGGACCTTGTAGATCTTGTTATCCCTTCCGCATATGACTCCTCCAGTACTTCCTCCCTTCCTCTTGGACCAACACCTGACTCCGAATAATACTTACAGTGTGTTCCATCATGTAGATGACCAAAATTGTACGCTGAGAATGTCATCGCCAGTGTTAAACATCTGCGTCGAGATTTGTAAACTGTGTAGAACGGTGCATATGTCATTGATCTGACACCACTCCAGCAGCGTGATCTGCACCACCTCTGGATCAAGTTAGCCCAGGGTATACGTCATAACGTATTTCAGCTGGGCTCTGCGGTGCTGACACAGACGCTGCAACATGTGCAGATTAAAATTCCTGCGTGTCGGAACATCGCATTTCTGACGTTTCACCGCCAGACCTTAAGACTTCAGGAGCGATGAAAGTTGTTGAGCTACTGGGTGCGAACGATGGAAGTGAGCACATAGTGAGCGTGCCTGCTGTACAAGGCCATGTAGGCCGGGATGTTGTTTTAAAAATTGCTGGAGAATCAGATTAAACACGTGAGCCATACAAGTCACGTGTGTCACATGGGCCTGAGGAAGGCACGCTGCCATGTTTGCATCATTGTGCACATGGCTGTTAAGTCACCACCGTAGTCCGCTACGTCAATTTGTACTCCGGTCGCAAGGTGACAACGTGTTCCTTTCATGCATAGTGCTGATGATGGGAGAGGAGTCGACGCCAGCGGCGCAGGTGGACGCAGGTTATGCTCACCCACTGGGATGCGTTACCTTGACAGATGCAGAACCACAGGCTGAATGCAGGTGGGGGGTATCTCACAGATGAAGTAGCATCATTCAGCTACAACCAATGGGAAGACACAACACCCTTTTTTAGGCCCCTCCTGTCTGAAGACCACTGCCAGACATAGCTATGAACCTCTGGTTACTGTTACCCCCAGTTTAGCTTTATGAGTTTGTGTGCTTCTTACCTGACTACTTTTCCTGCTTGCTGTTTAGGTACCTCGTTGGCCGATTTGCATTTCACCTCTGCTTGTTTTCTGATTAAGTCCTGTCCCTCCCATTCTGTTCCTCTTCCTCAATTAATGTTTTGACCCTGCATGACTACTATTCTCTGGAACTGCTGCTTTCCACAGGTATTGATCAACTTGGGCCCTGTGTCATTCAACATCACTGTATAGGGATTAAAGGGTTTCAGGGTTCTGGGGGTCCAGCTTGGTGAGTGGGTTCCCTCTAGCCTATCCTTTACAGCTTGTCTGAGTGTGTTGATCTAGGCAGGCGTTACACCGTGCCCTCGACAGAAGGACATGTAGGCCGGGATAGTATTTAAAAATTGCTGGAGATTCAGATTCAACACGTGAGCCATACAAGGTACGTGTGTCACATTGCCCTGAAGAAGGTCCGCAGACTGTTTAGCATCATTGTCGCACCCGGCATTCCCTGGCTGCTGGTTGAGTGGAGACAACCATTGATGAAACTCGGTCTCACTCTACAGAGCTTACCGTCCACAATTCCTCAGCGGTGTCTCACATTTCCCCTACATTTCAAAGTAAACATTTGACCGCCTGATGGCCTTGAGCTCTGCTGCCAGCATAGTAAGGAGGTGTGTGGGATTCCTTGGGCGCAGTTACAAGGAAGGCAAGCCTGACCACACAAGGTTTGGGCTGAGGTGCAGGAATAACACGAGGTTGATGAGGCAGAAGCAGTGGAGGAACTTGTACATACAGAGGAAGGATTGAAACACACAACTCGTGGGGACGGAAAGACTTGTACAGCAGACACTTCTCCATCTATCACCATAGTTACCCAGTGCCCAGTCAGTGACATGTAACTCCCCTGTCCATGCTTACTGTTCCAAGTATCTGTGGTGAAATGCACCCTGTCACACACTAATAATAATATTAATAATAATCTTTATTTCTATAGCGCCAACATATTCCGCAGTGCTTTACAATTCACACACAGAGTTTCTCAAGGAAGCGGTGATGTTGTATGCGACCTGCTGTGTTAGCGCGGGCACCCCTTTCTTGGAAAAGGAGTGAAAATGGCCATTGGCTCTTGGGGCACTGCAATGGGCATAAGGTCTTGAAAATCCTCAGTGACAAAAGGGTGTAAAGGCAGCCTATCTGTAGCCAACAAGTTGGAGATGCCGAAACTAAACCTCTTAGGCATGTCATGCACTTCGAAAATCATGTAAAAAACAGCGAGGGGACTCCAACCACAGTCTCCCTCGTTGCCACTAATTGGGCCACACACACCCCACTTGACTGTCATCAGTTGATCCCCCTTTTCAAAATGAAAAAGATGCTTTACATGAAGCACTCTCAAAAATACGTGTGCCTTTCGCGTCCCCTGGCTGACCCAGGGGAAGAAAAGTCCTCTGAGAGCCATGACTTGTTCATCTTGGTTCTTTTAGAAACACAGCGAGGGGACTCCAACCACAGTCTCCATCGTTGCCACTAATTGGGCCACACACACCCCACTTGACTGGCATCAGTTGATCCCCCTTTTCAAAATGAAAAAGATGCTTTGCATGAAGCACTCTCAAAAATATGCGTGCCTTTCGCCTCCACTGGCTGACCCAGGGGAAGAAAAGTCCTCTGAGAGCCATGACTTGTTCATCTTGGTTCTTTTAGAAACACAGCGAGGGGACTCCAACCACAGTCTCCCTCGTTTCCACTAATTGGGCCACACACACCCCACTTGACTGTCATCAGTTGATCCCCCTTTTCAAAATGAAAAAGATGCTTTGCATGAAGCACTCTCAAAAATACGTGTGCCTTTCGTGTCCCCTGGCTGACCCAGGGGAAGAAAAGTCCTCTGAGAGCCATGACTTGTTCATCTTGGTTCTTTTAGAAACACAGCGAGGGGACTCCAACCACAGTCTCCCTCGTTTCCACTAATTGGGCCACACACACCCCACTTGACTGGCATCAGTTGATCCCCCTTTTCAAAATGAAAAAGATGCTTTGCATGAAGCACTCTCAAAAATACGTGTGCCTTTCGCCTCCCCTGGATGACCCAGGGGAAGAAAAGTCCTCTGAGAGCCATGTCCACAATGTCAGTGGACAGACGCGTGTGCTTATCTGCCAGCAGACCCCCAGCAGCACTGAAGACAGGTTATGAGAGAACGCTGGCTGCAGGACACGACAAGATCCCCAAGGCGTATGTGGCAAGCTCAGGCAATTTATCCAGATTGGAAGCCTAAAATGAGCAGGGCTCATGTTGCACAGTAATGGCATCGATGTTTCCTTGCATATACTCATATATCTGTGTCTCCTCCTCTTTTTCCTTGTCCAGCTCTTTTGTTTTCGCATGAGTATATGTCCTTGTCACTTTCCCATGTGTTTGTGTTGTGTTGTGAGTTGTTTGTCACCTTTTGGACACCTTTGAGTGTGTTTTCTAGGTGTTTTTATGTGTTTGTGATTGCCTGCCATTGTTTTCTATGGGGTTCGAGTGGTTCGCCGAACTGGTTCGCCGAACCGAACTCGACCGAGACCTCCGTTCGGCGAACCGAACTCGAGCCGAACCGCGACCGGTTCGCTCATCTCTAGTCAAGTCCCTGGTGAAACAAGGCTCTGCTGGAATAGACCCTGCTGCCCTCGCCGAGGCCCAACGACTGTGGAGGGAACGAGCCCGGCTGTACCTGCACCAGGGGAAGCTGTATCGGGAATTTATCAACCCGAAGACCCATGAGAAGGTTCGCCAGCTGGTGATTCCCCAGACTAACGTGCCCACTGTTCTGCAGGCATACCATGACGGTGCCGGGCACTTTGGGTGGAAGAAGCTGGAGATGCTGTTGAGGGAGCGATTCTATTGGAGTGGGATGCGGGAGTCTGTGGAGGCCTGGTGCCGAGAATGTGGTCCCTGTGCACTGAGAAGAAGGGATGAGGCCAGCCAAAAGGCCCCTTTGCGCCCAATCATTACGCATCAGCCGCTGGAGCTGGTCGCCCTCGACCACGTGAAGCTCACCCCTAGCTGAAGTGGGTACACCTATGCTCTGACCATTGTAGACCACTATTCGAGATTCATGGTGGTTGTCCCAGTTAAAGATCTGACCGGGCGTACTGCAGCCAGAGCCTTCCAGGCCTACTTTTGTCGACAACATGGGTACCCGGAGAGGGTGCTGACCGACCAGGGTCCAGCTTTTGAAGCAGAAGTGTTTCAGGAATTCTGCCAGTTATACGGCTGTAAAAAGATCCGGACCACCCAGTACCATGCACAGACTAACGGCATGTGTGAAAAGATGAACCATCTGGTCTTGGACCTCCTTAAGACCCTGCCGTTGGAAGAGCGGAACTTATGGCCGGAAAAGCTGTCCGATCTGGTAGACATGGACAATAACATTCCTAGCAGCTCCAAAAAGTGCACGCCCACGTACCTAATGAGAGCCCGACCAGGCCGGTTGCCGGTGGACCTAGAAATGGATTTGGAGGCTCCAGAGGCCCTTCCTTCCACTGCTGACTGGGACGCCCGGCGGAGGGCGCAGTACCGACAGGTCCAAGAATACGTAGAAAAGAACTTGTGTCGGAGTCGGGGACAGCAAGAACAGTGCCTCAACAGGAAGGCTCCTGCAGGTCCCTTTCAGCCTGGGGATGTAGTACTGAAGCGAAAGAGAAGAACCCATAAGCTGGATGACCAATAGGAGAAGACCCCGTATGTTATACAACCCACTGAGTGGGAGAATGTGAAGGCCTACCAGATCAGTCGTGACCAGGGGAAGACTTCGGCCATGGTTTCCAGAGACCACCTGAAGAGGTGTCCACCACCGTTGAGGGTGGCAACTGAAGTTCCGGCCCCCAGACAGGCTGGGGAGAAAGAAAAAGAGGTAATCCACACCATGATGGGCGATTTTCCGGCAGATTGGCCTTTGCAGAATGGCGCAGTGATTCTTCCTGTGATACTGTTCCCACAACCTGTGGAGGAAAAAGAGATGGAAGTCGCCGCCAATGAACCAGTGCCCAGGGATGCACCTATACCCAGCCCCCCTGCGTCTCCGCCTGCCCCACATAATAGACGGGAAGGGGAACCAGTTGTTTCCTCCGCCCCACTGCCTGTCACCACTAACATTGGGCCCCGAAGGTCCACACGCCCCAACCTAGGCCGACCCCCGCTTAGGTACAGGGAAACTACCATTTAGGGGTGTTACACGTTGAGTGTGTAAATAAGTAAATGAATGAATCAACCGAGCAAATAACCTGATTGACACCGTGATTGACCCGGCCGTTGCCGGCAAGTTGTCCCCGCAGGGACCCTTTGTACCGTTGGCATGAGGAACTCTTCATGGACATGCCTGAGAACTTGCAGGGCACCCACGAACTGGTGGGATTGTAAATAAGTTGGGGCATGTTTTCCGTTGCCGCCTCCGGAGAGGCAGATTTGGAGGATGGGCCTGGAGGAAAGTGATGGCCCAGGCCCGCCACTACCACAACCGGTGGCGATCCTCCGGGGGTCAGGGGTCCCCCATGGACGTGGGGTCCCCTGAAGTGACAGCCGGGTGCGAGTCACCGTACCCGTTCCCGCTCGGGCAGCCTGGATCTGGACTGGGGTCAAGGGGTGCTGCCCACTTCTTAGGGGCAGCATCAGGGCTAGGTTGCTTGGGTGGGAGAGCGGAAGCTGTCCGTCCGTTATTATTAAAAGTGTGTGTATATGTGGTTTGTAACATTTAAGTGACCTGCCTCCCGTAAGGGAAGATTTAAAATGCTTAAACTGTTGATGGTTTTTATATTTTTTACAGTTAAAAAAAAAAAAGAAAAATAAAACCGGTGATGGACGGGCAGCCCGCAGACGGTCTGCATTTAAATAAGGGGGAATGTGGCGCCCTGGACTAGCCAGGTCGTCACAGGTACTACAACACACACCCCCACCCTGAGACAGGCACATCAGCCAGACGCAAAATCCTTGTTGCCTCCCTCCAGGGGCTGATGTCCACACCAGGTGGGGTGGAGCCAGGTGGTTGCCCCCACCCACTGAGGAGTTCACAGTCCTAGAGGCAGGAAAGGAAGAGAGTTCAGTTAGGGAAGTGGAAGTGAGGAGTGAGAAGGAGCAAACTGACCGTGTCCGGGTGTGTGGCCCGGGCACTAAGCGCAAGGTTGGCAGACGGTGGTGGCCGTCTGCAGGAGAGGCGAATCAACGCGGAACCGTAAGACCGGGGACGGATGGTGGCCCGCTGGTACCGAACCGGGGAGCGAAGTGAAGCCAGCACACACAGGTAGGACCTGCGGACCCCGACCAGGCTTGGAGTCGCCGTTAGAAGTCAAATCCGTCAGTGACCAGAACCCCAGGGGTTTCCTAACAGCCAAGACCCGATTGAAGGCAACCGTCCGACCAGCAAAAGGAAATACAGCTACCACCACAGCTAGATTTCCAAGGTCCCGAGCCTGCGGGCAAAAGGGCTCCTCCGGCACATATACACGCTGGGGAGCGGGTTACCGGTGGGAATCCATCAGGACCGAACATACACAAAGATGCAGGGAAAGGCAGCCACCACCAACCGTCCGGTTGAAGTCACAGCAGCCAGCTGCGGGACCCGTCCATCCAGCCGTTTGGTTTTCCAGAGACTTTGTGTACATTTGTGGCTGAGTAAGTACAACCGTGCCGTCCGGCACCACGCTGCGCAGTCCAGACGACACTGCACTTTGCCAACCCTGCCTCCCCGTCACCTCACCGGGCCCCGGGACCACCCCTACCCATGGAGGGAGGGAACAACATCCCAGCTGCTCCCTACCATCGCTCCCGGGATCCCCGCCACCAGCAGCGGTGGTGCCCAACCTCACCACAACCCGTGGGTGGCATCACGGACCAAATCCCCAAACCAAACTACCCCCTTTCACTCACGGGCGAGGAGCGCCGCTCGAGTCCCCGGATCCGGGCCCACTGCTCAAGCCACCGAGCAACAGCAGCGCCGGACCCGAGCGTTAGCGAGCGCGCGGCGGCGTCCTCCCCGCCCACGACACTGCCCCACTAAGAAGACAAGGAACAGGAAGCGGCTCTAAGAACAGTTCTCGTAAGGGATCACTGCCTATGGCTGTGGGTGCAGGATACTCAGCGAAACATATTGACCCTTGGACTCCAGGGCCATAGAGATGAAGGGCTTATTTAACTTTCCTGGCTAAAAGAATGTTCACAAGTAATATGCCGTCATTGGAAACTGCAATGATTGTGTGTCTGAGTTATACAGAAGATACCATGAAGTGTTCTGCCTGCTGTATTATGTGACCAAGTGTTGTGCCAAGTAAAGACTACTTTGTTGTTATGAATTTGTTTGTCGTCCTTATCTGGAAGTCCTATTGACCTGATGAAGAGTGTAACAGCATTGCTCCAAGTAACACTATCAGCACACACAGACCCAGAACTCTCATTTAAAACCCGTGTCTCGGGGTGCTGAACTTTACACTCTTGCCCACACAGACCCAGAACTCTCATTTAAAACCCGTGTGTCGGGAGGCTGAACTTTACACTCTCCCCCATGGCTACTTCCCCGGGCACCATTGCTTCAGCCATGCGCTGCAATCTCCTGACATTTGAAAAAGAGATCACTCTCCGTCATGGTACTCCCATGACATCTCTGCATTACAACTATAATTTCTAATTCCACTAAGTAATGTTCATGAACATGGATATTTATATATAGATTGCGTTTGTTGCCCTGGAACAAGCACTCTGCCCTCAATTGGATGCATTTTATACCACAGTCACGGTATTGGCATGGGCTATCTACTAGTAAGAATTAAATGTGTAAGCAATGGAAGTTCCCATATTTAGGATCCACACCAAACCCATCAGGTAGATAATAAGTGGCCAATTTACTATCTATTTACTGCTAACCTACATGACCATCTATGATCAGACATAATTACTACCCTTGTATTTCGGTTTGATTTATTGCAGAAGCCATTAGTCCTAAAATTAATAACTAATTTATACAAATAATTAAGTATTACATATTATAAAAAAATGAGAAGACAAATCATTCAGTTTTGAACTCTTTATTAAATACAGTCTCTACCTATACCTAAAGCCATTGATCCAGAAGAAGGCAAAAAACCTGGACACATTCAGCCAATTTGTGCCACAGGGAAAAAATTCCTTCTCGACCCCAAGAAAAGGCGATCAGTTCAAGAACCCTGGACCAAGGCTATACTACAACTAACTGAGCTATAGGACGGTTATATCATATAAGAACCCTTATGTGGAATTCATAAACTGGCCAACAGAAGAACTGGAATTAGGCCGGTGGTAGTATGGTACTTGTTTAGGCCTGTTGTTTGAAGACCAGAAATAGCCTTCGCTATTGCCCCAGACTAGGACAGATTTTGTATTTTATTACCTTTCAGAGCATCGCATCCCTGAAGAATGAAATCATTAGGGATGATCGAATACCACAAATATCCGACTTCGCGAATATCCGACCAATAGGTCACTGCTATGTGAATATTCGATGCGCAATATAAGTCTATGGGAAGCCCAAACAATTGTTATTCGGGTTATCCATAGACTTACATTGCATATCAAATATTCGCAAATAGTCAAATAGCGGCAACCTGTTTGCGAATTTTCGCAAAGTCAGATATTTGTGGTATTTGATCATCCCTAGAAATCATCCTTAGTGACTAAGTGAGTAAATTAAACGAAAAAAGTGCACGTTTGTTATGATGCTCAAGATGGGGACCAGAATGTGGACTAATAATAAAATAGGGAACATGATAGGAGACATATCTACAATACATACATTATTCTTATCTATCTAATATGATGACAACAGCTCTCCAGACCCGCAACCCACCACAAGGACCACTCCTGTCTAATCCCTGAAGAATGAAATCATCCTCAGTAACAATGTGAGGGGGCTAAGCGCCTCCTTTGATCTCAGAGTATAGACTCCCGGGAAAGAGTGCTGCTCAAACTGTTGGGGTGCAGATGTGGGACCCAATATCAGAGATGATGTCCTCCACCCAACTTTCAAAAAGCTGTAAGGGTCGTCAGTAGAGATGGGTAGTCGAGCTGGGCTATCAGACGGTCACCTCTGTAGCTGTAGTGTCATTTTTCGTATGGTCCCGATGTGTAAATTAAAAAAAGTACACGTTTGTTATAATGTACAAGATGGGGACCATAATGTGGACAAAATAACAAAATAGCGAACATGATAGGGGACATTTCTACAATACATACATTATTCTTATCTATATAATAGGATGACAACAGCTCTCCAGACCTGCATCCCACCACAAAGACCACTCCATCCCTGAAGAATGAAATCATCCTAAGTGACGAAGTGAGGGAATTCGTGCCAACCTGTGGTCTCAAGGCATTGTCTCTTATAAGAGTCCTGCTCAAGGTGATGGGGTGCAACTGTGGGACCCTATACCAGAGATGATGTCCTCCACCCAACTTTCAAAAAGCTGTAAAGGTCTTCAGTAGAGATGGGTAGTCGAGCTGGGCTATCAGACGGTCACCTCTGTAGCTGTAGTGTCATTATTTGTATGGTCCCAATGTGTAAATTAAAAAAAAGTGCACATTTGTTATAATGTACAAGATGGGGACCATAATGTGGACAAAAAAAACAAAATAGGGAACATGATAGGGGACATTTCTACAATACATACATTATTCTTATCTATATAATAGGATGACAACAGCTCTCCAGACCTGCATCCCACCACAAAGACCACTCCAGCCCTGAAGAATGAAATCATCCTTAGTGACGAAGTGAGGGACTTCGTGCCAACCTGTGGTCTCAAGGCATTGTCTCTTATAAGAGTCCTGCTCAAGGTGATGGGGTGCAACTGTGGGACCCTATACCAGAGATGATGTCCTCCACCCAACTTTCAAAAGCTGTAAGGGTCTTCAGTAGAGATGAGTAGTTGAGCTGGGCTATCAGACGGTCACCTCTGTAGCTGTAGTGTCATTATTCGTATGGTCCCAATGTGTAAATTAAAAAAAAGTGCACATTTGTTATAATGTACAAGATGGGGACCATAATGTGGACAAAAAAAACAAAATAGGGAACATGATAGGGGACATTTCTACAATACATACATTATTCTTATCTATATAATAGGATGACAACAGCTCTCCAGACCTGCATCCCACCACAAAGACCACTCCAGCCCTGAAGAATGAAATCATCCTTAGTGACGAAGTGAGGGACTTAGTGCCAACCTGTGGTCTCAAGGCATTGTCTCTTATAAGAGTTCTGCTCAAGGTGATGGGGTGCAACTGTGGGACCCTATACCAGAGATGATGTCCTCCACCCAACTTTCAAAAGCTGTAAGGGTCTTCAGTAGAGATGAGTAGTCGAGCTGGGCTATCAGACGGTCACCTCTGTAGCTGTAGTGTCATTATTCGTATGGTCCCAATGTGTAAATTAAAAAAAAGTGCACATGTGTTATAATGTACAAGATGGGGACCATAATGTGGACAAAATAACAAAATAGGGAACATGATAGGGGACATTTCTACAATACATACATTATTCTTATCTATATAATAGGATGACAACAGCTCTCCAGACCTGCATCCCACCACAAAGACCATCCCAGCCCTGAAGAATGAAATTATCCTTAGTAACGAAGTGAGGGACTTCGTGCCAACCTGTGGTCTCAAGGCATTGACTCTTATAAGAGTCCTGCTCAAGGTGATGGGGTGCAACTGTGGGACCCTATACCAGAGATGATGTCCTCCACCCAACTTTCAAAAAGCTGTAAGGGTCTTCAGTAGAGATGGGTAGTCGAGCTGGGCTATCAGACGGTCACCTCTGTAGCTGTAGTGTCATTATTCGTATGGTCCCTGTTACGGTTGCTGCGAGCACTGGAGACTATGTCCAGATTTCTTGCTACTGCACATGTGCGAGCGCTGGAGACTAAGTCCAGATTTCTTGCTACTGCACATGTGCGAGCGCTGGAGACTAAGTCCAGAATTCTTGCTACTGCACATGTGCGAGCGCTGGAGACTAAGTCCTATCTTGGAGCCATTGCACATGTGCGGGTGACATCATCGCTGACACGAGGTCACATGTCTCTGACACCTTCTATGCCGATTGGTCGCTGGTCATGTGCTTGTGACGCCTTGCTCGGTGATAGGCCAGCATGATGTCACTCTTGTCGTTCTGGCAGCGGATTGGCTCTGGTGTCCTCCATCTTGGATGAGGCACAGAGTCTATATAAGACCCTGACACACGCCGCATGGCGCTCAGTCCTCTTGGTTCCTGCATGAGGGTAGACGCCCTGTGCACGTTCCTCTAGGCATTCCTCTGTCTATGCTAGGTGAGCGCTACCGGCAGGGTAGCGTTCTTATACCTTACAGCTTCGGCTGCTGTCCGTATCCTTACCTCTTAGGGGAGCGGACATAGGCAGGTGCCTGAGGCACATGGTCTGGCTGGGCCTTGTGATTCGACTCGTAGGTGGACGTTGCCGCTAGGGTAACGTTCCTTATACTGCGTCTGGCAGTTGTTCGTATCCTCGCACACTAGGGGAGCGAACAGAGGTAGGAGCTTTGTGCGGCTTACGCTGCTGTTCGTCTCTTTTGCACCACTAGAAGAGCGGACCTAGGCAGGTGCCATATCTAGTGGTTCGTGTCCTCGCACACTAGTGGAGCGAACGCAGGTAGGAGCTTTGTGCGGCTTACGCTGCTGTTCGTCTCTTTTGCACCACTAGAAGAGCGGACCTAGGTAGGTGCCATTTCGCACACATCGCCTTTATCTCTGTGATTATTAACAGAGATCATTCCACACACCCTCCAAGTAAGGGAGGAATTGCTTTACTTATTATATCCTTCTGTGAGTTAACAGAGGTATTGCACTCTGCCATAGTCTGCAGCAGAGTCTTTGCACGGTGGACCCTGACTGTCTGATACTCCTTTAAGTTATTATCAGACAGCCCCCCGTAACATTAGGACTGAGCCAAGGGTCTGGCAGTTATGGCAGAATATCAGCAGTTACACCGTTACATACAAGTACTTGAGTCACGGCTCAAGAGTATAGAGGATAAACCTCAGACCATGGTGACATCTGCACATGATCCTCGACTTGCTCTGCCAAACAGATATTCTGGCGATGCCAGATCATGTCGTGGTTTCATTAGTCAGTGTCAGATACACCTAGAGGTCAACTCTTCTCGCTTCTCTACGGAGAGGTCCAGAGTAGGCTTTATCATCTCCTTACTTCAGGACAAAGCCTTAGAATGGGCGACTCCCCTATGGGAGCGCTCTGATGTGGCTACTCTGAGACATCAAGACTTTCTTGATGCTCTTAAGGCGGTATTCATGGGTCCGCAGGTTACCCATGATGCGGCCCTGAGACTGTTAGATCTATCTCAGGGTTCGTTATCCACTAGTTCTTATGCCATTGCTTTTAGAACCCTGGTGGCAGAACTAGATTGGCCAGAGAAGGTGTTGATTCCTATCTTCTGGAGAGGGTTGGCAGGCTATGTCAAGGATGCTCTTGCTACTCGTGAGGTCCCTGCTTCTCTGGAGGACTTGATCACAGTAGCAACGAGGATCGATGTACGCCATAAGGAACGTAGACTCGAGGTCTCTTCCTCACGCCCTAAGCCTCGGGCTATTCCAGTTGTTGAGGGTCCACTACCATCTTCCTCAGCATCTGAAACATCTCCCACTTCTATGGAGTTAGGTCATACGTCCTCCAGACTACGCAAGTCTGGTCCTCCTATATGTTACGTATGTCGTCAGGCTGGGCACTATGCCAACAAGTGTCCTAGTCGTCAGGGAAACTCCCTGGCCTAGTAACCATTAGAGGGGGGTTACTAGAGACGTCTTCTGCACCCTCTAAGTGTTGTATCCCAGGTCAGCTCTCGTTATCTGAGAATACATGGCCTATTATGGCTTTTGTGGATTCCGGAGCTGACGGGACTTTTGTGTCCTCAGGATTTGTAAAGGGACACAATATTCCCTCTATCATGTTAGAGGCGCCTATTCCTGTCCGTGTTGTTAATGGAACTATGTTGTCTGACTCCATTACATTGAGGACAGTTCCCTTGCGCCTTTCCCTGTCTCAGGGTCACATAGAGGAGATTTCTTTTCTTGTTTTGCCTGAGGGTATAGACGACGTCCTTCTGGGTCTTCCATGGCTTCGGACTCATGCTCCTCACATTGACTGGGAGTCTGACAGCATTATTAGTTGGGGTTCGAAATGTCAGTCCCGATGTCTTCCCTTACCACCTAAGGTCATTGCGGTTGCATCTACTGATCTCTCTCCCATACCTACACCCTATCTGGATTTCGCTGACGTGTTCTCCAAACAGGGTGCTGAGGTTCTTCCACCCCATAGGCCGTATGACTGTGCCATAGACCTTATCCCAGGTTCGGTTCCACCTAAAGGCAGGGTTTACCCCCTGTCGATACCTGAGTCGGAGGCCATGTCGACCTATATAAGAGAGAGTTTAGAGAAGGGGTTCATTCGTAAGTCTGTCTCTCCCGCGGGAGCTGGGTTTTTCTTTGTTCGGAAGAAAGAGGGTGATTTGCGTCCCTGCATAGATTACAGGGGTCTCAACGCAATCACAATAAAGAACAAATACCCATTACCTTTAATTTCGGAGCTCTTTGACAGACTGAGAGGAGCTCAAGTTTTTACGAAGTTGGATCTGCGGGGTGCGTATAACTTGGTACGAATTCGAAAGGGTGACGAATGGAAGACCGCTTTTAACACCCGAGACGGTCACTATGAATACCTCGTCATGCCTTTTGGGTTATGTAATGCACCCGCAGTATTTCAGGACTTCGTAAACGATGTGTTCAGGGATTTACTGTTATCCTCAGTAGTGGTGTATCTGGACGACATCCTGATTTTTTCTCCTGATCTGGAGACTCATCGTCAGGATGTCGTTCGTGTCCTTTCCCGTTTAAGGGAGCACTCATTGTTTGCTAAACTCGAGAAATGTGTATTCGAGCAGTCCTCATTGCCTTTTTTGGGTTACATTATCTCACAAGAGGGCCTGGCTATGGATCCTGCAAAGCTCTCTGCTGTCCTGCAATGGTCCGAACCTCATTCCTTGAAGGCGGTGCAACGCTTCTTAGGATTCATAAATTATTACAGGCAGTTCATACCCCATTTTTCTACTTTGGTGGCTCCTTTGGTGGCCTTGACTAAGAAAGGTGCTAATCCCAAAGCCTGGTCTACTGAGACATCTCAGGCTTTTGAGGCAGTAAAAAGACACTTTTCAACTGCCCCCGTTCTTCAAAGACCCGATGAGAGTAAGCCCTTCCTCTTAGAGGTTGATGCCTCTTCAGTGGGTGCTGGTGCGGTCTTGTATCAAAAGAACAGTGCAGGTAGAAAAAGGCCGTGTTTCTTCTTTGCTAAAACCTTTTCACCGGCAGAGAGAAACTATACCATTGGGGATAGGGAACTGCTCGCCTTGAGATTAGCCTTGGAGGAGTGGCGTCACTTGCTGGAAGGAGCGAAACATCCTTTCCAGGTCTATACAGACCATAAGAATCTGACGTACTTACAAACCGCTCAGCGTCTGAATCCTCGCCAAGCCCGCTGGTCCTTGTTTTTCTCCCGCTTTCACTTCTCCATCAACTATCTGTCTGGGAGTAAGAATAACAAGGCAGACGCCCTGTCTCGCTCTATGCTTTCTACCCAGGAAGAGATTGACGAACCTCGTCTTATCCTTCCCTCCAGGGTTTTTCATACGCTCTCCCCTGTGACGTTAGACCAAATCCCACCGGGCAAGACCTTTGTTCCGCCTGATCGACAGAATGATATACTGTCATGGGCCCACACCTCAAAGGTGGGTGGGCATTTTGGTATTAGGCGGACACGAGAGTTACTGGAGAGGTGGTATTGGTGGCCACACTTAGCCAGCCACGTCAAGAGATATGTCGGTTCTTGCTACTCGTGTGCTCGCAACCGTCCATTACGGCAGAGACCGGCTGGGCTCTTGCATCCTTTACCAGTGCCAGATAGACCATGGGAGGTGGTAGGCATGGACTTTGTGGGTGATCTTCCATGTTCACAGGGACATAGATTTGTGTGGGTCATTACGGACCATTTCTCCCGGATGGTTCATCTCGTACCGTTATCGAGAATCCCATCTTCCAGGGTACTAGCCAAACTATTCCTCAAGCATGTCTTTAGGCTTCACGGGATGCCAGATCGTATCATTTGTGATAGAGGCCCGCAATTTGCTTCCCGTTTCTGGCGAGATCTTTGTAGCCTTCTGCAAATTGAGTTGAATCTATCTTCGGCATACCATCCGGAGACCAATGGTTTGGTTGAGCGTACCAATCAATCCATGATTATATACCTTCGACACTTTGTTGCTGAGAACCACGATAACTGGTCCTCCCTCCTACCCTGGGCAGAATTTGCCCTTAACAATTCGCTGGCTGAGGCCACTGGGCAGACACCGTTCGTACTCAATAATGGGCAACACCCTAGGGTACCGGTACCGTTTCCCGCTGCTGCACCTCCTCCTCTTGTGGCCGACTGGGCAACTAATGCCAGAGAGGTTTGGGATCGGACTCAAGAATCAATCCAAGCAGCTAAGGACCGTATGAAGACGGTGTCCGATCGGTTTCGTCGCCCGGCTCCTGTCTTTTCTCCAGGGGACTTTGTGTGGCTCTCTGCAAAAAACGTGAAACTTAGAGTGAGCTCTGTCAAATTTGCTCCTCGCTTCCTGGGTCCTTATGAGGTTCTTCGACAGGTAAATCCTGTAGTCTACCAATTGAAGTTACCCGTCCATCTTAGGATCCATGACAAATTCCATGTTTCACTGCTAAAGCCGGCAATTTTACCTCACGCTCGTGAAGTGCACTCTCCTGCTTCTGATTCTTCTCGCTCTAGCTATGAGGTACGAGCCATAGTTGGTTCTAAGATGGTTAGAGGGCGCAGGTTCTTCTTGATAGATTGGGAGGGCTACGGCCCGGAACATCGCTCTTGGGAGCCTGAGGAGGCTGTCCATGCTCCCGACTTAGTTGCCGATTACCTGCGTCGCCGGGAGGGGGGGCCCTTGAGGGGGAGGTACTGTTACGGTTGCTGCGAGCACTGGAGACTATGTCCAGATTTCTTGCTACTGCACATGTGCGAGCGCTGGAGACTAAGTCCAGATTTCTTGCTACTGCACATGTGCGAGCGCTGGAGACTAAGTCCAGAATTCTTGCTACTGCACATGTGCGAGCGCTGGAGACTAAGTCCTATCTTGGAGCCATTGCACATGTGCGGGTGACATCATCGCTGACACGAGGTCACATGTCTCTGACACCTTCTATGCCGATTGGTCGCTGGTCATGTGCTTGTGACGCCTTGCTCGGTGATAGGCCAGCATGATGTCACTCTTGTCGTTCTGGCAGCGGATTGGCTCTGGTGTCCTCCATCTTGGATGAGGCACAGAGTCTATATAAGACCCTGACACACGCCGCATGGCGCTCAGTCCTCTTGGTTCCTGCATGAGGGTAGACGCCCTGTGCACGTTCCTCTAGGCATTCCTCTGTCTATGCTAGGTGAGCGCTACCGGCAGGGTAGCGTTCTTATACCTTACAGCTTCGGCTGCTGTCCGTATCCTTACCTCTTAGGGGAGCGGACATAGGCAGGTGCCTGAGGCACATGGTCTGGCTGGGCCTTGTGATTCGACTCGTAGGTGGACGTTGCCGCTAGGGTAACGTTCCTTATACTGCGTCTGGCAGTTGTTCGTATCCTCGCACACTAGGAGAGCGAACAGAGGTAGGAGCTTTGTGCGGCTTACGCTGCTGTTCGTCTCTTTTGCACCACTAGAAGAGCGGACCTAGGCAGGTGCCATATCTAGTGGTTCGTGTCCTCGCACACTAGTGGAGCGAACGCAGGTAGGAGCTTTGTGCGGCTTACGCTGCTGTTCGTCTCTTTTGCACCACTAGAAGAGCGGACCTAGGTAGGTGCCATTTCGCACACATCGCCTTTATCTCTGTGATTATTAACAGAGATCATTCCACACACCCTCCAAGTAAGGGAGGAATTGCTTTACTTATTATATCCTTCTGTGAGTTAACAGAGGTATTGCACTCTGCCATAGTCTGCAGCAGAGTCTTTGCACGGTGGACCCTGACTGTCTGATACTCCTTTAAGTTATTATCAGACAGCCCCCCGTAACAGTCCCAATGTGTATATTAAAAAAAAGTGCACCTTTGTTATAATGTACAAGATGGGGACCATAATGTGGACAAAAAAAACAAAATAGGGAACATGATAGGGGACATTTCTACAATACATACATTATTCTCATCTATATAATAGGATGACAACAGCTCTCCAGACCTGCATCCCACCACAAAGACCATCCCAGCCCTGAAGAATGAAATCATCCTAAGTGACGAAGTGAGGGACTTCGTGCCAACCTGTGGTCTCAAGGCATTGTCTCTTATAAGAGTCCTGCTCAAGGTGATGGGGTGCAACTGTGGGACCCTATACCAGAGATGATGTCCTCCACCCAACTTTCAAAAGCTGTAAGGGTCTTCAGTAGAGATGAGTAGATGAGCTGGGCTATCAGACGGTCACCTCTGTAGCTGTAGTGTCATTATTCGTATGGTCCCAATGTGTAAATTAAAAAAAAGTGCACATTTGTTATAATGTACAAGATGGGGACCATAATGTGGACAAAATAACAAAATAGGGAACATGATAGGGGACATTTCTACAATACATACATTATTCTTATCTATATAATAGGATGACAACAGCTCTCCAGACCTGCATCCCACCACAAAGACCACTCCAGCCCTGAAGAATGAAATCATCCTTAGTGACAAAGTGAGGGACTTCGTGCCAACCTGTGGTCTCAAGGCATTGTCTCTTATAAGAGTCCTGCTCAAGGTGATGGGGTGCAACTGTGGGACCCTATACCAGAGATGATGTCCTCCACCCAACTTTCAAAAGCTGTAAGGGTCTTCAGTAGAGATGAGTAGTCGAGCTGGGCTATCAGACGGTCACCTCTGTAGCTGTAGTGTCATTATTCGTATGGTCCCAATGTGTATATTAAAAAAAAGTGCACCTTTGTTATAATGTACAAGATGGGGACCATAATGTGGACAAAAAAAACAAAATAGGGAACATGATAGGGGACATTTCTACAATACATACATTATTCTTATCTATATAATAGGATGACAACAGCTCTCCAGACCTGCATCCCACCACAAAGACCACTCCAGCCCTGAAGAATGAAATCATCCTTAGTGACGAAGTGAGGGACTTAGTGCCAACCTGTGGTCTCAAGGCATTGTCTCTTATAAGAGTTCTGCTCCAGGTGATGGGGTGCAACTGTGGGACCCTATACCAGAGATGATGTCCTCCACCCAACTTTCAAAAGCTGTAAGGGTCTTCAGTAGAGATGAGTAGTTGAGCTGGGCCATCAGACGGTCACCTCTGTAGCTGTAGTGTCATTATTCGTATGGTCCCAATGTGTAAATTAAAAAAAAGTGCACATTTGTTAAAATGTACAAGATGGGGACCATAATGTGGACAAAATAACAAAATAGGGAACATGATAGGGGACATTTCTACAATACATACATTATTCTTATCTATATAATAGGATGACAACAGCTCTCCAGACCTGCATCCCACCACAAAGACCATCCCAGCCCTGAAGAATGAAATTATCCTTAGTAACGAAGTGAGGGACTTCGTGCCAACCTGTGGTCTCAAGGCATTGTCTCTTATAAGAGTCCTGCTCAAGGTGATGGGGTGCAACTGTGGGACCCTATACCAGAGATGATGTCCTCCACCCAACTTTTAAAAAGCTGTAAGGGTCTTCAGTAGAGATGGGTAGTCGAGCTGGGCTATCAGACGGTCACCTCTGTAGCTGTAGTGTCATTATTCGTATGGTCCCAATGTGTATATTAAAAAAAAGTGCACCTTTGTTATAATGTACAGGATGGGGGACCATAATGTGGAAAAAAAAACAAAATAGGGAACATGATAGGGGACATTTCTACAATACATACATTATTCTTATCTATATAATAGGATGACAACAGCTCTCCAGACCTGCATCCCACCACAAAGACCACTCCAGCCCTGAAGAATGAAATCATCCTTAGTGACGAAGTGAGGGACTTCGTGCCAACCTGTGGTCTCAAGGCATTGTCTCTTATAAGAGTCCTGCTCAAGGTGATGGGGTGCAACTGTGGGACCCTATACCAGAGATGATGTCCTCCATCCAACTTTCAAAAAGCTGTAAGGGTCTTCAGTAGAGATGTGTAGTCGAGCTGGGCTATCAGACGGTCACCTCTGTAGCTGTAGTGTCATTATTCGTATTGTCTTAATGTGTATATTAAAAAAAAGTGCACCTTTGTTATAATGTACAAGATGGGGACCATAATGTGGACAAAATAACAGAATAGGGAACATGATAGGGGACATTTCTACAATACATACATTATTCTTATCTATATAATAGGATGACAACAGCTCTCCAGACCTGCATCCCACCACAAAGACCATCCCAGCCTTGAAGAATGAAATTATCCTTAGTAACGAAGTGAGGGACTTCGTGCCAACCTGTGGTCTCAAGGCATTGACTCTTATAAGAGTCCTGCTCAAGGTGATGGGGTGCAACTGTGGGACCCTATACCAGAGATGATGTCCTCCACCCAACTTTCAAAAAGCTGTAAGGGTCTTCAGTAGAGTTAGGTAGTCGAGCTGGGCTATCAGACGGTCACCTCTGTAGCTGTAGTGTCATTATTCGTATGGTCCCAATGTGTATATTAAAAAAAAGTGCACCTTTGTTATAATGTACAAGATGGGGACCATAATGTGGACAAAAAAAACAAAATAGGGAACATGATAGGGGACATTTCTACAATACATACATTATTCTTATCTATATAATAGGATGACAACAGCTCTCCAGACCTGCATCCCACCACAAAGACCACTCCAGCCCTGAAGAATGAAATCATCCTTAGTGACGAAGTGACGGACTTCGTGCCAACCTGTGGTCTCAGGGCATTGTCTCTTATAAGAGTCCTGCTAAAGGTGATGGGGTGCAACTGTGGGACCCTATACCAGAGATGATGTCCTCCACCCAACTTTCAAAAAGCTGTAAGGGTCTTCAGTAGAGATGGGTAGTCGAGCTGGGCTATCAGACGGTCACCTCTGTAGCTGTAGTGTCATTATTCGTATGGTCCCAATGTGTATATTAAAAAAAAGTGCACCTTTGTTATAATGTACAAGATGGGGACCATAATGTGGAAAAAAAAACAAAATAGGGAACATGATAGGGGACATTTCTACAATACATACTTTATTCTTATCTATATAATAGGATGACAACAGCTCTCCAGACCTGCATCCCACCACAAAGACCACTCCAGCCCTGAAGAATGAAATCATCCTTAGTGACGAAGTGAGGGACTTCGTGCCAACCTGTGGTCTCAAGGCATTGTCTCTTATAAGAGTCCTGCTCAAGGTGATGGGGTGCAACTGTGGGACCCTATACCAGAGATGATGTCCTCCACCCAACTTTCAAAAAGCTGTAAGGGTCTTCAGTAGAGATGGGTAGTCGAGCTGGGCTATCAGACGGTCACCTCTGTAGCTGTAGTGTCATTATTCGTATGGTCCCAATGTGTATATTAAAAAAAAGTGCACCTTTGTTATAATGTACAAGATGGGGACCATAATGTGGACAAAAAAAACAAAATAGGGAACATGATAGGGGACATTTCTACAATACATACATTATTCTTATCTATATAATAGGATGACAACAGCTCTCCAGACCTGCATCCCACCACAAAGACCACTCCAGCCCTGAAGAATGAAATCATCCTTAGTGACGAAGTGAGGGACTTCGTGCCAACCTGTGGTCTCAAGGCATTGTCTCTTATAAGAGTCCTGCTTAAGGTGATGGGGTGCAACTGTGGGACCCTATACCAGAGATGATGTCCTCCACCTAACTTTCAAAAAGCTGTAAGGGTCTTCAGTAGAGATGGGTAGTTGAGCTGGGCTATCAGACGGTCACCTCTGTAGCTGTAGTGTCATTATTCGTATGGTCCCAATGTGTATATTAAAAAAAAGTGCACCTTTGTTATAATGTACAAGATGGGGACCATAATGTGGACAAAAAAAACAAAATAGGGAACATGATAGGGGACATTTCTACAATACATACATTATTCTTATCTATATAATAGGATGACAACAGCTCTCCAGACCTGCATCCCACCACAAAGACCATCCCAGCCCTGAAGAATGAAATTATCCTTAGTAACGAAGTGAGGGACTTCGTGCCAACCTGTGGTCTCAAGGCATTGACTCTTATAAGAGTCCTGCTCAAGGTGATGGGGTGCAACTGTGGGACCCTATACCAGAGATGATGTCCTCCACCCAACTTTCAAAAAGCTGTAAGGGTCTTCAGTAGAGATGGGTAGTCGAGCTGGGCTATCAGACGGTCACCTCTGTAGCTGTAGTGTCATTATTCGTATGGTCCCAATGTGTATATTAAAAAAAAGTGCACCTTTGTTATAATGTACAAGATGGGGACCATAATGTGGACAAAAAAAACAAAATAGGGAACATGATAGGGGACATTTCTACAATACATACATTATTCTTATCTATATAATAGGATGACAAAAGCTCTCCAGACCTGCATCCCACCACAAAGACCACTCCAGCCCTGAAGAATGAAATCATCCTTAGTGACGAATGAGGGACTTCGTGCCAACTTGTGGTCTCAAGGCATTGTCTCTTATAAGAGTCCTGCTCAAGGTGATGGGGTGCAACTGTGGGACCCTATACCAGAGATGATGTCCTCCACCCAACTTTCAAAAAGCTGTAAGGGTCTTCAGTAGAGATGGGTAGTCGAGCTGGGCTATCAGACGGTCACCTCTGTAGCTGTAGTGTCATTATTCGTATGGTCCCAATGTGTATATTAAAAAAAAGTGCACCTTTGTTATAATGTACAAGATGGGGACCATAATGTGGACCAAAAAAACAAAATAGGGAACATGATAGGGGACATTTCTACAATACATACATTATTCTTATCTATATAATAGGATGACAACAGCTCTCCAGACCTGCATCCCACCACAAAGACCATCCCAGCCCTGAAGAATGAAATTATCCTTAGTAACGAAGTGAGGGACTTCGTGCCAACCTGTGGTCTCAAGGCATTGACTCTTATAAGAGTCCTGCTCAAGGTGATGGGGTGCAACTGTGGGACCCTATACCAGAGATGATGTCCTCCATCCAACTTTCAAAAAGCTGTAAGGGTCTTCAGTAGAGATGGGTAGTCGAGCTGGGCTATCAGACGGTCACCTCTGTAGCTGTAGTGTCATTATTCGTATGGTCCCAATGTGTATATTAAAAAAAAGTGCACCTTTGTTATAATGTACAAGATGGGGACCATAATGTGGACAAAAAAAACAAAATAGGGAACATGATAGGGGACATTTCTACAATACATACATTATTCTTATC
Source organism: Anomaloglossus baeobatrachus (assembly GCF_048569485.1). Taxonomy (NCBI): domain Eukaryota; kingdom Metazoa; phylum Chordata; class Amphibia; order Anura; family Aromobatidae; genus Anomaloglossus; species Anomaloglossus baeobatrachus. The sequence continues at coordinate 80,969,704 of NC_134359.1, read as the reverse complement.
TATATAATAGGATGACAAAAGCTCTCCAGACCTGCATCCCACCACAAAGACCACTCCAGCCCTGAAGAATGAAATCATCCTTAGTGACGAATGAGGGACTTCGTGCCAACTTGTGGTCTCAAGGCATTGTCTCTTATAAGAGTCCTGCTCAAGGTGATGGGGTGCAACTGTGGGACCCTATACCAGAGATGATGTCCTCCACCCAACTTTCAAAAAGCTGTAAGGGTCTTCAGTAGAGATGGGTAGTCGAGCTGGGCTATCAGACGGTCACCTCTGTAGCTGTAGTGTCATTATTCGTATGGTCCCAATGTGTATATTAAAAAAAAGTGCACCTTTGTTATAATGTACAAGATGGGGACCATAATGTGGACCAAAAAAACAAAATAGGGAACATGATAGGGGACATTTCTACAATACATACATTATTCTTATCTATATAATAGGATGACAACAGCTCTCCAGACCTGCATCCCACCACAAAGACCATCCCAGCCCTGAAGAATGAAATTATCCTTAGTAACGAAGTGAGGGACTTCGTGCCAACCTGTGGTCTCAAGGCATTGACTCTTATAAGAGTCCTGCTCAAGGTGATGGGGTGCAACTGTGGGACCCTATACCAGAGATGATGTCCTCCATCCAACTTTCAAAAAGCTGTAAGGGTCTTCAGTAGAGATGGGTAGTCGAGCTGGGCTATCAGACGGTCACCTCTGTAGCTGTAGTGTCATTATTCGTATGGTCCCAATGTGTATATTAAAAAAAAGTGCACCTTTGTTATAATGTACAAGATGGGGACCATAATGTGGACAAAAAAAACAAAATAGGGAACATGATAGGGGACATTTCTACAATACATACATTATTCTTATCTATATAATAGGATGACAACAGCTCTCCAGACCTGCATCCCACCACAAAGACCACTCCAGCCCTGAAGAATGAAATCATCCTTAGTGACGAAGTGAGGGACTTCGTGCCAACCTGTGGTCTCAAGGCATTGTCTCTTATAAGAGTCCTGCTCAAGGTGATGGGGTGCAACTGTGGGACCCTATACCAGAGATGATGTCCTCCACCCAACTTTCAAAAAGCTGTAAGGGTCTTCAGTAGAGATGGGTAGTCGAGCTGGGCTATCAGACGGTCACCTCTGTAGCTGTAGTGTCATTATTCGTATGGTCCCAATGTGTATATTAAAAAAAAGTGTACCTTTGTTATAATGTACAAGATGGGGACCATAATGTGGACAAAAAAAACAAAATAGGGAACATGATAGGGGACATTTCTACAATACATACATTATTCTTATCTATATAATAGGATGACAAAAGCTCTCCAGACCTGCATCCCACCACAAAGACCACTCCAGCCCTGAAGAATGAAATCATCCTTAGTGACGAAGTGAGGGACTTCGTGCCAACCTGTGGTCTCAGGGCATTGTCTCTTATAAGAGTCCTGCTAAAGGTGATGGGGTGCAACTGTGGGACCCTATACCAGAGATGATGTCCTCCACCCAACTTTCAAAAAGCTGTAAGGGTCTTCAGTAGAGATGGGTAGTCGAGCTGGGCTATCAGACGGTCACCTCTGTAGCTGTAGTGTCATTATTCGTATGGTCCCAATGTGTATATTAAAAAAAAGTGCACCTTTGTTATAATGTACAAGATGGGGACCATAATGTGGACAAAATAACAAAATAGGGAACATGATAGGGGACATTTCTACAATACATACATTATTCTTATCTATATAATAGGATGACAACAGCTCTCCAGACCTGCATCCCACCACAAAGACCATCCCAGCCCTGAAGAATGAAAATATCCTTAGTAACAAAGTGAGGGACTTCGTGCCAACCTGTGGTCTCAAGGCATTGACTCTTATAAGAGTCCTGCTCAAGGTGATGGGGTGCAACTGTGGGACCCTATACCAGAGATGATGTCCTCCACCCAACTTTCAAAAAGCTGTAAGGGTCTTCAGTAGAGATGGGTAGTCGAGCTGGGCTATCAGACGGTCACCTCTGTAGCTGTAGTGTCATTATTCGTATGGTCCCAATGTGTATATTAAAAAAAAGTGCACCTTTGTTATAATGTACAAGATGGGGACCATAATGTGGACAAAAAAAACAAAATAGGGAACATGATAGGGGACATTTCTACAATACATACATTATTCTTATCTATATAATAGGATGACAACAGCTCTCCAGACCTGCATCCCACCACAAAGACCACTCCAGCCCTGAAGAATGAAATCATCCTTAGTGACGAAGTGAGGGACTTCGTGCCAACCTGTGGTCTCAAGGCATTGTCTCTTATAAGAGTCCTGCTCAAGGTGATGGGGTGCAACTGTGGGACCCTATACCAGAGATGATGTCCTCCACCCAACTTTCAAAAGCTGTAAGGGTCTTCAGTAGAGATGAGTAGTTGAGCTGGGCTATCAGACGGTCACCTCTGTAGCTGTAGTGTCATTATTCGTATGGTCCCAATGTGTAAATTAAAAAAAAGTGCACATTTGTTATAATGTACAAGATGGGGACCATAATGTGGACAAAATAACAAAGGAGGGAACATGATAGGGGACATTTCTACAATACATACATTATTCTTATCTATATAATAGGATGACAACAGCTCTCAAGACCTGCATCCCACCACAAAGACCATCCCAGCCCTGAAGAATGAAATTATCCTTAGTAACGAAGTGAGGGACTTCGTGCCAACCTGTGGTCTCAAGGCATTGACTCTTATAAGAGTCCTGCTCAAGGTGATGGGGTGCAACTGTGGGACCCTATACCAGAGATGATGTCCTCCACCTAACTTTCAAAAAGCTGTAAGGGTCTACAGTAGAGATGGGTAGTCAAGCTGGGCTATCAGACGGTCACCTCTGTAGCTGTAGTGTCATTATTCGTATGGTCCCAATGTGTATATTAAAAAAAAGTGCACCTTTGTTATAATGTACAAGATGGGGACCATAATGTGGACAAAAAAAACAAAATAGGGAACATGATAGGGGACATTTCTACAATACATACATTATTCTTATCTATATAATAGGATGACAACAGCTCTCCAGACCTGCATCCCACCACAAAGACCACTCCAGCCCTGAAGAATGAAATCATCCTTAGTGACGAAGTGAGGGACTTAGTGCCAACCTGTGGTCTCAAGGCATTGTCTCTTATAAGAGTTCTGCTCAAGGTGATGGGGTGCAACTGTGGGACCCTATACCAGAGATGATGTCCTCCACCCAACTTTCAAAAGCTGTAAGGGTCTTCAGTAGAGATGAGTAGATGAGCTGGGCTATCAGACGGTCACCTCTGTAGCTGTAGTGTCATTATTCGTATGGTCCCAATGTGTAAATTAAAAAAAAGTGCACATTTGTTATAATGTACAAGATGGGGACCATAATGTGGACAAAATAACAAAATAGGGAACATGATAGGGGACATTTCTACAATACATACATTATTCTTATCTATATAATAGGATGACAACAGCTCTCCAGACCTGCATCCCACCACAAAGACCATCCCAGCCCTGAAGAATGAAATTATCCTTAGTAACGAAGTGAGGGACTTCGTGCCAACCTGTGGTCTCAAGGCATTGACTCTTATAAGAGTCCTGCTCAAGGTGATGGGGTGCAACTGTGGGACCCTATACCAGAGATGATGTCCTCCACCCAACTTTCAAAAAGCTGTAAGGGTCTTCAGTAGAGATGGGTAGTCGAGCTGGGCTATCAGACGGTCACCTCTGTAGCTGTAGTGTCATTATTCGTATGGTCCCAATGTGTATATTAAAAAAAAGTGCACCTTTGTTATAATGTACAAGATTGGGACCATAATGTGGAAAAAAAAACAAAATAGGGAACATGATAGGGGACATTTCTACAATACATACATTATTCTTATCTATATAATAGGATGACAACAGCTCTCCAGACCTGCATCCCACCACAAAGACCACTCCAGCCCTGAAGAATGAAATCATCCTTAGTGACGAAGTGAGGGACTTCGTGCCAACCTGTGGTCTCAAGGCATTGTCTCTTATAAGAGTCCTGCTCAAGGTGATGGGGTGCAACTGTGGGACCCTATACCAGAGATGATGTCCTCCACCCAACTTTCAAAAAGCTGTAAGGGTCTTCAGTAGAGATGTGTAGTCGAGCTGGGCTATCAGACGGTCACCTCTGTAGCTGTAGTGTCATTATTCGTAAGGTCCCAATGTGTATATTAAAAAAAAGTGCACCTTTGTTATAATGTACAAGATGGGGACCATAATGTGGACAAAAAAAACAAAATAGGGAACATGATAGGGGACATTTCTACAATACATACATTATTCTTATTTATATAATAGGATGACAACAGCTCTCCAGACCTGCATCCCACCACAAAGACCACTCCAGCCCTGAAGAATGAAATTATCCTTAGTGACGAAGTGAGAGACTTCGTGCCAACCTGTGGTCTCAAGGCATTGTCTCTTATAAGAGTCCTGCTCAAGGTGATGGGGTGCAACTGTGGGACCCTATACCAGAGATGATGTCCTACACCCAACTTTCAAAAGCTGTAAGGGTCTTCAGTAGAGATGGGTAGTCGAGCTGGGCTATCAGACGGTCACCTCTGTAGCTGTAGTGTCATTATTCGTATTGTCTTAATGTGTATATTAAAAAAAAGTGCACCTTTGTTATAATGTACAAGATGGGGACCATAATGTGGACAAAATAACAGAATAGGGAACATGATAGGGGACATTTTTACAATACATACATTATTCTTATCTATATAATAGGATGACAACAGCTCTCCAGACCTGCATCCCACCACAAAGACCACTCCAGCCCTGAAGAATGAAATCATCCTTAGTGACGAAGTGAGGGACTTCGTGCCAACCTGTGGTCTCAAGGCATTGTCTCTTATAAGAGTCCTGCTCAAGGTGATGGGGTGCAACTGTGGGACCCTATACCAGAGATGATGTCCTCCACCCAACTTTCAAAAAGCTGTAAGGGTCTTCAGTAGAGATGGGTAGTCGAGCTGGGCTATCAGACGGTCACCTCTGTAGCTGTAGTGTCATTATTCGTATGGTCCCAATGTGTATATTAAAAAAAAGTGCACCTTTGTTATAATGTACAAGATGGGGACCATAATGTGGACAAAAAAAACAAAATAGGGAACATGATAGGGGACATTTCTACAATACATACATTATTCTTATCTATATAATAGGATGACAACAGCTCTCCAGACCTGCATCCCACCACAAAGACCACTCCAGCCCTGAAGAATGAAATCATCCTTAGTGACGAAGTGAGAGACTTCGTGCCAACCTGTGGTCTCAAGGCATTGTCTCTTATAAGAGTCCTGCTCAAGGTGATGGGGTGCAACTGTGGGACCCTATACCAGAGATGATGTCCTACACCCAACTTTCAAAAGCTGTAAGGGTCTTCAGTAGAGATGGGTAGTCGAGCTGGGCTATCAGACGGTCACCTCTGTAGCTGTAGTGTCATTATTCGTATTGTCTTAATGTGTATATTAAAAAAAAGTGCACCTTTGTTATAATGTACAAGATGGGGACCATAATGTGGACAAAATAACAGAATAGGGAACATGATAGGGGACATTTCTACAATACATACATTATTCTTATCTATATAATAGGATGACAACAGCTCTCCAGACCTGCATCCCACCACAAAGACCATCCCAGCCCTGAAGAATGAAATTATCCTTAGTAACGAAGTGAGGGACTTCGTGCCAACCTGTGGTCTCAAGGCATTGACTCTTATAAGAGTCCTGCTCAAGGTGATGGGGTGCAACTGTGGGACCCTATACCAGAGATGATGTCCTCCACCCAACTTTCAAAAAGCTGTAAGGGTCTTCAGTAGAGATGGGTAGTCGAGCTGGGCTATCAGACGGTCACCTCTGTAGCTGTAGTGTCATTATTCGTATGGTCCCAATGTGTATATTAAAAAAAAGTGCACCTTTGTTATAATGTACAAGATGGGGACCATAATGTGGACAAAAAAAACAAAATAGGGAACATGATAGGGGACATTTCTACAATACATACATTATTCTTATTTATATAATAGGATGACAACAGCTCTCCAGACCTGCATCCCACCACAAAGACCACTCCAGCCCTGAAGAATGAAATCATCCTTAGTGACGAAGTGAGGGACTTCGTGCCAACCTGTGGTCTCAAGGCATTGTCTCTTATAAGAGTCCTGCTCAAGGTGATGGGGTGCAACTGTGGGACCCTATACCAGAGATGATGTCCTACACCCAACTTTCAAAAGCTGTAAGGGTCTTCAGTAGAGATGGGTAGTCGAGCTGGGCTATCAGACGGTCACCTCTGTAGCTGTAGTGTCATTATTCGTATTGTCTTAATGTGTATATTAAAAAAAAGTGCACCTTTGTTATAATGTACAAGATGGGGACCATAATGTGGACAAAATAACAGAATAGGGAACATGATAGGAGACATTTCTACAATACATACATTATTCTTATCTATATAATAGGATGACAACAGCTCTCCAGACCTGCATCCCACCACAAAGACCATCCCAGCCCTGAAGAATGAAATTATCCTTAGTAACGAAGTGAGGGACTTCGTGCTAACCTGTGGTCTCAAGGCATTGACTCTTATAAGAGTCCTGCTCAAGGTGATGGGGTGCAACTGTGGGACCCTATACCAGAGATGATGTCCTCCACCCAACTTTCAAAAAGCTGTAAGGGTCTTCAGTAGAGTTGGGTAGTCGAGCTGGGCTATCAGACGGTCACCTCTGTAGCTGTAGTGTCATTATTCGTATGGTCCCAATGTGTATATTAAAAAAAAGTGCACCTTTGTTATAATGTACAAGATGGGGACCATAATCTGGACAAAAAAAACAAAATAGGGAACATGATAGGGGACATTTCTACAATACATACATTATTCTTATCTATATAATAGGATGACAACAGCTCTCCAGACCTGCATCCCACCACAAAGACCACTCCAGCCCTGAAGAATGAAATCATCCTTAGTGACGAAGTGACGGACTTCGTGCCAACCTGTGGTCTCAGGGCATTGTCTCTTATAAGAGTCCTGATAAAGGTGATGGGGTGCAGCTGTGGGACCCTATACCAGAGATGATGTCCTCCAACCAACTTTCAAAAAGCTGTAAGGGTCTTCAGTAGAGATGGGTAGTCGATCTGGGCTATCAGACGGTCACCTCTGTAGCTGTAGTGTCATTATTCGTATGGTCCCAATGTGTATATTAAAAAAAAGTGCACCTTTGTTATAATGTACAAGATGGGGACCATAATGTGGAAAAAAAAACAAAATAGGGAACATGATAGGGGACATTTCTACAATACATACATTATTCTTATCTATATAATAGGATGACAACAGCTCTCCAGACCTGCATCCCACCACAAAGACCACTCCAGCCCTGAAGAATGAAATCATCCTTAGTGACGAAGTGAGGGACTTCGTGCCAACCTGTGGTCTCAAGGCATTGTCTCTTATAAGAGTCCTGCTCAAGGTGATGGGGTGCAACTGTGGGACCCTATACCAGAGATGATGTCCTCCACCCAACTTTCAAAAAGCTGTAAGGGTCTTCAGTAGAGATGGGTAGTCGAGCTGGGCTATCAGACGGTCACCTCTGTAGCTGTAGTGTCATTATTCGTATGGTCCCAATGTGTATATTAAAAAAAAGTGCACCTTTGTTATAATGTACAAGATGGGGACCATAATGTGGACAAAAAAAACAAAATAGGGAACATGATAGGGGACATTTCTACAATACATACATTATTCTTATCTATATAATAGGATGACAACAGCTCTCCAGACCTGCATCCCACCACAAAGACCACTCCAGCCCTGAAGAATGAAATCATCCTTAGTGACGAAGTGAGAGACTTCGTGCCAACCTGTGGTCTCAAGGCATTGTCTCTTATAAGAGTCCTGCTCAAGGTGATGGGGTGCAACTGTGGGACCCTATACCAGAGATGATGTCCTACACCCAACTTTCAAAAGCTGTAAGGGTCTTCAGTAGAGATGGGTAGTCGAGCTGGGCTATCAGACGGTCACCTCTGTAGCTGTAGTGTCATTATTCGTATTGTCTTAATGTGTATATTAAAAAAAAGTGCACCTTTGTTATAATGTACAAGATGGGGACCATAATGTGGACAAAATAACAGAATAGGGAACATGATAGGGGACATTTCTACAATACATACATTATTCTTATCTATATAATAGGATGACAACAGCTCTCCAGACCTGCATCCCACCACAAAGACCATCCCAGCCCTGAAGAATGAAATTATCCTTAGTAACGAAGTGAGGGACTTCGTGCCAACCTGTGGTCTCAAGGCATTGACTCTTATAAGAGTCCTGCTCAAGGTGATGGGGTGCAACTGTGGGACCCTATACCAGAGATGATGTCCTCCACCCATCTTTCAAAAAGCTGTAAGGGTCTTCAGTAGAGATGGGTAGTCGAGCTGGGCTATCAGACGGTCACCTCTGTAGCTGTAGTGTCATTATTCGTATGGTCCCAATGTGTATATTAAAAAAAAGTGCACCTTTGTTATAATGTACAAGATGGGGACCATAATCTGGACAAAAAAAACAAAATAGGGAACATGATAGGGGACATTTCTACAATACATACATTATTCTTATTTATATAATAGGATGACAACAGCTCTCCAGACCTGCATCCCACCACAAAGACCACTCCAGCCCTGAAGAATGAAATCATCCTTAGTGACGAAGTGAGGGACTTCGTGCCAACCTGTGGTCTCAAGGCATTGTCTCTTATAAGAGTCCTGCTCAAGGTGATGGGGTGCAACTGTGGGACCCTATACCAGAGATGATGTCCTCCACCCAACTTTCAAAAGCTGTAAGGGTCTTCAGTAGAGATGGGTAGTCGAGCTGGGCTATCAGACGGTCACCTCTGTAGCTGTAGTGTCATTATTCGTATGGTCCCAATGTGTATATTAAAAAAAAGTGCACCTTTGTTATAATGTACAAGATGGGGACCATAATGTGGACAAAAAAAACAAAATAGGGAACATGATAGGGGACATTTCTACAATACATACATTATTCTTATCTATATAATAGGATGACAACAGCTCTCCAGACCTGCATCCCACCACAAAGACCACTCCAGCCCTGAAGAATGAAATCATCCTTAGTGACGAAGTGAGAGGCTTCGTGCCAACCTGTGGTCTCAAGGCATTGTCTCTTATAAGAGTCCTGCTCAAGGTGATGGGGTGCAACTGTGGGACCCTATACCAGAGATGATGTCCTCCACCCAACTTTCAAAAGCTGTAAGGGTCTTCAGTAGAGATGGGTAGTCGAGCTGGGCTATCAGACGGTCACCTCTGTAGCTGTAGTGTCATTATTCGTATGGTCCCAATGTGTATATTAAAAAAAAGTGCACCTTTGTTATAATGTACAAGATGGGGACCATAATGTGGACAAAATAACAGAATAGGGAACATGATAGGAGACATTTCTACAATACATACATTATTCTTATCTATATAATAGGATGACAACAGCTCTCCAGACCTGCATCCCACCACAAAGACCATCCCAGCCCTGAAGAATGAAATTATCCTTAGTAACGAAGTGAGGGACTTCGTGCTAACCTGTGGTCTCAGGGCATTGTCTCTTATAAGAGTCCTGATAAAGGTGATGGGGTGCAACTGTGGGACCCTATACCAGAGATGATGTCCTCCAACCAACTTTCAAAAAGCTGTAAGGGTCTTCAGTAGAGATGGGTAGTCGAGCTGGGCTATCAGACGGTCACCTCTGTAGCTGTAGTGTCATTATTCGTATGGTCCCAATGTGTATATTAAAAAAAAGTGCACCTTTGTTATAATGTACAAGATGGGGACCATAATGTGGAAAAACAAACAAAATAGGGAACATGATAGGGGACATTTCTACAATACATACATTATTCTTATCTATATAATAGGATGACAACAGCTCTCCAGACCTGCATCCCACCACAAAGACCACTCCAGCCCTGAAGAATGAAATCATCCTTAGTGACGAAGTGAGGGACTTCGTGCCAACCTGTGGTCTCAAGGCATTGTCTCTTATAAGAGTCCTGCTCAAGGTGATGGGGTGCAACTGTGGGACCCTATACCAGAGATGATGTCCTCCACCCAACTTTCAAAAAGCTGTAAGGGTCTTCAGTAGAGATGGGTAGTCGAGCTGGGCTATCAGACGGTCACCTCTGTAGCTGTAGTGTCATTATTCGTATGGTCCCAATGTGTATATTAAAAAAAAGTGCACCTTTGTTATAATGTACAAGATGGGGACCATAATGTGGACAAAAAAAACAAAATAGGGAACATGATAGGGGACATTTCTACAATACATACATTATTCTTATCTATATAATAGGATGACAACAGCTCTCCAGACCTGCATCCCACCACAAAGACCATCCCAGCCCTGAAGAATGAAATTATCCTTAGTAACGAAGTGAGGGACTTCGTGCCAACCTGTGGTCTCAAGACATTGACTCTTATAAGAGTCCTGCTCAAGGTGATGGGGTGCAACTGTGGGACCCTATACCAGAGATGATGTCCTCCACCCAACTTTCAAAAAGCTGTAAGGGTCTTCAGTAGAGATGGGTAGTCGAGCTGGGCTATCAGACGGTCACCTCTGTAGCTGTAGTGTCAATTTTCGTATGGTCCCAATGTGTATATTAAAAAAAAGTGCACCTTTGTTATAATGTACAAGATGGGGACCATAATGTGGACAAAAAAAACAAAATAGGGAACATGATAGGGGACATTTCTACAATACATACATTATTCTTATCTATATAATAGGATGACAAAAGCTCTCCAGACCTGCATCCCACCACAAAGACCACTCCAGCCCTGAAGAATGAAATCATCCTTAGTGACGAAGTGAGGGACTTCGTGCCAACTTGTGGTCTCAAGGCATTGTCTCTTATAAGAGTCCTGCTCAAGGTGATGGGGTGCAACTGTGGGACCCTATACCAGAGATGATGTCCTCCACCCAACTTTCAAAAAGCTGTAAGGGTCTTCAGTAGAGATGGGTAGTCGAGCTGGGCTATCAGACGGTCACCTCTGTAGCTGTAGTGTCATTATTCGTATGGTCCCAATGTGTATATTAAAAAAAAGTGCACCTTTGTTATAATGTACAAGATGGGGACCATAATGTGGACCAAAAAAACAAAATAGGGAACATGATAGGGGACATTTCTACAATACATACATTATTCTTATTTATATAATAGGATGACAACAGCTCTCCAGACCTGCATCCCACCACAAAGACCATCCCAGCCCTGAAGAATGAAATTATCCTTAGTAACGAAGTGAGGGACTTCGTGCCAACCTGTGGTCTCAAGGCATTGACTCTTATAAGAGTCCTGCTCAAGGTGATGGGGTGCAACTGTGGGACCCTATACCAGAGATGATGTCCTCCACCCAACTTTCAAAAAGCTGTAAGGGTCTTCAGTAGAGATGGGTAGTCGAGCTGGGCTATCAGACGGTCACCTCTGTAGCTGTAGTGTCATTATTCGTATGGTCCCAATGTGTATATTAAAAAAAAGTGCACCTTTGTTATAATGTACAAGATGGGGACCATAATGTGGAAAAAAAAACAAAATAGGGAACATGATAGGGGACATTTCTACAATACATACATTATTCTTATCTATATAATAGGATGACAACAGCTCTCCAGACCTGCATCCCACCACAAAGACCACTCCAGCCCTGAAGAATGAAATAATCCTTAGTGACGAAGTGAGGGACTTCGTGCCAACCTGTGGTCTCAAGGCATTGTCTCTTATAAGAGTCCTGCTCAAGGTGATGGGGTGCAACTGTGGGACCCTATACCAGAGATGATGTCCTCCACCCAACTTTCAAAAAGCTGTAAGGGTCTTCAGTAGAGATGGGTAGTCGAGCTGGGCTATCAGACGGTCACCTCTGTAGCTGTAGTGTCATTATTCGTATGGTCCCAATGTGTATATTAAAAAAAAGTGCACCTTTGTTATAATGTACAAGATGGGGACCATAATGTGGACAAAAAAAACAAAATAGGGAACATGATAGGGGACATTTCTACAATACATACATTATTCTTATCTATATAATAGGATGACAAAAGCTCTCCAGACCTGCATCCCACCACAAAGACCACTCCAGCCCTGAAGAATGAAATCATCCTTAGTGACGAAGTGAGGGACTTCGTGCCAACCTGTGGTCTCAGAGCATTGTCTCTTATAAGAGTACTGCTAAAGGTGATGGGGTGCAACTGTGGGACCCTATACCAGAGATGATGTCCTCCACCCAACTTTCAAAAAGCTGTAAGGGTCTTCAGTAGAGATGGGTAGTCGAGCTGGGCTATCAGACGGTCACCTCTGTAGCTGTAGTGTCATTATTCGTATGGTCCCAATGTGTATATTAAAAAAAAGTGCACCTTTGTTATAATGTACAAGATGGGGACCATAATGTGGACAAAATAACAAAATAGGGAACATGATAGGGGACATTTCTACAATACATACATTATTCTTATCTATATAATAGGATGACAACAGCTCTCCAGACCTGCATCCCACCACAAAGACCATCCCAGCCCTGAAGAATGAAAATATCCTTAGTAACGAAGTGAGGGACTTCGTGCCAACCTGTGGTCTCAAGGCATTGACTCTTATAAGAGTCCTGCTCAAGGTGATGGGGTGCAACTGTGGGACCCTATACCAGAGATGATGTCCTCCACCCAACTTTCAAAAAGCTGTAAGGGTCTTCAGTAGAGATGGGTAGTCGAGCTGGGCTATCAGACGGTCACCTCTGTAGCTGTAGTGTCATTATTCGTATGGTCCCAATGTGTATATTAAAAAAAAGTGCACCTTTGTTATAATGTACAAGATGGGGACCATAATGTGGACAAAAAAAACAAAATAGGGAACATGATAGGGGACATTTCTACAATACATACATTATTCTTATCTATATAATAGGATGACAACAGCTCTCCAGACCTGCATCCCACCACAAAGACCACTCCAGCCCTGAAGAATGAAATCATCCTTAGTGACGAAGTGAGGGACTTCGTGCCAACCTGTGGTCTCAAGGCATTGTCTCTTATAAGAGTCCTGCTCAAGGTGATGGGGTGCAACTGTGGGACCCTATACCAGAGATGATGTCCTCCACCCAACTTTCAAAAAGCTGTAAGGGTCTTCAGTAGAGATGGGTAGTCGAGCTGGGCTATCAGACGGTCACCTCTGTAGCTGTAGTGTCATTATTCGTATGGTCCCAATGTGTATATTAAAAAAAAGTGCACCTTTGTTATAATGTACAAGATGGGGACGATAATATGGAAAAAAAAACAAAATAGGGAACATGATAGGGGACATTTCTACAATACATACATTATTCTTATCTATATAATAGGATGACAACAGCTCTCCAGACCTGCATCCCACCACAAAGACCACTCCAGCCCTGAAGAATGAAATCATCCTTAGTGACGAAGTGAGGGACTTCGTGCCAACCTGTGGTCTCAAGGCATTGTCTCTTATAAGAGTCCTGCTCAAGGTGATGGGGTGCAACTGTGGGACCCTATACCAGAGATGATGTCCTCCACCCAACTTTCAAAAAGCTGTAAGGGTCTTCAGTAGAGATGGGTAGTCGAGCTGGGCTATCAGACGGTCACCTCTGTAGCTGTAGTGTCATTATTTGTATGGTCTTAATGTGTATATTAAAAAAAAGTGCACCTTTGTTATAATGTACAAGATGGGGACCATAATGTGGACAAAAAAAACAAAATAGGGAACATGATAGGGGACATTTCTACAATACATACATTATTCTTATTTATATAATAGGATGACAACAGCTCTCCAGACCTGCATCCCACCACAAAGACCACTCCAGCCCTGAAGAATGAAATCATCCTTAGTGACGAAGTGAGGGACTTCGTGCCAACCTGTGGTCTCAAAGCATTGTCTCTTATAAGAGTCCTGCTTAAGGTGATGGGGTGCAACTGTGGGACCCTATACCAGAGATGATGTCCTACACCCAACTTTCAAAAGCTGTAAGGGTCTTCAGTAGAGATGGGTAGTCGAGCTCGGCTATCAGACAGTCACCTCTGTAGCTGTAGTGTCATTATTCGTATTGTCTTAATGTGTATATTAAAAAAATTGCACCTTTGTTATAATGTACAAGATGGGGACGATAATGTGGAAAAAAAAACAAAATAGGGAACATGATAGGGGACATTTCTACAATACATACATTATTCTTATCTATATAATAGGATGACAACAGCTCTCCAGACCTGCATCCCACCACAAAGACCACTCCAGCCCTGAAGAATGAAATCATCCTTAGTGACGAAGTGAGGGACTTCGTGCCAACCTGTGGTCTCAAGGCATTGTCTCTTATAAGAGTCCTGCTCAAGGTGATGGGGTGCAACTGTGGGACCCTATACCAGAGATGATGTCCTCCACCCAACTTTCAAAAAGCTGTAAGGGTCTTCAGTAGAGATGGGTAGTCGAGCTGGGCTATCAGACGGTCACCTCTGTAGCTGTAGTGTCATTATTTGTATGGTCTTAATGTGTATATTAAAAAAAAGTGCACCTTTGTTATAATGTACAAGATGGGGACCATAATGTGGACAAAAAAAACAAAATAGGGAACATGATAGGGGACATTTCTACAATACATACATTATTCTTATTTATATAATAGGATGACAACAGCTCTCCAGACCTGCATCCCACCACAAAGACCACTCCAGCCCTGAAGAATGAAATCATCCTTAGTGACGAAGTGAGGGACTTCGTGCCAACCTGTGGTCTCAAAGCATTGTCTCTTATAAGAGTCCTGCTTAAGGTGATGGGGTGCAACTGTGGGACCCTATACCAGAGATGATGTCCTACACCCAACTTTCAAAAGCTGTAAGGGTCTTCAGTAGAGATGGGTAGTCGAGCTGGGCTATCAGACAGTCACCTCTGTAGCTGTAGTGTCATTATTCGTATTGTCTTAATGTGTATATTAAAAAAAAGTGCACCTTTGTTATAATGTACAAGATGGGGACCATAATGTGGACAAAATAACAAAATAGGCAACATGATAGGGGACATTTCTACAATACATACATTATTCTTATCTATATAATAGGATGACAAAAGCTCTCCAGACCTGCATCCCACCACAAAGACCACTCCAGCCCTGAAGAATGAAATCATCCTTAGTGACGAAGTGAGGGACTTCGTGCCAACCTGTGCTCTCAGGGCATTGTCTCTTATAAGAGTCCTGCTAAAGGTGATGGGGTGCAACTGTGGGACCCTATACCAGAGATGATGTCCTCCACCCAACTTTCAAAAAGCTGTAAGGGTCTTCAGTAGAGATGGGTAGTCGAGCTGGGCTATCAGACGGTCACCTCTGTAGCTGTAGTGTCATTATTCGTATGGTCCCAATGTGTATATTAAAAAAAAGTGCACCTTTGTTATAATGTACAAGATGGGGACCATAATGTGGACAAAATAACAAAATAGGGAACATGATAGGGGACATTTCTACAATACATACATTATTCTTATCTATATAATAGGATGACAACAGCTCTCCAGACCTGCATCCCACCACAGAGACCATCCCAGCCCTGAAGAATGAAAATATCCTTAGTATCGAAGTGAGGGACTTCGTGCCAACCTGTGGTCTCAAGGCATTGACTCTTATAAGAGTCCTGCTCAAGGTGATGGGGTGCAACTGTGGGACCCTATACCAGAGATGATGTCCTCCACCCAACTTTCAAAAAGCTGTAAGGGTCTTCAGTAGAGATGGGTAGTCGAGCTGGGCTATCAGACGGTCACCTCTGTAGCTGTAGTGTCATTATTCGTATGGTCCCAATGTGTATATTAAAAAAAAGTGCACCTTTGTTATAATGTACAAGATGGGGACCATAATGTGGACAAAAAAAACAAAATAGGGAACATGATAGGGGACATTTCTACAATACATACATTATTCTTATCTATATAATAGGATGACAACAGCTCTCCAGACCTGCATCCCACCACAAAGACCATCCCAGCACTGAAGAATGAAATTATCCTTAGTAACGAAGTGAGGGACTTCGTGCCAACCTGTGGTCTCAAGGCATTGACTCTTATAAGAGTCCTGCTCAAGGTGATGGGGTGCAACTGTGGGACCCTATACCAGAGATGATGTCCTCCACCCAACTTTCAAAAGCTGTAAGGGTCTTCAGTAGAGATGGGTAGTCGAGCTGGGCTATCAGACGGTCACCTCTGTAGCTGTAGTGTCATTATTCGTATGGTTCCAATGTGTAAGTTATTTTGTTCTGTATAGTCAGCGTGTGATGACACATAAGGCACCAAATATAATAAACCGATAGTCCTATAATCTCACACTAATCTATATCCTGGCCCTTTCTACATTCTTCAGTCTTCCTTTTTGGATCCAGATATACTTTCTAGAAAGAAAAAAAAAAAAGGGTCAGGCAAAGGCCTAGAAATCTGAAGACTAATGTAAAAATTGAAGATGGACTTCAGTTGGTTGTGTTTATATCTTATCTGACGTCCTTAAATGAGATTGTGACTAGATGCCCCATATGTGCACATATGTGAGAACAAATAATCTATTACAATCCACCATCTACCAATTTTTCAGATTATAATCACATATTACAATGCATACGTTACAACATTCCAAATGTAATGGTCCCAGTGATCCAAAATGGCGGAATTTGCTCCACATTTTTCAGTATCACTCACTACAAAATCTGTCAATCCGTATTATTTCAATTTTGCACCTTAATGATAAATGTGGGGCAGATTATGCCAGTGCAAGTATGGTAATACACTGCCCAATGTTAAATGAGATCAATGTTTCACATTTTTCAAGTCAAGTAAAAAAATTTTTTGGAGAAAACTGGTATTTTTTAATCATGTTAAGAATGGTTGCAACCAACAGAAACTTAATTGATGTATTTTTAACAGAGGTATTACCTGTCTACATTATGTGTTACCTTTATGTAGAAGTGCAGTATTAACCTCTTCACGACACATGACATATTGGATATGTCATGGATCGTGTCAGGTTAATCACCGCCAGCTGCTGTGGGCAGCCGGTGGAGCTCTCCGCACATGTCAGCTGATTTGAACAGCTGACACGTGTGTCTTGGAGGCTGGAGTGGATCCGCAATCCACCTTTGCCTGTTAACCCCTTAGATCGTACTTTCAAAATGTGAGCGCAATGTAAATGCCTGGCACGGTAAGCTTGTACTCACCCGCTGCCATCGGAAGTCACGTGGCATGATCACGTTCTGTCAATGGTTTCCATGGTAGCAAAGGGTCATGTAATGACTCCTGTAGGTATCATGAGTCACTTCCTCTTACTGCCAGCAGAGCACCATGTGTGAGAGGAGAGCAGCAGATTAAAACTGTGCATCTGCGATCTACAAAAATGAACCAGCAATCAGACTGCTGATCCTTATAGCCCTCTATGGGAACTAGTAAAATAAAAAAAAGTTAAAAAAAGTTTTAAAAATTAAAAAAACAAAAAAACCCATAATAGTTCAAATCATTCCCCATTCGCCCCATTAAAGATTAAAAGGTTAAAAAAATAAATATACCCATATTCGGTATTGCCGAGTTCAGAAATGCCCAATCTGTCAAAATACAAAATCAATCTAATCGGTAAACGGTGTAGCGGCATAAAAATTCTAAATGCCAAAATTACGGTTTTTGGTTGCTGCAAATTTTGCGCAAAATGCAATAACAGGCGATCAAATGTAGCATCTGCGCAAATATGGTAGCATTAAAAATGTCAGCTCGAGACGCAAAAAAATCCCCCATCACTGCGCCATAGAGCCCAAAAAATTAGAACGCTTAGGGTTTTGGAAAATGGTGCAAAAATTGTGCCACTTTTTTTGGGAAATACTTGAGAATTTTTTTTAACCCCTTAGATAATAATAAACCTATACATGTTTGCTATGTACGAACTTGTACCAACCTGAGGCATCACACCCACTCATCAGTTTTATCATATAGTGAACACTGTGAATAAAATATTCAAAAAACAATTGTGCAATCGCACTTTTTTATTTTGCAATTTTTCCACATTTGGAATTTTTTTGCTGTTTTCCAGTACATGGTAAAATTTATAATTTCATTTAAAAGTACAACTCGTCCCGCAAAAAATAAGCCCTTATATGGCAAGATTGACGGAAAAATGAAAAAGTTACGACTCTTGGAAGAAGGGGAGGAAAAAAAAATAACACTGGAAAAACGGAATATTGCCCCTGGGTAAAGGGTTTAAAAATGTCATATTTTCTGTCAAAAAGTTACCTATGTCCTTTCTTTTATATTTAAATTTTAGAATAGGTGTTTAAAAATGGTGTAATAAATGGCTTACAGCAGTGGAAAATTATTTATAACAATGAAATGTTGCAATTTGCAAAAACATAAATAAAATGAAGCAAATGGTACTATATATAGTATGGTCCCAAATGTGGGAATACAAACCCCTCTTACATATATATGATGGAATAATGAAAATTTTTTTGTCCCACAAAATCTGAAATTAGGTAACAGAATCACTAACAATCTTCGCCAACCACAGTCACCACTTGTAGAGTCACTGACTGAAGTCCCCACTATGGTGTCTCCATCCCAGGCGCCATCTTTGCTCTTACATCTCCATGTGGATGTCTCCATGTTTGCTGCATGGAACTCTCGGTGTCCAACATTCCGCCTTGTGACCTCACATAGAACCTTCATCACCAGAGTCTACAGATTCTAACCGCAAAGACTGACACAATATAGTACTGTACAGCCACAATCAGGACATTTGGAGGGTCAGTTTATGTTCACACAGGTTGATTTTGGTGTGGGGTTTTTTGTATTTTTTTATTGGTTTTCTGCAAATACATGTAAATAAAAAACTGCTTTTTACCATACCAGCAAAATCTATCAGATCAGATTCCAGAAATCTTATGTACGCACAGACACATACAACTACTTTTTTTTTCCTTTCTGAACTTGTAAAATGCTGCAGGTTTTTTTCCTGCATTTGTTTTTACTGCTTTTTTCCCCCAATGAAAGCCATGAGAGTGAAAAAAAAACCCAGCAGTGCATTTTTGTTGCGTTTTTGCTGTTTTTTTTTTTTTGGTGAATGAACATGTACTGTAAACAAATGACAGAACAAAAATCCAGTAAAAAACGCGGCAAACTCTCAGCACAAAAACACAACTTTTTTTACTGCCAAGAGATCAGGTTTTGCTGCTAACCCCCCCCCCCCCCCCAAAAAAATGTAGCAAAAACGCCCTGCGTGAACATAGCCTAAGCATACATGTTGGCACAAGTTTAACTGATTGAAAACCCTGTGAAGTTCCACATTTACCTGTGTGGTTGATCCCGGATCCTCCGTTCTCCTTGTCTTGACCGTCAGAGATGATGGAGTCATCAAACCTGGATCCACCGCTCTCTTTGTCTTCACCTCTTTACTTGAACCTCTCAGTTCATGATCCTTGATCCTCCACTCTTGTCTTCACCTCCAGACATGAGAATGTATTTATAATCCTGGATCCTCCGCTCTCTTTATCTTCTGAGATGATCATCTGAGACCTCGATCCATGGTCCTCTGCTCTTCTCTTCACCTTCTGAGATGACCATCTGTGTCCTCGATCCTTCTCTCTCCTCTTCATCTTCTGGAATGAGCATTTGTCCCCTGTACACCAAGTTCTATAGATTCTCAGTCATTGTGACATCACGCGGTGAGGTAACAATGGCCGCCTGTATCAGGTGATGTCACATATGTGACCATGAAGGACATCTCCTGTTGTTAACATTGATAACAAGTAGTAATTATATGGCAGACCATATTGGTGAGGATCAAGGCTGTGAGGAGCAGGTGATTGAGTTCACAAAAGAAAAAATATGTTTATTTTTTCTGAAAAATCTAAATTCCTTATAAATATGTACTTCTGCAACAGATTACGAGCACCTGAAATTTTATACCAATTTCTTTCCTTATACAAAAGTCACCATTATAGAAATAGAGGTCTCGTTTATTACTAATAAAAATGTAACTGTTGCTGATAGCAACCTGCCCGATTCAACACTATGCTATTTTTTTATGTTAATATTTGTATTTTATTTTTTTTCAGCAAAAACACTATAGCAATATGCTTGAGTTAAACAATGCATTTTCACGCCATTTTCTTGCTTTTTTAGGAGGTTCTGACAGTTGTTTCTAAACTCAGCTTTCTTTAGTGTTAGCTTTGTCTTCATGCGTAATAAAGTTTTCCAATTACAACTTTTTACAAACAGCGGCTGCTAATAGCATAAAATCATGCAATAAGTAAGAGCCGCCTCACCTATCCCCCTGTGCCAATGCTGCCCGAACCCCTGGTAATGTTTGTACACTTCAGTTCAGGCTGCGTGATGTGGTTCTTGCTATCAGTGACTGTAGCCATGAAGTCATGTATTGTAGCCATGTGCTCATGGTTATGGAAGACATTCTCATAATACTGTTAGTGGTTTTCAAGATGGTGGCATGGTCACTGTTTGTTCCTTGGTTAAAGGAAACCTGTCACCAGATTTGGGGCCTATAAGCTGCGGCCACCACCAGTGAGCTCTTATATACAACATTCCAGAATACTGTATATAAGGCCTCTGTGTAGAACGTAAAAATCACTTTATAATACTCACCTAAATGGTCGGTGCGGTGCAGACTGGTTGGATGAGTGTCTACATTCTCCGCTGCCGGCGCCTCCTCTTTCGGCCATCTTTGTCCTCCTTCTTCTGAAGCCTGGGTGCATGACGCATTCTACGTCATTCACACTAGCCAGCATTGAGGTCTTGCGCAGGTGCACTTTGATCTGCCCTGAGCAGGGCTGATCATAGTATTGTAGTGCGCATGAGCAGGACCACAATGCTGGTGAGTGTGTATGACGTAGGACGCGTCATGCTCCCAGGCTTCAGAAGAAGGAGGACAAAGATGGCCGAAAGAGGAGGCGCCGGTACCGGAGAATGGAGGCGCCCATCCATCCAGTCTGCACCGCACCGACCATTTAGGTGAGTATTATAAAGTCATTTTCATGTTCTACACAGCGGCCTGGGCTCTTATATACAGCATGTTAGAATGCTGTATATACAGTTAGGTCCAGAAATATTTGGACAGTGACACAAGTTTTGTTATTTTAGCTGTTTACAAAAACATGTTCAGAAATACAATTATATATATAATATGGGCTGAAAGTGCACACTCCCAGCTGCAATATGAGAGTTTTCACATCCAAATCGGAGAAAGGGTTTAGGAATCATAGCTTTGTAATGCATAGCCTCCTCTTTTTAAAGAGACCAAAAGTAATTGGACAAGGGGCTCTAAGGGCTGCAATTAACTCTGAAGGCGTCTCCCTCGTTAACCTGTAATCAATGAAGTAGTTAAAAGGTCTGGGGTTGATTACAGGTGTGTGGTTTTGCATTTGGAAGCTGTTGCTGTGACCAGACAACATGCGGTCTAAGGAACTCTCAATTGAGGTGAAGCAGAACATCCTGAGGCTGAAAAAAAAGAAAAAATCCATCAGAGAGATAGCAGACATGCTTGGAGTAGCAAAATCAACAGTCGGGTACATTCTGAGAAAAAAGGAATTGACTGGTGAGCTTGGGAACTCAAAAAGGCCTGGGCGTCCACGGATGACAACAGTGGTGGATGATCGCCGCATACTTTCTTTGGTGAAGAAGAACCCGTTCACAACATCAACTGAAGTCCAGAACACTCTCAGTGAAGTAGGTGTATCTGTCTCTAAGTCAACAGTAAAGAGAAGACTCCATGAAAGTAAATACAAAGGGTTCACATCTAGATGCAAACCATTCATCAATTCCAAAAATAGACAGGCCAGAGTTAAATTTGCTGAAAAACACCTCATGAAGCCAGCTCAGTTCTGGAAAAGTATTCTATGGACAGATGAGACAAAGATCAACCTGTACCAGAATGATGGGAAGAAAAAAGTTTGGAGAAGAAAGGGAACGGCACATGATCCAAGGCACACCACATCCTCTGTAAAACATGGTGGAGGCAACGTGATGGCATGGGCATGCATGGCTTTCAATGGCACTGGGTCACTTGTGTTTATTGATGACATAACAGCAGACAAGAGTAGCCGGATGAATTTTGAAGTGTACCGGGATATATTTTCAGCCCAGATTCAGCCAAATGCCGCAAAGTTGATCGGACGGCGCTTCATAGTACAGATGGACAATGACCCCAAGCATACAGCCAAAGCTACCCAGGAGTTCATGAGTGCAAAAAAGTGGAACATTCTGCAATGGCCAAGTCAATCACCAGATCTTAACCCAATTGAGCATGCATTTCACTTGCTCAAATCCAGACTTAAGACGGAAAGACCCACAAACAAGCAAGACCTGAAGGCTGCGGCTGTAAAGGCCTGGCAAAGCATTAAGAAGGAGGAAACCCAGCGTTTGGTGATGTCCATGGGTTCCAGACTTAAGGCAGTGATTGCCTCCAAAGGATTCGCAACAAAATATTGAAAATAAAAATATTTTGTTTGGGTTTGGTTTATTTGTCCAATTACTTTTGACCTCCTAAAATGTGGAGTGTTTGTAAAGAAATGTGTACAATTCCTACAATTTCTATCAGATATTTTTGTTCAAACCTTCAAATTAAACGTTACAATCTGCACTTGAATTCTGTTGTAGAGGTTTCATTTCAAATCCAATGTGGTGGCATGCAGAGCCCAAGTCGCGAAAATTGTGTCACTGTCCAAATATTTCTGGACCTAACTGTAAGAGCCCACTGGTGGTGGCCGCAGCTTATAGGCCCCAAATCTGGTGACATGTTCTCTTTACAATCTAATTCAGGCTGTTAAGCTATGTGCGCACTTTGCGTCGAGGTAGTTGCAGTTCAAAAAGCATCCTCTGGCAGAAAGGACAATGCTTTTGGCTTTAAAAATGCATGTAAAACGCAAAGAAAGTAGCCTATGCGCACCTTGCGGTTTTTATGAGTTTTTAGTGCTTTTCCGGTGCTTTTAGAAATGCTGCAGTTTTGTATTAAATTGAATGGATGGGAGACGCAGCCAAAATGGCAAAACCAATTGACATGTTACTTCTTTAAACGCTGAGTTTTTGCCCAAATTTATGCAAATTAAACGCAGCGTTTTGAACTGCAAACTGCGCACAAGAAAGCTCAATGTCCCATTGACTTTGCTTGAAAAGCACGACGCAAGCATTTTGGTATGAAAACGCTGCAGTTGAAAAAGCAGTGGAAAAGCAGGTAAAAAATGAATCCACTGCTGGTTGTTTCACAGCATTGGATTGGATTTCACGGTGGTATATATATATATATATATATATATATATATATACATATTCTTACTTCGTACATACTAAAAGCGGCCTTATAGATTTGTTCAGCGTCACCGGTGGAAGTAGGAAGATGCTTGAATCCTTTTTCAGACCACAAAGGCAGAGGGAACATTAGAGGTGGACAACACTTTAGGCTGTGTGCACACACTGCATTTTTTTAAGCACTTTTTGGTGAGGTTTTGTCACAAAAACTTATCTCTATCCTTATGCCATAAAAGTCAATGAGAGTTCTGAAGTTCTGTGCACGCAATGTTTTTTTTTTTTTCCTTGCAGATTTGGTTCCGGAAGAATACTGCAGCAGCATGTCAATTCTTGGTGCGTTTTCAGCCCTTCCACCCATTGACTTCATTATCAAAGACACCCCAAAACGTGGCAAAAATGCACCTTGTATTTTAGTGTGCTTTTATGTCAGAAGATGCAGTTTTGAATGCAGAAACTTTCGGCACCAAATACGTGTGCACGTAGCCTTATAATTTAACTGGGTGCAAATGATTTGGAGCTCAGAACAATGGAGCTCAAACCGTTATAAATGTATTATTATTTTATTATTTTTTTTTCTGCACCTCATTTTAAATTTATTTTGATTACAAAATTTTTTTAGAATGATGGTTCACTTAATGAATCCCCTTATAGATTTTATGCTAGTGAAGCTCCGAGTTGTAATGACTCTCCTGTTATCTGGTTATGTGACTGTAGCCGGCAGCAAACCTATTGATACGGCACAGCGATGGTCTGCTGAACGAATGCAAAGTCACAATGACCTTGAGAAATGTGTCCAACAAAAGCATCTTGTTATCTGGAAGCGTTTGTGTTGCCTTTTGGAAATGTAGTAATAATGAGGACTGGTTAGATTGCAGCCAGACTGAATTAGGAAAACCGCGATTATTAAGATATCCTGAAAAGTTAGAAAAGAAGATCTAGCAAAATACTTAAAAAAGGAAACCTGATAGGAGATTTATGGTGCCTGATCCACGGCCAGGATAAATCTCTCACTGGCTGAGTTATTGCATTTGTTTATGATTTATTCCGGAACACGGTGGAATTTTTTGGGAAACATCGTTTAGGCCTAAGCCACACGGCAAGAAAATCGGTGCGAGTGGAGTGCGATAATACATCACATTCCACTCGGACCAATATTAGCCTGTGTGTCCGCGCACATGAGCGATTATTCTCTCAGTCCTAATCGGACCGAGAAAACAATCACAGCATGCTGCGACTGTAATGTGAGACTCTTTTCGCTCGCACCCATTCAAGTGCTTTTTAGGACCCAGCACTAGGGATACCTAGGCTCAGGTATCCGGCTCGGCGCATAGGTGCGAAACCTATCTAGGGTGGTGAGGGACCCCAGGGACCAGCAGTTTTGGTCAGGGGTCACCATCTTCCCTTTCTCTAGACACAGGGTTTCCCTTCCTTTACACCATGTGCTTGGTACTTCCCTGTACCTAGCGTGACACAGTGACCCTGCTTTCAGTGATGTGTCACTTTGTTTATTCGTTTACTGAATGCAGCAGTTGTGATAAAATCCCTGTTTTCTCTGCTGCAAATCCAGCAGTGCTAGGAATGCTGAGCTGTGTATAACCCTGCACGAATAACTTATTAGCAGCTTTCTGTGTACAGTCATGGCCAAAAGTTTTGAGAAGGATACAAATATTAATTTTTACAAAGTCTACTGCTTAAGTTTTTTTAATGACAGTTTGCATATACTCCAGAATGTCATAAAGAGTGATCAGCTTAACAGCAATTACTTGCAAAGTCAATATTGGCTAAGAAAATGAATTTTAACCCCCAAAACACATTTCAACATCATTGCATTCCTGCCTTAAAAGGAGCAGCTAACATTGTTTTAGTGATTGTTCCATTAACACAGGTGTGGGTGTTGATGAGGACAGGGCTGGCGATCAATCAGTCATGATTAAGAAAAAAATGACACCACTGGACACTTTAAAAGGAGGCTGGTGCTTGGTATCATTGTTACTCTTCAGTTAACCATGGTTATCTCTAAAGAAACACGTGCAGCCATCATTGCTCTGCACAAAAATGGCCTAACAGGGAAGAGTATCGCAGCTACAAAGATTGCACCTCAGTCAACAATCTATCGCATCATCAAGAACTTCAAGGAGAGAGCTTCCATTGTTGCCAAAAAGGCTCCATGGCGCCCAAGAAGGACCAGCAAACGCCAGGACCGTATCTGAAAACTGTTTCAGCTGCGGGATCGGACTACCAGCAGTGCCAAGCTAGCTCAGCAATGGGAGCAGGCTGGTGTGAGTGCTTCTGCACGCACTGTGAGGCGGAGACTGCTTGAACAAGGCCTGGTTTCAAGGAGGGCAGCAAAGAAGCCACTTCTCTCCAAAAAAAACCTCAGGGACCGACTGATATTCTGCAAAAGGTACAGGGAGGGGACTGCTGAGGACTGGGGTAAAGTCATTTTCTCAGATGAATCCCGTTTTCGATTGTTTGGGACATCTGGAAAATAGCTTATTAGGAGAAGAAGAGGTGAGCGCTACCACCAGTCTTGTCTCATGCCAACTGTTAAGCATCCTGAAATGATTCATGTGTGGGGTTGCTTCTCAGCCAAGGGAATCGGCTCACTTACAGTCTTGCCTAAAAACACAGCCATGAATAAAGAATGGTACCAGAATGTCCTCCAAGAGCAACTTCTCCCAACTGTCCAAGAGCAGTTTGGCGCCCAACAATGCCTTTTCCAGCATGATGGAGCACCTTGCCATAAAGCAAAGGTGATCACTAAATGGCTCATGGAACAAAACATAGAGATTTTGGATCCATGGCCTGGAAACTCCCCAGATCTTAATCCCATTGAGAACTGAGAACTTGTGGGCAATCATCATGAGACGGGTGGACAAACAAAAAACAACAAATTCTGGCAAAATGCAAGCATTGCTTATGCAAGAATGGACAGCTATCAGTCAGGATTTGCTCCAGAAGTTGATTGAGAACATGCCAGGGAGAATTGCAGAGATCCTGAAGAAGAAGGGTCAACACTGCAAATATTGACTTGCTGCATTAACTCATTCTAACTGTCAATATAACCTTTTGGTACTCATAATATGATTGCAATTATATTTCTGTATGTGATGTAAACATCAGACAAACACAATTAAAAACCAGAGGGCAACAGATCATGTGAAAATATCATTTTGGTGTCATTCTCAAAACTTTTGGCCATGACTGTATATTGAGAGAAAACTACCAATCAGTGGTGGAGGTGTGCTTTGACCAGTAAAAACAGTATGATACATCATTTGGAGCCAGGATCATTGCCTCTACATCATGCTGTTCTCAGATTACATATAATAAACCCAGTGACATATTCTCGTTAGGTCGGGGTCAGAGGAGCGGATGAATCGGACAAGTGCAATATGAGAAAATTTTGCATTGCGCTCTGACCAATGTTACTCAATAAGGCAGAGTAGATCTGCATTTTTTTTCTCATCACGAATCGGCATGAGAAAGAAGTTGCAGCATGCTTTGATTGGCAGTGAGTCTCGGCTCACTCACACCTATACAAATCTATGGGTGTGTGTGAAACTTCAGACTGCATCGGATGCTATACACTCGTCTGACCCCGGCATTAAAGGGATTATCCAGAAATTTATTTTTCAGCTGGTGTCCCGGCATTGGCAAAATACTCATTTGCCAATGCTCTCCATACAGCTGCCAGGGTCCCCTGATGGTCTCCGAGCCTTTTCTATTGACAGTCACATCAAGTGACTGCTGCAGTCAATTAATGGCCACAGCAATGAAGACCAATGATTGGATGCAGCAGTCACATGTCTGTATGACTGGAATAGGCTGTAGCTGTGCTGCCGCAGAGGATATGGGCAGTGAGTATGAGGGGGATTGGCAGGTGAGTATATTTTCTATATTTTACTGTTGACTGATTCCTTTTAAATGGTATAATAGCCAAGTGCTCTGAAAGTTCCATGATTTATCAGATCTTGTTACCTGCAATAAATGTGAAGCCCACACAGTTATTATAACCATGAAACTTCCAAAAGACACAGAAAACTAAAAGTCTGTGTAAAACTTTGACATGGAAAAATGATTTTACATATGTTAGTGGTTGTTTCAGTTTTCAATCTTCATTCCTTCATTCACTTTAGTCCCTCTACAGTTTGCCTGATCAAAGTTTTAGATATTTTAGTGGGAGTGTCTCTCCCTGTAATACAGGCTGGATGTGAGCTCAGAGTTTCTCTCCCTGTAATACAGGCTGGATGTGAGCTCAGAGTGTCTCTCCCTGTAATACAGTCTGGAATTGAGCTCTGTGTGTAGATAGGATGCTGCTGTTTTCATTTCATATATCAGCACATATTCTAACCTGTGCTTATTTATATTTCATGTGCTTTCCTTTTTATCCATAGGTTGTCGGCTCTGCGTCAAACATTAGATACTTTCTCCCCTCTCCTTTGTAGGGCTGAGTACAACCGCTCCTCCTGCTACTTCTAACTCAGAGCGAAGGGAAAGGATAAAAGACAACTATCAGGAGCTCATTTGACTGATTTGAAATATTTTTGCAAAAGCACTGAGCGACATAAAGATCTTATAGGCTTTGCATCAGGAAAATGATCGAATTTTATATTTTAATGAATACTTTTAGGAAATAAATGAACAATATTTTTTTTTAGACAAACTGCATTTAAAGGGAAGCTCTGGTGAACAAAAACAATACTTTTCCATTTTAATTATTTTTTTAAAAAATATCCTTTAGAATTTCAAATAATTTTAATTCGTTTTTAAAAATATCCTTCAGAATTTTCTAACCTTGCTGTTCGCTAATCTGCCCAAATCTATCAGCAAAGAGAAAATATTCCCGGGAATGTAAGTACCACAAGATAAAGTGAAATAGTAATAAAGAAGGGCTTGATCTACATCTTAGGCCTCTGTCACACGTACGTTAAAATCACACATGTGCCGCGAGACACGTATTTCCCCTGCGTGTTGCGTGTGGTAAGTACGTGTCTCCGGTACATGCGGCCCACATGTGTTCTCTGTGTGCTATCCGCGATAACACACGGAGACCCGGTAATTTGCATACTCATGTGGTCCTTGCTGCTGTCCCGGGTACTGATCTTCGGCTCCAGCCCCGCCCACTCCCCGCTGATGATGCTTCCGGCCGAGCGGAGGGGCGGAGATTAGCGCCCATTACAGCACGCCCACCTCGTTAACACGCTCATAATGAGCGGCGGCCGGCAGCAACTGATTGCAGCGGAAGATTCTGCAGGGCTGGTGGAGGTGAGTATGTGTTTTTTTATTTTAAAATAATGACACATTTTTCTCCGGCGCGTGTCACATGGGACCGCATCCACACTACATCCGTGTGGTACGGGTGTGGGTCGTGTGACACCCGTGCTGCCGGAGAGAAACGGACATGTCGGCATGAGGAACCCACGGACACACGTAAGTACGGAATGGGCACACGATCCAAAATACTTACATGTGTCCAAACCATTAGGAATCCATAGGTCCACGTGTGTACGTGTCTCCGGTATGTGAGAAAACTGCAAAACACGTACCGGAGGCACGTACATGTGACAGAGGCCTTAGAGGACAAGCTGATTTTTACATGGGATTGGAATATCTGAACTGAAACGTCTACCCATGAAAGACGAGTATAATTCACTTTAATCCTTCCGTTAAGACATTCACTCGTTTAATCTTGGGACAACTGATTCTTTAACACTCTACATTTTTTTCATAGTATGTTATTTTTATTTCTTTTTGATACGTAACGTTTTTTATTTTTTTTATTTAGGGGGGAGTGATGTATTAAAACCAGATTTTAAGACATACAATAAATCAATGTATATTTCTATTTAAATAGTTTAAAGCTTAAAAACAGTGTAAAAATACCATACATATGCAGGAAATAGGCTTGATTGTAAACCAGAACAAGGCTGTCACGAGTGTGTCACGAGTGACAGACAGACATGTGCTTTCTGGAAATAGAAGGTCACAGCGTTTGGCTACGCAGAATGCTCCCTAACTTTCTATTGTTCCTGCTGTCAGTATTCATTATTATAGATAGCTTTCCTGCTGGATTTTCATCTCTTCCCCTTTTGGACCCAGCAGGAGCTCACCTTCCACCCAGCTGCTAATCATCAGTATTCTCTTGGTGCTTAAATACTCCCTTCTTCTTTGTGGTGACTGGTGCTGGTGATATTATTCAGTTAATTCTAGCTCTGGTTGCAAGCAGGTGGCTTGTACTCGTCTGTAGTATCATTGCTGAAGCTTTGCTGAACTCGTTACATACTGTAGATAGATATTTAGATAGGTTGAAAAAAGACCTAGGTCCATCTACTTCAACCTTCCTCCACCAATTCTACATTTTGTCCCTAAGTCACTTATAACTGACAATGTTGTGTGTACTGAGGAAATCATCCAGCTTTTTTTAAAGGCTGTTATAGTATCTGCCATTACTACCTCTTGTGGTAGGGTATTCCACAATCTGAGTGCTCTAAAGGCCGATCGCACCCACCCCCGACTTTTGTGCATCACGGCAAATCGCTGCCCGTGGCGGACAAAATCGCTAGGCCCCGTCACACAGACTTACCTGCGTAGTGACGTCGCTGTGGTCGGTGAACAGCCTCTTTTCTAAGGGGGAGGTTCGTGCGGCGTCACAGCGACGTCACACGGCAGGCGTCCAATAGAAGCGTAGGGGTGGATAGCAGCCGCAGGAAAGTCACGCCCACCTTCTTGCCGGAGGACGCAGGTACGGTGTTGTTCGTTGTTTCTGGTGTCTCAAACATAGCAATGTGTGCTGCCTCAGGAACGACGAACAACCTGCGTCCTGAACCAGCAACGATTTTATGGAAATGAACTACGTGTCAACGATCAACGATAAGGTGAGTATTTTTGATCGCTAGCGGTTGCTTGTACGTGTCACACGCAACGACGTCACTAACGAGGCCGGATGTGCGTCATGAATTCCGTGACCCCCAACGACATCTCGTTAGCGATGTCGTTGCGTGTAAACCAGCCTTAACTGTAAAGAACCCTTTCCTATTTAGCTGCTGGAATCACTTTTCTTCCAGCAGCTAAATAGGAAAGGGTTCTTTACAGTTAGAGCAGTCTGAGTCATCTGCGGATAAGTCTCCTATGTGTCCCTCTTGTGTCTTACTTTAACATTTAGTGGTATTGATGAAGAGCTCATCCCACCCGTTCCCTATTTAGGGTCCAGCACTAGGGTCAGGTACCCGGCTCGGCTCATAGGTGCGGAACCTATCTAGGGTGGTGAGGGACCCCAGAGACCAGCTGTAGGTTTAGTCAGGGGTCACCATCTCCCCCTTTCCTAGATGCAGGTGTCCTCTTCCCTTTCCTGTCGCCGCTCGCTTCGTACT
Organism: Anomaloglossus baeobatrachus; assembly: GCF_048569485.1. Lineage (NCBI taxonomy): Eukaryota > Metazoa > Chordata > Amphibia > Anura > Aromobatidae > Anomaloglossus > Anomaloglossus baeobatrachus. Next base: position 80,938,946 of record NC_134359.1, on the reverse strand, counting down.
TCCTCGTACCTAGCGTGACAAAGGCTGGGAAGATAAAACATGAAGGATTTGCTTCAATGTGTAACTGGATCTTGCAAATACCTGGTGATGTGCTCAGTTTTGCTCTGCTCCAATGAGTGGATCAGTAATCTATGGCTCACAGATGGGACTCCTCTGGTCTGGCTCCTCTTTTGATTAGCCGGCATGGCACAATGTCATCATTGTGACTTGAACACACAACAACAGACAACATCGGCTAAGCAAATGAGGAGCCACAGATGCTGGCAGGTAGGAGCTACTTCTTGGGGCTCCCATCTAGTGGCCATGGATTTCTGACCTGGCCACTGGGCCAGAGTCCTGCACATTTATTGGTTCATCTGTAGTAGATAGATGTCGGTCCTGACTTATATTCTTGGGCATGTTGGAAGGTTTGATAAAGGGTTGGACAGTTACTTAGCGCTATCTCCAAAAAGTAGCACTAGGTGGTTTTCTGTTCTTTACAAATGGTTTTCCAATGGAACATAGCCAGTAAGACTCCATACAAAGCTGGTCTCCTTCAGATAAGTGAGTAGCCTCAAAGATGGAAATATGTTGGCCTCTTGACATAGATACAGATAAGGATTTGTTCATTTCTACATTGTGGTTTCATTTATTACATAAGTTACATCCCTATGCTGGATCCATCATAAGACAAAGATCAGTTGCGACTGATGACCACATTGACTGTCACCGCCCTCTCTCTGCATCTAGAGACTTGTGACAGAATCTGGGCCAGAGTCTCTCTGTGCTGTCTGATCTGAGACCCATCACATTAAATGTATTCCCATTCCTTTGGTGCTAAAAGGGTTAATGTCAGTTTTACTTTCCAGCAGCTTCTGACTCCTGGCCTCAGGTGTTTCCGGTTGGTGACCACTCCTTTCCCTTATATATGGTCACATCTCCCAGTAGAGGGGCCGGTTATTCTGATTCATTCTGAAATTAGGTTTCAAGGTGGAAGGAGCTGCTGGAACCCTTGTTGTGTGAAGTGGTGTAGGTTGCAGTCCTGGTGTCTGACTGCAACAGTAAAGTTGGGATTTCTCCTTTGTTATTTCCCCTGTCTGTTTTACCTTCCCTTCATGTTGTTTTAGTGCAGAGTTGGGACTAGCGATCCTCACCTGCCAGCTCACTAGCCACGGTTATTGCAGGGCTTCTTAGAATTTTAGGTATCTTGCTCAGCGACAGGTGTAGAACCTTTATAGGGCTTGCTAGGAGTGCAGGTTGCAGCTGCATGTGAGTGCAGGAGGTGTCCCATCATCTCCCTCCCTAGTGCCAGAGCCCACCATTGTTAAAGTGTCAACTGTGTACCCCTTGTTTGTTGTGGTGAAACCCCTGTTTGTTGTGTATCTGTCACGCTCCCCGTGTCCCAGCACCACTCCTTACCCACTGATCCAGCCCATGTGTTCACCAGTCATGGCTGCCACTCCCGCTCTTGCTCCCCTGAGTCCTGTTCCTGGTCTCAGGAGTCTGACTCTGAGTATTAGCCTCATGGTTCTGTATAGGACCAGGCCGCGCCCACTCTCCTGGTCTTATAGGCCCAGCACACCTGAAGCAGGTAATGACATGGGGCTGTGCTGGGTATATAAGACTTGCCTTTCCATGTGGGCGGGGCCTGATCAACATGTCTTGTAGCTAGTCTTATGAGCTAGGTGCTCAGGTCCCCTGGTGCCGTGTCCTGCTGACTTCTTGTCATTGCTCCTTGGTACCTATGCCTGTTTACATTACTGTCCTAAAGAACTCTGTGACTCTGGTGACCTGTTTATACTTGTCCCTGCCACGTCAGCGCTCCGGCTGCCGTGTACCCTGCCCTCCGGTGGGGTGCAAGGTCCAGTGGATCCACCTCCTGGGCCTACCAGTCTTCCCGGCCCTGACAGTATCTCGACCTTCCCCAAGTCCATACGTGACATTGACTTATCATAGGTTTATTTAGGTTCTGTTGAAATTTCTGTCGTTTTGACAAGAAAATTAGCGCAAACTCTTTTTTTTTTTTTTAAGGGAAAATATGAAAAAATGTGATTTTCTGATGTTGAGTATTCTGCTGATCTGAGCCGTCTTGATTTGTTGACTGCTAGTCGTCTGACATTTGACCACCTATGTTAGGACCACTTGAGCTGTCAGACACCACAGTCTGGGTTTTATAATGACATTAGGCTGATTATATTTAGTTCATTGATAAATATTTTACAAGATGATAATGTAGAGCTTATGCAATAAAATATGTGTATATTTCCACCATAGTGTATACACCAGATTATGCTACCAATATCTGCTGAGTGAGGATCTGACCTCTGGGATATCAAAGGATACAGACCTAGCTTTGTATTTGGGAATTATAGCACTGTTCTTCAGTTAATAAAAGAAAGCCTTTGTTCTAGGCGCCATTGGTCAGACTGTCAATATCAGTCAACGACGGCATAGCATAGGGTTCTAGGTACAGATCCAACCAAAAGCAACAACCCAAAGTCCTTTTTGGGACAGGGGCTCTTTTTGGCAACAATCTGAACTGCAGAATATGTTGACTTGTTATTTCCAATATCAGACTCTACAGCGGGTCCCAAACCTGTAGCTCAAGAGCCACTTGTGGCGCGTGGGCTCATGTTATGTGGCAGGTTTAGCAAACAGCTATGAAGAGCTGATGGAGAATTTTGTGAATAGCCCCACACAGAAGAGCACATCGGGATGTGTGTATACAATAATGGTGGGGAGAGGGAATAAGTATAGTAAACTGGAGACAGGACGATACCGCCAGTTAGAGGAGACATGAAGCTGGGTGCAATAATGTGGGGAGGGTGCTTGATGCAAGATTACATAGGGTAGAGTGGGAACCCTTTGATGTAAGTATCCTGCCAATGCAACAAGGTTTCTGTGTGCTTTCTGGGGGAAGCTTTGCCCATCATTTCATTGGGACTGTGGGGCTCTTGGTGTCACTATTGTGTAAATTGGAGGTTTCCCATCTATTAGAGCTGAATATGGTGCTCAAGTTTAGAAAGGTTGGGGACTGTTGATCTACTGTCATCTCGATGACCACCAGTGATCCCAGTCTACTGCACTGCCCCTGCCCTCCACGCATAAGTGAGTCACGTCCCATTCAAGTACATTTATACCAGGGATTGGAGATTTTGTCTTTTAAGGTGGCTTTACACGCTACGAGATCGCTAAAGCGATCTCATTGGGGTTACGGAATTTGTGACGCACATCCGGCCACGTTAGCGTAGTCGTCTTTGCGTGTGACACCTATTAGCGATTTTGAATTGTTGCAAAAACGTTCAAAATCGCTAATCGGTGACATGCCCCCCTCTTCCCAATTATCGTTGCTTCTGCAGTAACGATGTTGTTCCTCGTTTCTGCGGCAGCACACATCGCTACGTGTGACACCGCAGGAACGAGGAACCTCTCCTTACCTGCGTGCCGCCAGCAATGAGGAAGGAAAGAGGTAGGCGGGATGTTTGTCCCGCTCATCTCCGCCCCTCCGCTTTGATTGGGCGGCCGCTTAGTGACGACGCTGTGACGCTGAACGAACCGCCCCCTTAGAAAGGAGGCGGTTCGCCGGTCACAGCGACGTCGCAGAGCGGGTAAGTACGTGTGATGCTGCCGTAGTGATAATGTTCGCTACAGCAGCGATCAACACATATCGGCCGTACGATGGGGGCGTGTGCTATCACGCTCGACATCGCTAGCATCGGCTAGCGATGTCGCAGCATGTAAAGCCCGCTTTACTGTCACTTTCCCAGCTCCTTGAGAGTAGCTATTAAGATGTGATTTATTTTCCTCTGTCAGAGATTGCTCTCATCATGATTATGTCAACTACATGATGACTTCATTCTGATCACTTAGGAAATGCATTATTCACACCTTCTACTGTTGTGTGGAGATGTAATGATGACAATTTGACAAATATGTAACCTAACGTGTTCTCTAATTTAAAGAAGTTGGCCACTACTTGTTTATCGATAGGCCATGTTTAGGTAGGTCATCAATATCTGATCGGGAAGGGGGTGCACCATTCGGCACTATACATATGCAGACAGCATGTATGATTCCAAGCAGTCAGGCACGCTGTCAAACAGGATGGGGGCGCGGTCTGCCTGTAACCAATCACAGATGCCGGTACTGCCGGTGGATGGGGGAAGCAGTGCATATTCATGTGGTTAATGAGCAGCCCAGAAGTAGTGTTACAGTTGTGCGGAGACTGGTAAGCATAACGCTCCTGCAATATTCTTATTTTCTTTCTTTTTCCTTTATTTTATATTTGAATTACCCGAGTGGCAGGATCTGGATAGTTACCCACAGTTCTCTGAGAACTACGGGCTTCAGATTGGTTCATGGGTGCTAGGTTTTCTCACGCGGATCCAGACTTTTACAGTCTGGGTTATTAGAATCATGGAATCATAGAATGATAGAGTTGGAAGGGACCTCAAGGGCCATCGGGACCAACCCTCTGCGAGTGCAGGCTTTCCTAAATCATCCCAGCTATATGTTTATCCAGTTTCCGCTTTAAGATTTCCATTTATGGAGAGCTCACCACCTCCCATGGTCGCCTGTTCCACTCCCTGACTGCCCTCAGTACCTCCGGGGGCCGCCTGTTCCACTCCCTTACTGCCCTCACTACCTCCGGTGGCCGCCTGTTCCACTCTCTGACTGCCCTCACTACCTCTAGTGGTCGCTTTTTCCACTCTCTGACTTCCCTCGCTGTCAGAATGTTTTTCCTAATGTCTAATCTGAATCTCCTTCCTTTTAGTTTCATCCCATTGCTTCATGTTGTTCCTTGTGCTAATGAGAATAGGGTAGTTCCCTCTGCACTATGACTACCTTTCAGATATTTGTAGACCGCTATTAAGTCTCCTCTCAGCCTTCTCTTTTTCAAACTAAACATCCCTAGTTCTTTTAGTTCGGCCATCACTACTTGTTGTGCTTTTTTCATTTTAGAGATTGGCATATTTGTAAGTCCCACAGGTGCTACCCATGACATTTCCAGGAGGGATTTTCCGGTCGTTGATTCCTATATTATTCCCAATTACCCTTACCCGGTATCAATAATATCACGGACACTGCTTGCGACTTGGTAAAAAATGGCCACAGCAGCCCTTTATTGCCTATTGTTTACACACTAACACAAGGGGGCGCCGTCCAACGGGCGTCCCCAACATTTAACAATAGGTAATACCATAATAATAATAATACAGTACGTAATACAATACGTAACCCTGGGTAGGCCCGATCCAGAAACCACCTTCCACCACCAAAACATGATCCCTGGCCGCAACACACACCGGGCCGGAGATGAGGTATGAATCACCTACGGATCAATACCCCCCACCTTGCAGGACCCATGCCTGCAAGATCCTTGTAACCGGAGCCACTATATCCTACAAGTGACTTTCCAATCAAATAACATTATCCGTTAAACCGCCTCTCGACCAGACCTACCCCCGCCATAAGTCCGGTCCAGAAGCCATACTCCACCACCAGAACACAATCCCTGGCCGCAACACACCGACCCAGAGATACGAGGCATTAATCACCTACGGATCAATACCCCAACCTTGCAGGACCCCATGCCTGCAAGATCCCTGTAACCAAAGCCACTGTATTCCGCAAGTGACTCTTTAATCACACAAACCGTCAGAAAAACACGATCCATGGCCGCAACACACCGACCCAGAGATACGAGGCATTAATCACCTACGGATCAATACCCCAACCTTGCAGGACCCCATGCCTGCAAGATCCCTGTAACAAAAGCCACTATATCCTACAAGTGACCCTTCAATCACACAACCGTCAGAAACACGATCCCTGGCCGCAACACACTGACCCAGAGATGGGGGCATTAATCACCTACGGATTAAAACCCCCCCAAGAAGCATCAAGTATCAACCGTGTCTCAAAACCTTACATTCCTCTTTACCTCCAACTCAATATTATCCCCGGCTGCAACCTCCAGCCCAGAGATATGAGGCATCAATCACCTACGGATCAATCCCCCATGTGCATAACAGTAACTGTGACCTCAAAAACCTTAAAGCCCGTTAGCGACTTTAATCCAACAACATCCCCGAGCTGCAACCAGCCCAGAGATAAGAGGTATTAATCACCTACGGATCAAAACCCCTATGCCTTGCAGAACCACGTGCTTGCACTGCACTTGGATCCAGAACCATGACCCCAACCAGTGACTCCTCCTGCGATTACCATTTCACCAAAATGGATCACTGACCATAACAATGGTCCCATATTTAAATGAGGTAAAAGTCACCAAAGGAGTAATACCCTTACCCAAACCAAAAACACCCGTACTTTCAATTACCTATCACCTGGGGCACTATAGCCACCTGTGACTCCCTGGCAACCATCAACTCCTTAATATATAATCCTTGGCAACAACCCTGACCCATATATAAGGCATTGATCACCAACGGAGCAATACCTCCTCCCTGCAGACAACCTTGTACCTGCAGGTCACCAGTAACCGGAGCCACTGTACCTTCCCCAGTGGCTCTCCATCCAAACACCAGTAACAATTAGAGCTCCTCTGGACCAGACCTACCCCCGCTGCTGTGACAAAGGACATAATCCCCATTATTTATGCTGACCATACACATATACATCATACACATCATATACATATACATATATTCCCACATTACCCCCATCTTATTCACCCACTTCCAAGAATCCCAAATGACAATATACATCACAATCCACAAAGAAATCTCTTTTCTTTCGTTTTTTGTTTTTTTTTTCGTTTTATTTTATACACGACACTTTCTCCAATCCTTTCTTTTCTCATTTTTTTTTTTTTTGTAATGGCTCTTAAAATTGAATAATTATACATGCATATAAACACACCAATAATAACAATACACAATAGAAGGGAGGGTGGGTGGGAAGCTGTCATCCAGGAAATGCAAAAGGAGGTAATTGACTCCCACCTCCTATTATATACACCATGAAGCTCTCTCCTTTACTACCACCACACGCCACCCCCTAACCAATCACCTTCTTTTCCTCATTGCTAAACGAACCAACACTGTTTAACCCCATCAACTCCCTACCCTCCGGACTGTCATATCGCCCCTACACCCTATGGGTTCCATGGCTTTCTTGACATTTCCAGGAGGGATTTTCCGGTCGTTGATTCCTATATTATTCCCAATTACCCTTACCCGGTATCAATAATATCATGGACACTGCTTGCGACTTGGTAAAAAATGGCCACAGCAGCCCTTTATTGCCTATTGTTTACACACTAACACAAGGGGGCGCCGTCCAACGGGCGTCCCCAACATTTAACAATAGGTAATACCATAATAATAATAATACAGTACGTAATACAATACGTAACCCTGGGTAGGCCCGATCCAGAAACCACCTTCCACCACCAAAACATGATCCCTTGCCGCAACACACACTGGGCCGGAGATGAGGTATGAATCACCTACGGATCAATACCCCCCACCTTGCAGGACCCATGCCTGCAAGATCCTTGTAACCGGAGCCACTATATCCTACAAGTGACTCTCCAATCAAATAACATTATCCGTTAAACCGCCTCTGGACCAGACCTACCCCCGCCACAGAACAGGCCACGTGACACCTTGCGTGACCTGGACCCCCACACACCCAACGTTTGCTCCCCCAACTTGCAAGCCAAACCAACCATTAAAACCTTTCCATCCATCACTTAAACTCTGAGCATCCAATATATGCACCAGCCAGCGTACCCAGTCCACCTTACTGCACCACACTCCCCTGATCCTTGGTGGCAGGAGCCACCGGGTCCCTGTGACGGCCACTCAGGCCCACCATGCCACAAGCTCCCAAACTATACCGGAATCCACACCATGCCCCGCTGGCCTTATTATAACCAATTAAATGCAGTACCGACTGTACCATCGTCCTCCCCAGTACCGACCAAAGAACCACTGTACAGTCACCCTGTACAGTCAGTCCTCCTCCTGTCTCCAGCTGAATTAAACCACCACTGGGGTTGAGATACAACAACAGGATGACACTCACACTGCTTATGCTACTGGGTCACTTCGCACCCCAAACCTAGTTCTCCCAGGAAACCGCTAAAGTGAAACCGCGCTGTAAAACGACTGCAATCCATAGCCTTGAAATTTCCCCTACAGCTGACCTTGCAGCTTCCCCAGAGCCAAATATCACTACCGGCCTCCCCTGACCGATTTATTCCGCCATCACACCCTCTGACAACAACAGAGGCTCGAGTTGTCTTCCCCAGAAAATCCCAAAATCTTCCCACATACTCAACTACCACACTAATGGACCTTCTTCATCCGAAATCAGGCCCACTTAATTTCAACGAGGCCCACACAGCCTAACGGAACCATGCTCCACCCCAAAATTAACACGGCCTCAAAAAACAAAACAACCGCAACCATCGCCCTGTACCCCTTACTGAGGCGAAGATATTGAAGCATTACCTTCAATCCCAAGGTCCCCAACAACACCTCCAACCATAATGCATATTCCGCTTGCCTCCGCAAACTGGACCACGACAAGCTCCCTGTACTACAATGCCCACCGGAAAATTGCAGCCACACCACTGGCCCGGTTGACTCCATATGCAACTATGGGCATCAGGAGACACAACTTTACCAAACACCATGTCCGGGCCTTTCGATCTCAAGGAAAACCTTGTGACACGCAACCCCCTTTGAGCTCTCATATTACACCCCAAGATAAATTAAAACCTTGGCCACACCATAGTATCCGCTCAAAGCCGACCACCGAGGGGCGTACCACTATTTTCCCGTAACGCACAACTGCACCTTCAAACCAAATACCTTCGTGCCGTGAGACCGGAGCACCACGACTCCCTAAGCAAACCCTTACCCAGATGCCCATACCTACCACCGGGCCAAGCATTCCTTTTTTTTTTAAATTGTATATGAATATTAAATAGACTCCACCAGCCCACAGATGCCAGGAGTCCACCCATGCAAAACACCCAATAATACCAGATGGCTCTAAGCTATCTGACTTACACTCTATGCACCACAAGTACTTAATCCTCTAGTCCAAACCATAACTCGCATAGTCCCCACCCGTAATCACGGCTGTCCGAAAAACTCCATTATTCCGTCCGCAGGCCACCATTGCTGATTAACCGAGTTCACCCACAGCAGCCCAAAGCTGCCCAGCACCTACATTGACACCAATTCAGTCACGCTGGACTCAACATTCCTCCCAGCACCAACCTCCACAATGGGATAACATGCTGACTAGCCACAAATTAACCCCATGTTACCATTGATGCGGTTGCAAACCTACAAGCCCATTACAGCAACCAACACTTCACCTTCTCCTACATTTCCGCTCTCCTTTATTCACTTATCCACAGCAACCCTCGCACCATACCGGGGCCCCGCACCTACACATCACTCACAAAAACCCCCTGAAAACTCCTCGCACACACCGTACCGCGGGACCCCTCTCCCCTTTACCTTACCCACCATAATTCATCCAATAAGAACCACCATGCATCAGAAGATTAATAATGAAACACCCCAGCAAACCTTCAATAACTGCGCCGTCTCACCCGCTCACATGTGCCGCAATCATCAGCCCCCTTAACCAAGTCTCACAAGACCTAAACTGTGGTAAACGCCGAACCTCGCCATCCCCAACCTGCAACTGTAACCACCGGACCTGACGCCACCTGCACCCTCACGGCCCCGCTGCCATGAGACCACCCCGTCCGTAACTCTGCCCCTGGCCTCCAGAACATGAACCCACACCCCCCGGGGACCACGGCACCAACCGACCTATAAACTAACCACATGCTCCAAACCCCCCCAGCTGCTACCCATATCTCCAGACACTACTCCACTACAGCGACTGTCCCCCCACCACTACAAAAAGGCTGAAACTTAAATTGATTACCGCGCCAGGCTGCCTCCAGAGGACGCCCTCAGATCAGCCGTCACCGTCCTTTTCGCCAGTCGTCCGTCGCTGATCCCGGGACAGTCCCTCAAGCTGCAGGCACCGAATGCCCGCCGGGTTCGCCCCCTGACGCCAGGAGCACCGTGTCCACATGCCCTGTTTGGGCCAATTGTCGCCTCCACAATGCTGGGCGCTCCCCTCCTGGGGGAAGCCGCTACTGATGAGAGCTGCACCCTTGTCCCAATGCCTGCTCCAGGATAGACAGCAGGCCTCCTGTCTCCTCCTCGTCGCCACCTGCTGCGCCCAGTCCTCCGGTCCCGATGATCCAGCCACACAGGGGAGGTGACCCAGCAGGCGCCTCCTGTCTCCTCCTCGCCGCCGCCTACTGCGCCCAATCTTCCGGTCCCGATAATCCAGCCACACAGGTGAGGTGACCCTGCAGGCGCCTCCTGTCTCCTCCTCGCCACCGCCTGCTGCGCCCAGTCCTCCGGTCCCGATAATCCAGCCACACAGGTGAGGTGACCCTGTAGGCAGCCGTCCTCCGCCCCCTCCGCGGAGGGAGGGGAGGGGTGTTGTCCATCCACCGCCGCTGGGCGCGCTCCCTGCCAGGATCGGCCGCATCGCTCAAAAAATCCAGCCTGAGGCCTCACACCGGAAGTAGGCCCCCGGCATGGACACGCCCCCTTTTCGGCCGTCGCGGCCCTGCAGGAGATTCCTCCCGACAGCCAGAGCAGGCGCTGCAAGCTACCACTGCCCACCCAGCTGTGGAGGGTCCCCACGGGAGTGGGGGCTCTCACGTTGTCCTCCTCACCCCCACCTTCCCCAAAAGACCCCGGCGAGTCCTGAAACTGCCAGCACTGCAGCAAAGGGGGGGGGGGGGGGAAGGTGCCGAGGAGACACCCAGGCAGCCTGGGTGTGGGACTGCACTGCCTGGGCGCCCTGCACCGCCATGCTGACCAGATCTGAGGATTCCTCAGGACATCATGATGGAGGTTCCCCAGTCCGTCAAAGTTTAATTACTGTGACATTTAGTCAAGGGAATATATATTCAAATATTCAAGGAAGAGATTATTCCCAATTTTATAAATTTATTAATGAATGAAAGAAGTGCTGTATCCAGCAATAAACATAAGGTACACCTTTTGGATCTACTATTTCCAGGATATGCTTTCCATCTGTCCCTCTTACCGGAGACAGATTGGAGAGTCCTAAGTTAGATCCAATAACAATATCAATATAAAACACCTTATTACCAAACTGATACAATACCCATAAGGTTATATTCCACCTTATTATCAACAATATTCATTTAAGTGCAACAGAGTCCTTAGCAGATATTATAATCCAATGATGAAGGTGGTCTGCTTAAGCTGACTAATATCAGTCCTCCATGCTGTCTAAGATTAAATCGCTGATATAGATGGTAAATCCGGTGTTATTATTGCCTCGACGCGTTTCCCAAAACACATTTGGTTCTTCAGGAGGCTGAAGGTAGAAAGGTAATCAAACAGAGATTGCCCCATGTATTAGAAATCACATACAAACATAAAATCAAAGCCAAGTATAAGCAAGATACAATGTTATAAATACTTGCCCTGAATTAAAGATCGATAGAAACTCAGTCAGAGATGGACATCCATGGTGAATCCAAAAAGATAATCCCTGCGTCCGGCACAGATAATACTGTAAAGATACAGCCTTCAGCAGACAGGCACCATGGATGTACAACTCCAGACTGAGCTTAAATATCCTGGCCCTAGACACCTGCAATGATTCAACAATCAATATAATTACGTCACTTCATAGACACGGCGCACACGCCGATATAAGCGTCCGTAGTAACAAGTGCTTCATGAGTGCGCATGCGTGGACTAACAACGGAACCTCATAGCGATCAAAAAGGTACCGTTGCCGTATAATACCCAACGCATGCGCAAAGCTATGAGAATTACCTTCCGATCATGTGGTCTTCCTAGGCGGCACCAAATAGTGGCTTCATCACGCCCTCACTATGGTCACATGATCGGACTGATACAAGAGGCGATATCAATCGCTACTAGGCAAAATTTATATAGGATATGTTTTAATCATACGCAGGATACATTATGGGCATTGATAAACATATTACATATAAAATTGTACAAATCTAACCAATTCAATAAGAGAACTTCAATATGAATACCCTTAAGGTATTACATAATAAACGTCAGGACAAATATCTTAAATTCATAAAACATTTTTGATCTGATAATACAGATAATCCCTAATTAGGGAAATACTGGCCTATTTACAGAATAAGGCAGAAAAACCTAATCATTATGAAAGTCAAACAGCTATATAGGGAGGAAGCACGCAAAGGATAGTTGTTCATTTAGACCCTTTGGGGTCATTGACCCCATCCTAAAAATCCAAGCAGCCTCTTTTTGTAAGAGGACCCTATCAAAATTTCCTTTCCTATATAGGTATATAGCTGTTTGACTTTCATAATGATTAGGTTTTTCTGCCTTATTCTGTAAATAGGCCAGTATTTCCCTAATTAGGGATTATCTGTATTATCAGATCAAAATTTTTTTATGAATTTAAGATATTTGTCCTGACGTTTATTATGTAATACCTTAAGGGTATTCATATTGAAGTTCTCTTATTGAATTGGTTAGATTTGTACAATTTTATATGTAATATGTTTATCAATGCCCATAATGTATCCTGCGTATGATTAAAACATATCCTATATAAATTTTGCCTAGTAGCGATTGATATCGCCTCTTGTATCAGTCCGATCATGTGACCATAGTGAGGGCGTGATGAAGCCACTATTTGGTGCCGCCTAGGAAGACCACATGATCGGAAGGTAATTCTCATAGCTTTGCGCATGCGTTGGGTATTATACGGCAACGGTACCTTTTTGATCGCTATGAGGTTCCGTTGTTAGTCCACGCATGCGCACTCATGAAGCACTTGTTACTACAGACGCTTATATCGGCGTGTGCGCCGTGTCTATGAAGTGACGTAATTATATTGATTGTTGAATCATTGCAGGTGTCTAGGGCCAGGATATTTAAGCTCAGTCTGGAGTTGTACATCCATGGTGCCTGTCTGCTGAAGGCTGTATCTTTACAGTATTATCTGTGCCGGACGCAGGGATTATCTTTTTGGATTCACCATGGATGTCCATCTCTGACTGAGTTTCTATCGATCTTTAATTCAGGGCAAGTATTTATAACATTGTATCTTGCTTATACTTGGCTTTCATTTTATGTTTGTATGTGATTTCTAATACATGGGGCAATCTCTGTTTGATTACCTTTCTACCTTCAGCCTCCTGAAGAACCAAATGTGTTTTGGGAAACGCGTCGAGGCAATAATAACACCGGATTTACCATCTATATCAGCGATTTAATCTTATACAGCATGGAGGACTGATATTAGTCAGCTTAAGCAGACCACCTTCATCATTGGATTATAATATCTGCTAAGGACTCTGTTGCACTTAAATGAATATTGTTGATAATAAGGTGGAATATAACCTTATGGGTATTGTATCAGTTTGGTAATAAGGTGTTTTATATTGATATTGTTATTGGATCTAACTTAGGACTCTCCAATCTGTCTCCGGTAAGAGGGACAGATGGAAAGCATATCCTGGAAATAGTAGATCCAAGAGGTGTACCTTATGTTTATTGCTGGATACAGCACTTCTTTCATTCATTAATAAATTTATAAAATTGGGAATAATCTCTTCCTTGAATATCCCCAGCCCGTCAAAGCTGCAGTTCTGCGATGTCCAGATCCATCAGGCTGGATGTCATGATGGAGATTCCCCAGCCCGTCCAAGCTGTCATCCAGGAAATGCAAGAGGAGGTAATTGACTCCCACCTCCTATTATATACACCATGAAGCTCTCTCCTTTACTACCACAACACGCCACCCCCTAACCAATCACCTTCTTTTCCTCATTGCTAAACGAACCAACACTGTTTAACCCCATCAACTCCCTACCCTCCGGGCTGTCATGTCGCCCCTACACCCTATGGGTTCCATGGCTTTCTCATCTGTCAGACATTTGTTTTCTATCTTGCAGATTTGCCAAAAATGTCTAAGATGGAAATAACCCTTTAATATAATAATTTTGACAAGTTGTGTTGGCACACTCTTATTTAAAAATCTGTCTTATGTTTCAGGTAAGGAGAACTTTAGAGGAGTTTCCTAAATTCTACAAGGTATCAACAATCCACAGGGATAAATACTAGATTTGGGAGGGTCCTAGTGTTGAGATCAGGGATCTTTGAGGGGCTCAGTACTGAGACCTCTAGTAGTTATCCCATATCCTAGGCAGGCGATAACTTGCAGCAACTGGCCTGCCTATTTACATTTTTTATAAATATTGAATATTACGTAACTCATTTAATTAGATAAATGTGACCCGGTGTATGATTCTTAAAGGGTTTGTCCACAACTTTTATATTAATGACCTATTCCCAGAATCGTGGGGTGTGACACCGGGATTTCAGACAATCAATTGTATATTCTTTTGTGGTGGCCCAAAGTTAATGTCAATAGTGTACAGAACACAAAGCCACAGCTCCATTCACTGTTTAGTGACCGCTGCTGGGTACTGCAGGTCAGATCTTATTAAAAAGAATAGCAGCTACTGCAGCACCCGGCAGTGGCTGCTACACGGTGTATGGGCCCATCGCCCTCCTTATCCATGGTCAGATGCATCTTAAATCACCAGTCCACGGTAGACCCCTGGTGGCTTCTCCCTGCTCCACTCCACTGGACTGTCCATTAGTGATGAGTGAGCCCTACCATACTTGGGTGCTCGGTACTTGTAACCAATAGTTGGATGCTCTGATAACCTTGACTCGTGAACCCGAATATAATGGAAGTCAAGGGGGACTCAAGCATGTTTCCCTAAGATCTACCAGAAAAGTGGTGGAGTTTCCCATTGACTTCCATCCAAGTGTCTGACTGCTCATTCTGAGTACTGAGCACCCGAGCATGGTACTGGGTGCTCATCACTATTGCCTATATAAAAACAAGCCGCCTGACCCCGGCTTGGCATCGTGTCTGGATGTTATTTCGTATAGGTTGTACAGGATAGCCGGTCTCTAATTCATGATGCATCAATCTACTGGCATATTCCCTTTAAAGTCATTAAAAGAGGAAATATTTCCCCTTTCCGATAATAAGAATTGAATTCTTCCGATAGATATCTGCATTTATGTAACACCTGCTCCAGAAAGATATATGTTAGTTATTGTCGGGCTCGTCTCTGCTGTGTAAGATAAATATTTCCTAACGTTTATCTGAAATTACAGCTTTCTTATTGTCTGTTCAGAAGAGATTTTTTATTTTTGCTCTTTGTATTTACTTTTTCAAACTTAGAGCATGATGCAGATATCTCCTTTTATTAATATATGGATTTTCTTCAGTTTTAGACATTCAAATTAAACATTCGAATGTCTTAAATAACATGGGAAAAAAAACTTTCTATAAAGTTATATAAAGACTATTATACTGTATATTATCCTACACCCACCAGAGAAAAAGGACCAGGCCATGATCCTACGTAGTGTAAACTCTGAATATCTCCCATTGGGGTTAATCTGCAGGTTAATAGTATTCTGAACCTGTCCGGCGCCTGAACATTAAACCCCGCTGCCGGGAGGAAATTAGCTTTAATCCTCCCAGCAGCATTCTTATATCAGTCACGGGGACAGCACCGGTGCGGGTTCAGTCACCGGACTGTGTATGGAAAGTGGCAACTGAAACCACACCAGCCGCATTGTCACTGTCAGTCAGTGCGGTGGGTCATATTACAGCCGCCTCTTTCCATATCAGAGCGGTGACTGACGTCAACGCCACCCCCATTACTGAAACCGGAATGCTGCCAGGATGTCATGGGGTATGTAGCAATGGAAGCGGGGCTCTTGAGCTGACCCTAAGACTGGGGCTCCTGCGCTGTCCTTTATCTCGAAGTATTCTCACACAGGAACACACAGACAGACAAAGAGACATACAGAGACAGAGATACAGAGACAGAGACGTACACACAGAGAAAGAGACACACACAGAGACACACACAGGGACACACAGACAGACACAGAGACAGAGATACAGAGACAGAGAGACACACACAGAGACAGAGACCCACACACAAACAGAGACACACACAGACAGAGACACACACAGGGACACACAGACAGACACAGAGACAGACACAGAGACACACACAGAGACACACACACAGAGACAGAGAGACACACACAGAGACACACACAGAGACACACACACACAAACAGAGACACACAGTGACAGAGACACAGACAGAGACACACAGACAGAGACACACATACACATAGAAACAGAGGCACAGAGAGAGAGAGAGAGACACACAGGGACACACACACAAAGACACACACAGAGACACACACAGAGACAGACACACACAGAGTCATAGACAAACAGAGACAGAAACACACAGAGATAGAAACACACAGACACACAGATAGACAGACAGAGAGATAGAGTGAGAGAGACTGAGAGACACTTAGTTACTATCCCAGGCAACGCCAGGTACTACAGCTAGTATGTTATATTTTCCTGTGGGCTGCAGGATCCTGTGTTCAGAGATGTGAGGGTTAACACCTAGCTAGCTAGGGAGAGGAAGGAGCATTAGAGTCAGGAGAAGAGAAAGGAGCATTAAAGGCAGGAAGAGAGGAAGGAGCATTAGAGTTGTTGCGGGCGGAGGAGGGGACGCCGCGCCTTCCCTACTGCTCGGGTCCGGCTGCCGCGGCTGCTGCGGCCTGCCGCTGCTCGGTGGCTCGAGCGATGGGCCGGATCCCGGGGACTCGAGCGCCGGATCCCGGGGACTCGAGCGGCGCTCCTCGTCCTTGAGTGAAAAGGGGATTGGGTTGTTGGGATAGTGTATTGTCCGTGACGCCACCCACGGTTGTGGTGATTTGTTAACACCACCGCTGCTCTGTATGGGGAGCCTGGGAGTGATGGTGTGGAGCAGCCAGTTGTTGATGTGCCCCTCCGTGGGTAGGGGTTGTGGTGCTCCCGGGGCCCGATGATGGGATTGGAATGGTGGACAGGCGGGTATGGGGCCTGTGGAGGTACAGGGGCGCAGGGGCAGCGCTGTGCCGCACGGCACGGAGGTACTCACTCAGCCAGTAACCACGACACAGTTCTCGGTAAACAAACGGCTGGTTGGACGGGTCCCTCGGACGGTTCACGGTGCTGCGGTTCCCTGCAGTTAGCTGTGACGGTCTCTTCCCTGCACCTCTGAAATGTCTCTTTGGTAGCGATGGGTCCCCACCGGTTACCCGCTCCCCGGCTTCAATCTGGGCCGGAGGAGCCTCTCTCTTGCCCGCAGGCGCTGGCCCTGGGAAACTGGTGCCTTGGCGGTGGCGGTGTCTCCCCTCAATGGTCGGATTGTTGCCTTCAATCGGGACTTAGTTGTTAGGAGACAGACATCCCCTTCACTGACAGATTTGGCAAATTATGGCGACTCCTAGCCTTGCCGGGATCCAAAAGGCCCCTGCCCTGGTGCTGACTGTCCTTTGTATACTGCTCCAGACCGCCAGGCCACTACCCGTCCGCGGTCCTTCCAGCAACCTCCAGACAGTCCCACTGCAGACTATAACCGCCGTCTGCTGACCTTGCTGTCACTGTCCAGGCACCCAGCCACGGACCAACTTCAGGCTTTACTACTGTTTCTTTCCTTTTCACTTCAGCTTCTCCTACAAGCTCCTCTAACACTTCACTTCCTTCACTTGACTTTACTCCTTCCACTTTCTCCTCCAAACTCTATCTTGCTTCCTCTCACTTCCTCTCCCTTTTCTTATCTGCCTGGTTCTTCCAGCCTCCAGGGCTGTGTACTCCTCGGTGGGCGGAGCCAACCGCCTGGCCCACCCCCTGGTGTGGACATCAGCCCCTGGAGGAAGGCAACAAGGATTTTAGGTTAGCTGTTGTACCTGCAGGGAATGTGGGGTGCGTGTGTTGTTGTGACCTGTGACCCCTGGCTTGCCCAGGGCGTCACAGAGTCAGGAGGAGAGAAAGGAGCATTTGAGTCAGGAGGAGAGGAAGCTCCTGGTGTAGGGGTCAGTGTGTAGAGTACTGGTGAAGGAAGGAGTTGTTCTGGTGAAGCTGGTGTGGTGTGAGACACATTGCACAGAAACAGCAAGAAACCGTTAAAAGGAACCTGTTGCAGCAACACTGGTCACATTAGCAGACAAGCTGGAAGAGAGCAAAGAAATGTAAGAAACCAAGAATGTAGTGAGTCCATTGTATACCAGTGGGGGCGCACTGGTGAAGTGAGGGTGCTGCTGTGGCGCCCTGGACTTGCCAGGTCGTCACAGGTACTAAAACACACACCCCCACCCTGACACAGGCACATCAGCCAGACACAAAATCCTTGTTGCCTCTCTCGAGGGGCTGATGTCCACACCAGGTGGGGTGGAGCCAGGCGGTTGGCCCCACCCACTGAGGAGTTCACAGTCCTGGAGGCGGGAAAGGAAGAGAGTTCAGTTAGGGAAGTGGAAGTAAATAGTGAGAAGGAGCAAACTGACCGTGTCCGGGTGTGTGGCACAGGCACAAAAAGCAAGGTTGGCAGACGGTGGTGGCCGTCTGCAGGAGAGGCGAATCAACGCGTAACCGCAGGACCGGGGACGGATGGTGGCCCGCCGGTACCGAACCGGGGAGCGAAGTGAAGCCAGCACACACAGGCAGGGCCTGCGGACCCCGACCAGGCTTGGAGTCGCCTTTAGAGGTCAAATCCGTCAGTGACCGGAACCCCAGGGGTTTCCTAACAGCCAAGACCCGATTGAAGGCAACCGTCCGACTAACAAAAGGAAATACAGCTACCGCCACAGCTAGAGTTCCAAGGGCCAGAGCCTGCGGGCAAAAGGGCTCCTCCAGCACATATACACGCTGGGGAGTGGGTTACCGGTGGGAATCCATCGGGACCGAACATACACAAAGATGCAGGGAAAGGCAGCCACCACCAACCGTTCGTAAGAAGTCACAGCAGCCGGCTGCGGAACCCGTCCATCCAGCCGTTTGGTTTACCAGAGACTTTGTGTACATTTGTGGCTGAGTGAGTACAACCGTGCCGTCCGGCACTGCGCTGCGCAGTCCAGGCGACCCTGCACCTTGCCAACCCTGCCTCCCCGTCACCTCACCGGGCCCCGGGACCACCAACCCCTACCCATAGAGGGGGGAAACAACATCCCAGCTGCTCCCTACCATCGCTCCCGGGATCCCCGTCACCAACAGCGGTGGTGCCCAACCTCACCACAACCCGTGGATGGCGTCACGGACCAAATCCCCAAACCAAACTACCCCCTTTCACTCACGGGTGAGGAGCGCCGCTCGAGTCCCCGGATCCGGGCCCACCGCTCGAGCCACCGAGCAGCAGCAGCGCCGGACCCGAGTGTTAGCGAGCGCGCGGCAGCGGCGTCCTCCCCGCCCGCGACAACTTGGCGTCACGAACAGGATCTTACCGTTCTGCCGGCTGGTAGAAGTGTGCCTTGTGCCCCGCCGATGGTGTCCGGCCGAAAAATTTCAGAATCTGACATCTTGGGCGCGAAGATTTTCCCGCTCAAGCGTCTTCTCGAGCAGTGGAGGCGCGAAAGCCGAAGCCCCGCCTCTGAAGAGTAGGTGCCGAGAAAAGAACAAGGGGGGGCGGTAACAAGATGTCTGCGCCCGACGGAGCCGCTGGAGGAACGGCGGTCGCAGCCGCAGCGGCACCCGTGGATGGAAATGGGCCAGCCCATGCTCCGGTCGCACGAGCAGGGGAGGCCGTGGCCCCCGCCATTGCTCAGGTGATGCCGTTCTCCTTGCCCTATGTGCCCGGAGCTACCTGGCTGCCGCAGTACGACGGAAAACCTGATGCTTTACAGGTCTTCCGGAAGAAGCTTAACCTGGTCCTTGAACTGTATCCTCTGACCGATAAGCAACATGCAGCGGTAGTGCTGGGGCAGCTAACCGGCGCGGCTGTGCAGGAGACGGAGACCTGGACCGAGGGGGACCGGTCCACCGTGGCCACTATCTTTGAAAAGCTTCAGATTGCCTTCAAGACCCGCACCGAAGCCAAGCTGCGGATGCAGTTTTATCAATGGCGACAGCGGCCTGCATATAGTATTAGAGACTATGCCTTGCGCCTGCAAACTTCCCTCCGTACGCTGAAGCGGGTGGATACCATTAATGATGCGGACAGCAACAAAATGTTAGTCAAGCAGTTCATGCAGGGGCTGGGAACCCCAGGGGACCGCAAGCAGCTCCGGCTGTGGGCCCTAGAACATCCTAACGTGGACTTTGCCATGCTGAAAGAACGGGCCATCAAAGCTCTTCAGCCCCCAGCGTCCGACGTCCCTGAAGCGGCCCCATGGCCAGCTGAGACGGCTCCCATCTTGGTATCCCCTCCTCTCCCAGCTCCCTCGGCCCCTGCAGCCCCTGGCGGAATGATGGAGGAGCTGGCTGCCCAGGTCCGTCGCATGGATGGAGACCTCACCAAGATCCTCGCCGCACTCCAGCCTCCGACGAGATCCAAGCCCCCGGGGAGGATGCAGCTCACTGACAGCCCGGAGGACGTCCCCTGGATGCAGCGAAGAAGGGCCAATGACTCATGGTATGGACCTCCAATTTGTTACAGGTGCAGCAAGCCCGGCCACTACTCCCGACGGTGTCCGTTAAACGAGCAACCCCTGGGGCCAAGGGCCAATCCTCAGGAGTAGAACCCAGTGGCCCCCCAGACTGGCGGGACCGGTACATATGAGCCCGTCCCATCATCCCTCTGGCAGTAGATGGCATCCCGCTGATGGTACTCCTGGACACTGGATCCCAGGTAACCACGATACCATACACACAGTATCAGCGGTATTGGGGGGATGATGAACTTGCCCCTCCAGACGGTAGCATGACACTGATCGCAGCTAATGGACTCCCCTTGACACAAGGGGGATACAAGCAAGTGGCCATGACCGTGGGATGGGCTGAACTGCAGCACCAGGGAATGATTGTGATAATGAATGAACCCAGCTACCATAACCCGAAGGTAGTGCTAGGGACTAATGTGATGGAGCACTGCATGAGTGAGGTGCTGACCCTCCTGCAGCAGCTGGCCGCCACCGCAGCAGGAGGCCGACAGAGGGCTGTGCAGCTTGATATCCGGGCCTTGATGTATCAGCAGAAAGTGAACTCAACAGGAGGGGAGATTGAGGGAGTGAGAGTGATGGATGCGGCCCCTTTGATTGTGCCTCCCAGGAGCGAAATGATGATTTGGTGCTGGGCAGCGGTAGGTCCCCAGGGGCGTGATTACTCAGCCATGGTAAAGCCCATGCCCTCCGAACACTGGCCCACAGTAATGGCCGCCCGAGGGGTAGTAGACGTTAAGAAGGGGAGAGTGCCCGTAAGGGTGTTAAACTGTGGGGAGAAGGAGGTCAGGCTTCCCCGGTACGCTACCCTTGCCAAGCTACTTACCCTAGATCCCCACACTATCCAGGAGGCCGTTCTCCCGACCTTTCCGCCTTCTGCCAGTTACTACACACCCCCTGAGCGGTTAGATGAGTGGTGTCAAGAGTTACATGTAGACACCGATGCTATCCCCACACATCATAAAGAAGGGGTATACCGGGTGGTACAGGAGTACGAGCAGGTTTTCAGCAAACATTCACTAGATTTTGGGCGGATTAAAGGGGTCCAACACCACATCCCCACCGGCGAGCATCCCCCCATTAAAGAGAGATACAGACCTATCCCACCCGCACACTACCAATGCGCCAAAGACATGTTGAGGAACATGAAGGAGGCGGGGGTTATTTGGGATAGCTGCAGTCCCTGGGCCGCCCCGCTGGTGCTGGTAAAGAAGAAGGATGGCACCATGAGGATGTGTGTGGATTACCGGAAGATTAACCAGATAACGCATAAGGATGCCTATCCTCTGCCCCGTATTGAAGAGTCACTGGCCGCACTGAGAACCGCTAACTACTTCTCAACCCTGGACCTCACCAGTGGGTACTAGCAGGTGGCCGTGACGACCGAGGACCGCGAGAAGACTGCCTTCGCTACACCCATGGGACTCTGTGAATTCAACAGCATGCCGTTCTGGCTGTGCAACGCCCCTGGAACCTTCCAACGGCTGATGGAATGCTGTCTGGAACATCTGAATTTTGAGACCGTCTTGCTGTACCTGGACGATGTAATTGTATACTCACAGACGTATGAAGCCCACCTGGAGCACCTAGCTGAGGTGTTCGCGTCCCTTGCTAAGTACGGAATGAAATTGAAGCACTCCAAGTGCCATCTATTGAAGCCCAGGGTGCAGTACCTCGGACATGTGGTGGGCGCCGAAGGCGTCGCCCCAGATCCCGAAAAGATCACTGCCATTCAGGACTGGCCGAGGCCGACCACGGTGAGAGAGGTGAGACAGTTCCTGGGTCTGGTGGGCTACTATCGCCGCTTCATTAAAGGGTACACAAAGATGGCCGCCCCCATGCAAGACCTCCTCGTGGGACAGACCAAGGGTGGCAGGTCCCCTGGAACCCCGTTGGCGTGGGAAGAAAAGCATGAAGAGTCCTTCCGCCAGCTGAAGACGGCCTTGACCGGGGAAGAAATCCTGGCGTACCCCGACTACAGTCTCCCGTTCATCTTTTACACCGATGCCAGTAATGTAGGCTTGGGAGCAGTCTTATCCCAGCTACAGGACGGAAGGGAGAAGGTGATCGCTTATGCTAGCCGGAAACGCCGAACTATGGAAAGGAACTGTTACGGGGGGCTGTCTGATAATAACTCAAAGGAGTATCAGACAGTCAGGGTCCACCGTGCAAAGACTCTGCTGCAGACTATGGCAGAGTGCAATACCTCTGTTAACTCACAGAAGGATACAATAAGTAAGCAAAGCAATTCCTCCCCCACTTGGAGGGTGTGTGGAATGATCTCTGTTAACAATCACAGAGACAAAGGCAATGTGTGCGAAATGGCACCTACCTAGGTCCGCTCTTCTAGTGGTGCAAAAGAGACGAACAGCAGCGTAAGCCGCACAAAGCTCCTACCTGCGTTCGCTCCACTAGTGTGCGAGGACACGAACCACTAGATATGGCACCTGCCTAGGTCCGCTCTTCTAGTGGTGCAAAAGAGACGAACAGCAGCGTAAGCCGCACAAAGCTCCTACCTCTGTTCGCTCCCCTAGTGTGCGAGGATACGAACAACTGCCAGACGCAGTATAAGGAACGTTACCCTAGCGGCAACGTCCACCTACGAGTCGAATCACAAGGCCCAGCCAGACCATGTGCCTCAGGCACCTGCCTATGTCCGCTCCCCTAAGAGGTAAGGATACGGACAGCAGCCGAAGCTGTAAGGTATAAGAACGCTACCCTGCCGGTAGCGCTCACCTTGCATAGACAGAGGAATGCCTAGAGGAACGTGCACAGGGCGTCTACCCTCATGCATGAACCAAGAGGACTGAGCGCCATGCGGCGTGTGTCAGGGTCTTATATAGACTCTGTGCCTCATCCAAGATGGAGGACACCAGAGCCAATCGGCTGCCAGAACGACAAGAGTGACGTCATGCTGGCCTATCACCGAGCAAGGCGTCACAAGCACATGACCAGCGACCAATCGGCATAGAAGGTGTCAGAGACATGTGACCTCGTGTCAGCGATGATGTCACCCGCACATGTGCAATGGCTCCAAGATAGGACTTAGTCTCCAGCGCTCGCACATGTGCAGTAGCAAGAAATCTGGACTTAGTCTCCAGCGCTCGCACATGTGCAGTAGCAAGAAATCTGGACTTAGTCTCCAGCGCTCGCACATGTGCAGTAGCAAGAAATCTGGACTTAGTCTCCAGCGCTCGCACATGTGCAGTAGCAAGAAATCTGGACATAGTCTCCAGTGCTCGCAGCAACCGTAACAGTACCTCCCCCTCAAGGGCCCCCCTCCCGGCGACGCAGGCAATCAGCAACTAAGTCGGGAGCATGGACAGCCTCCTCAGGCTCCCAAGAGCGATGTTCCGGGCCGTAGCCCTCCCAATCTATCAAGAAGAACCTGCGCCCTCTAACCATCTTAGAACCAACTATGGCTCGTACCTCATAGCTAGAGCGAGAGGAATCAGAAGCAGGAGAGTGCACTTCACGAGCGTGAGGTAAAATTGCCGGCTTTAGCAGTGAAACATGGAATTTGTCATGGATCCTAAGATGGACGGGTAACTTCAATTGGTAGACTACAGGATTTACCTGTCGAAGAACCTCATAAGGACCCAGGAAGCGAGGAGCAAATTTGACAGAGCTCACTCTAAGTTTCACGTTTTTTGCAGAGAGCCACACAAAGTCCCCTGGAGAAAAGACAGGAGCCGGGCGACGAAACCGATCGGACACCGTCTTCATACGGTCCTTAGCTGCTTGGATTGACTCTTGAGTCCGATCCCAAACCTCTCTGGCATTAGTTGCCCAGTCGGCCACAAGAGGAGGAGGTGCAGCAGCGGGAAACGGTACCGGTACCCTAGGGTGTTGCCCATTATTGAGTACGAACGGTGTCTGCCCAGTGGCCTCAGCCAGCGAATTGTTAAGGGCAAATTCTGCCCAGGGTAGGAGGGAGGACCAGTTATCGTGGTTCTCAGCAACAAAGTGTCGAAGGTATATAATCATGGATTGATTGGTACGCTCAACCAAACCATTGGTCTCCGGATGGTATGCCGAAGATAGATTCAACTCAATTTGCAGAAGGCTACAAAGATCTCGCCAGAAACGGGAAGCAAATTGCGGGCCTCTATCACAAATGATACGATCTGGCATCCCGTGAAGCCTAAAGACATGCTTGAGGAATAGTTTGGCTAGTACCCTGGAAGATGGGATTCTCGATAACGGTACGAGATGAACCATCCGGGAGAAATGGTCCGTAATGACCCACACAAATCTATGTCCCTGTGAACATGGAAGATCACCCACAAAGTCCATGCCTACCACCTCCCATGGTCTATCTGGCACTGGTAAAGGATGCAAGAGCCCAGCCGGTCTCTGCCGTAATGGACGGTTGCGAGCACACGAGTAGCAGGAACCGACATATCTCTTGACGTGGCTGGCTAAGTGTGGCCACCAATACCACCTCTCCAGTAACTCTCGTGTCCGTCTAATACCAAAATGCCCACCCACCTTTGAGGTGTGGGCCCATGACAGTATATCATTCTGTCGATCAGGCGGAACAAAGGTCTTGCCCGGTGGGATTTGGTCTAACGTCACAGGCGAGAGCGTATGAAAAACCCTGGAGGGAAGGATAAGACGAGGTTCGTCAATCTCTTCCTGGGTAGAAAGCATAGAGCGAGACAGGGCGTCTGCCTTGTTATTCTTACTCCCAGACAGATAGTTGATGGAGAAGTGAAAGCGGGAGAAAAACAAGGACCAGCGGGCTTGCCGAGGATTCAGACGCTGAGCGGTTTGTAAGTACGTCAGATTCTTATGGTCTGTATAGACCTGGAAAGGATGTTTCGCTCCTTCCAGCAAGTGACGCCACTCCTCCAAGGCTAATCTCAAGGCGAGCAGTTCCCTATCCCCAATGGTATAGTTTCTCTCTGCCGGTGAAAAGGTTTTAGCAAAGAAGAAACACGGCCTTTTTCTACCTGCACCGTTCTTTTGATACAAGACCGCACCAGCACCCACTGAAGAGGCATCAACCTCTAAGAGGAAGGGCTTACTCTCATCGGGTCTTTGAAGAACGGGAGCAGTTGAAAAGTGTCTTTTTACTGCCTCAAAAGCCTGAGATGTCTCAGTAGACCAGGCTTTGGGATTAGCACCTTTCTTAGTCAAGGCCACCAAAGGGGCCACCAAAGTAGAAAAATGGGGTATGAACTGCCTGTAATAATTTATGAATCCTAAGAAGCGTTGCACCGCCTTCAAGGAATGAGGTTCGGACCATTGCAGGACAGCAGAGAGCTTCGCAGGATCCATAGCCAGGCCCTCTTGTGAGATAATGTAACCCAAAAAAGGCAATGAGGACTGCTCGAATACACATTTCTCGAGTTTAGCAAACAATGAGTGCTCCCTTAAACGGGAAAGGACACGAACGACATCCTGACGATGAGTCTCCAGATCAGGAGAAAAAATCAGGATGTCGTCCAGATACACCACTACTGAGGATAACAGTAAATCCCTGAACACATCGTTTACGAAGTCCTGAAATACTGCGGGTGCATTACATAACCCAAAAGGCATGACGAGGTATTCATAGTGACCGTCTCGGGTGTTAAAAGCGGTCTTCCATTCGTCACCCTTTCGAATTCGTACCAAGTTATACGCACCCCGCAGATCCAACTTCGTAAAAACTTGAGCTCCTCTCAGTCTGTCAAAGAGCTCCGAAATTAAAGGTAATGGGTATTTGTTCTTTATCGTGATTGCGTTGAGACCCCTGTAATCTATGCAGGGACGCAAATCACCCTCTTTCTTCCGAACAAAGAAAAACCCAGCTCCCGCGGGAGAGACAGACTTACGAATGAACCCCTTCTCTAAACTCTCTCTTATATAGGTCGACATGGCCTCCGACTCAGGTATCGACAGGGGGTAAACCCTGCCTTTAGGTGGAACCGAACCTGGGATAAGGTCTATGGCACAGTCATACGGCCTATGGGGTGGAAGAACCTCAGCACCCTGTTTGGAGAACACGTCAGCGAAATCCAGATAGGGTGTAGGTATGGGAGAGAGATCAGTAGATGCAACCGCAATGACCTTAGGTGGTAAGGGAAGACATCGGGACTGACATTTCGAACCCCAACTAATAATGCTGTCAGACTCCCAGTCAATGTGAGGAGCATGAGTCCGAAGCCATGGGAGACCCAGAAGGATGTCGTCTATACCCTCAGGCAAAACAAGAAAAGAAATCTCCTCTATGTGACCCTGAGACAGGGAAAGGCGCAAGGGAACTGTCCTCAATGTAATGGAGTCAGACAACATAGTTCCATTAACAACACGGACAGGAATAGGCGCCTCTAACATGATAGAGGGAATATTGTGTCCCTTTACAAATCCTGAGGACACAAAAGTCCCGTCAGCTCCGGAATCCACAAAAGCCATAATAGGCCATGTATTCTCAGATAACGAGAGCTGACCTGGGATACAACACTTAGAGGGTGCAGAAGACGTCTCTAGTAACCCCCCTCTAATGGTTACTAGACCAGGGAGTTTCCCTGACGACTAGGACACTTGTTGGCATAGTGCCCAGCCTGACGACATACGTAACATATAGGAGGACCAGACTTGCGTAGTCTGGAAGACGTATGACCTAACTCCATAGGAGTGGGAGATGTTTCAGATGCTGAGGAAGATGGTAGTGGACCCTCAACAACTGGAATAGCCCGATGCTTAGGGCATGAGGAAGAGACCTCGAGTCTACGTTCCTTATGGCGTACATCGATCCTCGTTGCTACTGTGATCAAGTCCTCCAGAGAAGCAGGGACCTCACGAGTAGCAAGAGCATCCTTGACATAGCCTGCCAACCCTCTCCAGAAGATAGGAATCAACACCTTCTCTGGCCAATCTAGTTCTGCCACCAGAGTTCTAAAAGCAATGGCATAAGAACTAGTGGATAACGAACCCTGAGATAGATCTAACAGTCTCAGGGCCGCATCATGGGTAACCTGCGGACCCATGAATACCGCCTTAAGAGCATCAAGAAAGTCTTGATGTCTCAGAGTAACCACATCAGAGCGCTCCCATAGGGGAGTCGCCCATTCTAAGGCTTTGTCCTGAAGTAAGGAGATGATAAAGCCTACTCTGGACCTCTCCGTAGAGAAGCGAGAAGAGTTGACCTCTAGGTGTATCTGACACTGACTAATGAAACCACGACATGATCTGGCATCGCCAGAATATCTGTTTGGCAGAGCAAGTCGAGGATCATGTGCAGATGTCACCATGGTCTGAGGTTTATCCTCTATACTCTTGAGCCGTGACTCAAGTACTTGTATGTAACGGTGTAACTGCTGATATTCTGCCATAAATGCCAGACCCTTGGCTCAGTCCTAATGTTACGGGGGGCTGTCTGATAATAACTCAAAGGAGTATCAGACAGTCAGGGTCCACCGTGCAAAGACTCTGCTGCAGACTATGGCAGAGTGCAATACCTCTGTTAACTCACAGAAGGATACAATAAGTAAGCAAAGCAATTCCTCCCCCACTTGGAGGGTGTGTGGAATGATCTCTGTTAACAATCACAGAGACAAAGGCAATGTGTGCGAAATGGCACCTACCTAGGTCCGCTCTTCTAGTGGTGCAAAAGAGACGAACAGCAGCGTAAGCCGCACAAAGCTCCTACCTGCGTTCGCTCCACTAGTGTGCGAGGACACGAACCACTAGATATGGCACCTGCCTAGGTCCGCTCTTCTAGTGGTGCAAAAGAGACGAACAGCAGCGTAAGCCGCACAAAGCTCCTACCTCTGTTCGCTCCCCTAGTGTGCGAGGATACGAACAACTGCCAGACGCAGTATAAGGAACGTTACCCTAGCGGCAACGTCCACCTACGAGTCGAATCACAAGGCCCAGCCAGACCATGTGCCTCAGGCACCTGCCTATGTCCGCTCCCCTAAGAGGTAAGGATACGGACAGCAGCCGAAGCTGTAAGGTATAAGAACGCTACCCTGCCGGTAGCGCTCACCTTGCATAGACAGAGGAATGCCTAGAGGAACGTGCACAGGGCGTCTACCCTCATGCATGAACCAAGAGGACTGAGCGCCATGCGGCGTGTGTCAGGGTCTTATATAGACTCTGTGCCTCATCCAAGATGGAGGACACCAGAGCCAATCGGCTGCCAGAACGACAAGAGTGACGTCATGCTGGCCTATCACCGAGCAAGGCGTCACAAGCACATGACCAGCGACCAATCGGCATAGAAGG
The DNA here is from genome assembly GCF_048569485.1 of Anomaloglossus baeobatrachus. Classification (NCBI taxonomy): domain Eukaryota; kingdom Metazoa; phylum Chordata; class Amphibia; order Anura; family Aromobatidae; genus Anomaloglossus; species Anomaloglossus baeobatrachus. The sequence goes on along the minus strand of NC_134359.1, from coordinate 80,910,144 downwards.
TGTCAGAGACATGTGACCTCGTGTCAGCGATGATGTCACCCGCACATGTGCAATGGCTCCAAGATAGGACTTAGTCTCCAGCGCTCGCACATGTGCAGTAGCAAGAAATCTGGACTTAGTCTCCAGCGCTCGCACATGTGCAGTAGCAAGAAATCTGGACTTAGTCTCCAGCGCTCGCACATGTGCAGTAGCAAGAAATCTGGACTTAGTCTCCAGCGCTCGCACATGTGCAGTAGCAAGAAATCTGGACATAGTCTCCAGTGCTCGCAGCAACCGTAACAGGAACCCTGAGAACTACAGCTCTTTCAAGCTTGAGCTCTTAGCACTGGTGTGGGCCATCACCGAGCGATTCCGCCATTACCTAGCGGCAGCCAAGTTCACTGCTTATACGGACAATAACCCGCTAACCCATCTGGATACAGCTAAGCTGGGTGCATTGGAGCAGCGGTGGGTGGCCAGGTTGGCAAACTATGACTTCACCATCAAGTACCGAGCCGGCCGTAAAAATGCTAACGCAGACGCATTCTCCCGGATGCCCCACCTGTTAGGAGAGGGACCGGACGATGATGACCTCGAAGAGATCGAGTTGCCTGCGTTCCACCGGCCGCCAGCCGAGAAGTTGCATGTCCAGCAACAACAAGTGAACTTAGATCCGCTGCCCAGCCAAGGGTGGCAAGAAGCCCAGGACCAGGCACCCTCTGTCCGCTTGGTCAAGACTAGAGTTGATCGTGGTTCGCGGTTCGTGGTTCTCCAGTTCGCGGTTCGAGTGATTTTGGGGGCTGTGACTCACACTATTACTATTACTATTACTATTACTATCACTCTGTGACTCACACTATTATGAAATTTCAGCGTATAGTGTGCGGGAACAGCGCATTCAGATCACTGCTGCTGTGATAATGGCGATCGCCATTTTTTTTTTTTTTCCTTGTCTTCCTTCCCTAAGTGCGCGCGTGTAGTGGGGCGGGCGAGCATGTCAGCCAATCCCAGACACACACACAGCTAAGTGGACTTTTAGCCAGAGAAGCAACGGCATGTGTGATAGGATGTCCATCTCACATGTCCCTGTATTATAAAAACGAGTATCTGCCCGTCCGGACGCCATTATCTCTTCTGCGTCCTTGGTGTCAGTCATGGGTACGGGATTGAAATAGACCAGGTGAGTGCTGCTGAGAGCAGTTCTACTATTCATATGTGAGGCCGTATGGCACATTTTATAAAAATATTTTAGTGTAGGACTGCCTCAAATGAGATTTGCCGTGACGTGGCGAGGCAGCTCAAGAAATTGCAATTTTTTGCCAAAAATCTCAAAAATTTTTATAATACAGTTTGGAATGTTTAGTGCTGAAGTGCACATTTGGTGCTGGCTTTTTGTTTTTTCTTCATTGAATTGGTCGGTGGTTGACCTCCACCTTGCTATGCACCCCAATTTGGGATGTATTCCATCTGTCTAGATTTTGGCGGTTGGTGACTGTTCACATTAAGTCATCAGGCTTTGTCCACAGGCTATATACTTCATGCAGCATTTGCTTGGACCTGTCCCGCCCACAACCATGACTCAGTCATGGGTACGGGATTGAAATAGACCAGGTGAGTGCTGCTGAGAGCAGTTCTACTATTCATATGTGAGGCCGTATGGCACATTTTATAAAAATATTTTAGTGTAGGACTGCCTCAAATGAGATTTGCCGTGACGTGGCGAGGCAGCTCAAGAAATTGCAATTTTTTGCCAAAAATCTCAAAAATTTTTATAATACAGTTTGGAATGTTTAGTGCTGAAGTGCACATTTGGTGCTGGCTTTTTGTTTTTTCTTCATTGAATTGGTCGGTGGTTGACCTCCACCTTGCTATGCACCCCAATTTGGGATGTATTCCATCTGTCTAGATTTTGGCGGTTGGTGACTGTTCACGTTAAGTCATCAGGCTTTGTCCACAGGCTATATACTTCATGCAGCATTTGCTTGGACCTGTCCCGCCCACAACCATGACTCAGTCATGGGTACGGGATTGAAATAGACCAGGTGAGTGCTGCTGAGAGTAGTTCTACTATTCATATGTGAGGCCGTATGGCACATTTTATAAAAATATTTTAGTGTAGGACTGCCTCAAATGAGATTTGCCGTGACGTGGCGAGGCAGCTCAAGAAATTGCAATTTTTTGCCAAAAATCTCAAAAATTTTTATAATACAGTTTGGAATGTTTAGTGCTGAAGTGCACATTTGGTGCTGGCTTTTTTTTTTTTTTTTTTTACACACACAGATAAGTAGACTTTTAGCCAGAGAAGCAACGGCATGTGTGATAGGATGTCCTTGTCACATGTCCCTGCATTATAAATACGGGCATCTGCCCGTCTGAACGCCATTATCTGCCTTCTGCATCTGGGTGTCAGTCACCGCTGGCGTAGCTCCTGTCTCCGATACTGCTGTGTACGCTCTACACACAGTGCTATACAGAATAGGGATAGAAGTTTCTATTAGCCCTTGTAAGGGCTAATACCAGCAGGCACAGAGCCATAGGTGACAGTCAGGTCCATGAAAACAGATTTTAACAGCTACACAAGATAACAGCGTCTGTGTAGCTAAGGTCAGGGATTTCCTCGCTGCATTTCTCCATTAGGAGGGATAGAAAGTGAGGCTTCCTTTCCTCTACCCAGACCCACAACCCTGCCACTGTACCCTCCTGCCCTTTGCACACTCAAACTCATTGTTACTAAGCCATTATACTAGCAAACACTGAGTAAACTTAGTGGCATCCTAAGAGTGGCTGTTGGACTTCCATTAGTGTCCCACTAGTGCAAATCTATTTGCAGAACCTCTGCATTGCACACTCAAACTCATTGTTACTAAGCCATTATACTAGCAAACACTGAGTAAACTTAGTGGCATCCTAAGAGTGGCTGTTGGACTTCCATTAGTGTCCCACTAGTGCAAATCTATTTGCAGAACCTCTGCATTGCACACTCAAACTCATTGTTACTAAGCCATTATACTAGCAAACACTGAGTAAACTTAGTGGGATCCTAAAAGTAGCTGTTGGACTTCCATTAGTGTCCCACTAGTGCAAATCTATTTGCAGAACCTCTGCATTGCACACTCAAACTCATTGTTACTAAGCCATTATACTAGCAAACAGTGAGTAAACTTAGTGGCATCCTAAAAGTAGCTGTTGGACTTCCATTAGTGTCCCACTAGTGCAAATCTATTTGCAGAACCTCTGCATTGCACACTCAAACTCATTGTTACTAAGCCATTATACCAGCAAACACTGAGTAAACTTAGTGGCATCCTAAAAGTAGCTGTTGGACTTCCATTAGTGTCCCACTGGTGCAAAGCTATTTGCAGCACCACTGCATTGCACACTCCTGCTCTGTTTTTAATAAGCTATAATAATAGCAAAAAATGCTGCCAGTTAGTGGCATTCAAAAAGTGGCTGTTGTACTCCATTTGTGCCCCAATGGTGCCAAACTATTTCTAACCCCTCTGCATGACACCCTCCTGCTCTGTTTTTAATAAGCTATAATAATAGCAAAAAATGCTGATAGTTAGTGGCATCCAAAAAGTGGCTGTTGTACTCCATTTGTGCCCCACTGGTGCCAAGCTATTTCTAGTACCTCTGCATGACACCCTCCTGCTCTGTTTTTAATAAGCTATAATAATAGCAAAAAATGCTGATAGTTAGTGGCATCCAAAAAGTGGCTTTTGTACTCCATTTGTGCCCCAATGGTGCCAAGCTATTTCTAACACCTGTGCATGACACCCTCCTGCACATTTTGCAACGCTATTTTTATAGCAAACTCATGGATTTCCTTGCTGCATTTCACCATTAGGAGGGATAGAAAGTGAGGCTTCCTTTACTGTCCTGGTACACACAGAACACGGCCACTGTACCCACCTGCCCACTTTTGCCACGATATTTAATTTGCCCAAAGAGCTGACACTTTTTCTGCCATCCTAAAATTGTCTGGAATACTAAGTTAGTGTTCCTTTGCTGCCAAGCAAGGTACAACACATGTGCGTTCTACACTCCTTTCCATTTGTGGAACACAATAATTAACTGCAGGTAGTCCAGCCAATGTTTCACGAAGGTGCAGGCGTGGATATAATGTTGCCTTCATCCAATGGTGGTTCTCTCGATGTCTGACAGCTCAACAATACCATCTGTTTCCACTTCCAAAACAAGTGACGACCTGGCAATCACACTCCCGCTTACGGGTAAAGGGGTGGAAGTTCATCGTGAAAAAGCATGTGTGACTGCTGTCCCCACAGTCACAGAAGATGAAGAGCACGTAGATGCACTTGATGGGGCAGGCGGTGGTTGCACAGCCCCGCTAGGCCGCATTGTAGCACAGTGAAATTCCCTTTGCGACTTATGCTTCATTTTAAGTCTTGTATTTGGTGGGATCGACAGTATGCAGCAAAACCACGCAACATGAAAAGCACTGTTTGCAGTTGGGTTCACAAATGATTCTTTCACTTTCCCAAAACAAACAATAAGAACCATGCATTAAATTGAAATAATAGAACAATCTAATCAGTGGCCTACTGCTTGCTAAGCCCTCTGGGTAGCAGCAGTAATTGTGTGTTTGTGCGTGTGTGTGTGTGTGTGCGAAGACAACTAACTAGTGGCGCATCACAAGAGCTTCCCAGTTATCTACCTATACATAGACAAAACACATCACCCACCCTGAATACCCTTGTTAGCTGAAGCCTCACAGATAAGGCAGATGATAACAGTGTGAATGCAAACCACACAGCTCTGCAACACAGTCATGTAAATTTTGAAAAGCAACATTCAATGCAAACATGTGTCGCTGTCCCTCTATGATTTAAACTGTACGTGACAATTTGACAGTGCAGAGGCAGCAAGTATGATTGTCTATATAGTCGTCCTACCCAGAACAGATATGTGTTTTCATAATAAAACAAAGTGTTGCGTGAACGCATTACTGTCTGGGCACAGCCTACCGTACCCGGGTAATGTGATGTCCAGTTGCCATAAATACAGACTTTACGTTCCTATAATGGTTAACAGTATAGACAGCACCGGAAGAATGTTGGTCTGTGGCACAGGATGCTGCTCACTGGCATTACGGTACTCCTCACAAAACTCCAAAATGACTCCCCTCACAATTGAACGAAGTATTTCCGCGGTTGCTCCTTCCTGTGTGCCGATTTACCCCAGCCGCAGCCTAACTCCAGTGTTTCGCCAACTGAGTATGCTCTGCCTGACTGTGTCATTCCTGAGGCAAAGTCTTAATTTTGGGCTACAGCGCATGCTCGTTTGGACTGTGCCTGAGTCATTCTGCGACCTGCGGCTCAACACACTTACACAGGGCCCTGGTGCTTGACTCACTCTCGGGAGGCCACTAAAACTAACTGCACCCAACATCAGGCCCAGGTGTCCCCTTACACTGCAGTGGCGGTCCCCACTGACCGCAATACCGAGAGTGGCGTCACAAAAATACATATAAAGAAGCAACCTAAGTGTGACCAGACTCTTCCTCCACGTGGAGTCCCTGAAGGTAATGCACCAACACAACACCCGTGGGACTTCACACTGACTGAGAAAAGCCTCTTTGCACAGGTACTTGCACTACGTGCCGGGTCTAAGTCCTGTGTTGTGCCTAGACAGCATGCTGAAGCGGAAAGTCTTTTTTTCAGAAACTGTATTTCATGCTACTGAGCATGCTCAGGCACTTACTGCATCAGAGGCTAGGTCGGGTAATGAACTCTTTGGCCCTGCCCCTGATGTGGGGAGCCCATATAGACCACAGGGCATCAGGTGTCCTGACAATTTGGCCAGGCCACTCCCAACAGGCTTGCAGAGGGCCGCCCCTATGACTTGTCACCTCATTGTTGTTGGTCAGACGATGACTGTTGAGGTGTTTTGGTTGTGGCAGCCATGAGGTCCTCATTCAAGTGGCCATTCAAAATAGGACGCTAGTTATGCCACTCATGACGTGTCACTCTGCTTTTGTGTCCAGGAGGTGCATTGTGGTCCACCCTGGCTTCGGGCGGACCCAGGTTATAAAAGGGGCTGGAGCCAAGAATAAGGTGCCAAGTCTTCTATTATGCTCCGAAAGAGCACACCTCCATGTGTTGAACCCATTGCGGCTTTAGGCCAGAGGTAGGCAGGGATAGGTCATCGATGCAGGCCGCCACCACAATTGGTAACGCAGAACGTTTAAGAACAGCTCCTGTCCTACCAGTCCTGCTAGTGCAGCCCAGTGGCATAAACAGGCCTGCTGCTGCTGATGCACCTGCTGTCCACAGGTGTGTCCCCTAAGCACACGGACTGCGTAACCAATGGCCCCTGTGTTGTTAACAGGGAATTCCTGGGCTGGGTGGTCGTGTGGACCCTGTCACGCTAACAGGGCTCCAAGTCTCCAGATCCGAGTTGCGTCTAACTCGGTTCAGGCTACTATTTGTTTGAGAGTCAACCTGCTCTGTATCCTCCACCTAACCTTCCAGTTGCCAACCTCTCCTTTTCCATCTGTGAGCACGGTGGACACCGAATGGCGATTGGGATATCTACCTTTCTCTTTCTTTTCTTCTTAATATTTTTGATATAGCGGTAACATAGTATATACCACCTTATCCAAATCTGCCAGTCCCACCATACCAGATGTTGTTTCTTCAGCAAATGTTAATGTTGCTTAACCACCAAACCCACGGACACAAACTTTTTTACCCTTTCCAACACACCTGTTCCCCTTTCCACCAGCATCTGTCCTTTTTCAACTCAGTTTGTATATGAAAAAAATGCAACTCTGCAGAGACACCGTACTCAACGCCGTCTCAGCACAGCAGCCAGCCCTCGGTCCCTCAGATGTGGACAAGTAAGACCATTTCCTCCTATCGATGAAGAAGCGTTGAGATTCCCTCTGTGCACCACTGGTGTTTAGTGGAAAAGCAGATGTAAGATTGTGTACCAACTTCTGCTGATACTCCTGCATATGTGCATCCCTTTCTATGTCAGGAGTTATTTCGCAAAATTTTGTGTTGTACCGGGGATCTAACAGTGTGGCAACCCAGTAGTCAGCATGACTTGGAATTCGTACAATCCGAGGGTCATGTTGTAGGTAGTGCAGCAAGAAGGCGCTCATGTGTCTTGAGCATCCAGGAGGACCAAGTCCTTGGTGTGTTGGTGGCGGAGAGGTGAGAATCGTGCCTCCTTCCTCTGCCCTCTCCCCACAACCTCGCACAACCAAAATGTGAGCAAGCTCTCACTAATCTGCTGAGTCTTCCATGCCCATCGCCAGTTCGTCCTCCATTTCTTCCTGGGCTCCTGCACCTTCCTCAACTGTTTGCTGATACTATGCTCCCTTGATAATCCCTCTCCCCCACCGTACCATGACTGCCGCCAAGATGCCGCTGACCATCTGGACCTTGTAGATCTTGTTATCCCTTCCGCATATGACTCCTCCAGTACTTCCTCCCTTCCTCTTGGACCAACACCTGACTCCGAATAATACTTACAGTGTGTTCCATCATGTAGATGACCAAAATTGTACGCTGAGAATGTCATCGCCAGTGTTAAACATCTGCGTCGACATTTGTAAACTGTGTAGAACGGTGCATATGTCATTGATCTGACACCACTCCAGCAGCGTGATCTGCACCACCTCTGGATCAAGTTAGCCATGGGTATACGTCATAACGTATTTCAGCTGGGCTCTGCGGTGCTGACACAGACGCTGCAACATGTGCAGATTAAAATTCCTGCGTGTCGGAACATCGCATTTCTGACGTTTCACCGCCAGACCTTAAGACTTCAGGAGCGATGAAAGTTGTTGAGCTACTGGGTGCGAACGATGGAAGTGAGCACATAGTGAGCGTGCCTGCTGTACAAGGCCATGTAGGCCGGGATGTTGTTTTAAAAATTGCTGGAGAATCAGATTAAACACGTGAGCCATACAAGTCACGTGTGTCACATGGGCCTGAGGAAGGCACGCTGCCATGTTTGCATCATTGTGCACATGGCTGTTAAGTCACCACCGTAGTCCGCTACGTCAATTTGTACTCCGGTCGCAAGGTGACAACGTGTTCCTTTCATGCATAGTGCTGATGATGGGAGAGGAGTCGACGCCAGCTGCGCAGGTGGACGCAGGTTATGATCACCCACTGGGATGCGTTACCTTGACAGATGCAGAACCACAGGCTGAATGCAGGTGGTGGGTATCTCACAGATGAAGTAGCATCATTCAGCTACAACCAATGGAAAGACACAACACCCTTTTTTAGGCCCCTCCTGTCTGAAGACCACTGCCAGACATAGCTATGAACCTCTGGTTACTGTTACCCCCAGTTTAGCTTTATGAGTTTGTGTGCTTCTTACCTGACTACTTTTCCTGCTTGCTGTTTAGGTACCTCGTTGGCCGATTTGCATTTCACCTCTGCTTGTTTTCTGATTAAGTCCTGTCCCTCCCATTCTGTTCCCCTTCCTCAATTAATGTTTTGACCCTGCATGACTACTATTCTCTGGAACTGCTGCTTTCCACAGGTATTGATCAACTTGGGCCCTGTGTCATTCAACATCACTGTATAGGGATTAAAGGGTTTCAGGGTTCTGGGGGTCCAGCTTGGTGAGTGGGTTCCCGCTAGCCTATCCTTTACAGCTTGTCTGAGTGTGTTGATCTAGGCAGGCGTTACACCGTGCCCTCGACAGAACGACATGTAGGCCGGGATAGTATTTAAAAATTGCTGGAGATTCAGATTCAACACGTGAGCCATACAAGGTACGTGTGTCACATTGCCCTGAAGAAGGTCCGCAGACTGTTTAGCATCATTGTCGCACCCGGCATTCCCTGGCTGCTGGTTGAGTGGAGACAACCAATGATGAAACTCGGTCTCACTCTACAGAGCTTACCGTCCACAACTCCTCAGCGGTGTCTCACATTTCCCCTACATTTCAAAGTAAACATTTGACCGCCTGATGGCCTTGAGCTCTGCTGCCAGCATAGTAAGGAGGTGTGTGGGATTCCTTGGGCGCAGTTACAAGGAAGGCAAGCCTGACCACACAAGGTTTGGGCTGAGGTGCAGGAATAACACGAGGTTGATGAGGCAGAAGCAGTGGAGGAACTTGTACATACAGAGGAAGGATTGAAACACACAACTCGTGGGGACGGAAAGACTTGTACAGCAGACACTTCTCCATCTATCACCATAGTTACCCAGTGCCCAGTCAGTGACATGTAACTCCCCTGTCCATGCTTACTGTTCCAAGTATCTGTGGTGAAATGCACCCTGTCACACACTAATAATAATATTAATAATAATCTTTATTTCTATAGCGCCAACATATTCCGCAGCGCTTTACAATTCACACACAGAGTTTCTCAAGGAAGCGGTGATGTTGTGTGCGACCTGCTGTGTTAGCGCGGGCACCCCTTTCTTGGAAAAGGAGTGAAAATGGCCATCGGCTCTTGGGGCACTGCAATGGGCATAAGGTCTTGAAAATCCTCAGTGACAAAAGGGTGTAAAGGCAGCCTATCTGTAGCCAACAAGTTGGAGATGCCGAAACTAAACCTCTTAGGCATGTCATGCACTTCGAAAATCATGTAAAAAACAGCGAGGGGACTCCAACCACAGTCTCCCTCGTTGCCACTAATTGGGCCACACACACCCCACTTGACTGTCATCAGTTGATCCCCCTTTTCAAAATGAAAAAGATGCTTTACATGAAGCACTCTCAAAAATACGTGTGCCTTTCGCGTCCCCTGGCTGACCCAGGGGAAGAAAAGTCCTCTGAGAGCCATGACTTGTTCATCTTGGTTCTTTTAGAAACACAGCGAGGGGACTCCAACCACAGTCTCCATCGTTGCCACTAATTGGGCCACACACACCCCACTTGACTGGCATCAGTTGATCCCCCTTTTCAAAATGAAAAAGATGCTTTGCATGAAGCACTCTCAAAAATACGCGTGCCTTTCGCCTCCACTGGCTAACCCAGGGGAAGAAAAGTCCTCTGAGAGCCATGACTTGTTCATCTTGGTTCTTTTAGAAACACAGCGAGGGGACTCCAACCACAGTCTCCCTCGTTTCCACTAATTGGGCCACACACACCCCACTTGACTGTCATCAGTTGATCCCCCTTTTCAAAATGAAAAAGATGCTTTGCATGAAGCACTCTCAAAAATACGTGTGCCTTTCGTGTCCCCTGGCTGACCCAGGGGAAGAAAAGTCCTCTGAGAGCCATGACTTGTTCATCTTGGTTCTTTTAGAAACACAGCGAGGGGACTCCAACCACAGTCTCCCTCGTTGCTACTAATTGGGCCACACACACCCCACTTGATTGGCATCAGTTGACCCACATTTTCAAGATGAAAAAGATGCTTTGCATGAAGCACTCTCAAAAATACGCGTGCCTTTCGCCTCCCCTGGATGACCCAGGGGAAGAAAAGTCCTCTGAGAGCCATGACTTGTTCATCTTGGTTCTTTTAGAAACACAGCGAGGGGACTTCAACCACAGTCTCCCTCGTTGCTACTAATTGGGCCACACACACCCCACTTGACTGGCATCGGTTGACCCCACTTTTGAAAAAGAAAAAGATGCTTTGCATGAAGCACTCTCAAAAATACGCGTGCCTTTCCCGTCCCCTGGCTGACCCAGGGGAAGAAAAGTCCTCTGAGAGCCATGACTTGTTCATCTTGGTTCTTTTAGAAACACAGCGAGGGGACTCCAACCACAGTCTCCCTCGTTGCTACTAATTGGGCCACACACACCCCACTTGACTGGCATCGGTTGACCCCACTTTTGAAAAAGAAAAAGATGCTTTGCATGAAGCACTCTCAAAAATAGGCGTGCCTTTCCCGTCCCCTGGCTGACCCAGGGGAAGAAAAGTCCTCTGAGAGCCATGACTTGTTCATCTTGGTTCTTTTAGAAACACAGCGAGGGGACTCCAACCACAGTCTCCCTCGTTGCCACTAATTGGGCCACACACACCCCACTTGACTGGCATCAGTTGACCCACATTTTCAAGATGAAAAAGATGCTTTGCATGAAGCATTCTCAAAAATACGCGTGCCTTTCCCGTCCCCTGGCTGACCCAGGGGAAGAAAAGTCCTCTGAGAGCCATGACTTGTTCATCTTGGTTCTTTTAGAAACACAGCGAGGGGACTCCAACCACAGTCTCCCTCGTTGCTACTAATTGGGCCACACACACCCCACTTGACTGGCATCGGTTGACCCCACTTTTGAAAAAGAAAAAGATGCTTTGCATGAAGCACTCTCAAAAATACGCTTGCCTTTCCCGTCCCCTGGCTGACCCAGGGGAAGAAAAGTCCTCTGAGAGCCATGACTTGTTCATCTTGGTTCTTTTAGAAACACAGCGAGGGGACTCCAACCACAGTCTCCCTCGTTGCCACTAATTGGGCCACACACACCCCACTTGACTGGCATCAGTTGACCCACATTTTCAAGATGAAAAAGATGCTTTGCATGAAGCACTCTCAAAAATACGCGTGCCTTTCCCGTCCCCTGGCTGACCCAGGGGAAGAAAAGTCCTCTGAGAGCCATGACTTGTTCATCTTGGTTCTTTTAGAAACACAGCGAGGGGACTCCAACCACAGTCTCCCTCGTTGCTACTAATTGGGCCACACACACCCCACTTGACTGGCATCGGTTGACCCCACTTTTGAAAAAGAAAAAGATGCTTTGCATGAAGCACTCTCAAAAATACGCGTGCCTTTCCCGTCCCCTGGCTGACCCAGGGGAAGAAAAGTCCTCTGAGAGCCATGACTTGTTCATCTTGGTTCTTTTAGAAACACAGCGAGGGGACTCCAACCACAGTCATCACAGTGGCATCCTAAAAGTAGCTGTTGGACTTCCATTAGTGTCCCACTAGTGCAAATCCATTTGCAGAACCTCTGCATTGCACACTCGAACTCATTGTTACTAAGCCATTATACTAGCAAACACTGAGTAAACTTAGGGGCATCCTAAAAGTGGCTGTTGGACTTCCATTAGTGTCCCACTAGTGCAAATCTATTTGCAGAACCTCTGCATTGCACACTCAAACTCATTGTTACTAAACCATTATACTAGCAAACACTGAGTAAACTTAGTGGCATCCTAAAAGTAGCTGTTGGACTTCCATTAGTGTCCCACTAGTGCAAATCTATTTGCAGAACCTCTGCATTGCACACTCAAACTCATTGTTACTAAGCCATTATACTAGCAAACACTGAGTAAACTTAGTGGCATCCTAAAAGTGGCTGTTGGACTTCCATTAGTGTCCCACTAGTGCAAATCTATTTGCAGCACCTCTGCGTTGCACACTCAAACTCATTGTTACTAAGCCATTATACTAGCAAACACTGAGTAAACTTAGTGGCATTCTAAAAGTGGCTGTTGGACTTCCATTAGTGTCCCACTAGTGCAAATCTATTTGCAGAACCTCTGCATTGCACACTTAAACTCATTGTTACTAAGCCATTATACTAGCAAACACTGAGTAAACTTAGTGGCATCCTAAAAGTAGCTGTTGGACTTCCATTAGTGTCCCACTAGTGCAAATCCATTTGCAGAACCTCTGCATTGCACACTCAAACTCATTGTTACTAAGCCATTATACTAGCAAACACTGAGTAAACTTAGTGGGATCCTAAAAGTGGCTGTTGGACTTCCATTAGTGTCCCACTAGTGCAAATCTATTTGCAGAACCTCTGCATTGCACACTCAAACTCATTGTTACTAAGCCATTATACTAGCAAACACTGAGTAAACTTAGTGGCATCCTAAAAGTAGCTGTTGGACTTCCATTAGTGTCCCACTAGTGCAAATCCATTTGCAGAACCTCTGCATTGCACACTCGAACTCATTGTTACTAAGCCATTATACTAGCAAACACTGAGTAAACTTAGTGGCATCCTAAAAGTGGCTGTTGGACTTCCATTAGTGTCCCACTAGTGCAAATCTATTTGCAGAACCTCTGCATTGCACACTCAAACTCATTGTTACTAAGCCATTATACTAGCAAACACTGAGTAAACTTAGTGGCATCCTAAAAGTAGCTGTTGGACTTCCATTAGTGTCCCACTAGTGCAAATCTATTTGCAGAACCTCTGCATTGCACACTCAAACTCATTGTTACTAAGCCATTATACTAGCAAACACTGAGTAAACTTAGTGGCATCCTAAAAGTAGCTGTTGGACTTCCATTAGTGTCCCACTGGTGCAAAGCTATTTGCAGCACTACTGCATTGCACACTCCTGCTCTGTTTTTAATAAGCTATAATAATAGCAAAAAATGCTGCCAGTTAGTGGCATTCAAAAAGTGGCTGTTGTACTCCATTTGTGCCCCAATGGTGCCAAACTATTTCTAACCCCTCTGCATGACACCCTCCTGCTCTGTTTTTAATAAGCTATAATAATAGCAAAAAATGCTGATAGTTAGTGGCATCCAAAAAGTGGCTGTTGTACTCCATTTGTGCCCCACTGGTGCCAAGCTATTTCTAGTACCTCTGCATGACACCCTCTTGCTCTGTTTTTAATAAGCTATAATAATAGCAAAAAATGCTGATAGTGGCATCCAAAAAGTGGCTGTTGTACTCCATTTGTGCCCCAATGGTGCCAAGCTATTTCTAACACCTCTGCATGACACCCTCCTGCACATTTTGCAACGCTATTTTTATAGCAAACTCATGGAATTCCTTGCTGCATTTCACCATTAGGAGGGATAGAAAGTGAGGCTTCCTTTACTGTCCTGGTACACACAGAACACGGCCACTGTACCCACCTGCCCACTTTTGCCACGATATTTAATTTGCCCAAAGAGCTGACACTTTTTCTGCCATCCTAAAATTGTCTGGAATACTAAGTTAGTGTTCCTTTGCTGCCAAGCAAGGTACAACACATGTGCGTTCTACACTCCTTTCCATTTGTGGAACACAATAATTAACTGCAGGTAGTCCAGCCAATGTTTCACGAAGGTGCAGGCGTGGATATAATGTTGCCTTCATCCAATGGTGGTTCTCTCGATGTCTGACAGCTCAACAATACCATCTGTTTCCACTTCCAAAACAAGTGACGACCTGGCAATCACACTCCCGCTTACGGGTAAAGGGGTGGAAGTTCATCGTGAAAAAGCATGTGTGACTGCTGTCCCCACAGTCACAGAAGATGAAGAGCACGCAGATGCACTTGATGGGGCAGGCGGTGGTTGCACAGCCCCGCTAGGCCGCATTGTAGCACAGTGAAATTCCCTTTGCGACTTATGCTTCATTTTAAGTCTTGTATTTGGTGGGATCGACAGTATGCAGCAAAACCACGCAACATGAAAAGCACTGTTTGCAGTTGGGTTCACAAATGATTCTTTCACTTTCCCAAAACAAACAATAAGAACCATGCATTAAATTGAAATAATAGAACAATCTAATCAGTGGCCTACTGCTTGCTAAGCCCTCTGGGTAGCAGCAGTAATTGTGTGTTTGTGCGTGTGTGTGTGTGCGAAGACAACTAACTAGTGGCGCATCACAAGAGCTTCCCAGTTATCTACCTATACATAGACAAAACACATCACCCACCCTGAATACCCTTGTTAGCTGAAGCCTCACAGATAAGGCAGATGATAACAGTGTGAATGCAAACCACACAGCTCTGCAACACAGTCATGTAAATTTTGAAAAGCAACATTCAATGCAAACATGTGTCGCTGTCCCTCTATGATTTAAACTGTACGTGACAATTTGACAGTGCAGAGGCAGCAAGTATGATTGTCTATATAGTCGTCCTACCCAGAACAGATATGTGTTTTCATAATAAAACAAAGTGTTGCGTGAACGCATTACTGTCTGGGCACAGCCTACCGTACCCGGGTAATGTGATGTCCAGTTGCCATAAATACAGACTTTACGCTCCTATAATGGTTAACAGTATAGACAGCACCGGAAGAATGTTGGTCTGTGGCACAGGATGCTGCTCACTGGCGTTACGGTACTCCTCACAAAACTCCAAAATGACTCCCCTCACAATTGAACGAAGTATTTCCGCGGTTGCTCCTTCCTGTGTGCCGATTTACCCCAGCCGCAGCCTAACTCCAGTGTTTCGCCAACTGAGTATGCTCTGCCTGACTGTGTCATTCCTGAGGCAAAGTCTTAATTTTGGGCTACAGCGCATGCTCGTTTGGACTGTGCCTGAGTCATTCTGCGACCTGCGGCTCAACACACTTACACAGGGCCCTGGTGCTTGACTCACTCTCGGGAGGCCACTAAAACTAACTGCACCCAACATCAGGCCCAGGTGTCCCCTTACACTGCAGTGGCGGTCCCCACTGACCGCAATACCGAGAGTGGCGTCACAAAAATACATATAAAGAAGCAACCTAAGTGTGACCAGACTCTTCCTCCACGTGGAGTCCCTGAAGGTAATGCACCAACACAACACCCGTGGGACTTCACACTGACTGAGAAAAGCCTCTTTGCACAGGTACTTGCACTACGTGCCGGGTCTAAGTCCTGTGTTGTGCCTAGACAGCATGCTGAAGCGGAAAGTCTTTTTTTCAGAAACTGTATTTCATGCTACTGAGCATGCTCAGGCACTTACTGCATCAGAGGCTAGGTCGGGTAATGAACTCTTTGGCCCTGCCCCTGATGTGGGGAGCCCATATAGACCACAGGGCATCAGGTGCCCTGACAATTTGGCCAGGCCACTCCCAACAGGCTTGCAGAGGGCCGCCCCTATGACTTGTCACCTCATTGTTGTTGGTCAGACGATGACTGTTGAGGTGTTTTGGTTGTGGCAGCCATGAGGTCATCATTCAAGTGGCCATTCAAAATAGGACGCTAGTTATGCCACTCATGACGTGTCACTCTGCTTTTGTGTCCAGGAGGTGCATTGTGGTCCACCCTGGCTTCGGGCGGACCCAGGTTATAAAAGGGGCTGGAGCCAAGAATAAGGTGCCAAGTCTTCTATTATGCTCCGAAAGAGCACACCTCCATGTGTTGAACCCATTGCGGCTTTAGGCCAGAGGTAGGCAGGGATAGGTCATCGATGCAGGCCGCCACCACAATTGGTAACGCAGAACGTTTAAGAACAGCTCCTGTCCTACCAGTCCTGCTAGTGCAGCCCAGTGGCATAAACAGGCCTGCTGCTGCTGATGCACCTGCTGTCCACAGGTGTGTCCCCTAAGCACACGGACTGCGTAACCAATAGCCCCTGTGTTGTTAACAGGGAATTCCTGGGCTGGGTGGTCGTGTGGACCCTGTCACGCTAACAGGGCTCCAAGTCTCCAGATCCGAGTTGCGTCTAACTCGGTTCAGGCTACTATTTGTTTGAGAGTCAACCTGCTCTGTCCTCCACCTAACCTTCCAGTTGCCAACCTCTCCTTTTCCATCTGTGAGCACGGTGGACACCGAATGGCGATTGGGATATCTACCTTTCTCTTTCTTTTCTTCTTAATATTTTTGATATAGCGGTAACATAGTATATACCACCTTATCCAAATCTGCCAGTCCCACCATACCAGATGTTGTTTCTTCAGCAAATGTTAATGTTGCTTAACCACCAAACCCACGGACACAAACTTTTTTACCCTTTCCAACACACCTGTTCCCCTTTCCACCAGCATCTGTCCTTTTTCAACTCAGTTTGTATATGAAAAAAATGCAACTCTGCAGAGACACCGTACTCAACGCCGTCTCAGCACAGCAGCCAGCCCTCGGTCCCTCAGATGTGGACAAGTAAGACCATTTCCTCCTATCGATGAAGAAGCGTTGAGATTCCCTCTGTGCACCACTGGTGTTTAGTGGAAAAGCAGATGTAAGATTGTGTACCAACTTCTGTGATACTCCTGCATATGTGCATCCCTTTCTATGTCAGGAGTTATTTCGCAAAATTTTGTGTTGTACCGGGGATCTAACAGTGTGGCAACCCAGTAGTCAGCATGACTTGGAATTCGTACAATCCGAGGGTCATGTTGTAGGTAGTGCAGCAAGAAGGCGCTCATGTGTCTTGAGCATCCAGGAGGACCAAGTCCTTGGTGTGTTGGTGGCGGAGAGGTGAGAATCGTGCCTCCTTCCTCTGCCCTCTCCCCACAACCTCGCACAACCAAAATGTGAGCAAGCTCTCACTAATCTGCTGAGTCTTCCATGCCCATCGCCAGTTCGTCCTCCATTTCTTCCTGGGCTCCTGCACCTTCCTCAACTGTTTGCTGATACTATGCTCCCTTGATAATCCCTCTCCCCCACCGTACCATGACTGCCGCCAAGATGCCGCTGACCATCTGGACCTTGTAGATCTTGTTATCCCTTCCGCATATGACTCCTCCAGTACTTCCTCCCTTCCTCTTGGACCAACACCTGACTCCGAATAATACTTACAGTGTGTTCCATCATGTAGATGACCAAAATTGTACGCTGAGAATGTCATCGCCAGTGTTAAACATCTGCGTCGACATTTGTAAACTGTGTAGAACGGTGCATATGTCATTGATCTGACACCACTCCAGCAGCGTGATCTGCACCACCTCTGGATCAAGTTAGCCCAGGGTATACGTCATAACGTATTTCAGCTGGGCTCTGCGGTGCTGACACAGACGCTGCAACATGTGCAGATTAAAATTCCTGCGTGTCGGAACATCGCATTTCTGACGTTTCACCGCCAGACCTTAAGACTTCAGGAGCGATGAAAGTTGTTGAGCTACTGGGTGCGAACGATGGAAGTGAGCACATAGTGAGCGTGCCTGCTGTACAAGGCCATGTAGGCCGGGATGTTGTTTTAAAAATTGCTGGAGAATCAGATTAAACACGTGAGCCATACAAGTCACGTGTGTCACATGGGCCTGAGGAAGGCACGCTGCCATGTTTGCATCATTGTGCACATGGCTGTTAAGTCACCACCGTAGTCCGCTACGTCAATTTGTACTCCGGTCGCAAGGTGACAACGTGTTCCTTTCATGCATAGTGCTGATGATGGGAGAGGAGTCGACGCCAGCGGCGCAGGTAGACGCAGGTTATGCTCACCCACTGGGATGCGTTACCTTGACAGATGCAGAACCACAGGCTGAATGCAGGTGGTGGGTATCTCACAGATGAAGTAGCATCATTCAGCTACAACCAATGGAAAGACACAACACCCTTTTTTAGGCCCCTCCTGTCTGAAGACCACTGCCAGACATAGCTATGAACCTCTGGTTACTGTTACCCCCAGTTTAGCTTTATGAGTTTGTGTGCTTCTTACCTGACTACTTTTCCTGCTTGCTGTTTAGGTACCTCGTTGGCCGATTTGCATTTCACCTCTGCTTGTTTTCTGATTAAGTCCTGTCCCTCCCATTCTGTTCCTCTTCCTCAATTAATGTTTTGACCCTGCATGACTACTATTCTCTGGAACTGCTGCTTTCCACAGGTATTGATCAACTTGGGCCCTGTGTCATTCAACATCACTGTATAGGGATTAAAGGGTTTCAGGGTTCTGGGGGTCCAGCTTGGTGAGTGGGTTCCCTCTAGCCTATCCTTTACAGCTTGTCTGAGTGTGTTGATCTAGGCAGGCGTTACACCGTGCCCTCGACAGAAGGACATGTAGGCCGGGATAGTATTTAAAAATTGCTGGAGATTCAGATTCAACACATGAGCCATACAAGGTACGTGTGTCACATTGCCCTGAAGAAGGTCCGCAGACTGTTTAGCATCATTGTCGCACCCGGCATTCCGTGGCTGCTGGTTGAGTGGAGACAACCATTGATGAAACTCGGTCTCACTCTACAGAGCTTACCGTCCACAACTCCTCAGCGGTGTCTCACATTTCCCCTACATTTCAAAGTAAACATTTGACCGCCTGATGGCCTTGAGCTCTGCTGCCAGCATAGTAAGGAGGTGTGTGGGATTCCTTGGGCGCAGTTACAAGGAAGGCAAGCCTGACCACACAAGGTTTGGGCTGAGGTGCAGGAATAACACGAGGTTGATGAGGCAGAAGCAGTGGAGGAACTTGTACATACAGAGGAAGGATTGAAACACACAACTCGTGGGGACGGAAAGACTTGTACAGCAGACACTTCTCCATCTATCACCATAGTTACCCAGTGCCCAGTCAGTGACATGTAACTCCCCTGTCCATGCTTACTGTTCCAAGTATCTGTGGTGAAATGCACCCTGTCACACACTAATAATAATATTAATAATAATCTTTATTTCTATAGCGCCAACATATTCCGCAGCGCTTTACAATTTTGCATGAAGCACTCTCAAAAATACGCGTGCCTTTCGCCTCCACTGGCTAACCCAGGGGAAGAAAAGTCCTCTGAGAGCCATGACTTGTTCATCTTGGTTCTTTTAGAAACACAGCGAGGGGACTCCAACCACAGTCTCCCTCGTTTCCACTAATTGGGCCACACACACCCCACTTGACTGTCATCAGTTGATCCCCCTTTTCAAAATGAAAAAGATGCTTTGCATGAAGCACTCTCAAAAATATGTGTGCCTTTCGCCTCCCCTGGATGACCCAGGGGAAGAAAAGTCCTCTGAGAGCCATGTCCACAATGTCAGTGGACAGACGCGTGTGCTTATCTGCCAGCAGACCCCCAGCAGCACTGAAGACAGGTTATGAGAGAACGCTGGCTGCAGGACACGACAAGATCCCCAAGGCGTATGTGGCAAGCTCAGGCAATTTATCCAGATTGGAAGCCTAAAATGAGCAGGGCTCATGTTGCACAGTAATGGCATCGATGTTTCCTTGCATATACTCATATATCTGTGTCTCCTCCTCTTTTTCCTTGTCCAGCTCTTTTGTTTTCGCATGAGTATATGTCCTTGTCACTTTCCCATGTGTTTGTGTTGTGTTGTGAGTTGTTTGTCACCTTTTGGACACCTTTGAGGGTGTTTTCTAGGTGTTTTTATGTGTTTGTGATTGCCTGCCATTGTTTTCTATGGGGTTCGAGTGGTTCGCCGAACTGGTTCGCCGAACCGAACTCGAACGAGACCTCCGTTCGGCGAACCGAACTCGAGCCGAACCGCGACCGGTTCGCTCATCTCTAGTCAAGTCCCTGGTGAAACAAGGCTCTGCTGGAATAGACCCTGCTGCCCCCGCCGAGGCCCAACGACTGTGGAGGGAACGAGCCCGGCTGTACCTGCACCAGGGGAAGCTGTATCGGGAATTTATCAACCCGAAGACCCATGAGAAGGTTCGCCAGCTGGTGATTCCCCAGACTAACGTGCCCACTGTTCTGCAGGCATACCATGACGGTGCCGGGCACTTTGGGTGGAAGAAGCTGGAGATGCTGTTGAGGGAGCAATTCTATTGGAGTGGGATGCGGGAGTCTGTGGAGGCCTGGTGCCGAGAATGTGGTCCCTGTGCACTGAGAAGAAGGGATGAGGCCAGCCAAAAGGCCCCTTTGCGCCCAATCATTACGCATCAGCCGCTGGAGCTGGTCGCCCTCGACCACGTGAAGCTCACCCCTAGCTGAAGTGGGTACACCTATGCTCTGACCATTGTAGACCACTATTCGAGATTCATGGTGGTTGTCCCAGTTAAAGATCTGACCGGGCGTACTGCAGCCAGAGCCTTCCAGGCCTACTTTTGTCGACAACATGGGTACCCGGAGAGGGTGCTGACCGACCAGGGTCCAGCTTTTGAAGCAGAAGTGTTTCAGGAATTCTGCCAGTTATACGGCTGTAAAAAGATCCGGACCACCCAGTACCATGCACAGACTAACGGCATGTGTGAAAAGATGAACCATCTGGTCTTGGACCTCCTTAAGACCCTGCCGTTGGAAGAGCGGAACTTATGGCCGGAAAAGCTGTCCGATCTGGTAGACATGGACAATAACATTCCTAGCAGCTCCAAAAAGTGCACGCCCACGTACCTAATGAGATCCCGACCAGGCCGGTTGCCGGTGGACCTAGAAATGGATTTGGAGGCTCCAGAGGCCCTTCCTTCCACTGCTGACTGGGACGCCCGGCGGAGGGCGCAGTACCGACAGGTCCAAGAATACGTAGAAAAGAACTTGTGTCGGAGTTGGGGACAGCAAGAACAGTGCCTCAACAGGAAGGCTCCTGCAGGTCCCTTTCAGCCTGGGGATGTAGTACTGAAGCAAAAGAGAAGAACCCATAAGCTGGATGACCAATAGGAGAAGACCCCGTATGTTATACAACCCACTGAGTGGGAGAATGTGAAGGCCTACCAGATCAGTCGTGACCAGGGGAAGACTTCGGCCATGGTTTTCAGAGACCACCTGAAGAGGTGTCCACCACCGTTGAGGGTGGCAACTGAAGTTCCGGCCCCCAGACCGGCTGGGGAGAAAGAAAAAGAGGTAATCCACACCATGATGGGCGATTTTCCGGCAGATTGGCCTTTGCAGAATGGCGCAGTGATTCTTCCTGTGATACTGTTCCCACAACCTGTGGAGGAGAAAGAGATGGAAGTCGCCGCCAATGAACCAGTGCCCAGGGATGCACCTATACCCAGCCCCCCTGCGTCTCCGCCTGCCCCACATAATA
Source organism: Anomaloglossus baeobatrachus (assembly GCF_048569485.1). Lineage (NCBI taxonomy): Eukaryota > Metazoa > Chordata > Amphibia > Anura > Aromobatidae > Anomaloglossus > Anomaloglossus baeobatrachus. The sequence goes on along the minus strand of NC_134359.1, from coordinate 80,888,716 downwards.
GACGGGAAGGGGAACCAGTTGTTTCCTCCGCCCCACTGCCTGTCACCACTAACATTGGGCCCCGAAGGTCCACACGCCCCAACCTAGGCCGACCCCCGATTAGGTACAGGGAAACTACCATTTAGGGGTGTTACACGTTGAGTGTGTAAATAAGTAAATGAATGAATCAACCGAGCAAATAACCTGATTGACACCGTGATTGACCCGGCCGTTGCCGGCAAGTTGTCCCCGCAGGGACCCTTTGTACCGTTGGCATGAGGAACTCTTCATGGACATGCCTGAGAACTTGCAGGGCACCCACGAACTGGTGGGATTGTAAATAAGTTGGGGCATGTTTTCCGTTGCCGCCTCCGGAGAGGCAGATTTGGAGGATGGGCCTGGAGGAAAGTGATGGCCCAGGCCCGCCACTACCACAACCGGTGGCGATCCTCCGGGGGTCAGGGGTCCCCCATGGACGTGGGGTCCCCTGAAGTGACAGCCGGGTGCGAGTCACCGTACCCGTTCCCGCTCGGGCAGCCTGGATCTGGACTGGGGTCAAGGGGTGCTGCCCACTTCTTAGGGGCAGCATCAGGGCTAGGTTGCTTGGGTGGGAGAGCGGAAGCTGTCCGTCCGTTATTATTAAAAGTGTGTGTATATGTGGTTTGTAACATTTAAGTGACCTGCCTCCCGTAAGGGAAGATTTAAAATGCTTAAACTGTTGATGGTTTTTATATTTTTTACAGTTAAAAAAAAAAAAGAAAAATAAAACCGGTGATGGACGGGCAGCCCGCAGACGGTCTGCATTTAAATAAGGGGGAATGTGGCGCCCTGGACTAGCCAGGTCGTCACAGGTACTACAACACACACCCCCACCCTGAGACAGGCACATCAGCCAGATGCAAAATCCTTGTTGCCTCCCTCCAGGGGCTGATGTCCACACCAGGTGGGGTGGAGCCAGGCGGTTGCCCCCACCCACTGAGGAGTTCACAGTCCTAGAGGCGGGAAAGGAAGAGAGTTCAGTTAGGGAAGTGGAAGTGAGGAGTGAGAAGGAGCAAACTGACCGTGTCCGGGTGTGTGGCCCGGGCACTAAGCGCAAGGTTGGCAGACGGTGGTGGCCGTCTGCAGGAGAGGCGAATCAACACGGAACCGTAAGACCGGGGACGGATGGTGGCCCGCTGGTACCGAACCGGGGAGCGAAGTGAAGCCAGCACACACAGGTAGGGCCTGCGGACCCCGACCAGGCTTGGAGTCGCCGTTAGAAGTCAAATCCGTCAGTGACCAGAACCCCAGGGGTTTCCTAACAGCCAAGACCCGATTGAAGGCAACCGTCCGACCAGCAAAAGGAAATACAGCTACCACCACAGCTAGAGTTCCAAGGTCCCGAGCCTGCGGGCAAAAGGGCTCCTCCGGCACATATACACGCTGGGAAACGGGTTACCGGTGGGAATCCATCAGGACTGAACATACACAAAGATGCAGGGAAAGGCAGCCACCACCAACCGTCCGGGAGAAGTCACAGCAACCAGCTGCGGGACCCGTCCATCCAGCCGTTTGGTTTTCCAGAGACTTTGTGTACATTTGTGGCTGAGTAAGTACAACCGTGCCGTCCGGCACCACGCTGCGCAGTCCAGACGACCCTGCACTTTGCCAACCCTGCCTCCCCGTCACCTCACCGGGCCCCGGCACCACCCCTACCCATGGAGGGAGGGAACAACATCCCAGCTGCTCCCTACCATCGCTCCCGGGAACCCCGCCACCAGCAGCGGTGGTGCCCAACCTCACCACAACCCGTGGGTGGCATCACGGACCAAATCCCCAAACCAAACTACCCCCTTTCACTCACGGGCGAGGAGCGCCGCTCGAGTCCCCGGATCCGGGCCCACTGCTCAAGCCACCGAGCAACAGCAGCGCCGGACCCGAGCGTTAGCGAGCGCGCGGCGGCGTCCTCCCCGCCCACGACACTGCCCCACTAACAAGACAAGGAACAGGAAGCGGCTCTAAGAACAGTTCTCGTAAGGGATCACTGCCTATGGCTGTGGGTGCAGGATACTCAGCGAAACATATTGACCCTTGGACTCCAGGGCCATAGAGATGAAGGGCTTATTTAACTTTCCTGGCTAAAAGAATGTTCACAAGTAATATGCCGTCATTGGAAACTGCAATGATTGTGTGTCTGAGTTATACAGAAGATACCATGAAGTGTGCTGCCTGCTGTATTATGTGACCAAGTGTTGTGCCAAGTAAAGACTACTTTGTTGTTATGAATTTGTTTGTCGTCCTTATCTGGAAGTCCTATTGACCTGATGAAGAGTGTAACAGCATTGCTCCAAGTAACACTATCAGCACACACAGACCCAGAACTCTCATTTAAAACCCGTGTCTCGGGGTGCTGAACTTTACACTCTTGCCCACACAGACCCAGAACTCTCATTTAAAACCCGTGTGTCGGGAGGCTGAACTTTACACTCTCCCCCATGGCTACTGCCCCGGGCACCATTGCTTCAGCCATGCGCTGCAATCTCCTGACATTTGAAAAAGAGATCACTCTCCGTCATGGTACTCCCATGACATCTCTGCATTACAACTATAATTTCTAATTCCACTAAGTAATGTTCATGAACATGGATATTTATATATAGATTGCGTTTGTTGCCCTGGAACAAGCACTCTGCCCTCAATTGGATGCATTTTATACCACAGTCACGGTATTGGCATGGGCTATCTACTAGTAAGAATTAAATGTGTAAGCAATGGAAGTTCCCATATTTAGGATCCACACCAAACCCATCAGGTAGATAATAAGTGGCCAATTTACTATCTATTTGCTGCTAACCTACATGACCATCTATGATCAGACATAATTACTACCCTTGTATTTCGGTTTGATTTATTGCAGAAGCCATTAGTCCTAAAATTAATAACTAATTTATACAAATAATTAAGTATTACATATTATAAAAAAATGAGAAGACAAATCATTCAGTTTTGAACTCTTTATTAAATACAGTCTCTACCTATACCTAAAGCCATTGATCCAGAAGAAGGCAAAAAACCTGGACACATTCAGCCAATTTGTGCCACAGGGAAAAAATTCCTTCTCGACCCCAAGAAAAGGCGATCAGTTCAAGAACCCTGGACCAAGGCTATACTACAACTAACTGAGCTATAGGACGGTTATATCATATAAGAACCCTTATGTGGAATTCATAAACTGGCCAACAGAAGAACTGGAATTAGGCCGGTGGTAGTATGGTACTTGTTTAGGCCTGTTGTTTGAAGACCAGAAATAGCCTTCGCTATTGCCCCAGACTAGGTATTTATTACCTTTCAGAGCATCGCATCCCTGAAGAATGAAATCATTAGGGATGATCGAATACCACAAATATCCGACTTCGCGAATATCCGACCAATAGGTCACTGCTATGTGAATATTCGATGCGCAATGTAAGTCTATGGGAAGCCCAAACAATTGTTATTCGGGTTATCCATAGACTTACATTGCATATCAAATATTCGCAAATAGTCAAATAGCGGCAACCTGTTTGCGAATTTTCGCAAAGTCAGATATTTGTGGTATTTGATCATCCCTAGAAATCATCCTTAGTGACTAAGTGAGTAAATTAAACGAAAAAAGTGCACGTTTGTTATGATGCTCAAGATGGGGACCAGAACGTGGACTAATAATAAAATAAGGAACATGATAGGAGACATATCTACAATACATACATTATTCTTATCTATCTAATATGATGACAACAGCTCTCCAGACCCGCAACCCACCACAAGGACCACTCCTGTCTAATCCCTGAAGAATGAAATCATCCTCAGTAACAATGTGAGGGGGATAAGCGCCTCCTTTGATCTCAGAGTATAGACTCCCGGGAAAGAGTGCTGCTCAAACTGTTGGGGTGCAGATGTGGGACCCTATACCAGAGATGATGTCCTCCACCCAACTTTCAAAAAGCTGTAAGGGTCGTCAGTAGAGATGGGTAGTCGAGCTGGGCTCTGTAGCTGTAGTGTCATTTTACGTATGGTCCCGATGTGTAAATTAAAAAAAGTACACGTTTGTTATAATGTACAAGATGGGGACCATAATGTGGACAAAATAACAAAATAGCGAACATGATAGGGGACATTTCTACAATACATACATTATTCTTATCTATATAATAGGATGACAACAGCTCTCCAGACCTGCATCCCACCACAAAGACCACTCCATCCCTGAAGAATGAAATCATCCTAAGTGACGAAGTGAGGGAATTCGTGCCAACCTGTGGTCTCAAGGCATTGTCTCTTATAAGAGTCCTGCTCAAGGTGATGGGGTGCAACTGTGGGACCCTATACCAGAGATGATGTCCTCCACCCAACTTTCAAAAAGCTGTAAAGGTCTTCAGTAGAGATGGGTAGTCGAGCTGGGCTATCAGACGGTCACCTCTGTAGCTGTAGTGTCATTATTCGTATGGTCCCAATGTGTAAATTAAAAAAAAGTGCACCTTTGTTATAATGTACAAGATGGGGACCATAATGTGGACAAAAAAAACAAAATAGGGAACATGATAGGGGACATTTCTACAATACATACATTATTCTTATCTATATAATAGGATGACAACAGCTCTCCAGACCTGCATCCCACCACAAAGACCACTCCAGCCCTGAAGAATGAAATCATCCTTAGTAACGAAGTGAGGGACTTCGTGCCAACCTGTGGTCTCAAGGCATTGACTCTTATAAGAGTCCTGCTCAAGGTGATGGGGTGCAACTGTGGGACCCTATACCAGAGATGATGTCCTCCACCCAACTTTCAAAAAGCTGTAAGGGTCTTCAGTAGAGATGGGTAGTCGAGCTGGGCTATCAGACGGTCACCTCTGTAGCTGTAGTGTCATTATTCGTATGGTCCCAATGTGTATATTAAAAAAAAGTGCACCTTTGTTATAATGTACAAGATGGGGACCATAATGTGGACAAAAAAAACAAAATAGGGAACATGATAGGGGACATTTCTACAATACATAAATTATTCTCATCTATATAATAGGATGACAACAGCTCTCCAGACCTGCATCCCACCACAAAGACCACTCCAGCCCTGAAGAATGAAATCATCCTTAGTGACGAAGTGAGGGACTTCGTGCCAACCTGTGGTCTCAAGGCATTGTCTCTTATAAGAGTCCTGCTCAAGGTGATGGGGTGCAACTGTGGGACCCTATACCAGAGATAATGTCCTCCACCCAACTTTCAAAAAGCTGTAAGGGTCTTAAGTAGAGATGGGTAGTCGAGCTGGGCTATCAGACGGTCACCTCTGTAGCTATAGTGTCATTAATCGTATGGTCCCAATGTGTATATTAAAAAAAAGTGCACCTTTGTTATAATGTACAAGATGGGGACCATAATGTGGACAAAAAAAACAAAATAGGGAACATGATAAGGGACATTTCTACAAAACATACATTATTCTTATCTATATAATAGGATGACAACAGCTCTCCAGACCTGCATCCCACCACAAGGACCACTCCAGCCCTGAAGAATGAAATCATCCTTAGTGACGAAGTGAGGGACTTCGTGCCAACCTGTGGTCTCAAGGCATTGTCTCTTATAAAAGTCCTGCTCAAGGTGATGGGGTGCAACTCTGGGACCCTATACCAGAGATGATGTCCTCCACCCAACTTTCAAAAGCTGTAAGGGTCTTCAGTAGAGATGAGTAGTTGAGCTGGGCTATCAGACGGTCACCTCTGTAGCTGTAGTGTCATTATTCGTATGGTCCCAATGTGTAAATTAAAAAAAAGTGCACATTTGTTATAATGTACAAGATGGGGACCATAATGTGGACAAAATAGCAAAATAGGGAACATGACAGGGGACATTTCTACAATACATACATTATTCTTATCTATATAATAGGATGACAACAGCTCTCCAGACCTGCATCCCACCACAAAGACCATCCCAGCCCTGAAGAATGAAATATCCTTAGTAACGAAGGGAGGGACTTCGTGCCAACCTGTGGTCTCAAGGCATTGACTCTTATAAGAGTCCTGCTCAAGGTGATGGGGTGCAACTGTGGGACCCTATACCAGAGATGATGTCCTCCACCCAACTTTCAAAAAGCTGTAAGGGTCTTCAGTAGAGATGGGTAGTCGAGCTGGGCTATCAGACGGTCACCTCTGTAGCTGTAGTGTCATTATTCGTATGGTCCCAATGTGTACATTAAAAAAAAGTGCACCTTTGTTATAATGTACAAGATGGGGACCATAATGTGGACAAAATAACAAAATAGGGAACATGATAGGGGACATTTCTACAATACATACATTATTCTTATCTATATTATAGGATGACAACAGCTCTCCAGACCTGCATCCCACCACAAAAACCACTCCAGCCCTGAAGAATGAAATCATCCTTAGTGACGAAGTGAGGGACTTCGTGCCAACCTGTGGTCTCAAGGCATTGTCTCTTATAAGAGTCCTGCTCAAGGTGATGGGGTGCAACTGTGGGACCATATACCAGAGATGATGTCCTCCACCCAACTTTCAAAAAGCTGTAAGGGTCTTAAGTAGAGATGGGTAGTCGAGCTGGGCTATCAGACGGTCACCTCTGTAGCTGTAGTGTCATTATTCGTATGGTCCCAATGTGTAAATTAAAAAAAAGTGCACATTTGTTATAATGTACAAGATGGGGACCATAATGTGGACAAAATAACAAAATAGGGAACATGATAGGGGACATTTCTACAATACATACATTATTCTTATCTATATAATAGGATGACAACAGCTCTCCAGACCTGCATCCCACCACAAAGACCATCCCAGCCCTGAAGAATGAAATTATCCTTAGTAACGAAGTGAGGGACTTCGTGCCAACCTTTGGTCTCAAGGCATTGACTCTTATAAGAGTCCTGCTCAAGGTGATGGGGTGCAACTGTGGGACCCTATACCAGAGATGATGTCCTCCACCCAACTTTCAAAAAGCTGTAAGGGTCTTCCGTAGAGATGGGTAGTCGAGCTGGGCTATCAGACGGTCACTTCTGTAGCTGTAGTGTCATTATTCGCATGGTCCCAATGTGTATATTAAAAAAAAGTGCACCTTTGTTATAATGTACAAGATGGGGACCATAATGTGGACAAAAAAAACAAAATAGGGAACATGATAGGGGACATTTCTACAATACATACATTATTCTTATCTATATAATAGGATGACAACAGCTCTCCAGACCTGCATCCCACCACAAAGACCACTCCAGCCCTGAAGAATGAAATCATCCTTAGTGACGAAGTGAGGGACTTCGTGCCAACCTGTGGTCTCAAGGCATTGTCTCTTATAAGAGTTCTGCTCAAGGTGATGGGGTGCAACTGTGGGACCCTATACCAGAGATGATGTCCTCCACCCAACTTTCAAAAGCTGTAAGGGTCTTCAGTAGAGATGAGTAGTCGAGCTGGGCTATCAGACGGTCACCTCTGTAGCTGTAGTGTCATTATTCGTATGGTCCCAATGTGTAAATTAAAAAAAAGTGCACATTTGTTATAATGTACAAGATGGGGACCATAATGTGGACAAAATAACAAAATAGGGAACTTGATAGGGGACATTTCTACAATACATACATTATTCTTATCTATATAATAGGATGACAACAGCTCTCCAGACCTGCATCCCACCACAAAGACCATCCCAGCCCTGAAGAATGAAATTATCCTTAGTAACGAAGTGAGGGACTTCGTGCCAACCTGTGGTCTCAAGGCATTGACTCTTATAAGAGTCCTGCTCAAGGTGATGGGGTGCAACTGTGGGACCCTATACCAGAGATGATGTCCTCCACCCAACTTTCAAAAAGCTGTAAGGGTCTTCAGTAGAGATGGGTAGTCGAGCTGGGCTATCAGACGGTCACCTCTGTAGCTGTAGTGTCATTATTCGTATGGTCCCAATGTGTATATTAAAAAAAAGTGCACCTTTGTTATAATGTACAAGATGGGGACCATAATGTGGACAAAATAACAAAATAGGGAACATGATAGGGGACATTTCTACAATACATACATTATTCTTATCTATATAATAGGATGACAACAGCTCTCCAGACCTGCATCCCACCACAAAGACCACTCCAGCCCTGAAGAATGATATCATCCTTAGTGACGAAGTGAGAGACTTCGTGCCAACCTGTGGTCTCAAGGCATTGTCTCTTATAGGAGTCCTGCTCAAGGTGATGGGGTGCAACTGTGGGACCCTATACCAGAGATGATGTCCTCCACCCAACTTTCAAAAGCTGTAAGGGTCTTCAGTAGAGATGGGTAGTCGAGCTGGGCTATCAGACGGTCACCTCTGTAGCTGTAGTGTCATTATTCGTATGGTCCCAATGTGTACATTAAAAAAAAGTGCACCTTTGTTATAATGTTCAAGATGGGGACCATAATGTGGAAAAAAAAACAAAATAGGGAACATGATAGGGGACATTTCTACAATACATACATTATTCTTATCTATATAATAGGATGACAACAGCTCTCCAGACCTGCATCCCACCACAAAGACCACTCCAGCCCTGAAGAATGAAATCATCCTTAGTGACGAAGTGAGGGACTTCGTGCCAACCTGTGGTCTCAAGGCATTGTCTCTTATAAGAGTCCTGCTTAAGGTGATGGGGTGCAACTGTGGGACCCTATACCAGAGATGATGTCCTCCACCTAACTTTCAAAAAGCTGTAAGGGTCTTCAGTAGAGATGGGTAGTCGAGCTGGGCTATCAGACGGTCACCTCTGTAGCTGTAGTGTCATTATTCGTATGGTCCCAATGTGTATATTAAAAAAAAGTGCACCTTTGTTATAATGTACAAGATGGGGACCATAATGTGGACAAAAAAAAAAAAATAGGTAACATGATAGGGGACATTTCTACAATACATACATTATTCTTATCTATATAATAGGATGACAACAGCTCTCCAGACCTGCATCCCACCACAAAGACCATCCCAGCCCTGAAGAATGAAATTATCCTTAGTAACGAAGTGAGGGACTTCGTGCCAACCTGTGGTCTCAAGGCATTGACTCTTATAAGAGTCCTGCTCAAGGTGATGGGGTGCAACTGTGGGACCCTATACCAGAGATGATGTCCTCCACCCAACTTTCAAAAAGCTGTAAGGGTCTTCAGTAGAGATGGGTAGTCGAGCTGGGCTATCAGACGGTCACCTCTGTAGCTGTAGTGTCATTATTCGTATGGTCCCAATGTGTATATTAAAAAAAAGTGCACCTTTGTTATAATGTACAAGATGGGGACCATAATGTGGACAAAATAACAAAATAGGGAACATGATAGGGGACATTTCTACAATACATACATTATTCTTATCTATATAATAGGATGACAACAGCTCTCCAGACCTGCATCCCACCACAAAGACCACTCCAGCCCTGAAGAATGAAATCATCCTTAGTGACGAAGTGAGGGACTTCGTGCCAACCTGTGGTCTCAAGGCATTGTCTCTTATAGGAGTCCTGCTCAAGGTGATGGGGTGCAACTGTGGGACCCTATACCAGAGATGATGTCCTCCACCCAACTTTCAAAAGCTGTAAGGGTCTTCAGTAGAGATGGGTAGTCGAGCTGGGCTATCAGACGGTCACCTCTGTAGCTGTAGTGTCATTATTCGTATGGTCCCAATGTGTACATTAAAAAAAAGTGCACCTTTGTTATAATGTTCAAGATGGGGACCATAATGTGGAAAAAAAAACAAAATAGGGAACATGATAGGGGACATTTCTACAATACATACATTATTCTTATCTATATAATAGGATGACAACAGCTCTCCAGACCTGCATCCCACCACAAAGACCACTCCAGCCCTGAAGAATGAAATCATCCTTAGTGACGAAGTGAGGGACTTCGTGCCAACCTGTTGTCTCAAGGCATTGTCTCTTATAAGAGTCCTGCTTAAGGTGATGGGGTGCAACTGTGGGACCCTATACCAGAGATGATGTCCTCCACCTAACTTTCAAAAAGCTGTAAGGGTCTTCAGTAGAGATGGGTAGTCGAGCTGGGCTATCAGACGGTCACCTCTGTAGCTGTAGTGTCATTATTCGTATGGTCCCAATGTGTATATTAAAAAAAAAGTGCACCTTTGTTATAATGTACAAGATGGGGACCATAATGTGGACAAAAAAACAAAATAGGGAACATGATAGGGGACATTTCTACAATACATACATTATTCTTATCTATATAATAGGATGACAACAGCTCTCCAGACCTGCATCCCACCACAAAGACCACTCCATCCCTGAAGAATGAAATCATCCTTAGTGACGAAGTGAGGGACTTCGTGCCAACCTGTGGTCTCAAGGCATTGTCTCTTATAAGAGTCCTGCTCAAGGTGATGGGGTGCAACTGTGGGACCCTATACCAGAGATGATGTCCTACACCCAACTTTCAAAAGCTGTAAGGGTCTTCAGTAGAGATGGGTAGTCGAGCTGGGCTATCAGACGGTCACCTCTGTAGCTGTAGTGTCATTATTCGTATGGTCTTAATGTGTATATTAAAAAAAAGTGCACCTTTGTTATAATGTACAAGATGGGGACCATAATGTGGACAAAATAACAAAATAGGGAACATGATAGGGGACATTTCTACAATACATACATTATTCTTATCTATATAATAGGATGACAACAGCTCTCCAGACCTGCATCCCACCACAAAGACCACTCCAGCCCTGAAGAATGAAATCATCCTTAGTGACGAAGTGAGGGACTTCGTGCCAACCTGTGGTCTCAAGGCATTGTCTCTTATAAGAGTCCTGCTTAAGGTGATGGGGTGCAACTGTGGGACCCTATACCAGAGATGATGTCCTCCACCTAACTTTCAAAAAGCTGTAAGGGTCTTCAGTAGAGATGGGTAGTCGAGCTGGGCTATCAGACGGTCACCTCTGTAGCTGTAGTGTCATTATTCGTATGGTCCCAATGTGTATATTAAAAAAAAGTGCACCTTTGTTATAATGTACAAGATGGGGACCATAATGTGGACAAAAAAAACAAAATAGGGAACATGATAGGGGACATTTCTACAATACATACATTATTCTTATCTATATAATAGGATGACAACAGCTCTCCAGACCTGCATCCCACCACAAAGACCACTCCAGCACTGAAGAATGAAATCATCCTTAGTGACGAAGTGAGAGACTTCGTGCCAACCTGTGGTCTCAAGGCATTGTCTCTTATAAGAGTCCTGCTCAAGGTGATGGGGTGCAACTGTGGGACCCTATACCAGAGATGATGTCATACACCCAACTTTCAAAAGCTGTAAGGGTCTTCAGTAGAGATGGGTAGTCGAGCTGGGCTATCAGACGGTCACCTCTGTAGCTGTAGTGTCATTATTCGTATGGTCTTAATGTGTATATTAAAAAAAAGTGCACCTTTGTTATAATGTACAAGATGGGGACCATAATGTGGACAAAATAACAAAATAGGGAACATGATAGGGGACATTTCTACAATACATACATTATTCTTATCTATATAATAGGATGACAACAGCTCTCCAGACCTGCATCCCACCACAAAGACCATCCCAGCCCTGAAGAATGAAATTATCCTTAGTAACGAAGTGAGGGACTTCGTGCCAACCTGTGGTCTCAAGGCATTGACTCTTATAAGAGTCCTGCTCAAGGTGATGGGGTGCAACTGTGGGACCCTATACCAGAGATGATGTCCTCCACCCAACTTTCAAAAAGCTGTAAGGGTCTTCAGTAGAGATGGGTAGTCGAGCTGGGCTATCAGACGGTCACCTCTGTAGCTGTAGTGTCATTATTCGTATGGTCCCAATGTGTATGTTAAAAAAAAGTGCACCTTTGTTATAATGTACAAGATGGGGACCATAATGTGGACAAAAAAAACAAAATAGGGAACATGATAGGGGACATTTCTACAATACATACATTATTCTTATCTATATAATAGGATGACAACAGCTCTCCAGACCTGCATCCCACCACAAAGACCACTCCAGCACTGAAGAATGAAATCATCCTTAGTGACGAAGTGAGGGACTTCGTGCCAACCTGTGATCTCAGGGCATTGTCTCTTATAAGAGTCCTGCTAAAGGTGATGGGGTGCAACTGTGGGACCCTATACCAGAGATGATGTCCTCCACCCAACTTTCAAAAAGCTGTAAGGGTCTTCAGTAGAGATGGGTAGTCGAGCTGGGCTATCAGACGGTCACCTCTGTAGCTGTAGTGTCATTATTCGTATGGTCCCAATGTGTATATTAAAAAAAAGTGCACCTTTGTTATAATGTACAAGATGGGGACCATAATGTGGACAAAAAAAAACAAAATAGGGAACATGATAGGGGACATTTCTACAATACATACATTATTCTTATCTATATAATAGGATGACAACAGCTCTCCAGACCTGCATCCCACCACAAAGACCACTCCAGCCCTGAAGAATGAAATCATCCTTAGTGACGAAGTGAGGGACTTCGTGCCAACCTGTGGTCTCAAGGCATTGTCTCTTATAAGAGTCCTGCTCAAGGTGATGGGGTGCAACTGTGGGACCCTATACCAGAGATGATGTCCTCCACCCAACTTTCAAAAAGCTGTAAGGGTCTTCAGTAGAGATGGGTAGTCGAGCTGGGCTATCAGACGGTCACCTCTGTAGCTGTAGTGTCATTATTCGTATGGTCCCAATGTGTATATTAAAAAAAAGTGCACCTTTGTTATAATGTACAAGATGGGGACCATAATGTGGACAAAAAAAACAAAATAGGTAACATGATAGGGGACATTTCTACAATACATACATTATTCTTATCTATATAATAGGATGACAACAGCTCTCCAGACCTGCATCCCACCACAAAGACCATCCCAGCCCTGAAGAATGAAATTATCCTTAGTAACGAAGTGAGGGACTTCGTGCCAACCTGTGGTCTCAAGGCATTGACTCTTATAAGAGTCCTGCTCAAGGTGATGGGGTGCAACTGTGGGACCCTATACCAGAGATGATGTCCTCCACCCAACTTTCAAAAAGCTGTAAGGGTCTTCAGTAGAGATGGGTAGTCGAGCTGGGCTATCAGACGGTCACCTCTGTAGCTGAAGTGTCATTATTCGTATGGTCCCAATGTGTATATTAAAAAAAAGTGCACCTTTGTTATAATGTACAAGATGGGGACCATAATGTGGACAAAAAAAACAAAATAGGGAACATGATAGGGGACATTTTTACAATACATACATTATTCTTATTTATATAATAGGATGACAACAGCTCTCCAGACCTGCATCCCACCACAAAGACCATCCCAGCCCTGAAGAATGAAATTATCCTTAGTAACGAAGTGAGGGACTTCGTGCCAACCTGTGGTCTCAAGGCATTGACTCTTATAAGAGTCCTGCTCAAGGTGATGGGGTGCAACTGTGGGACCCTATACCAGAGATGATGTCCTCCACCTAACTTTCAAAAAGCTGTAAGGGTCTTCAGTAGAGATGGGTAGTCGAGCTGGGCTATCAGACGGTCACCTCTGTAGCTGTAGTGTCATTATTCGTATGGTCCCAATGTGTATATTAAAAAAAGGTGCACCTTTGTTATAATGTACAAGATGGGGACAATAATGTGGACAAAAAAACCAAAATAGGGAACATGATAGGGGACATTTCTACAATACATACATTATTCTTATCTATATAATAGGATGACAACAGCTCTCCAGACCTGCATCCCACCACAAAGACCACTCCAGCCCTGAAGAATGAAATCTTCCTTAGTGACGAAGTGAGAGACTTCGTGCCAACCTGTGGTCTCAAGGCATTGTCTCTTATAAGAGTCCTGCTCAAGGTGATCGGGTGCAACTGTGGGACCCTATACCAGAGATGATGTCCTCCACCCAACTTTCAAAAAGCTGTAAGGGTCTTCAGTAGAGATGGGTAGTCGAGCTGGGCTATCAGACGGTCACCTCTGTAGCTGTAGTGTCATTATTCGTATGGTCCCAATGTGTATATTAAAAAAAAGTGCACCTTTGTTATAATGTACAAGATGGGGACCATAATGTGGACAAAAAAAACAAAATAGGGAACATGATAGGGGACATTTCTACAATACATACATTATTCTTATCTATATAATAGGATGACAACAGCTCTCCAGACCTGCATCCCACCACAAAGACCATCCCAGCCCTGAAGAATGAAATTATCCTTAGTAACGAAGTGAGGGACTTCGTGCCAACCTGTGGTCTCAAGGCATTGACTCTTATAAGAGTCCTGCTCAAGGTGATGGGGTGCAACTGTGGGACCCTATACCAGAGATGATGTCCTCCACCTAACTTTCAAAAAGCTGTAAGGGTCTTCAGTAGAGATGGGTAGTCGAGCTGGGCTATCAGACGGTCACCTCTGTAGCTGTAGTGTCATTATTCGTATGGTCCCAATGTGTATATTAAAAAAAGGTGCACCTTTGTTATAATGTACAAGATGGGGACCATAATGTGGACAAAAAAAACAAAATAGGGAACATGATAGGGGACATTTCTACAATACATACATTATTCTTATCTATATAATAGGATGACAACAGCTCTCCAGACCTGCATCCCACCACAAAGACCACTCCAGCCCTGAAGAATGAAATCATCCTTAGTGACGAAGTGAGAGACTTCGTGCCAACCTGTGGTCTCAAGGCATTGTCTCTTATAAGAGTCCTGCTCAAGGTGATGGGGTGCAACTGTGGGACCCTATACCAGAGATGATGTCCTACACCCAACTTTCAAAAGCTGTAAGGGTCTTCAGTAGAGATGGGTAGTCGAGCTGGGCTATCAGACGGTCACCTCTGTAGCTGTAGTGTCATTATTTGTATGGTCTTAATGTGTATATTAAAAAAAAGTGCACCTTTGTTATAATGTACATGATGGGGACCATAATGTGGACAAAATAACAAAATAGGGAACATGATAGGGGACATTTCTACAATACATACATTATTCTTATCTATATAATAGGATGACAACAGCTCTCCAGACCTGCATCCCACCACAAAGACCATCCCAGCCCTGAAGAATGAAATTATCCTTAGTAACGAAGTGAGGGACTTCGTGCCAACCTGTGGTCTCAAGGCATTGACTCTTATAAGAGTCCTGCTCAAGGTGATGGGGTGCAACTGTGGGACCCTATACCAGAGATGATGTCCTCCACCCAACTTTCAAAAAGCTGTAAGGGTCTTCAGTAGAGATGGGTAGTCGAGCTGGGCTATCAGACGGTCACCTCTGTAGCTGTAGTGTCATTATTCGTATGGTCCCAATGTGTATATTAAAAAAAGTGCACCTTTGTTATAATGTACAAGATGGGGACCATAATGTGGACAAAAAAAACAAAATAGGGAACATGATAGGGGACATTTCTACAATACATACATTATTCTTATCTATATAATAGGATGACAACAGCTCTCCAGACCTGCATCCCACCACAAAGACCATCCCAGCCCTGAAGAATGAAATTATCCTTAGTAACGAAGTGAGGGACTTCGTGCCAACCTGTGGTCTCAAGGCATTGACTCTTATAAGAGTCCTGCTCAAGGTGATGGGGTGCAACTGTGGGACCCTATACCAGAGATGATGTCCTCCACCCAACTTTCAAAAAGCTGTAAGGGTCTTCAGTAGAGATGGGTAGTCGAGCTGGGCTATCAGACGGTCACCTCTGTAGCTCTGTAGCTATAGTGTCATTATTCGTATGGTCCCAATGTGTATATTAAAAAAAAGTGCACCTTTGTTATAATGTACAAGATGGGGACCATAATGTTGACAAAAAAAATCAAAATAGGGAACATGATAGGGGACATTTCTACAATACATACATTATTCTTATCTATATAATAGGATGACAACAGCTCTCCAGACCTGCATCCCACCACAAAGACCACTCCAGCACTGAAGAATGAAATTATCCTTAGTGACGAAGTGAGGGACTTCGTGCCAACCTGTGGTCTCAGGGCATTGTCTCTTATAAGAGTCCTGCTAAAGGTGATGGGGTGCAACTGTGGGACCCTATACCAGAGATGATGTCCTCCACCCAACTTTCAAAAAGCTGTAAGGGTCTTCAGTAGAGATGGGTAGTCGAGCTGGGCTATCAGACGGTCACCTCTGTAGCTGTAGTGTCATTATTCGTATGGTCCCAATGTGTATATTAAAAAAAAGTGCACCTTTGTTATAATGTACAAGATGGGGACCATAATGTGGACAAAAAAAACAAAATAGGGAACATGATAGGGGACATTTCTACAATACATACATTATTCTTATCTATATAATAGGATGACAACAGCTCTCCAGACCTGCATCCCACCACAAAGACCACTCCAGCCCTGAAGAATGAAATCATCCTTAGTGACGAAGTGAGGGACTTCGTGCCAACCTGTGGTCTCAAGGCATTGTCTCTTATAAGAGTCCTGCTCAAGGTGATGGGGTGCAACTGTGGGACCCTATACCAGAGATGATGTCCTCCACCTAACTTTCAAAAAGCTGTAAGGGTCTTCAGTAGAGATGGGTAGTCGAGCTGGGCTATCAGACGGTCACCTCTGTAGCTGTAGTGTCATTATTCGTATGGTCCCAATGTGTATATTAAAAAAAAGTGCACCTTTGTTATAATGTACAAGATGGGGACCATAATGTGAACAAAAAAAACAAAATAGGGAACATGATAGGGGACATTTCTACAATACATACATTATTCTTATCTATATAATAGGATGACAACAGCTCTCCAGACCTGCATCCCACCACAAAGACCACTCCAGCACTGAAGAATGAAATCATCCTTAGTGACGAAGTGAGGGACTTCGTGCCAACCTGTGGTCTCAGGGCATTGTCTCTTATAAGAGTCCTGCTAAAGGTGATGGGGTGCAACTGTGGGACCCTATACCAGAGATGATGTCCTCCACCCAACTTTCAAAAAGCTGTAAGGGTCTTCAGTAGAGATGGGTAGTCGAGCTGGGCTATCAGACGGTCACCTCTGTAGCTGTAGTGTCATTATTCGTATGGTCCCAATGTGTATATTAAAAAAAAGTGCACCTTTGTTATAATGTACAAGATGGGGACCATAATGTGGACAAAAAAAACAAAATAGGGAACATGATAGGGGATATTTCTACAATACATACATTAATCTTATTTATATAATAGGATGACAACAGCTCTCCAGACCTGCATCCCACCACAAAGACCATCCCAGCCCTGAAGAATGAAATTATCCTTAGTAACGAAGTGAGGGACTTCGTGCCAACCTGTGGTCTCAAGGCATTGACTCTTATAAGAGTCCTGCTCAAGGTGATGGGGTGCAACTGTGGGACCCTATACCAGAGATGATGTCCTCCACCCAACTTTCAAAAAGCTGTAAGGGTCTTCAGTAGAGATGGGTAGTCGAGCTGGGCTATCAGACGGTCACCTCTGTAGCTGTAGTGTCATTATTCGTATGGTCCCAATGTGTATATTAAAAAAAAGTGCACCTTTGTTATAATGTACAAGATGGGGACCATAATGTGGACAAAAAAAACAAAATAGGGAACATGATAGGGGACATTTCTACAATACATACATTATTCTTATCTATATAATAGGATGACAACAGCTCTCCAGACCTGCATCCCACCAAAAAGACCATCCCAGCCCTGAAGAATGAAATTATCCTTAGTAACGAAGTGAGGGACTTCGTGCCAACCTGTGGTCTCAAGGCATTGACTCTTATAGGAGTCCTGCTCAAGGTGATGGGGTGCAACTGTGGGACCCTATACCAGAGATGATGTCCTCCACCCAACTTTCAAAAAGCTGTAAGGGTCTTCAGTAGAGATGGGTAGTCGAGCTGGGCTATCAGACGGTCACCTCTGTAGCTGTAGTGTCATTATTCGTATGGTCCCAATGTGTATATTAAAAAAAAGTGCACCTTTGTTATAATGTACAAGATGGGGACCATAATGTGGACAAAAAAAACAAAATAGGGAACATGATAGGGGACATTTCTACAATACATACATTATTCTTATCTATATAATAGGATGACAACAGCTCTCCAGACCTGCATCCCACCACAAAGACCATCCCAGCCCTGAAGAATGAAATTATCCTTAGTAACGAAGTGAGGGACTTCGTGCCAACCTGTGGTCTCAAGGCATTGACTCTTATAAGAGTCCTGCTCAAGGTGATGGGGTGCAACTGTGGGACCCTATACCAGAGATGATGTCCTCCACCCAACTTTCAAAAAGCTGTAAGGGTCTTCAGTAGAGATGGGTAGTCGAGCTGGGCTATCAGACGGTCACCTCTGTAGCTGTAGTGTCATTATTCGTATGGTCCCAATGTGTATATTAAAAAAAAGTGCACCTTTGTTATAATGTACAAGATGGGGACCATAATGTGGACAAAATAACAAAATAGGGAACATGATAGGGGACATTTCTACAATACATACATTATTCTTATCTATATAATAGGATGACAACAGCTCTCCAGACCTGCATCCCACCACAAAGACCACTCCAGCCCTGAAGAATGAAATCATCCTTAGTGACGAAGTGAGGGACTTCGTGCCAACCTGTGGTCTCAAGGCATTGTCTCTTATAGGAGTCCTGCTCAAGGTGATGGGGTGCAACTGTGGGACCCTATACCAGAGATGATGTCCTCCACCCAACTTTCAAAAGCTGTAAGGGTCTTCAGTAGAGATGGGTAGTCGAGCTGGGCTATCAGACGGTCACCTCTGTAGCTGTAGTGTCATTATTCGTATGGTCCCAATGTGTACATTAAAAAAAAGTGCACCTTTGTTATAATGTTCAAGATGGGGACCATAATGTGGAAAAAAAAACAAAATAGGGAACATGATAGGGGACATTTCTACAATACATACATTATTCTTATCTATATAATAGGATGACAACAGCTCTCCAGACCTGCATCCCACCACAAAGACCACTCCAGCCCTGAAGAATGAAATCATCCTTAGTGACGAAGTGAGGGACTTCGTGCCAACCTGTGGTCTCAAGGCATTGTCTCTTATAAGAGTCCTGCTTAAGGTGATGGGGTGCAACTGTGGGACCCTATACCAGAGATGATGTCCTCCACCTAACTTTCAAAAAGCTGTAAGGGTCTTCAGTAGAGATGGGTAGTCGAGCTGGGCTATCAGACGGTCACCTCTGTAGCTGTAGTGTCATTATTCGTATGGTCCCAATGTGTATATTAAAAAAAAAGTGCACCTTTGTTATAATGTACAAGATGGGGACCATAATGTGGACAAAAAAAACAAAATAGGGAACATGATAGGGGACATTTCTACAATACATACATTATTCTTATCTATATAATAGGATGACAACAGCTCTCCAGACCTGCATCCCACCACAAAGACCACTCCATCCCTGAAGAATGAAATCATCCTTAGTGACGAAGTGAGGGACTTCGTGCCAACCTGTGGTCTCAAGGCATTGTCTCTTATAAGAGTCCTGCTCAAGGTGATGGGGTGCAACTGTGGGACCCTATACCAGAGATGATGTCCTACACCCAACTTTCAAAAGCTGTAAGGGTCTTCAGTAGAGATGGGTAGTCGAGCTGGGCTATCAGACGGTCACCTCTGTAGCTGTAGTGTCATCATTCGTATGGTCTTAATGTGTATATTAAAAAAAAGTGCACCTTTGTTATAATGTACAAGATGGGGACCATAATGTGGACAAAATAACAAAATAGGGAACATGATAGGGGACATTTCTACAATACATACATTATTCTTATCTATATAATAGGATGACAACAGCTCTCCAGACCTGCATCCCACCACAAAGACCACTCCAGCCCTGAAGAATGAAATCATCCTTAGTGACGAAGTGAGGGACTTCGTGCCAACCTGTGGTCTCAAGGCATTGTCTCTTATAAGAGTCCTGCTTAAGGTGATGGGGTGCAACTGTGGGACCCTATACCAGAGATGATGTCCTCCACCTAACTTTCAAAAAGCTGTAAGGGTCTTCAGTAGAGATGGGTAGTCGAGCTGGGCTATCAGACGGTCACCTCTGTAGCTGTAGTGTCATTATTCGTATGGTCCCAATGTGTATATTAAAAAAAAGTGCACCTTTGTTATAATGTACAAGATGGGGACCATAATGTGGACAAAAAAAACAAAATAGGTAACATGATAGGGGACATTTCTACAATACATACATTATTCTTATCTATATAATAGGATGACAACAGCTCTCCAGACCTGCATCCCACCACAAAGACCATCCCAGCCCTGAAGAATGAAATTATCCTTAGTAACGAAGTGAGGGACTTCGTGCCAACCTGTGGTCTCAAGGCATTGACTCTTATAAGAGTCCTGCTCAAGGTGATGGGGTGCAACTGTGGGACCCTATACCAGAGATGATGTCCTCCACCCAACTTTCAAAAAGCTGTAAGGGTCTTCAGTAGAGATGGGTAGTCGAGCTGGGCTATCAGACGGTCACCTCTGTAGCTGTAGTGTCATTATTCGTATGGTCCCAATGTGTATATTAAAAAAAAGTGCACCTTTGTTATAATGTACAAGATGGGGACCATAATGTGGACAAAATAACAAAATAGGGAACATGATAGGGGACATTTCTACAATACATACATTATTCTTATCTATATAATAGGATGACAACAGCTCTCCAGACCTGCATCCCACCACAAAGACCACTCCAGCCCTGAAGAATGAAATCATCCTTAGTGACGAAGTGAGGGACTTCGTGCCAACCTGTGGTCTCAAGGCATTGTCTCTTATAGGAGTCCTGCTCAAGGTGATGGGGTGCAACTGTGGGACCCTATACCAGAGATGATGTCCTCCACCCAACTTTCAAAAGCTGTAAGGGTCTTCAGTAGAGATGGGTAGTCGAGCTGGGCTATCAGACGGTCACCTCTGTAGCTGTAGTGTCATTATTCGTATGGTCCCAATGTGTACATTAAAAAAAAGTGCACCTTTGTTATAATGTTCAAGATGGGGACCATAATGTGGAAAAAAAAACAAAATAGGGAACATGATAGGGGACATTTCTACAATACATACATTATTCTTATCTATATAATAGGATGACAACAGCTCTCCAGACCTGCATCCCACCACAAAGACCACTCCAGCCCTGAAGAATGAAATCATCCTTAGTGACGAAGTGAGGGACTTCGTGCCAACCTGTGGTCTCAAGGCATTGTCTCTTATAAGAGTCCTGCTTAAGGTGATGGGGTGCAACTGTGGGACCCTATACCAGAGATGATGTCCTCCACCTAACTTTCAAAAAGCTGTAAGGGTCTTCAGTAGAGATGGGTAGTCGAGCTGGGCTATCAGACGGTCACCTCTGTAGCTGTAGTGTCATTATTCGTATGGTCCCAATGTGTATATTAAAAAAAAAGTGCACCTTTGTTATAATGTACAAGATGGGGACCATAATGTGGACAAAAAAAACAAAATAGGGAACATGATAGGGGACATTTCTACAATACATACATTATTCTTATCTATATAATAGGATGACAACAGCTCTCCAGACCTGCATCCCACCACAAAGACCACTCCATCCCTGAAGAATGAAATCATCCTTAGTGACGAAGTGAGGGACTTCGTGCCAACCTGTGGTCTCAAGGCATTGTCTCTTATAAGAGTCCTGCTCAAGGTGATGGGGTGCAACTGTGGGACCCTATACCAGAGATGATGTCCTACACCCAACTTTCAAAAGCTGTAAGGGTCTTCAGTAGAGATGGGTAGTCGAGCTGGGCTATCAGACGGTCACCTCTGTAGCTGTAGTGTCATTATTCGTATGGTCTTAATGTGTATATTAAAAAAAAGTGCACCTTTGTTATAATGTACAAGATGGGGACCATAATGTGGACAAAATAACAAAATAGGGAACATGATAGGGGACATTTCTACAATACATACATTATTCTTATCTATATAATAGGATGACAACAGCTCTCCAGACCTGCATCCCACCACAAAGACCACTCCAGCCCTGAAGAATGAAATCATCCTTAGTGACGAAGTGAGGGACTTCGTGCCAACCTGTGGTCTCAAGGCATTGTCTCTTATAAGAGTCCTGCTTAAGGTGATGGGGTGCAACTGTGGGACCCTATACCAGAGATGATGTCCTCCACCTAACTTTCAAAAAGCTGTAAGGGTCTTCAGTAGAGATGGGTAGTCGAGCTGGGCTATCAGACGGTCACCTCTGTAGCTGTAGTGTCATTATTCGTATGGTCCCAATGTGTATATTAAAAAAAAGTGCACCTTTGTTATAATGTACAAGATGGGGACCATAATGTGGACAAAAAAAACAAAATAGGGAACATGATAGGGGACATTTCTACAATACATACATTATTCTTATCTATATAATAGGATGACAACAGCTCTCCAGACCTGCATCCCACCACAAAGACCACTCCAGCACTGAAGAATGAAATCATCCTTAGTGACGAAGTGAGAGACTTCGTGCCAACCTGTGGTCTCAAGGCATTGTCTCTTATAAGAGTCCTGCTCAAGGTGATGGGGTGCAACTGTGGGACCCTATACCAGAGATGATGTCATACACCCAACTTTCAAAAGCTGTAAGGGTCTTCAGTAGAGATGGGTAGTCGAGCTGGGCTATCAGACGGTCACCTCTGTAGCTGTAGTGTCATTATTCGTATGGTCTTAATGTGTATATTAAAAAAAAGTGCACCTTTGTTATAATGTACAAGATGGGGACCATAATGTGGACAAAATAACAAAATAGGGAACATGATAGGGGACATTTCTACAATACATACATTATTCTTATCTATATAATAGGATGACAACAGCTCTCCAGACCTTCATCCCACCACAAAGACCATCCCAGCCCTGAACAATGAAATTATCCTTAGTAACGAAGTGAGGGACTTCGTGCCAACCTGTGGTCTCAAGGCATTGACTCTTATAAGAGTCCTGCTCAAGGTGATGGGGTGCAACTGTGGGACCCTATACCAGAGATGATGTCCTCCACCCAACTTTCAAAAAGCTGTAAGGGTCTTCAGTAGAGATGGGTAGTCGAGCTGGGCTATCAGACGGTCACCTCTGTAGCTGTAGTGTCATTATTCGTATGGTCCCAATGTGTATATTAAAAAAAAGTGCACCTTTGTTATAATGTACAAGATGGGGACCATAATGTGGACAAAAAAAACAAAATAGGGAACATGATAGGGGACATTTCTACAATACATACATTATTCTTATCTATATAATAGGATGACAACAGCTCTCCAGACCTGCATCCCACCACAAAGACCACTCCAGCCCTGAAGAATGAAATCATCCTTAGTGACGAAGTGAGGGACTTCGTGCCAACCTGTGGTCTCAAGGCATTGTCTCTTATAAGAGTCCTGCTCAAGGTGATGGGGTGCAACTGTGGGACCCTATACCAGAGATGATGTCCTCCACCCAACTTTCAAAAAGCTGTAAGGGTCTTCAGTAGAGATGGGTAGTCGAGCTGGGCTATCAGACGGTCACCTCTGTAGCTGTAGTGTCATTATTCGTATGGTCCCAATGTGTATATTAAAAAAAAGTGCACCTTTGTTATAATGTACAAGATGGGGACCATAATGTGGACAAAAAAAACAAAATAGGTAACATGATAGGGGACATTTCTACAATACATACATTATTCTTATCTATATAATAGGATGACAACAGCTCTCCAGACCTGCATCCCACCACAAAGACCATCCCAGCCCTGAAGAATGAAATTATCCTTAGTAACGAAGTGAGGGACTTCGTGCCAACCTGTGGTCTCAAGGCATTGACTCTTATAAGAGTCCTGCTCAAGGTGATGGGGTGCAACTGTGGGACCCTATACCAGAGATGATGTCCTCCACCCAACTTTCAAAAAGCTGTAAGGGTCTTCAGTAGAGATGGGTAGTCGAGCTGGGCTATCAGACGGTCACCTCTGTAGCTGAAGTGTCATTATTCGTATGGTCCCAATGTGTATATTAAAAAAAAGTGCACCTTTGTTATAATGTACATGATGGGGACCATAATGTGGACAAAATAACAAAATAGGGAACATGATAGGGGACATTTCTACAATACATACATTATTCTTATTTATATAATAGGATGACAACAGCTCTCCAGACCTGCATCCCACCACAAAGACCACTCCAGCCCTGAAGAATGAAATCATCCTTAGTGACGAAGTGAGGGACTTCGTGCCAACCTGTGGTCTCAAGGCATTGTCTCTTATAAGAGTCCTGCTTAAGGTGATGGGGTGCAACTGTGGGACCCTATACCAGAGATGATGTCCTCCACCTAACTTTCAAAAAGCTGTAAGGGTCTTCAGTAGAGATGGGTAGTCGAGCTGGGCTATCAGACGGTCACCTCTGTAGCTGTAGTGTCATTATTCGTATGGTCCCAATGTGTATATTAAAAAAAAAGTGCACCTTTGTTATAATGTACAAGATGGGGACCATAATGTGGACAAAAAAAACAAAATAGGGAACATGATAGGGGACATTTCTACAATACATACATTATTCTTATCTATATAATAGGATGACAACAGCTCTCCAGACCTGCATCCCACCACAAAGACCACTCCATCCCTGAAGAATGAAATCATCCTTAGTGACGAAGTGAGGGACTTCGTGCCAACCTGTGGTCTCAAGGCATTGTCTCTTATAAGAGTCCTGCTCAAGGTGATGGGGTGCAACTGTGGGACCCTATACCAGAGATGATGTCCTACACCCAACTTTCAAAAGCTGTAAGGGTCTTCAGTAGAGATGGGTAGTCGAGCTGGGCTATCAGACGGTCACCTCTGTAGCTGTAGTGTCATTATTCGTATGGTCTTAATGTGTATATTAAAAAAAAGTGCACCTTTGTTATAATGTACAAGATGGGGACCATAATGTGGACAAAATAACAAAATAGGGAACATGATAGGGGACATTTCTACAATACATACATTATTCTTATCTATATAATAGGATGACAACAGCTCTCCAGACCTGCATCCCACCACAAAGACCACTCCAGCCCTGAAGAATGAAATCATCCTTAGTGACGAAGTGAGGGACTTCGTGCCAACCTGTGGTCTCAAGGCATTGTCTCTTATAAGAGTCCTGCTTAAGGTGATGGGGTGCAACTGTGGGACCCTATACCAGAGATGATGTCCTCCACCTAACTTTCAAAAAGCTGTAAGGGTCTTCAGTAGAGATGGGTAGTCGAGCTGGGCTATCAGACGGTCACCTCTGTAGCTGTAGTGTCATTATTCGTATGGTCCCAATGTGTATATTAAAAAAAAGTGCACCTTTGTTATAATGTACAAGATGGGGACCATAATGTGGACAAAAAAAACAAAATAGGGAACATGATAGGGGACATTTCTACAATACATACATTATTCTTATCTATATAATAGGATGACAACAGCTCTCCAGACCTGCATCCCACCACAAAGACCACTCCAGCACTGAAGAATGAAATCATCCTTAGTGACGAAGTGAGAGACTTCGTGCCAACCTGTGGTCTCAAGGCATTGTCTCTTATAAGAGTCCTGCTCAAGGTGATGGGGTGCAACTGTGGGACCCTATACCAGAGATGATGTCATACACCCAACTTTCAAAAGCTGTAAGGGTCTTCAGTAGAGATGGGTAGTCGAGCTGGGCTATCAGACGGTCACCTCTGTAGCTGTAGTGTCATTATTCGTATGGTCTTAATGTGTATATTAAAAAAAAGTGCACCTTTGTTATAATGTACAAGATGGGGACCATAATGTGGACAAAATAACAAAATAGGGAACATGATAGGGGACATTTCTACAATACATACATTATTCTTATCTATATAATAGGATGACAACAGCTCTCCAGACCTGCATCCCACCACAAAGACCATCCCAGCCCTGAACAATGAAATTATCCTTAGTAACGAAGTGAGGGACTTCGTGCCAACCTGTGGTCTCAAGGCATTGACTCTTATAAGAGTCCTGCTCAAGGTGATGGGGTGCAACTGTGGGACCCTATACCAGAGATGATGTCCTCCACCCAACTTTCAAAAAGCTGTAAGGGTCTTCAGTAGAGATGGGTAGTCGAGCTGGGCTATCAGACGGTCACCTCTGTAGCTGTAGTGTCATTATTCGTATGGTCCCAATGTGTATATTAAAAAAAAGTGCACCTTTGTTATAATGTACAAGATGGGGACCATAATGTGGACAAAAAAAACAAAATAGGGAACATGATAGGGGACATTTCTACAATACATACATTATTCTTATCTATATAATAGGATGACAACAGCTCTCCAGACCTGCATCCCACCACAAAGACCACTCCAGCCCTGAAGAATGAAATCATCCTTAGTGACGAAGTGAGGGACTTCGTGCCAACCTGTGGTCTCAAGGCATTGTCTCTTATAAGAGTCCTGCTCAAGGTGATGGGGTGCAACTGTGGGACCCTATACCAGAGATGATGTCCTCCACCCAACTTTCAAAAAGCTGTAAGGGTCTTCAGTAGAGATGGGTAGTCGAGCTGGGCTATCAGACGGTCACCTCTGTAGCTGTAGTGTCATTATTCGTATGGTCCCAATGTGTATATTAAAAAAAAGTGCACCTTTGTTATAATGTACAAGATGGGGACCATAATGTGGACAAAAAAAACAAAATAGGTAACATGATAGGGGACATTTCTACAATACATACATTATTCTTATCTATATAATAGGATGACAACAGCTCTCCAGACCTGCATCCCACCACAAAGACCATCCCAGCCCTGAAGAATGAAATTATCCTTAGTAACGAAGTGAGGGACTTCGTGCCAACCTGTGGTCTCAAGGCATTGACTCTTATAAGAGTCCTGCTCAAGGTGATGGGGTGCAACTGTGGGACCCTATACCAGAGATGATGTCCTCCACCCAACTTTCAAAAAGCTGTAAGGGTCTTCAGTAGAGATGGGTAGTCGAGCTGGGCTATCAGACGGTCACCTCTGTAGCTGAAGTGTCATTATTCGTATGGTCCCAATGTGTATATTAAAAAAAAGTGCACCTTTGTTATAATGTACATGATGGGGACCATAATGTGGACAAAATAACAAAATAGGGAACATGATAGGGGACATTTCTACAATACATACATTATTCTTATTTATATAATAGGATGACAACAGCTCTCCAGACCTGCATCCCACCACAAAGACCATCCCAGCCCTGAAGAATGAAATTATCCTTAGTAACGAAGTGAGGGACTTCGTGCCAACCTGTGGTCTCAAGGCATTGACTCTTATAAGAGTCCTGCTCAAGGTGATGGGGTGCAACTGTGGGACCCTATACCAGAGATGATGTCCTCCACCTAACTTTCAAAAAGCTGTAAGGGTCTTCAGTAGAGATGGGTAGTCGAGCTGGGCTATCAGACGGTCACCTCTGTAGCTGTAGTGTCATTATTCGTATGGTCCCAATGTGTATATTAAAAAAAGGTGCACCTTTGTTATAATGTACAAGATGGGGACAATAATGTGGACAAAAAAACCAAAATAGGGAACATGATAGGGGACATTTCTACAATACATACATTATTCTTATCTATATAATAGGATGACAACAGCTCTCCAGACCTGCATCCCACCACAAAGATCACTCCAGCCCTGAAGAATGAAATCTTCCTTAGTGACGAAGTGAGAGACTTCGTGCCAACCTGTGGTCTCAAGGCATTGTCTCTTATAAGAGTCCTGCTCAAGGTGATCGGGTGCAACTGTGGGACCCTATACCAGAGATGATGTCCTCCACCCAACTTTCAAAAAGCTGTAAGGGTCTTCAGTAGAGATGGGTAGTCGAGCTGGGCTATCAGACGGTCACCTCTGTAGCTGTAGTGTCATTATTCGTATGGTCCCAATGTGTATATTAAAAAAAAGTGCACCTTTGTTATAATGTACAAGATGGGGACCATAATGTGGACAAAAAAAACAAAATAGGGAACATGATAGGGGACATTTCTACAATACATACATTATTCTTATCTATATAATAGGATGACAACAGCTCTCCAGACCTGCATCCCACCACAAAGACCATCCCAGCCCTGAAGAATGAAATTATCCTTAGTAACGAAGTGAGGGACTTCGTGCCAACCTGTGGTCTCAAGGCATTGACTCTTATAAGAGTCCTGCTCAAGGTGATGGGGTGCAACTGTGGGACCCTATACCAGAGATGATGTCCTCCACCTAACTTTCAAAAAGCTGTAAGGGTCTTCAGTAGAGATGGGTAGTCGAGCTGGGCTATCAGACGGTCACCTCTGTAGCTCTGTAGCTATAGTGTCATTATTCGTATGGTCCCAATGTGTATATTAAAAAAAAGTGCACCTTTGTTATAATGTACAAGATGGGGACCATAATGTTGACAAAAAAAATCAAAATAGGGAACATGATAGGGGACATTTCTACAATACATACATTATTCTTATCTATATAATAGGATGACAACAGCTCTCCAGACCTGCATCCCACCACAAAGACCACTCCAGCACTGAAGAATGAAATTATCCTTAGTGACGAAGTGAGGGACTTCGTGCCAACCTGTGGTCTCAGGGCATTGTCTCTTATAAGAGTCCTGCTAAAGGTGATGGGGTGCAACTGTGGGACCCTATACCAGAGATGATGTCCTCCACCCAACTTTCAAAAAGCTGTAAGGGTCTTCAGTAGAGATGGGTAGTCGAGCTGGGCTATCAGACGGTCACCTCTGTAGCTGTAGTGTCATTATTCGTATGGTCCCAATGTGTATATTAAAAAAAAGTGCACCTTTGTTATAATGTACAAGATGGGGACCATAATGTGGACAAAAAAAACAAAATAGGGAACATGATAGGGGACATTTCTACAATACATACATTATTCTTATCTATATAATAGGATGACAACAGCTCTCCAGACCTGCATCCCACCACAAAGACCACTCCAGCCCTGAAGAATGAAATCATCCTTAGTGACGAAGTGAGGGACTTCGTGCCAACCTGTGGTCTCAAGGCATTGTCTCTTATAAGAGTCCTGCTCAAGGTGATGGGGTGCAACTGTGGGACCCTATACCAGAGATGATGTCCTCCACCTAACTTTCAAAAAGCTGTAAGGGTCTTCAGTAGAGATGGGTAGTCGAGCTGGGCTATCAGACGGTCACCTCTGTAGCTGTAGTGTCATTATTCGTATGGTCCCAATGTGTATATTAAAAAAAAGTGCACCTTTGTTATAATGTACAAGATGGGGACCATAATGTGAACAAAAAAAACAAAATAGGGAACATGATAGGGGACATTTCTACAATACATACATTATTCTTATCTATATAATAGGATGACAACAGCTCTCCAGACCTGCATCCCACCACAAAGACCACTCCAGCACTGAAGAATGAAATCATCCTTAGTGACGAAGTGAGGGACTTCGTGCCAACCTGTGGTCTCAGGGCATTGTCTCTTATAAGAGTCCTGCTAAAGGTGATGGGGTGCAACTGTGGGACCCTATACCAGAGATGATGTCCTCCACCCAACTTTCAAAAAGCTGTAAGGGTCTTCAGTAGAGATGGGTAGTCGAGCTGGGCTATCAGACGGTCACCTCTGTAGCTGTAGTGTCATTATTCGTATGGTCCCAATGTGTATATTAAAAAAAAGTGCACCTTTGTTATAATGTACAAGATGGGGACCATAATGTGGACAAAAAAAACAAAATAGGGAACATGATAGGGGACATTTCTACAATACATACATTATTCTTATCTATATAATAGGATGACAACAGCTCTCCAGACCTGCATCCCACCACAAAGACCACTCCAGCCCTGAAGAATGAAATCATCCTTAGTGACGAAGTGAGGGACTTCGTGCCAACCTGTGGTCTCAAGGCATTGTCTCTTATAAGAGTCCTGCTCAAGGTGATGGGGTGCAACTGTGGGACCCTATACCAGAGATGATGTCCTCCACCTAACTTTCAAAAAGCTGTAAGGGTCTTCAGTAGAGATGGGTAGTCGAGCTGGGCTATCAGACGGTCACCTCTGTAGCTGTAGTGTCATTATTCGTATGGTCCCAATGTGTATATTAAAAAAAAGTGCACCTTTGTTATAATGTACAAGATGGGGACCATAATGTGGACAAAAAAAACAAAATAGGGAACATGATAGGGGACATTTCTACAATACATACATTATTGTTATTTATATAATAGGATGACAACAGCTCTCCAGACCTGCATCCCACCACAAAGACCACTCCAGCCCTGAAGAATGAAATCATCCTTAGTGACGAAGTGAGGGACTTCGTGCCAACCTGTGGTCTCAAGGCATTGTCTCTTATAAGAGTCCTGCTCAAGGTGATGGGGTGCAACTGTGGGACCCTATACCAGAGATGATGTCCTCCACCCAACTTTCAAAAAGCTGTAAAGGTCTTCAGTAGAGATGGGTAGTCGAGCTGGGCTATCAGACGGTCACCTCTGTAGCTGTAGTGTCATTATTCGTATGGTCCCAATGTGTATATTAAAAAAAAGTGCACCTTTGTTATAATGTACAAGATGGGGACCATAATGTGGACAAAAAAAACAAAATAGGGAACATGATAGGGGATATTTCTACAATACATACATTAATCTTATTTATATAATAGGATGACAACAGCTCTCCAGACCTGCATCCCACCACAAAGACCATCCCAGCCCTGAAGAATGAAATTATCCTTAGTAACGAAGTGAGGGACTTCGTGCCAACCTGTGGTCTCAAGGCATTGACTCTTATAAGAGTCCTGCTCAAGGTGATGGGGTGCAACTGTGGGACCCTATACCAGAGATGATGTCCTCCACCCAACTTTCAAAAAGCTGTAAGGGTCTTCAGTAGAGATGGGTAGTCGAGCTGGGCTATCAGACGGTCACCTCTGTAGCTGTAGTGTCATTATTCGTATGGTCCCAATGTGTATATTAAAAAAAAGTGCACCTTTGTTATAATGTACAAGATGGGGACCATAATGTGGACAAAAAAAACAAAAAAGGGAACATGATAGGGGACATTTCTACAATACATACATTATTCTTATCTATATAATAGGATGACAACAGCTCTCCAGACCTACATCACACCAAAAAGACCATCCCAGCCCTGAAGAATGAAATTATCCTTAGTAACGAAGTGAGGGACTTCGTGCCAACCTGTGGTCTCAAGGCATTGACTCTTATAAGAGTCCTGCTCAAGGTGATGGGGTGCAACTGTGGGACCCTATACCAGAGATGATGTCCTCCACCCAACTTTCAAAAAGCTGTAAGGGTCTTCAGTAGAGATGGGTAGTCGAGCTGGGCTATCAGACGGTCACCTCTGTAGCTCTGTAGCTATAGTGTCATTATTCGTATGGTCCCAATGTGTATATTAAAAAAAAGTGCACCTTTGTTATAATGTACAAGATGGGGACCATAATGTTGACAAAAAAAATCAAAATAGGGAACATGATAGGGGACATTTCTACAATACATACATTATTCTTATCTATATAATAGGATGACAACAGCTCTCCAGACCTGCATCCCACCACAAAGACCACTCCAGCACTGAAGAATGAAATTATCCTTAGTGACGAAGTGAGGGACTTCGTGCCAACCTGTGGTCTCAGGGCATTGTCTCTTATAAGAGTCCTGCTAAAGGTGATGGGGTGCAACTGTGGGACCCTATACCAGAGATGATGTCCTCCACCCAACTTTCAAAAAGCTGTAAGGGTCTTCAGTAGAGATGGGTAGTCGAGCTGGGCTATCAGACGGTCACCTCTGTAGCTGTAGTGTCATTATTCGTATGGTCCCAATGTGTATATTAAAAAAAAGTGCACCTTTGTTATAATGTACAAGATGGGGACCATAATGTGGACAAAAAAAACAAAATAGGGAACATGATAGGGGACATTTCTACAATACATACATTATTCTTATCTATATAATAGGATGACAACAGCTCTCCAGACCTGCATCCCACCACAAAGACCACTCCAGCCCTGAAGAATGAAATCATCCTTAGTGACGAAGTGAGGGACTTCGTGCCAACCTGTGGTCTCAAGGCATTGTCTCTTATAAGAGTCCTGCTCAAGGTGATGGGGTGCAACTGTGGGACCCTATACCAGAGATGATGTCCTCCACCTAACTTTCAAAAAGCTGTAAGGGTCTTCAGTAGAGATGGGTAGTCGAGCTGGGCTATCAGACGGTCACCTCTGTAGCTGTAGTGTCATTATTCGTATGGTCCCAATGTGTATATTAAAAAAAAGTGCACCTTTGTTATAATGTACAAGATGGGGACCATAATGTGAACAAAAAAAACAAAATAGGGAACATGATAGGGGACATTTCTACAATACATACATTATTCTTATCTATATAATAGGATGACAACAGCTCTCCAGACCTGCATCCCACCACAAAGACCACTCCAGCACTGAAGAATGAAATCATCCTTAGTGACGAAGTGAGGGACTTCGTGCCAACCTGTGGTCTCAAGGCATTGACTCTTATAAGAGTCCTGCTCAAGGTGATGGGGTACAACTGTGGGACCCTATACCAGAGATGATGTCCTCCACCTAACTTTCAAAAAGCTGTAAGGGTCTTCAGTAGAGATGGGTAGTCGAGCTGGGCTATCAGACGGTCACCTCTGTAGCTGTAGTGTCATTATTCGTATGGTCCCAATGTGTATATTAAAAAAAAGTGCACCTTTGTTATAATGTACAAGATGGGGACCATAATGTGGACAAAAAAAACAAAATAGGGAACATGATAGGGGACATTTCTACAATACATACATTATTCTTATTTATATAATAGGATGACAACAGCTCTCCAGACCTGCATCCCACCACAAAGACCACTCCAGCCCTGAAGAATGAAATCATCCTTAGTGACGAAGTGAGGGACTTCGTGCCAACCTGTGGTCTCAAGGCATTGTCTCTTATAAGAGTCCTGCTCAAGGTGATGGGGTGCAACTGTGGGACCCTATACCAGAGATGATGTCCTCCACCCAACTTTCAAAAAGCTGTAAAGGTCTTCAGTAGAGATGGGTAGTCGAGCTGGGCTATCAGACGGTCACCTCTGTAGCTGTAGTGTCATTATTCGTATGGTCCCAATGTGTATATTAAAAAAAAGTGCACCTTTGTTATAATGTACAAGATGGGGACCATAATGTGGACAAAAAAACAAAATAGGGAACATGATAGGGGATATTTCTACAATACATACATTAATCTTATTTATATAATAGGATGACAACAGCTCTCCAGACCTGCATCCCACCACAAAGACCATCCCAGCCCTGAAGAATGAAATTATCCTTAGTAACGAAGTGAGGGACTTCGTGCCAACCTGTGGTCTCAAGGCATTGACTCTTATAAGAGTCCTGCTCAAGGTGATGGGGTGCAACTGTGGGACCCTATACCAGAGATGATGTCCTCCACCCAACTTTCAAAAAGCTGTAAGGGTCTTCAGTAGAGATGGGTAGTCGAGCTGGGCTATCAGACGGTCACCTCTGTAGCTGTAGTGTCATTATTCGTATGGTCCCAATGTGTATATTAAAAAAAAGTGCACCTTTGTTATAATGTACAAGATGGGGACCATAATGTGGACAAAAAAAACAAAATAGGGAACATGATAGGGGACATTTCTACAATACATACATTATTCTTATCTATATAATAGGATGACAACAGCTCTCCAGACCTGCATCCCACCAAAAAGACCATCCCAGCCCTGAAGAATGAAATTATCCTTAGTAACGAAGTGAGGGACTTCGTGCCAACCTGTGGTCTCAAGGCATTGACTCTTATAAGAGTCCTGCTCAAGGTGATGGGGTGCAACTGTGGGACCCTATACCAGGGATGATGTCCTCCACCTAACTTTCAAAAAGCTGTAAGGGTCTTCAGTAGAGATGGGTAGTCGAGCTGGGCTATCAGACGGTCACCTCTGTAGCTGTAGTGTCATTATTCGTATGGTCCCAATGTGTATATTAAAAAAAAGTGCACCTTTGTTATAATGTACAAGATGGGGACCATAATGTGGACAAAAAAAACAAAATAGGGAACATGATAGGGGACATTTCTACAATACATACATTATTCTTATCTATATAATAGGATGACAACAGCTCTCCAGACCTGCATCCCACCACAAAGACCATCCCAGCCCTGAAGAATGAAATTATCCTTAGTAACGAAGTGAGGGACTTCGTGCCAACCTGTGGTCTCAAGGCATTGTCTCTTATAAGAGTCCTGCTCAAGGTGATGGGGTGCAACTGTGGGACCCTATACCAGAGATGATGTCCTCCACCTAACTTTCAAAAAGCTGTAAGGGTCTTCAGTAGAGATGGGTAGTCGAGCTGGGCTATCAGACGGTCACCTCTGTAGCTGTAGTGTCATTATTCGTATGGTCCCAATGTGTATATTAAAAAAAAGTGCACCTTTGTTATAATGTACAAGATGGGGACCATAATGTGGACAAAAAAAACAAAATAGGGAACATGATAGGGGACATTTCTACAATACATACATTATTCTTATCTATATAATAGGATGACAACAGCTCTCCAGACCTGCATCCCACCACAAAGACCATCCCAGCCCTGAAGAATGAAATTATCCTTAGTAACGAAGTGAGGGACTTCGTGCCAACCTGTGGTCTCAAGGCAATGACTCTTATAAGAGTCCTGCTCAAGGTGATGGGGTGCAACTGTGGGACCCTATACCAGAGATGATGTCCTCCACCCAACTTTCAAAAAGCTGTAAGGGTCTTCAGTAGAGATGGGTAGTCGAGCTGGGCTATCAGACGGTCACCTCTGTAGCTGTAGTGTCATTATTCGTATGGTCCCAATGTGTATATTAAAAAAAAGTGCACCTTTGTTATAATGTACAAGATGGGGACCATAATGTGGACAAAAAAAACAAAATAGGGAACATGATAGGGGACATTTCTACAATACATACATTATTCTTATCTATATAATAGGATGACAACAGCTCTCCAGACCTGCATCCCACCACAAGAACCATCCCAGCCCTGAAGAATGAAATTATCCTTAGTAACTAAGTGAGGGACTTCGTGCCAACCTGTGGTCTCAAGGCATTGACTCTTATAAGAGTCCTGCTCAAGGTGATGGGGTGCAACTGTGGGACCCTATACCAGAGATGATGTCCTCCACCTAACTTTCAAAAAGCTGTAAGGGTCTTCAGTAGAGATGGGTAGTCGAGCTGGGCTATCAGACGGTCACCTCTGTAGCTGTAGTGTCATTATTCGTATGGTCCCAATGTGTATATTAAAAAAAAGTGCACCTTTGTTATAATGTACAAGATGGGGACCATAATGTGGACAAAAAAAACAAAATAGGGAACATGATAGGGGACATTTCTACAATACATACATTATTCTTATCTATATAATAGGATGACAACAGCTCTCCAGACCTGCATCCCACCACAAAGACCATCCCAGCCCTGGAGAATGAAATTATCCTTAGTAACGAAGTGAGGGACTTCGTGCCAACCTGTGGTCTCAAGGCATTGACTCTTATAAGAGTCCTGCTCAAGGTGATGGGGTGCAACTGTGGGACCCTATACCAGAGATGATGTCCTCCACCTAACTTTCAAAAAGCTGTAAGGGTCTTCAGTAGAGATGGGTAGTCGAGCTGGGCTATCAGACGGTCACCTCTGTAGCTGTAGTGTCATTATTCGTATGGTCCCAATGTGTATATTAAAAAAAGGTGCACCTTTGTTATAATGTACAAGATGGGGACAATAATGTGGACAAAAAAAACAAAATAGGGAACATGATAGGGGACATTTCTACAATACATACATTATTCTTATCTATATAATAGGATGACAACAGCTCTCCAGACCTGCATCCCACCACAAAGACCACTCCAGCCCTGAAGAATGAAATCTTCCTTAGTGACGAAGTGAGAGACTTCGTGCCAACCTGTGGTCTCAAGGCATTGTCTCTTATAAGAGTCCTGCTCAAGGTGATGGGGTGCAACTGTGGGACCCTATACCAGAGATGATGTCCTACACCCAACTTTCAAAAGCTGTAAGGGTCTTCAGTAGAGATGGGTAGTCGAGCTGGGCTATCAGACGGTCACCTCTGCAGCTGTAGTGTCATTATTTGTATGGTCTTAATGTGTATATTAAAAAAAAGTGCACCTTTGTTATAATGTACATGATGGGGACCATAATGTGGACAAAATAACAAAATAGGGAACATGATAGGGGACATTTCTACAATACATACAATATTCTTATCT
Source organism: Anomaloglossus baeobatrachus (assembly GCF_048569485.1). Classification (NCBI taxonomy): domain Eukaryota; kingdom Metazoa; phylum Chordata; class Amphibia; order Anura; family Aromobatidae; genus Anomaloglossus; species Anomaloglossus baeobatrachus. Next base: position 80,852,467 of record NC_134359.1, on the reverse strand, counting down.
ATATAATAGGATGACAACAGCTCTCCAGACCTGCATCCCACCACAAAGACCATCCCAGCCCTGAAGAATGAATTTATCCTTAGTAACGAAGTGAGGGACTTCGTGCCAACCTGTGGTCTCAAGGCATTGACTCTTATAAGAGTCCTGCTCAAGGTGATGGGGTGCAACTGTGGGACCCTATACCAGAGATGATGTCCTCCACCCAACTTTCAAAAAGCTGTAAGGGTCTTCAGTAGAGATGGGTAGTCGAGCTGGGCTATCAGACGGTCACCTCCGTAGCTGTAGTGTCATTATTCGTATGGTCCCAATGTGTATATTAAAAAAAAGTGCACCTTTGTTATAATGTACAAGATGGGGACCATAATGTGGACAAAAAAAAACAAAATAGGGAACATGATAGGGGACATTTCTACAATACATACATTATTCTTATCTATATAATAGGATGACAAAAGCTCTCCAGACCTGCATCCCACCACAAAGACCATCCCAGCCCTGAAGAATGAAATTATCCTTAGTAACGAAGTGAGGGACTTCGTGCCAACCTGTGGTCTCAAGGCATTGACTCTTATAAGAGTCCTGCTCAAGGTGATGGGGTGCAACTGTGGGACCCTATACCAGAGATGATGTCCTCCACCTAACTTTCAAAAAGCTGTAAGGGTCTTCAGTAGAGATGGGTAGTCGAGCTGGGCTATCAGACGGTCACCTCTGTAGCTGTAGTGTCATTATTCGTATGGTCCCAATGTGTATATTAAAAAAAGGTGCACCTTTGTTATAATGTACAAGATGGGGACCATAATGTGGACAAAAAAAACAAAATAGGGAACATGATAGGGGACATTTCTACAATACATACATTATTCTTATCTATATAATAGGATGACAACAGCTCTCCAGACCTGCATCCCACCACAAAGACCACTCCAGCCCTGAAGAATGAAATCATCCTTAGTGACGAAGTGAGAGACTTCGTGCCAACCTGTGGTCTCAAGGCATTGTCTCTTATAAGAGTCCTGCTCAAGGTGATGGGGTGCAACTGTGGGACCCTATACCAGAGATGATGTCCTACACCCAACTTTCAAAAGCTGTAAGGGTCTTCAGTAGAGATGGGTAGTCGAGCTGGGCTATCAGACGGTCACCTCTGTAGCTGTAGTGTCATTATTTGTATGGTCTTAATGTGTATATTAAAAAAAAGTGCACCTTTGTTATAATGTACATGATGGGGACCATAATGTGGACAAAATAACAAAATAGGGAACATGATAGGGGACATTTCTACAATACATACATTATTCTTATCTATATAATAGGATGACAACAGCTCTCCAGACCTGCATCCCACCACAAAGACCATCCCAGCCCTGAAGAATGAAATTATCCTTAGTAACGAAGTGAGGGACTTCGTGCCAACCTGTGGTCTCAAGGCATTGACTCTTATAAGAGTCCTGCTCAAGGTGATGGGGTGCAACTGTGGGACCCTATACCAGAGATGATGTCCTCCACCCAACTTTCAAAAAGCTGTAAGGGTCTTCAGTAGAGATGGGTAGTCGAGCTGGGCTATCAGACGGTCACCTCTGTAGCTGTAGTGTCATTATTCGTATGGTCCCAATGTGTATATTAAAAAAAAGTGCACCTTTGTTATAATGTACAAGATGGGGACCATAATGTGGACAAAAAAAACAAAATAGGGAACATGATAGGGGACATTTCTACAATACATACATTATTCTTATCTATATAATAGGATGACAACAGCTCTCCAGACCTGCATCCCACCACAAAGACCATCCCAGCCCTGAAGAATGAAATTATCCTTAGTAACGAAGTGAGGGACTTCGTGCCAACCTGTGGTCTCAAGGCATTGACTCTTATAAGAGTCCTGCTCAAGGTGATGGGGTGCAACTGTGGGACCCTATACCAGAGATGATGTCCTCCACCCAACTTTCAAAAAGCTGTAAGGGTCTTCAGTAGAGATGGGTAGTCGAGCTGGGCTATCAGACGGTCACCTCTGTAGCTGTAGTGTCATTATTCGTATGGTCCCAATGTGTATATTAAAAAAAAGTGCACCTTTGTTATAATGTACAAGATGGGGACCATAATGTGGACAAAAAAAACAAAATAGGGAACATGATAGGGGACATTTCTACAATACATACATTATTCTTATCTATATAATAGGATGACAACAGCTCTCCAGACCTGCATCCCACCACAAAGACCACTCCAGCACTGAAGAATGAAATCATCCTTAGTGACGAAGTGAGGGACTTCGTGCCAACCTGTGGTCTCAGGGCATTGTCTCTTATAAGAGTCCTGCTAAAGGTGATGGGGTGCAACTGTGGGACCCTATACCAGAGATGATGTCCTCCACCCAACTTTCAAAAAGCTGTAAGGGTCTTCAGTAGAGATGGGTAGTCGAGCTGGGCTATCAGACGGTCACCTCTGTAGCTGTAGTGTCATTATTCGTATGGTCCCAATGTGTATATTAAAAAAAAGTGCACCTTTGTTATAATGTACAAGATGGGGACCATAATGTGGACAAAAAAAAACAAAATAGGGAACATGATACGGGACATTTCTACAATACATACATTATTCTTATCTATATAATAGGATGACAACAGCTCTCCAGACCTGCATCCCACCACAAAGACCACTCCAGCCCTGAAGAATAAAATCATCCTTAGTGACGAAGTGAGGGACTTCGTGCCAACCTGTGGTCTCAAGGCATTGTCTCTTATAAGAGTCCTGCTCAAGGTGATGGGGTGCAACTGTGGGACCCTATACCAGAGATGATGTCCTCCACCCAACTTTCAAAAAGCTGTAAGGGTCTTCAGTAGAGATGGGTAGTCGAGCTGGGCTATCAGACGGTCACCTCTGTAGCTGTAGTGTCATTATTCGTATGGTCCCAATGTGTATATTAAAAAAAAGTGCACCTTTGTTATAATGTACAAGCTGGGGACCATAATGTGGACGAAAAAAACAAAATAGGGAACATGATAGGGGACATTTCTACAATACATACATTATTCTTATTTATATAATAGGATGACAACAGCTCTCCAGACCTGCATCCCACCACAAAGACCACTCCAGCCCTGAAGAATGAAATCATCCTTAGTGACGAAGTGAGGGACTTCGTGCCAACCTGTGGTCTCAAGGCATTGTCTCTTATAAGAGTCCTGCTCAAGGTGATGGGGTGCAACTGTGGGACCCTATACCAGAGATGATGTCCTCCACCCAACTTTCAAAAAGCTGTAAGGGTCTTCAGTAGAGATGGGTAGTCGAGCTGGGCTATCAGACGGTCACCTCTGTAGCTGTAGTGTCATTATTCGTATGGTCCCAATGTGTATATTAAAAAAAAGTGCACCTTTGTTATAATGTACAAGATGGGGACCATAATGTGGACAAAAAAAACAAAATAGGGAACATGATAGGGGACATTTCTACAATACATACATTATTCTTATTTATATAATAGGATGACAACAGCTCTCCAGACCTGCATCCCACCACAAAGACCATCCCAGCCCTGAAGAATGAAATTATCCTTAGTAACGAAGTGAGGGACTTCGTGCCAACCTGTGGTCTCAAGGCATTGACTCTTATAAGAGTCCTGCTCAAGGTGATGGGGTGCAACTGTGGGACCCTATACCAGAGATAATGTCCTCCACCCAACTTTCAAAAAGCTGTAAGGGTCTTCAGTAGAGATGGGTAGTCGAGCTGGGCTATCAGACGGTCACCTCTGTAGCTGTAGTGTCATTATTCGTATGGTCCCAATGTGTATATTAAAAAAAAGTGCACCTTTGTTATAATGTACAAGATGGGGACCATAATGTGGACAAAAAAAACAAAATAGGGAACATGATAGGGGACATTTCTACAATACATACATTATTCTTATCTATATAATAGGATGACAACAGCTCTCCAGACCTGCATCCCACCACAAAGACCACTCCAGCCCTGAAGAATGAAATCATCCTTAGTGACGAAGTGAGGGACTTCGTGCCAACCTGTGGTCTCAAGGCATTGTCTCTTATAAGAGTCCTGCTCAAGGTGATGGGGTGCAACTGTGGAACCCTATACCAGAGATGATGTCCTCCACCTAACTTTCAAAAAGCTGTAAGGGTCTTCAGTAGAGATGGGTAGTCGAGCTGGGCTATCAGACGGTCACCTCTGTAGCTGTAGTGTCATTATTCGTATGGTCCCAATGTGTATATTAAAAAAAAGTGCACCTTTGTTATAATGTACAAGATGGGGACCATAATGTGGACAAAAAAAACAAAATAGGGAACATGATAGGGGACATTTCTACAATACATACATTATTCTTATCTATATAATAGGATGACAACAGCTCTCCAGACCTGCATCCCACCACAAAGACCACTCCAGCACTGAAGAATGAAATCATCCTTAGTGACGAAGTGAGGGACTTCGTGCCAACCTGTGGTCTCAAGGCATTGTCTCTTATAAGAGTCCTGCTCAAGGTGATGGGGTGCAACTGTGGGACCCTATACCAGAGATGATGTCCTCCACCCAACTTTCAAAAAGCTGTAAGGGTCTTCAGTAGAGATGGGTAGTCGAGCTGGGCTATCAGACGGTCACCTCTGTAGCTGTAGTGTCATTATTCGTATGGTCCCAATGTGTATATTAAAAAAAAGTGCACCTTTGTTATAATGTACAAGATGGGGACCATAATGTGGACGAAAAAAACAAAATAGGGAACATGATAGGGGACATTTCTACAATACATACATTATTCTTATTTATATAATAGGATGACAACAGCTCTCCAGACCTGCATCCCACCACAAAGACCACTCCAGCCCTGAAGAATGAAATCATCCTTAGTGACGAAGTGAGGGACTTCGTGCCAACCTGTGGTCTCAAGGCATTGTCTCTTATAAGAGTCCTGCTCAAGGTGATGGGGTGCAACTGTGGGACCCTATACCAGAGATGATGTCCTCCACCCAACTTTCAAAAAGCTGTAAGGGTCTTCAGTAGAGATGGGTAGTCGAGCTGGGCTATCAGACGGTCACCTCTGTAGCTGTAGTGTCATTATTCGTATGGTCCCAATGTGTATATTAAAAAAAAGTGCACCTTTGTTATAATGTACAAGATGGGGACCATAATGTGGACAAAAAAAACAAAATAGGGAACATGATAGGGGACATTTCTACAATACATACATTATTCTTACTTATATAATAGGATGACAACAGCTCTCCAGACCTGCATCCCACCACAAAGACCATCCCAGCCCTGAAGAATGAAATTATCCTTAGTAACGAAGTGAGGGACTTCGTGCCAACCTGTGGTCTCAAGGCATTGACTCTTATAAGAGTCCTGCTCAAGGTGATGGGGTGCAACTGTGGGACCCTATACCAGAGATAATGTCCTCCACCCAACTTTCAAAAAGCTGTAAGGGTCTTCAGTAGAGATGGGTAGTCGAGCTGGGCTATCAGACGGTCACCTCTGTAGCTGTAGTGTCATTATTCGTATGGTCCCAATGTGTATATTAAAAAAAAGTGCACCTTTGTTATAATGTACAAGATGGGGACCATAATGTGGACAAAAAAAACAAAATAGGGAACATGATAGGGGACATTTCTACAATACATACATTATTCTTATCTATATAATAGGATGACAACAGCTCTCCAGACCTGCATCCACACCACAAAGACCACTCCAGCACTGAAGAATGAAATCATCCTTAGTGACGAAGTGAGGGACTTCGTGCCAACCTGTGGTCTCAGGGCATTGTCTCTTATAAGAGTCCTGCTAAAGGTGATGGGGTGCAACTGTGGGACCCTATACCAGAGATTATGTCCTCCACCCAACTTTCAAAAAGCTGTAAGGGTCTTCAGTAGAGATGGGTAGTCGAGCTGGGCTATCAGACGGTCACCTCTGTAGCTGTAGTGTCATTATTCGTATGGTCCCAATGTGTATATTAAAAAAAAGTGCACCTTTGTTATAATGTACAAGATGGGGACCATAATGTGGACAAAAAAAACAAAATAGGGAACATGATAGGGGACATTTCTACAATACATACATTATTCTTATCTATATAATAGGATGACAACAGCTCTCCAGACCTGCATCCCACCACAAAGACCACTCCAGCCCTGAAGAATGAAATCATCCTTAGTGACGAAGTGAGGGACTTCGTGCCAACCTGTGGTCTCAAGGCATTGTCTCTTATAAGAGTCCTGCTCAAGGTGATGGGGTGCAACTGTGGAACCCTATACCAGAGATGATGTCCTCCACCTAACTTTCAAAAAGCTGTAAGGGTCTTCAGTAGAGATGGGTAGTCGAGCTGGGCTATCAGACGGTCACCTCTGTAGCTGTAGTGTCATTATTCGTATGGTCCCAATGTGTATATTAAAAAAAAGTGCACCTTTGTTATAATGTACAAGATGGGGACCATAATGTGGACAAAAAAAACAAAATAGGGAACATGATAGGGGACATTTCTACAATACATACATTATTCTTATCTATATAATAGGATGACAACAGCTCTCCAGACCTGCATCCCACCACAAAGACCACTCCAGCACTGAAGAATGAAATCATCCTTAGTGACGAAGTGAGGGACTTCGTGCCAACCTGTGGTCTCAGGACATTGTCTCTTATAAGAGTCCTGCTCAAGGTGATGGGGTGCAACTGTGGGACCCTATACCAGAGATGATGTCCTCCACCTAACTTTCAAAAAGCTGTAAGGGTCTTCAGTAGAGATGGGTAGTCGAGCTGGGCTATCAGACGGTCACCTCTGTAGCTGTAGTGTCATTATTCGTATGGTCCCAATGTGTATATTAAAAAAAAGTGCACCTTTGTTATAATGTACAAGATGGGGACCATAATGTGGACAAAAAAAACAAAATAGGGAACATGATAGGGGACATTTCTACAATACATACATTATTCTTATTTATATAATAGGATGACAACAGCTCTCCAGACCTGCATCCCACCACAAAGACCACTCCAGCCCTGAAGAATGAAATCATCCTTAGTGACGAAGTGAGGGACTTCGTGCCAACCTGTGGTCTCAAGGCATTGTCTCTTATAAGAGTCCTGCTCAAGGTGATGGGGTGCAACTGTGGGACCCTATACCAGAGATGATGTCCTCCACCCAACTTTCAAAAAGCTGTAAGGGTCTTCAGTAGAGATGGGTAGTCGAGCTGGGCTATCAGACGGTCACCTCTGTAGCTGTAGTGTCATTATTCGTATGGTCCCAATGTGTATATTAAAAAAAAGTGCACCTTTGTTATAATGTACAAGATGGGGACCATAATGTGGACAAAAAAAACAAAATAGGGAACATGATAGGGGACATTTCTACAATACATACATTATTCTTATTTATATAATAGGATGACAACAGCTCTCCAGACCTGCATCCCACCACAAAGACCATCCCAGCCCTGAAGAATGAAATTATCCTTAGTAACGAAGTGAGGGACTTCGTGCCAACCTGTGGTCTCAAGGCATTGACTCTTATAAGAGTCCTGCTCAAGGTGATGGGGTGCAACTGTGGGACCCTATACCAGAGATGATGTCCTCCACCCAACTTTCAAAAAGCTGTAAGGGTCTTCAGTAGAGATGGGTAGTCGAGCTGGGCTATCAGACGGTCACCTCTGTAGCTGTAGTGTCATTATTCGTATGGTCCCAATGTGTATATTAAAAAAAAGTGCACCTTTGTTATAATGTACAAGATGGGGACCATAATGTGGACAAAAAAAACAAAATAGGGAACATGATAGGGGACATTTCTACAATACATACATTATTCTTATCTATATAATAGGATGACAACAGCTCTCCAGACCTGCATCCCACCACAAAGACCATCCCAGCCCTGAAGAATGAAATTATCCTTAGTAACGAAGTGAGGGACTTCGTGCCAACCTGTGGTCTCAAGGCATTGACTCTTATAAGAGTCCTGCTCAAGGTGATGGGGTGCAACTGTGGGACCCTATACCAGAGATGATGTCCTACACCCAACTTTCAAAAGCTGTAAGGGTCTTCAGTAGAGATGGGTAGTCGAGCTGGGCTATCAGACGGTCACCTCTGCAGCTGTAGTGTCATTATTTGTATGGTCTTAATGTGTATATTAAAAAAAAGTGCACCTTTGTTATAATGTACAAGATGGGGACCATAATGTGGACAAAATAACAAAATAGGGAACATGATAGGGGACATTTCTACAATACATACATTATTCTTATCTATATAATAGGATGACAACAGCTCTCCAGACCTGCATCCCACCACAAAGACCATCCCAGCCCTGAAGAATGAAATTATCCTTAGTAACGAAGTGAGGGACTTCGTGCCAACCTGTGGTCTCAAGGCATTGACTCTTATAAGAGTCCTGCTCAAGGTGATGGGGTGCAACTGTGGGACCCTATACCAGAGATGATGTCCTCCACCCAACTTTCAAAAAGCTGTAAGGGTCTTCAGTAGAGATGGGTAGTCGAGCTGGGCTATCAGACGGTCACCTCTGTAGCTGTAGTGTCATTATTCGTATGGTCCCAATGTGTATATTAAAAAAAAGTGCACCTTTGTTATAATGTACAAGATGGGGACCATAATGTGGACAAAAAAAACAAAATAGGGAACATGATAGGGGACATTTCTACAATACATACATTATTCTTATCTATATAATAGGATGACAACAGCTCTCCAGACCTGCATCCCACCACAAAGACCACTCCAGCACTGAAGAATGAAATCATCCTTAGTGACGAAGTGAGGGACTTCGTGCCAACCTGTGGTCTCAGGGCATTGTCTCTTATAAGAGTCCTGCTAAAGGTGATGGGGTGCAACTGTGGGACCCTATACCAGAGATGATGTCCTCCACCCAACTTTCAAAAAGCTGTAAGGGTCTTCAGTAGAGATGGGTAGTCGAGCTGGGCTATCAGACGGTCACCTCTGTAGCTGTAGTGTCATTATTCGTATGGTCCCAATGTGTATATTAAAAAAAAGTGCACCTTTGTTATAATGTACAAGATGGGGACCATAATGTGGACAAAAAAAACAAAATAGGGAACATGATAGGGGACATTTCTACAATACATACATTATTCTTATCTATATAATAGGATGACAACAGCTCTCCAGACCTGCATCCCACCACAAAGACCACTCCAGCCCTGAAGAATGAAATCATCCTTAGTGACGAAGTGAGGGACTTCGTGCCAACCTGTGGTCTCAAGGCATTGTCTCTTATAAGAGTCCTGCTCAAGGTGATGGGGTGCAACTGTGGAACCCTATACCAGAGATGATGTCCTCCACCTAACTTTCAAAAAGCTGTAAGGGTCTTCAGTAGAGATGGGTAGTCGAGCTGGGCTATCAGACGGTCACCTCTGTAGCTGTAATGTCATTATTCTTATGGTCCCAATGTGTATATTAAAAAAAAGTGCACCTTTGTTATAATGTACAAGATGGGGACCATAATGTGGACAAAAAAAACAAAATAGGGAACATGATAGGGGACATTTCTACAATACATACATTATTCTTATCTATATAATAGGATGACAACAGCTCTCCAGACCTGCATCCCACCACAAAGACCACTCCAGCACTGAAGAATGAAATCATCCTTAGTGACGAAGTGAGGGACTTCGTGCCAACCTGTGGTCTCAGGGCATTGTCTCTTATAAGAGTCCTGCTAAAGGTGATGGGGTGCAACTGTGGGACCCTATACCAGAGATGATGTCCTCCACCCAACTTTCAAAAAGCTGTAAGGGTCTTCAGTAGAGATGGGTAGTCGAGCTGGGCTATCAGACGGTCACCTCTGTAGCTGTAGTGTCATTATTCGTATGGTCCCAATGTGTATATTAAAAAAAAGTGCACCTTTGTTATAATGTACAAGATGGGGACCATAATGTGGACAAAAAAAACAAAATAGGGAACATGATAGGGGACATTTCTACAATACATACATTATTCTTATCTATATAATAGGATGACAACAGCTCTCCAGACCTGCATCCCACCACAAAGACCACTCCAGCCCTGAAGAATGAAATCATCCTTAGTGACGAAGTGAGGGACTTCGTGCCAACCTGTGGTCTCAAGGCATTGTCTCTTATAAGAGTCCTGCTCAAGGTGATGGGGTGCAACTGTGGGACCCTATACCAGAGATGATGTCCTCCACCCAACTTTCAAAAAGCTGTAAGGGTCTTCAGTAGAGATGGGTAGTCGAGCTGGGCTATCAGACGGTCACCTCTGTAGCTGTAGTGTCATTATTCGTATGGTCCCAATGTGTATATTAAAAAAAAGTGCACCTTTGTTATAATGTACAAGATGGGGACCATAATGTGGACAAAAAAAACAAAATAGGGAACATGATAGGGGACATTTCTACAATACATACATTATTCTTATTTATATAATAGGATGACAACAGCTCTCCAGACCTGCATCCCACCACAAAGACCATCCCAGCCCTGAAGAATGAAATTATCCTTAGTAACGAAGTGAGGGACTTCGTGCCAACCTGTGGTCTCAAGGCATTGACTCTTATAAGAGTCCTGCTCAAGGTGATGGGGTGCAACTGTGGGACCCTATACCAGAGATAATGTCCTCCACCCAACTTTCAAAAAGCTGTAAGGGTCTTCAGTAGAGATGGGTAGTCGAGCTGGGCTATCAGACGGTCACCTCTGTAGCTGTAGTGTCATTATTCGTATGGTCCCAATGTGTATATTAAAAAAAAGTGCACCTTTGTTATAATGTACAAGATGGGGACCATAATGTGGACAAAAAAAACAAAATAGGGAACATGATAGGGGACATTTCTACAATACATACATTATTCTTATCTATATAATAGGATGACAACAGCTCTCCAGACCTGCATCCCACCACAAAGACCACTCCAGCCCTGAAGAATGAAATCATCCTTAGTGACGAAGTGAGAGACTTCGTGCCAACCTGTGGTCTCAAGGCATTGTCTCTTATAAGAGTCCTGCTCAAGGTGATGGGGTGCAACTGTGGGACCCTATACCAGAGATGATGTCCTACACCCAACTTTCAAAAGCTGTAAGGGTCTTCAGTAGAGATGGGTAGTCGAGCTGGGCTATCAGACGGTCACCTCTGCAGCTGTAGTGTCATTATTTGTATGGTCTTAATGTGTATATTAAAAAAAAGTGCACATTTGTTATAATGTACATGATGGGGACCATAATGTGGACAAAATAACAAAATAGGGAACATGATAGGGGACATTTCTACAATACATACATTATTCTTATCTATATAATAGGATGACAACAGCTCTCCAGACCTGCATCCCACCACAAAGACCATCCCAGCCCTGAAGAATGAAATTATCCTTAGTAACGAAGTGAGGGACTTCGTGCCAACCTGTGGTCTCAAGGCATTGACTCTTATAAGAGTCCTGCTCAAGGTGATGGAGTGCAACTGTGGGACCCTATACCAGAGATGATGTCCTCCACCCAACTTTCAAAAAGCTGTAAGGGTCTTCAGTAGAGATGGGTAGTCGAGCTGGGCTATCAGACGGTCACCTCTGTAGCTGTAGTGTCATTATTCGTATGGTCCCAATGTGTATATTAAAAAAAAGTGCACCTTTGTTATAATGTACAAGATGGGGACCATAATGTGGACAAAAAAAACAAAATAGGGAACATGATAGGGGACATTTCTACAATACATACATTATTCTTATCTATATAATAGGATGACAACAGCTCTCCAGACCTGCATCCCACCTCAAAGACCATCCCAGCCCTGAAGAATGAAATTATCCTTAGTAACGAAGTGAGGGACTTCGTGCCAACCTGTGGTCTCAAGGCATTGACTCTTATAAGAGTCCTGCTCAAGGTGATGGGGTGCAACTGTGGGACCCTATACCTGAGATGATGTCCTCCACCCAACTTTCAAAAAGCTGTAAGGGTCTTCAGTAGAGATGGGTAGTCGAGCTGGGCTATCAGACGGTCACCTCTGTAGCTGAAGTGTCATTATTCGTATGGTCCCAATGTGTATATTAAAAAAAAGTGCACCTTTGTTATAATGTACAAGATGGGGACCATAATGTGGACAAAAAAAACAAAATAGGGAACATGATAGGGGACATTTCTACAATACATACATTATTCTTATTTATATAATAGGATGACAACAGCTCTCCAGACCTGCATCCCACCACAAAGACCATCCCAGCCCTGAAGAATGAAATTATCCTTAGTAACGAAGTGAGGGACTTCGTGCCAACTTGTGGTCTCAAGGCATTGACTCTCATAAGAGTCCTGCTCAAGGTGATGGGTTGCAACTGTGGGACCCTATACCAGAGATGATGTCCTCCACCCAACTTTCAAAAAGCTGTAAGGGTCTTCAGTAGAGATGGGTAGTCGAGCTGGGCTATCAGACGGTCACCTCTGTAGCTGTAGTGTCATTATTCGTATGGTCCCAATGTGTATATTAAAAAAAAGTGCACCTTTGTTATAATGTACAAGATGGGGACCATAATGTGGACAAAAAAACAAAATAGGGAACATGATAGGGGACATTTCTACAATACATACATTATTCTTATCTATATAATAGGATGACAACAGCTCTCCAGACCTGCATCCCACCACAAAGACCATCCCAGCCCTGAAGAATGAAATTATCCTTAGTAACGAAGTGAGGGACTTCGTGCCAACCTGTGGTCTCAAGGCATTGACTCTTATAAGAGTCCTGCTCAAGGTGATGGGGTGCAACTGTGGGACCCTATACCAGAGATGATGTCCTACACCCAACTTTCAAAAGCTGTAAGGGTCTTCAGTAGAGATGGGTAGTCGAGCTGGGCTATCAGACGGTCACCTCTGCAGCTGTAGTGTCATTATTTGTATGGTCTTAATGTGTATATTTAAAAAAAGTGCACCTTTGTTATAATGTACATGATGGGGACCATAATGTGGACAAAATAACAAAATAGGGAACATGATAGGGGACATTTCTACAATACATACATTATTCTTATCTATATAATAGGATGACAACAGCTCTCCAGACCTGCATCCCACCACAAAGACCATCCCAGCCCTGAAGAATGAAATTATCCTTAGTAACGAAGTGAGGGACTTCGTGCCAACCTGTGGTCTCAAGGCATTGACTCTTATAAGAGTCCTGCTCAAGGTGATGGGGTGCAACTGTGGGACCCTATACCAGAGATGATGTCCTCCACCCAACTTTCAAAAAGCTGTAAGGGTCTTCAGTAGAGATGGGTAGTCGAGCTGGGCTATCAGACGGTCACCTCTGTAGCTGTAGTGTCATTATTCGTATGGTCCCAATGTGTATATTAAAAAAAAGTGCACCTTTGTTATAATGTACAAGATGGGGACCATAATGTGGACAAAAAAAACAAAATAGGGAACATGATAGGGGACATTTCTACAATACATACATTATTCTTATCTATATAATAGGATGACAACAGCTCTCCAGACCTGCATCCCACCACAAAGACCACTCCAGCCCTGAAGAATGAAATCATCCTTAGTGACGAAGTGAGAGACTTCGTGCCAACCTGTGGTCTCAAGGCATTGTCTCTTATAAGAGTCCTGCTCAAGGTGATGGGGTGCAACTGTGGGACCCTATACCAGAGATGATGTCCTACACCCAACTTTCAAAAGCTGTAAGGGTCTTCAGTAGAGATGGGTAGTCGAGCTGGGCTATCAGACGGTCACCTCTGTAGCTGTAGTGTCATTATTTGTATGGTCTTAATGTGTATATTAAAAAAAAGTGCACCTTTGTTATAATGTACATGATGGGGACCATAATGTGGACAAAATAACAAAATAGGGAACATGATAGGGGACATTTCTACAATACATACATTATTCTTATCTATATAATAGGATGACAACAGCTCTCCAGACCTGCATCCCACCACAAAGACCATCCCAGCCCTGAAGAATGAAATTATCCTTAGTAACGAAGTGAGGGACTTCGTGCCAACCTGTGGTCTCAAGGCATTGACTCTTATAAGAGTCCTGCTCAAGGTGATGGGGTGCAACTGTGGGACCCTATACCAGAGATGATGTCCTCCACCCAACTTTCAAAAAGCTGTAAGGGTCTTCAGTAGAGATGGGTAGTCGAGCTGGGCTATCAGACGGTCACCTCTGTAGCTGTAGTGTCATTATTCGTATGGTCCCAATGTGTATATTAAAAAAAGTGCACCTTTGTTATAATGTACAAGATGGGGACCATAATGTGGACAAAAAAAACAAAATAGGGAACATGATAGGGGACATTTCTACAATACATACATTATTCTTATCTATATAATAGGATGACAACAGCTCTCCAGACCTGCATCCCACCACAAAGACCATCCCAGCCCTGAAGAATGAAATTATCCTTAGTAACGAAGTGAGGGACTTCGTGCCAACCTGTGGTCTCAAGGCATTGACTCTTATAAGAGTCCTGCTCAAGGTGATAGGTGCAACTGTGGGACCCTATACCAGAGATGATGTCCTCCACCCAACTTTCAAAAAGCTGTAATGGTCTTTAGTAGAGATGGGTAGTCGAGCTGGGCTATCAGACGGTCACCTCTGTAGCTGAAGTGTCATTATTCGTATGGTCCCAATGTGTATATTAAAAAAAGGTGCACCTTTGTTATAATGTACAAGATGGGGACCATAATGTGGACAAAAAAAACAAAATAGGGAACATGATAGGGGACATTTCTACAATACATACATTATTCTTATCTATATAATAGGATGACAACAGCTCTCCAGACCTGCATCCCACCACAAAGACCACTCCAGCACTGAAGAATGAAATCATCCTTAGTGACGAAGTGAGAGACTTCGTGCCAACCTGTGGTCTCAAGGCATTGTCTCTTATAAGAGTCCTGCTCAAGGTGATGGGGTGCAACTGTGGGACCCTATACCAGAGATGATGTCCTCCACCCAACTTTCAAAAAGCTGTAAGGGTCTTCAGTAGAGATGGGTAGTCGAGCTGGGCTATCAGACGGTCACCTCTGTAGCTGTAGTGTCATTATTCGTATGGTCCCAATGTGTATATTAAAAAAAAGTGCACCTTTGTTATAATGTACAAGATGGGGACCATAATGTGGACAAAAAAAACAAAATAGGGAACATGATAGGGGACATTTCTACAATACATACATTATTCTTATCTATATAATAGGATGACAACAGCTCTCCAGACCTGCATCCCACCACAAAGACCATCCCAGCCCTGAAGAATGAAATTATCCTTAGTAACGAAGTGAGGGACTTCGTGCCAACCTGTGGTCTCAAGGCATTGACTCTTATAAGAGTCCTGCTCAAGGTGATGGGGTGCAACTGTGGGACCCTATACCAGAGATGATGTCCTCCACCCAACTTTCAAAAAGCTGTAAGGGTCTTCAGTAGAGATGGGTAGTCGAGCTGGGCTATCAGACGGTCACCTCTGTAGCTGAAGTGTCATTATTCGTATGGTCCCAATGTGTATATTAAAAAAAGTGCACCTTTGTTATAATGTACAAGATGGGGACCATAATGTGGACAAAAAAAACAAAATAGGGAACATGATAGGGGACATTTCTACAATACATACATTATTCTTATTTATATAATAGGATGGCAACAGCTCTCCAGACCTGCATCCCACCACAAAGACCATCCCAGCCCTGAAGAATGAAATTATCCTTAGTAACGAAGTGAGGGACTTCGTGCCAACCTGTGGTCTCAAGGCATTGACTCTTATAAGAGTCCTGCTCAAGGTGATGGGGTGCAACTGTGGGACCCTATACCAGAGATGATGTCCTCCACCCAACTTTCAAAAAGCTGTAAGGGTCTTCAGTAGAGATGGGTAGTCGAGCTGGGCTATCAGACGGTCACCTCTGTAGCTGTAGTGTCATTATTCGTATGGTCCCAATGTGTATATTAAAAAAAAGTGCACCTTTGTTATAATGTACAAGATGGGGACCATAATGTGGACAAAAAAAAACAAAATAGGGAACATGATAGGGGACATTTCTACAATACATACATTATTCTTATCTATATAATAGGATGACAACAGCTCTCCAGACCTGCATCTCACCACAAAGACCACTCCAGCCCTGAAGAATGAAATCATCCTTAGTGACGAAGTGAGAGACTTCGTGCCAACCTGTGGTCTCAAGGCATTGTCTCTTATAAGAGTCCTGCTCAAGGTGATGGGGTGCAACTGTGGGACCCTATACCAGAGATGATGTCCTACACCCAACTTTCAAAAGCTGTAAGGGTCTTCAGTGGAGATGGGTAGTCGAGCTGGGCTATCAGACGGTCACCTCTGTAGCTGTAGTGTCATTATTCGTATGGTCTTAATGTGTATATTAAAAAAAAGTGCACCTTTGTTATAATGTACATGATGGGGACCATAATGTGGACAAAATAACAAAATAGGGAACATGATAGGGGACATTTCTACAATACATACATTATTCTTATCTATATAATAGGATGACAACAGCTCTCCAGACCTGCATCCCACCACAAAGACCATCCCAGCCCTGAAGAATGAAATCATCCTAAGTGACGAAGTGAGGGACTTCGTGCCAACCTGTGGTCTCAAGGCATTGACTCTTATAAGAGTCCTGCTCAAGGTGATGGGGTGCAACTGTGGGACCCTATACCAGAGATGATGTCCTCCACCCAACTTTCAAAAAGCTGTAAGGGTCTTCAGTAGAGATGGGTAGTCGAGCTGGGCTATCAGACGGTCACCTCTGTAGCTGAAGTGTCATTATTCGTATGGTCCCAATGTGTATATTAAAAAAAAGTGCACCTTTGTTATAATGTACAAGATGGGGACCATAATGTGGACAAAAAAAACAAAATAGGGAACATGATAGGGGACATTTCTACAATACATACATTATTCTTATTTATATAATAGGATGACAACAGCTCTCCAGACCTGCATCCCACCACAAAGACCATCCCAGCCCTGAAGAATGAAATTATCCTTAGTAACGAAGTGAGGGACTTCGTGCCAACCTGTGGTCTCAAGGCATTGACTCTTATAAGAGTCCTGCTCAAGGTGATGCGGTGCAACTGTGGGACCCTATACCAGAGATGATGTCCTCCACCCAACTTTCAAAAAGCTGTAAGGGTCTTCAGTAGAGATGGGTAGTCGAGCTGCGCTATCAGACGGTCACCTCTGTAGCTGTAGTGTCATTATTCGTATGGTCCCAATGTGTATATTAAAAAAAAGTGCACCTTTGTTATAATGTACAAGATGGGGACCATAATGTGGACAAAAAAAACAAAATAGGGAACATGATAGGGGACATTTCTACAATACATACATTATTCTTATCTATATAATAGGATGACAACAGCTCTCCAGACCTGCATCTCACCACAAAGACCACTCCAGCCCTGAAGAATGAAATCATCCTTAGTGACGAAGTGAGAGACTTCGTGCCAACCTGTGGTCTCAAGGCATTGTCTCTTATAAGAGTCCTGCTCAAGGTGATGGGGTGCAACTGTGGGACCCTATACCAGAGATGATGTCCTACACCCAACTTTCAAAAGCTGTAAGGGTCTTCAGTAGAGATGGGTAGTCGAGCTGGGCTATCAGACGGTCACCTCTGCAGCTGTAGTGTCATTATTTGTATGGTCTTAATGTGTATATTAAAAAAACGTGCACCTTTGTTATAATGTACATGATGGGGACCATAATGTGGACAAAATAACAAAATAGGGAACATGATAGGGGACATTTCTACAATACATACATTATTCTTATCTATATAATAGGATGACAACAGCTCTCCAGACCTGCATCCCACCACAAAGACCATCCCAGCCCTGAAGAATTAAATTATCCTTAGTAACGAAGTGAGGGACTTCGTGCCAACCTGTGGTCTCAAGGCATTGACTCTTATAAGAGTCCTGCTCAAGGTGATGGGGTGCAACTGTGGGACCCTATACCAGAGATGATGTCCTCCACCTAACTTTCAAAAAGCTGTAAGGGTCTTCAGTAGAGATGGGTAGTCGAGCTGGGCTATCAGACGGTCACCTCTGTAGCTGAAGTGTCATTATTCGTATGGTCCCAATGTGTATATTAAAAAAAAGTGCACCTTTGTTATAATGTACAAGATGGGGACCATAATGTGGACAAAAAAAACAAAATAGGGAACATGATAGGGGACATTTCTACAATACATACATTATTCTTATTTATATAATAGGATGACAACAGCTCTCCAGACCTGCATCCCACCACAAAGACCATCCCAGCCCTGAAGAATGAAATTATCCTTAGTAACGAAGTGAGGGACTTCGTGCCAACCTGTGGTCTCAAGGCATTGACTCTTATAAGAGTCCTGCTCAAGGTGATGCGGTGCAACTGTGGGACCCTATACCAGAGATGATGTCCTCCACCCAACTTTCAAAAAGCTGTAAGGGTCTTCAGTAGAGATGGGTAGTCGAGCTGCGCTATCAGACGGTCACCTCTGTAGCTGTAGTGTCATTATTTGTATGGTCTTAATGTGTATATTAAAAAAAAGTGCCCCTTTGTTATAATGTACATGATGGGGACCATAATGTGGACAAAATAACAAAATAGGGAACATGATAGGGGACATTTCTACAATACATACATTATTCTTATCTATATAATAGGATGACAACAGCTCTCCAGACCTGCATCCCACCACAAAGACCATCCCAGCCCTGAAGAATTAAATTATCCTTAGTAACGAAGTGAGGGACTTCGTGCCAACCTGTGGTCTCAAGGCATTGACTCTTATAAGAGTCCTGCTCAAGGTGATGGGGTGCAACTGTGGGACCCTATACCAGAGATGATGTCCTCCACCCAACTTTCAAAAAGCTGTAAGGGTCTTCAGTAGAGATGGGTAGTCGAGCTGGGCTATCAGACGGTCACCTCTGTAGCTGTAGTGTCATTATTCGTATGGTCCCAATGTGTATATTAAAAAAAAGTGCACCTTTGTTATAATGTACAAGATGGGGACCATAATGTGGACAAAAAAAAAAAATAGGGAACATGATAGGGGACATTTCTACAATACATACATTATTCTTATCTATATAATAGGATGACAACAGCTCTCCAGACCTGCATCCCACCACAAAGACCACTCCAGCCCTGAAGAATGAAATCATCCTTGGTGACGAAGTGAGAGACTTCGTGCCAACCTGTGGTCTCAAGGCATTGTCTCTTATAAGAGTCCTGCTCAAGGTGATGGGGTGCAACTGTGGGACCCTATACCAGAGATGATGTCCTACACCCAACTTTCAAAAGCTGTAAGGGTCTTCAGTAGAGATGGGTAGTCGAGCTGGGCTATCAGACGGTCACCTCTGCAGCTGTAGTGTCATTATTTGTATGGTCTTAATGTGTATATTAAAAAAAGTGCACCTTTGTTATAATGTACATGATGGGGACCATAATGTGGACAAAATAACAAAATAGGGAACATGATAGGGGACATTTCTACAATACATACATTATTCTTATCTATATAATAGGATGACAACAGCTCTCCAGACCTGCATCCCACCACAAAGACCATCCCAGCCCTGAAGAATGAAATTATCCTTAGTAACGAAGTGAGGGACTTCGTGCCAACCTGTGGTCTCAAGGCATTGACTCTTATAAGAGTCCTGCTCAAGGTGATGGGGTGCAACTGTGGGACCCTATACCAGAGATGATGTCCTCCACCCAACTTTCAAAAAGCTGTAAGGGTCTTCAGTAGAGATGGGTAGTCGAGCTGGGCTATCAGACGGTCACCTCTGTAGCTGTAGTGTCATTATTCGTATGGTCCCAATGTGTATATTAAAAAAAAGTGCACCTTTGTTATAATGTACAAGATGGGGACCATAATGTGGACAAAAAAAACAAAATAGGGAACATGATAGGGGACATTTCTACAATACATACATTATTCTTATCTATATAATAGGATGACAACAGCTCTCCAGACCTGCATCCCACCACAAAGACCATCTCAGCCCTGAAGAATGAAATTATCCTTAGTAACGAAGTGAGGGACTTCGTGCCAACCTGTGGTCTCAAGGCATTGACTCTTATAAGAGTCCTGCTCAAGGTGATGGGGTGCAACTGTGGGACCCTATACCAGAGATGATGTCCTCCACCTAACTTTCAAAAAGCTGTAAGGGTCTTCAGTAGAGATGGGTAGTCGAGCTGGGCTATCAGACGGTCACCTTTGTAGCTGTAGTGTCATTATTCATATGGTCCCAATGTGTATATTAAAAAAAGGTGCACCTTTGTTATAATGTACAAGATGGGGACCATAATGTGGACAAAAAAAACAAAATAGGGAACATGATAGGGGACATTTCTACAATACATACATTATTCTTATCTATATAATAGGATGACAACAGCTCTCCAGACCTGCATCCCACCACAAAGACCACTCCAGCCCTGAAGAATGAAATCATCCTTAGTAACGAAGTGAGGGACTTCGTGCCAACCTGTGGTCTCAAGGCATTGACTCTTATAAGAGTCCTGCTCAAGGTGATGGGGTGCAACTGTGGGACCCTATACCAGAGATGATGTCCTCCACCTAACTTTCAAAAAGCTGTAAGGGTCTTCAGTAGAGATGGGTAGTCGAGCTGGGCTATCAGACGGTCACCTCTGTAGCTGTAGTGTCATTATTCGTATGGTCCCAATGTGTATATTAAAAAAAAGTGCACCTTTGTTATAATGTACAAGATGGGGACCATAATGTGGACAAAAAAAACAAAATAGGGAACATGATAGGGGACATTTCTACAATACATACATTATTCTTATCTATATAATAGGATGACAACAGCTCTCCAGACCTGCATCCCACCACAAAGACCACTCCAGCCCTGAAGAATGAAATCATCCTTAGTGACGAAGTGAGAGACTTCGTGCCAACCTGTGGTCTCAAGGCATTGTCTCTTATAAGAGTCCTGCTCAAGGTGATGGGGTTCAACTGTGGGACCCTATACCAGAGATGATGTCCTACACCCAACTTTCAAAAGCTGTAAGGGTCTTCAGTAGAGATGGGTAGTCGAGCTGGGCTATCAGACGGTCACCTCTGTAGCTGTAGTGTCATTATTCGTATGGTCTTAATGTGTATATTAAAAAAAAGTGCACCTTTGTTATAATGTACATGATGGGGACCATAATGTGGACAAAATAACAAAATAGGGAACATGATAGGGGACATTTCTACAATACATACATTATTCTTATCTATATAATAGGATGACAACAGCTCTCCAGACCTGCATCCCACCACAAAGACCATCCCAGCCCTGAAGAATGAAATCATCCTAAGTGACGAAGTGAGGGACTTCGTGCCAACCTGTGGTCTCAAGGCATTGACTCTTATAAGAGTCCTGCTCAAGGTGATGGGGTGCAACTGTGGGACCCTATACCAGAGATGATGTCCTCCACCCAACTTTCAAAAAGCTGTAAGGGTCTTCAGTAGAGATGGGTAGTCGAGCTGGGCTATCAGACGGTCACCTCTGTAGCTGAAGTGTCATTATTCGTATGGTCCCAATGTGTATATTAAAAAAAAGTGCACCTTTGTTATAATGTACAAGATGGGGACCATAATGTGGACAAAAAAAACAAAATAGGGAACATGATAGGGGACATTTCTACAATACATACATTATTCTTATTTATATAATAGGATGACAACAGCTCTCCAGACCTGCATCCCACCACAAAGACCATCCCAGCCCTGAAGAATGAAATTATCCTTAGTAACGAAGTGAGGGACTTCGTGCCAACCTGTGGTCTCAAGGCATTGACTCTTATAAGAGTCCTGCTCAAGGTGATGCGGTGCAACTGTGGGACCCTATACCAGAGATGATGTCCTCCACCCAACTTTCAAAAAGCTGTAAGGGTCTTCAGTAGAGATGGGTAGTCGAGCTGCGCTATCAGACGGTCACCTCTGTAGCTGTAGTGTCATTATTCGTATGGTCCCAATGTGTATATTAAAAAAAAGTGCACCTTTGTTATAATGTACAAGATGGGGACCATAATGTGGACAAAAAAAACAAAATAGGGAACATGATAGGGGACATTTCTACAATACATACATTATTCTTATCTATATAATAGGATGACAACAGCTCTCCAGACCTGCATCTCACCACAAAGACCACTCCAGCCCTGAAGAATGAAATCATCCTTAGTGACGAAGTGAGAGACTTCGTGCCAACCTGTGGTCTCAAGGCATTGTCTCTTATAAGAGTCCTGCTCAAGGTGATGGGGTGCAACTGTGGGACCCTATACCAGAGATGATGTCCTACACCCAACTTTCAAAAGCTGTAAGGGTCTTCAGTAGAGATGGGTAGTCGAGCTGGGCTATCAGACGGTCACCTCTGCAGCTGTAGTGTCATTATTTGTATGGTCTTAATGTGTATATTAAAAAAACGTGCACCTTTGTTATAATGTACATGATGGGGACCATAATGTGGACAAAATAACAAAATAGGGAACATGATAGGGGACATTTCTACAATACATACATTATTCTTATCTATATAATAGGATGACAACAGCTCTCCAGACCTGCATCCCACCACAAAGACCATCCCAGCCCTGAAGAATTAAATTATCCTTAGTAACGAAGTGAGGGACTTCGTGCCAACCTGTGGTCTCAAGGCATTGACTCTTATAAGAGTCCTGCTCAAGGTGATGGGGTGCAACTGTGGGACCCTATACCAGAGATGATGTCCTCCACCTAACTTTCAAAAAGCTGTAAGGGTCTTCAGTAGAGATGGGTAGTCGAGCTGGGCTATCAGACGGTCACCTCTGTAGCTGTAGTGTCATTATTCGTATGGTCCCAATGTGTATATTAAAAAAAGGTGCACCTTTGTTATAATGTACAAGATGGGGACCATAATGTGGACAAAAAAAACAAAATAGGGAACATGATAGGGGACATTTCTACAATACATACATTATTCTTATCTATATAATAGGATGACAACAGCTCTCCAGACCTGCATCCCACCACAAAGACCACTCCAGCCCTGAAGAATGAAATCATCCTTAGTGACGAAGTGAGAGACTTCGTGCCAACCTGTGGTCTCAAGGCATTGTCTCTTATAAGAGTCCTGCTCAAGGTGATGGGGTTCAACTGTGGGACCCTATACCAGAGATGATGTCCTACACCCAACTTTCAAAAGCTGTAAGGGTCTTCAGTAGAGATGGGTAGTCGAGCTGGGCTATCAGACGGTCACCTCTGTAGCTGTAGTGTCATTATTCGTATGGTCTTAATGTGTATATTAAAAAAAAGTGCACCTTTGTTATAATGTACATGATGGGGACCATAATGTGGACAAAATAACAAAATAGGGAACATGATAGGGGACATTTCTACAATACATACATTATTCTTATCTATATAATAGGATGACAACAGCTCTCCAGACCTGCATCCCACCACAAAGACCATCCCAGCCCTGAAGAATGAAATCATCCTAAGTGACGAAGTGAGGGACTTCGTGCCAACCTGTGGTCTCAAGGCATTGACTCTTATAAGAGTCCTGCTCAAGGTGATGGGGTGCAACTGTGGGACCCTATACCAGAGATGATGTCCTCCACCCAACTTTCAAAAAGCTGTAAGGGTCTTCAGTAGAGATGGGTAGTCGAGCTGGGCTATCAGACGGTCACCTCTGTAGCTGAAGTGTCATTATTCGTATGGTCCCAATGTGTATATTAAAAAAAAGTGCACCTTTGTTATAATGTACAAGATGGGGACCATAATGTGGACAAAAAAAACAAAATAGGGAACATGATAGGGGACATTTCTACAATACATACATTATTCTTATTTATATAATAGGATGACAACAGCTCTCCAGACCTGCATCCCACCACAAAGACCATCCCAGCCCTGAAGAATGAAATTATCCTTAGTAACGAAGTGAGGGACTTCGTGCCAACCTGTGGTCTCAAGGCATTGACTCTTATAAGAGTCCTGCTCAAGGTGATGCGGTGCAACTGTGGGACCCTATACCAGAGATGATGTCCTCCACCCAACTTTCAAAAAGCTGTAAGGGTCTTCAGTAGAGATGGGTAGTCGAGCTGCGCTATCAGACGGTCACCTCTGTAGCTGTAGTGTCATTATTCGTATGGTCCCAATGTGTATATTAAAAAAAAGTGCACCTTTGTTATAATGTACAAGATGGGGACCATAATGTGGACAAAAAAAACAAAATAGGGAACATGATAGGGGACATTTCTACAATACATACATTATTCTTATCTATATAATAGGATGACAACAGCTCTCCAGACCTTCATCCCACCACAAAGACCACTCCAGCCCTGAAGAATGAAATCATCCTTAGTGACGAAGTGAGAGACTTCGTGCCAACCTGTGGTCTCAAGGCATTGTCTCTTATAAGAGTCCTGCTCAAGGTGATGGGGTGCAACTGTGGGACCCTATACCAGAGATGATGTCCTACACCCAACTTTCAAAAGCTGTAAGGGTCTTCAGTAGAGATGGGTAGTCGAGCTGGGCTATCAGACGGTCACCTCTGCAGCTGTAGTGTCATTATTTGTATGGTCTTAATGTGTATATTAAAAAAAAGTGCACCTTTGTTATAATGTACATGATGGGGACCATAATGTGGACAAAATAACAAAATAGGGAACATGATAGGGGACATTTCTACAATACATACATTATTCTTATCTATATAATAGGATGACAACAGCTCTCCAGACCTGCATCCCACCACAAAGACCATCCCAGCCCTGAAGAATTAAATTATCCTTAGTAACGAAGTGAGGGACTTCGTGCCAACCTGTGGTCTCAAGGCATTGACTCTTATAAGAGTCCTGCTCAAGGTGATGGGGTGCAACTGTGGGACCCTATACCAGAGATGATGTCCTCCACCCAACTTTCAAAAAGCTGTAAGGGTCTTCAGTAGAGATGGGTAGTCGAGCTGGGCTATCAGACGGTCACCTCTGTAGCTGTAGTGTCATTATTCGTATGGTCCCAATGTGTATATTAAAAAAAAGTGCACCTTTGTTATAATGTACAAGATGGGGACCATAATGTGGACAAAAAAAACAAAATAGGGAACATGATAGGGGACATTTCTACAATACATACATTATTCTTATCTATATAATAGGATGACAACAGCTCTCCAGACCTGCATCCCACCACAAAGACCACTCCAGCACTGAAGAATGAAATCATCCTTAGTGACGAAGTGAGAGACTTCGTGCCAACCTGTGGTCTCAAGGCATTGTCTCTTATAAGAGTCCTGCTCAAGGTGATGGGGTGCAACTGTGGGACCCTATACCAGAGATGATGTCCTCCACCCAACTTTCAAAAAGCTGTAAGGGTCTTCAGTAGAGATGGGTAGTCGAGCTGGGCTATCAGACGGTCACCTCTGTAGCTGTAGTGTCATTATTCGTATGGTCCCAATGTGTATATTAAAAAAAAGTGCACCTTTGTTATAATGTACAAGATGGGGACCATAATGTGGACAAAAAAAAACAAAATAGGGAACATGATAGGGGACATTTCTACAATACATACATTATTCTTATCTATATAATAGGATGACAACAGCTCTCCAGACCTGCATCCCACCACAAAGACCATCCCAGCCCTGAAGAATGAAATTATCCTTAGTAACGAAG
The DNA here is from genome assembly GCF_048569485.1 of Anomaloglossus baeobatrachus. NCBI lineage: Eukaryota > Metazoa > Chordata > Amphibia > Anura > Aromobatidae > Anomaloglossus > Anomaloglossus baeobatrachus. The sequence continues at coordinate 80,826,796 of NC_134359.1, read as the reverse complement.
TGAGGGACTTCGTGCCAACCTGTGGTCTCAAGGCATTGACTCTTATAAGAGTCCTGCTCAAGGTGATGGGGTGCAACTGTGGGACCCTATACCAGAGATGATGTCCTCCACCCAACTTTCAAAAAGCTGTAAGGGTCTTCAGTAGAGATGGGTAGTCGAGCTGGGCTATCAGACGGTCACCTCTGTAGCTGAAGTGTCATTATTCGTATGGTCCCAATGTGTATATTAAAAAAAGTGCACCTTTGTTATAATGTACAAGATGGGGACCATAATGTGGACAAAAAAAACAAAATAGGGAACATGATAGGGGACATTTCTACAATACATACATTATTCTTATTTATATAATAGGATGGCAACAGCTCTCCAGACCTGCATCCCACCACAAAGACCATCCCAGCCCTGAAGAATGAAATTATCCTTAGTAACGAAGTGAGGGACTTCGTGCCAACCTGTGGTCTCAAGGCATTGACTCTTATAAGAGTCCTGCTCAAGGTGATGGGGTGCAACTGTGGGACCCTATACCAGAGATGATGTCCTCCACCCAACTTTCAAAAAGCTGTAAGGGTCTTCAGTAGAGATGGGTAGTCGAGCTGGGCTATCAGACGGTCACCTCTGTAGCTGTAGTGTCATTATTCGTATGGTCCCAATGTGTATATTAAAAAAAAGTGCACCTTTGTTATAATGTACAAGATGGGGACCATAATGTGGACAAAAAAAAACAAAATAGGGAACATGATAGGGGACATTTCTACAATACATACATTATTCTTATCTATATAATAGGATGACAACAGCTCTCCAGACCTGCATCTCACCACAAAGACCACTCCAGCCCTGAAGAATGAAATCATCCTTAGTGACGAAGTGAGAGACTTCGTGCCAACCTGTGGTCTCAAGGCATTGTCTCTTATAAGAGTCCTGCTCAAGGTGATGGGGTTCAACTGTGGGACCCTATACCAGAGATGATGTCCTACACCCAACTTTCAAAAGCTGTAAGGGTCTTCAGTAGAGATGGGTAGTCGAGCTGGGCTATCAGACGGTCACCTCTGTAGCTGTAGTGTCATTATTCGTATGGTCTTAATGTGTATATTAAAAAAAAGTGCACCTTTGTTATAATGTACATGATGGGGACCATAATGTGGACAAAATAACAAAATAGGGAACATGATAGGGGACATTTCTACAATACATACATTATTCTTATCTATATAATAGGATGACAACAGCTCTCCAGACCTGCATCCCACCACAAAGACCATCCCAGCCCTGAAGAATTAAATTATCCTTAGTAACGAAGTGAGGGACTTCGTGCCAACCTGTGGTCTCAAGGCATTGACTCTTATAAGAGTCCTGCTCAAGGTGATGGGGTGCAACTGTGGGACCCTATACCAGAGATGATGTCCTCCACCCAACTTTCAAAAAGCTGTAAGGGTCTTCAGTAGAGATGGGTAGTCGAGCTGGGCTATCAGACGGTCACCTCTGTAGCTGTAGTGTCATTATTCGTATGGTCCCAATGTGTATATTAAAAAAAAGTGCACCTTTGTTATAATGTACAAGATGGGGACCATAATGTGGACAAAAAAAAAAAAATAGGGAACATGATAGGGGACATTTCTACAATACATACATTATTCTTATCTATATAATAGGATGACAACAGCTCTCCAGACCTGCATCCCACCACAAAGACCACTCCAGCCCTGAAGAATGAAATCATCCTTGGTGACGAAGTGAGAGACTTCGTGCCAACCTGTGGTCTCAAGGCATTGTCTCTTATAAGAGTCCTGCTCAAGGTGATGGGGTGCAACTGTGGGACCCTATACCAGAGATGATGTCCTACACCCAACTTTCAAAAGCTGTAAGGGTCTTCAGTAGAGATGGGTAGTCGAGCTGGGCTATCAGACGGTCACCTCTGCAGCTGTAGTGTCATTATTTGTATGGTCTTAATGTGTATATTAAAAAAAGTGCACCTTTGTTATAATGTACATGATGGGGACCATAATGTGGACAAAATAACAAAATAGGGAACATGATAGGGGACATTTCTACAATACATACATTATTCTTATCTATATAATAGGATGACAACAGCTCTCCAGACCTGCATCCCACCACAAAGACCATCCCAGCCCTGAAGAATGAAATTATCCTTAGTAACGAAGTGAGGGACTTCGTGCCAACCTGTGGTCTCAAGGCATTGACTCTTATAAGAGTCCTGCTCAAGGTGATGGGGTGCAACTGTGGGACCCTATACCAGAGATGATGTCCTCCACCCAACTTTCAAAAAGCTGTAAGGGTCTTCAGTAGAGATGGGTAGTCGAGCTGGGCTATCAGACGGTCACCTCTGTAGCTGTAGTGTCATTATTCGTATGGTCCCAATGTGTATATTAAAAAAAAGTGCACCTTTGTTATAATGTACAAGATGGGGACCATAATGTGGACAAAAAAAACAAAATAGGGAACATGATAGGGGACATTTCTACAATACATACATTATTCTTATCTATATAATAGGATGACAACAGCTCTCCAGACCTGCATCCCACCACAAAGACCATCTCAGCCCTGAAGAATGAAATTATCCTTAGTAACGAAGTGAGGGACTTCGTGCCAACCTGTGGTCTCAAGGCATTGACTCTTATAAGAGTCCTGCTCAAGGTGATGGGGTGCAACTGTGGGACCCTATACCAGAGATGATGTCCTCCACCTAACTTTCAAAAAGCTGTAAGGGTCTTCAGTAGAGATGGGTAGTCGAGCTGGGCTATCAGACGGTCACCTTTGTAGCTGTAGTGTCATTATTCATATGGTCCCAATGTGTATATTAAAAAAAGGTGCACCTTTGTTATAATGTACAAGATGGGGACCATAATGTGGACAAAAAAAACAAAATAGGGAACATGATAGGGGACATTTCTACAATACATACATTATTCTTATCTATATAATAGGATGACAACAGCTCTCCAGACCTGCATCCCACCACAAAGACCACTCCAGCCCTGAAGAATGAAATCATCCTTAGTAACGAAGTGAGGGACTTCGTGCCAACCTGTGGTCTCAAGGCATTGACTCTTATAAGAGTCCTGCTCAAGGTGATGGGGTGCAACTGTGGGACCCTATACCAGAGATGATGTCCTCCACCTAACTTTCAAAAAGCTGTAAGGGTCTTCAGTAGAGATGGGTAGTCGAGCTGGGCTATCAGACGGTCACCTCTGTAGCTGTAGTGTCATTATTCGTATGGTCCCAATGTGTATATTAAAAAAAAGTGCACCTTTGTTATAATGTACAAGATGGGGACCATAATGTGGACAAAAAAAACAAAATAGGGAACATGATAGGGGACATTTCTACAATACATACATTATTCTTATCTATATAATAGGATGACAACAGCTCTCCAGACCTGCATCCCACCACAAAGACCACTCCAGCCCTGAAGAATGAAATCATCCTTAGTGACGAAGTGAGAGACTTCGTGCCAACCTGTGGTCTCAAGGCATTGTCTCTTATAAGAGTCCTGCTCAAGGTGATGGGGTTCAACTGTGGGACCCTATACCAGAGATGATGTCCTACACCCAACTTTCAAAAGCTGTAAGGGTCTTCAGTAGAGATGGGTAGTCGAGCTGGGCTATCAGACGGTCACCTCTGTAGCTGTAGTGTCATTATTCGTATGGTCTTAATGTGTATATTAAAAAAAAGTGCACCTTTGTTATAATGTACATGATGGGGACCATAATGTGGACAAAATAACAAAATAGGGAACATGATAGGGGACATTTCTACAATACATACATTATTCTTATCTATATAATAGGATGACAACAGCTCTCCAGACCTGCATCCCACCACAAAGACCATCCCAGCCCTGAAGAATGAAATCATCCTAAGTGACGAAGTGAGGGACTTCGTGCCAACCTGTGGTCTCAAGGCATTGACTCTTATAAGAGTCCTGCTCAAGGTGATGGGGTGCAACTGTGGGACCCTATACCAGAGATGATGTCCTCCACCCAACTTTCAAAAAGCTGTAAGGGTCTTCAGTAGAGATGGGTAGTCGAGCTGGGCTATCAGACGGTCACCTCTGTAGCTGAAGTGTCATTATTCGTATGGTCCCAATGTGTATATTAAAAAAAAGTGCACCTTTGTTATAATGTACAAGATGGGGACCATAATGTGGACAAAAAAAACAAAATAGGGAACATGATAGGGGACATTTCTACAATACATACATTATTCTTATTTATATAATAGGATGACAACAGCTCTCCAGACCTGCATCCCACCACAAAGACCATCCCAGCCCTGAAGAATGAAATTATCCTTAGTAACGAAGTGAGGGACTTCGTGCCAACCTGTGGTCTCAAGGCATTGACTCTTATAAGAGTCCTGCTCAAGGTGATGCGGTGCAACTGTGGGACCCTATACCAGAGATGATGTCCTCCACCCAACTTTCAAAAAGCTGTAAGGGTCTTCAGTAGAGATGGGTAGTCGAGCTGCGCTATCAGACGGTCACCTCTGTAGCTGTAGTGTCATTATTCGTATGGTCCCAATGTGTATATTAAAAAAAAGTGCACCTTTGTTATAATGTACAAGATGGGGACCATAATGTGGACAAAAAAAACAAAATAGGGAACATGATAGGGGACATTTCTACAATACATACATTATTCTTATCTATATAATAGGATGACAACAGCTCTCCAGACCTGCATCTCACCACAAAGACCACTCCAGCCCTGAAGAATGAAATCATCCTTAGTGACGAAGTGAGAGACTTCGTGCCAACCTGTGGTCTCAAGGCATTGTCTCTTATAAGAGTCCTGCTCAAGGTGATGGGGTGCAACTGTGGGACCCTATACCAGAGATGATGTCCTACACCCAACTTTCAAAAGCTGTAAGGGTCTTCAGTAGAGATGGGTAGTCGAGCTGGGCTATCAGACGGTCACCTCTGCAGCTGTAGTGTCATTATTTGTATGGTCTTAATGTGTATATTAAAAAAACGTGCACCTTTGTTATAATGTACATGATGGGGACCATAATGTGGACAAAATAACAAAATAGGGAACATGATAGGGGACATTTCTACAATACATACATTATTCTTATCTATATAATAGGATGACAACAGCTCTCCAGACCTGCATCCCACCACAAAGACCATCCCAGCCCTGAAGAATTAAATTATCCTTAGTAACGAAGTGAGGGACTTCGTGCCAACCTGTGGTCTCAAGGCATTGACTCTTATAAGAGTCCTGCTCAAGGTGATGGGGTGCAACTGTGGGACCCTATACCAGAGATGATGTCCTCCACCTAACTTTCAAAAAGCTGTAAGGGTCTTCAGTAGAGATGGGTAGTCGAGCTGGGCTATCAGACGGTCACCTCTGTAGCTGTAGTGTCATTATTCGTATGGTCCCAATGTGTATATTAAAAAAAGGTGCACCTTTGTTATAATGTACAAGATGGGGACCATAATGTGGACAAAAAAAACAAAATAGGGAACATGATAGGGGACATTTCTACAATACATACATTATTCTTATCTATATAATAGGATGACAACAGCTCTCCAGACCTGCATCCCACCACAAAGACCACTCCAGCCCTGAAGAATGAAATCATCCTTAGTGACGAAGTGAGAGACTTCGTGCCAACCTGTGGTCTCAAGGCATTGTCTCTTATAAGAGTCCTGCTCAAGGTGATGGGGTTCAACTGTGGGACCCTATACCAGAGATGATGTCCTACACCCAACTTTCAAAAGCTGTAAGGGTCTTCAGTAGAGATGGGTAGTCGAGCTGGGCTATCAGACGGTCACCTCTGTAGCTGTAGTGTCATTATTCGTATGGTCTTAATGTGTATATTAAAAAAAAGTGCACCTTTGTTATAATGTACATGATGGGGACCATAATGTGGACAAAATAACAAAATAGGGAACATGATAGGGGACATTTCTACAATACATACATTATTCTTATCTATATAATAGGATGACAACAGCTCTCTAGACCTGCATCCCACCACAAAGACCATCCCAGCCCTGAAGAATGAAATCATCCTAAGTGACGAAGTGAGGGACTTCGTGCCAACCTGTGGTCTCAAGGCATTGACTCTTATAAGAGTCCTGCTCAAGGTGATGGGGTGCAACTGTGGGACCCTATACCAGAGATGATGTCCTCCACCCAACTTTCAAAAAGCTGTAAGGGTCTTCAGTAGAGATGGGTAGTCGAGCTGGGCTATCAGACGGTCACCTCTGTAGCTGAAGTGTCATTATTCGTATGGTCCCAATGTGTATATTAAAAAAAAGTGCACCTTTGTTATAATGTACAAGATGGGGACCATAATGTGGACAAAAAAAACAAAATAGGGAACATGATAGGGGACATTTCTACAATACATACATTATTCTTATTTATATAATAGGATGACAACAGCTCTCCAGACCTGCATCCCACCACAAAGACCATCCCAGCCCTGAAGAATGAAATTATCCTTAGTAACGAAGTGAGGGACTTCGTGCCAACCTGTGGTCTCAAGGCATTGACTCTTATAAGAGTCCTGCTCAAGGTGATGCGGTGCAACTGTGGGACCCTATACCAGAGATGATGTCCTCCACCCAACTTTCAAAAAGCTGTAAGGGTCTTCAGTAGAGATGGGTAGTCGAGCTGCGCTATCAGACGGTCACCTCTGTAGCTGTAGTGTCATTATTCGTATGGTCCCAATGTGTATATTAAAAAAAAGTGCACCTTTGTTATAATGTACAAGATGGGGACCATAATGTGGACAAAAAAAACAAAATAGGGAACATGATAGGGGACATTTCTACAATACATACATTATTCTTATCTATATAATAGGATGACAACAGCTCTCCAGACCTTCATCCCACCACAAAGACCACTCCAGCCCTGAAGAATGAAATCATCCTTAGTGACGAAGTGAGAGACTTCGTGCCAACCTGTGGTCTCAAGGCATTGTCTCTTATAAGAGTCCTGCTCAAGGTGATGGGGTGCAACTGTGGGACCCTATACCAGAGATGATGTCCTACACCCAACTTTCAAAAGCTGTAAGGGTCTTCAGTAGAGATGGGTAGTCGAGCTGGGCTATCAGACGGTCACCTCTGCAGCTGTAGTGTCATTATTTGTATGGTCTTAATGTGTATATTAAAAAAAAGTGCACCTTTGTTATAATGTACATGATGGGGACCATAATGTGGACAAAATAACAAAATAGGGAACATGATAGGGGACATTTCTACAATACATACATTATTCTTATCTATATAATAGGATGACAACAGCTCTCCAGACCTGCATCCCACCACAAAGACCATCCCAGCCCTGAAGAATTAAATTATCCTTAGTAACGAAGTGAGGGACTTCGTGCCAACCTGTGGTCTCAAGGCATTGACTCTTATAAGAGTCCTGCTCAAGGTGATGGGGTGCAACTGTGGGACCCTATACCAGAGATGATGTCCTCCACCCAACTTTCAAAAAGCTGTAAGGGTCTTCAGTAGAGATGGGTAGTCGAGCTGGGCTATCAGACGGTCACCTCTGTAGCTGTAGTGTCATTATTCGTATGGTCCCAATGTGTATATTAAAAAAAAGTGCACCTTTGTTATAATGTACAAGATGGGGACCATAATGTGGACAAAAAAAACAAAATAGGGAACATGATAGGGGACATTTCTACAATACATACATTATTCTTATCTATATAATAGGATGACAACAGCTCTCCAGACCTGCATCCCACCACAAAGACCACTCCAGCCCTGAAGAATGAAATCATCCTTGGTGACGAAGTGAGAGACTTCGTGCCAACCTGTGGTCTCAAGGCATTGTCTCTTATAAGAGTCCTGCTCAAGGTGATGGGGTGCAACTGTGGGACCCTATACCAGAGATGATGTCCTACACCCAACTTTCAAAAGCTGTAAGGGTCTTCAGTAGAGATGGGTAGTCGAGCTGGGCTATCAGACGGTCACCTCTGCAGCTGTAGTGTCATTATTTGTATGGTCTTAATGTGTATATTAAAAAAAGTGCACCTTTGTTATAATGTACATGATGGGGACCATAATGTGGACAAAATAACAAAATAGGGAACATGATAGGGGACATTTCTACAATACATACATTATTCTTATCTATATAATAGGATGACAACAGCTCTCCAGACCTGCATCCCACCACAAAGACCATCCCAGCCCTGAAGAATGAAATTATCCTTAGTAACGAAGTGAGGGACTTCGTGCCAACCTGTGGTCTCAAGGCATTGACTCTTATAAGAGTCCTGCTCAAGGTGATGGGGTGCAACTATGGGACCCTATACCAGAGATGATGTCCTCCACCCAACTTTCAAAAAGCTGTAAGGGTCTTCAGTAGAGATGGGTAGTCGAGCTGGGCTATCAGACGGTCACCTCTGTAGCTGTAGTGTCATTATTCGTATGGTCCCAATGTGTATATTAAAAAAAAGTGCACCTTTGTTATAATGTACAAGATGGGGACCATAATGTGGACAAAAAAAACAAAATAGGGAACATGATAGGGGACATTTCTACAATACATACATTATTCTTATCTATATAATAGGATGACAACAGCTCTCCAGACCTGCATCCCACCACAAAGACCATCTCAGCCCTGAAGAATGAAATTATCCTTAGTAACGAAGTGAGGGACTTCGTGCCAACCTGTGGTCTCAAGGCATTGACTCTTATAAGAGTCCTGCTCAAGGTGATGGGGTGCAACTGTGGGACCCTATACCAGAGATGATGTCCTCCACCTAACTTTCAAAAAGCTGTAAGGGTCTTCAGTAGAGATGGGTAGTCGAGCTGGGCTATCAGACGGTCACCTTTGTAGCTGTAGTGTCATTATTCATATGGTCCCAATGTGTATATTAAAAAAAGGTGCACCTTTGTTATAATGTACAAGATGGGGACCATAATGTGGACAAAAAAAACAAAATAGGGAACATGATAGGGGACATTTCTACAATACATACATTATTCTTATCTATATATTAGGATGACAACAGCTCTCCAGACCTGCATCCCACCACAAAGACCACTCCAGCCCTGAAGAATGAAATCATCCTTAGTAACGAAGTGAGGGACTTCGTGCCAACCTGTGGTCTCAAGGCATTGACTCTTATAAGAGTCCTGCTCAAGGTGATGGGGTGCAACTGTGGGACCCTATACCAGAGATGATGTCCTCCACCTAACTTTCAAAAAGCTGTAAGGGTCTTCAGTAGAGATGGGTAGTCGAGCTGGGCTATCAGACGGTCACCTCTGTAGCTGTAGTGTCATTATTCGTATGGTCCCAATGTGTATATTAAAAAAAAGTGCACCTTTGTTATAATGTACAAGATGGGGACCATAATGTGGACAAAAAAAACAAAATAGGGAACATGATAGGGGACATTTCTACAATACATACATTATTCTTATCTATATAATAGGATGACAACAGCTCTCCAGACCTGCATCCCACCACAAAGACCACTCCAGCCCTGAAGAATGAAATCATCCTTAGTGACGAAGTGAGAGACTTCGTGCCAACCTGTGGTCTCAAGGCATTGTCTCTTATAAGAGTCCTGCTCAAGGTGATGGGGTGCAACTGTGGGACCCTATACCAGAGATGATGTCCTACACCCAACTTTCAAAAGCTGTAAGGGTCTTCAGTAGAGATGGGTAGTCGAGCTGGGCTATCAGACGGTCACCTCTGTAGCTGTAGTGTCATTATTTGTATGGTCTTAATGTGTATATTAAAAAAAAGTGCACCTTTGTTATAATGTACATGATGGGGACCATAATGTGGACAAAATAACAAAATAGGGAACATGATAGGGGACATTTCTACAATACATACATTATTCTTATCTATATAATAGGATGACAACAGCTCTCCAGACCTGCATCCCACCACAAAGACCATCCCAGCCCTGAAGAATGAAATTATCCTTAGTAACGAAGTGAGGGACTTCGTGCCAACCTGTGGTCTCAAGGCATTGACTCTTATAAGAGTCCTGCTCAAGGTGATGGGGTGCAACTGTGGGACCCTATACCAGAGATGATGTCCTCCACCCAACTTTCAAAAAGCTGTAAGGGTCTTCAGTAGAGATGGGTAGTCGAGCTGGGCTATCAGACGGTCACCTCTGTAGCTGTAGTGTCATTATTCGTATGGTCCCAATGTGTATAATAAAAAAAAGTGCACCTTTGTTATAATGTACAAGATGGGGACCATAATGTGGACAAAAAAAACAAAATAGGGAACATGATAGGGGACATTTCTACAATACATACATTATTCTTATCTATATAATAGGATGACAACAGCTCTCCAGACCTGCATCCCACCACAAAGACCATCCCAGCCCTGAAGAATGAAATTATCCTTAGTAACGAAGTGAGGGACTTCGTGCCAACCTGTGGTCTCAAGGCATTGACTCTTATAAGAGTCCTGCTCAAGGTGATGGGGTGCAACTGTGGGACCCTATACCAGAGATGATGTCCTCCACCCAACTTTCAAAAAGCTTTAAGGGTCTTCAGTAGAGATGGGTAGTCGAGCTGGGCTATCAGACGGTCACCTCTGTAGCTGAAGTGTCATTATTCGTATGGTCCCAATGTGTATATTAAAAAAAAGTGCACCTTTGTTATAATGTACAAGATGGGGACCATAATGTGGACAAAAAAAACAAAATAGGGAACATGATAGGGGACATTTCTACAATACATACATTATTCTTATTTATATAATAGGATGACAACAGCTCTCCAGACCTGCATCCCACTACAAAGACCATCCCAGCCCTGAAGAATGAAATTATCCTTAGTAACGAAGTGAGGGACTTCGTGCCAACCTGTGGTCTCAAGGCATTGACTCTTATAAGAGTCCTGCTCAAGGTGATGGGGTGCAACTGAGGGACCCTATACCAGAGATGATGTCCTCCACCCAACTTTCAAAAAGCTGTAAGGGTCTTCAGTAGAGATGGGTAGTCGAGCTGGGCTATCAGACGGTCACCTCTGTAGCTGTAGTGTCATTATTCGTATGGTCCCAATGTGTATATTAAAAAAAAGTGCACCTTTGTTATAATGTACAAGATGGGGACCATAATGTGGACAAAAAAAACAAAATAGGGAACATGATAGGGGACATTTCTACAATACATACATTATTCTTATCTATATAATAGGATGACAACAGATCTCCAGACCTGCATCCCACCACAAAGACCATCCCAGCCCTGAAGAATGAAATTATCCTTAGTAACGAAGTGAGGGACTTCGTGCCAACCTGTGGTCTCAAGGCATTGACTCTTATAAGAGTCCTGCTCAAGGTGATGGGGTGCAACTGTGGGACCCTATACCAGAGATGATGTCCTCCACCTAACTTTCAAAAAGCTGTAAGGGTCTTCAGTAGAGATGGACAGTCGAGCTGGGCTATCAGACGGTCACCTCTGTAGCTGAAGTGTCATTATTCGTATGGTCCCAATGTGTATATTAAAAAAAAGTGCACCTTTGTTATAATGTACAAGATGGGGACCATAATGTGGACAAAAAAAACAAAAAAGGGAACATGATAGGGGACATTTCTACAATACATACATTATTCTTATCTATATAATAGGATGACAACAGCTCTCCAGACCTGCATCCCACCACAAAGACCACTCCAGCCCTGAAGAATGAAATCATCCTTAGTGACGAAGTGAGAGACTTCGTGCCAACCTGTGGTCTCAAGGCATTGTCTCTTATAAGAGTCCTGCTCAAGGTGATGGGGTGCAACTGTGGGACCCTATACCAGAGATGATGTCCTACACCCAACTTTCAAAAGCTGTAAGGGTCTTCAGTAGAGATGGGTAGTCGAGCTGGGCTATCAGACGGTCACCTCTGTAGCTGTAGTGTCATTATTCGTATGGTCCCAATGTGTATATTAAAAAAAAGTGCACCTTTGTTATAATGTACAAGATGGGGACCATAATGTGGACAAAAAAAACAAAATAGGGAACATGATAGGGGACATTTCTACAATACATACATTATTCTTATCTATATAATAGGATGACAACAGCTCTCCAGACCTGCATCCCACCACAAAGACCATCCCAGCCCTGAAGAATGAAATTATCCTTAGTGACGAAGTGAGAGACTTCGTGCCAACCTGTGGTCTCAAGGCATTGACTCTTATAAGAGTCCTGCTCAAGGTGATGGGGTGCAACTGTGGGACCCTATACCAGAGATGATGTCCTCCACCCAACTTTCAAAAAGCTGTAAGGGTCTTCAGTAGATATGGGTAGTCGAGCTGGGCTATCAGACGGTCACCTCTGTAGCTGTAGTGTCATTATTCGTATGGTCCCAATGTGTATATTAAAAAAAAGTGCACCTTTGTTATAATGTACAAGATGGGGACCATAATGTGGACAAAAAAAACAAAATAGGGAACATGATAGGGGACATTTCTACAATACATACATTATTCTTATCTATATAATAGGATGACAACAGCTCTCCAGATCTGCATCCCACCACAAAGACCATCCCAGCCCTGAAGAATGAAATTATCCTTAGTACCGAAGTGAGGGACTTCGTGCCAACCTGTGGTCTCAAGGCATTGACTCTTATAAGAGTCCTGCTCAAGGTGATGGGGTGCAACTGTGGGACCCTATACCAGAGATGATGTCCTCCACCTAACTTTCAAAAAGCTGTAAGGGTCTTCAGTAGAGATGGGTAGTCGAGCTGGGCTATCAGTCGGTCACCTCTGTAGCTGAAGTGTCATTATTCGTATGGTCCCAATGTGTATATTAAAAAAAGGTGCACCTTTGTTATAATGTACAAGATGGGGACCATAATGTGGACAAAAAAAACAAAATAGGGAACATGATAGGGGACATTTCTACAATACATACATTATTCTTATCTATATAATAGGATGACAACAGCTCTCCAGACCTGCATCCCACCACAAAGACCACTCCAGCCCTGAAGAATGAAATCATCCTTAGTGATGAAGTGAGAGACTTCGTGCCAACCTGTGGTCTCAAGGCATTGTCTCTTATAAGAGTCCTGCTCAAGGTGATGGGGTGCAACTGTGGGACCCTATACCAGAGATGATGTCCTCCACCCAACTTTCAAAAAGCTGTAAGGGTCTTCAGTAGAGATGGGTAGTCGAGCTGGGCTATCAGACGGTCACCTCTGTAGCTGTAGTGTCATTATTCGTATGGTCCCAATGTGCATATTAAAAAAAAGTGCACCTTTGTTATAATGTACAAGATGGGGACCATAATGTGGACAAAAAAAACAAAATAGGGAACATGATAGGGGACATTTCTACAATACATACATTATTCTTATCTATATAATAGGATGACAACAGCTCTCCAGACCTGCATCCCACCACAAAGACCATCCCAGCCCTGAAGAATGAAATTATCCTTAGTAACGAAGTGAGGGACTTCGTGCCAACCTGTGGTCTCAAGGCATTGACTCTTATAAGAGTCCTGCTCAAGGTGATGGGGTGCAACTGTGGGACCCTATACCAGAGATGATGTCCTCCACCCAATTTTCAAAAAGCTGTAAGGGTCTTCAGTAGAGATGGGTAGTCGAGCTGGGCTATCAGACGGTCACCTCTGTAGCTGTAGTGTCATTATTCGTATGGTCCCAATGTGTATATTAAAAAAAAGTGCACCTTTGTTATAATGTACAAGATGGGGACCATAATGTGGACAAAAAAAACAAAATAGGGAACATGATAGGGGACATTTCTACAATACATACATTATTCTTATCTATATAATAGGATGACAACAGCTCTCCAGACCTGCATCCCACCACAAAGACCACTCCAGCCCTGAAGAATGAAATCATCCTTAGTGACGAAGTGAGAGACTTCGTGCCAACCTGTGGTCTAAAGGCATTGTCTCTTATAAGAGTCCTGCTCAAGGTGATGGGGTGCAACTGTGGGACCCTATACCAGAGATGATGTCCTACACCCAACTTTCAAAAGCTGTAAGGGTCTTCAGTACAGATGGGTAGTCGAGCTGGGCTATCAGACGGTCACCTCTGTAGCTGTAGTGTCATTTTTCGTATGGTCCCAATGTGTATATTAAAAAAAAGTGCACCTTTGTTATAATGTACAAGATGGGGACCATAATGTGGACAAAAAAAACAAAATAGGGAACATGATAGGGGACATTTCTACAATACATACATTATTCTTATCTATATAATAGGATGACAACAGCTCTCCAGACCTGCATCCCACCACAAAGACCATCCCAGCCCTGAAGAATGAAATTATCCTTAGTAACGAAGTGAGGGACTTCGTGCCAACCTGTGGTCTCAAGGCATTGACTCTTATAAGAGTCCTGCTCAAGGTGATGGGGTGCAACTGTGGGACCCTATACCAGAGATGATGTCCTCCACCCAACTTTCAAAAAGCTGTAAGGGTCTTCAGTAGAGATGGGTAGTCGAGCTGGGCTATCAGACGGTCACCTCTGTAGCTGAAGTGTCATTATTCGTATGGTCCCAATGTGTATATTAAAAAAAAGTGCACCTTTGTTATAATGTACAAGATGGGGACCATAATGTGGACAAAAAAAACAAAATAGGGAACATGATAGGGGACATTTCTACAATACATACATTATTCTTATCTATATAATAGGATGACAACAGCTCTCCAGACCTGCATCCCACCACAAAGACCACTCCAGCCCTGAAGAATGAAATCATCCTTAGTGACGAAGTGAGAGACTTCGTGCCAACCTGTGGTCTCAAGGCATTGTCTCTTATAAGAGTCCTGCTCAAGGTGATGGGGTGCAACTGTGGGACCCTATACCAGAGATGATGTCCTACACCCAACTTTCAAAAGCTGTAAGGGTCTTCAGTAGAGATGGGTAGTCGAGCTGGGCTATCAGACGGTCACCTCTGTAGCTGTAGTGTTATTATTCGTATGGTCCCAATGTGTATATTAAAAAAAAGTGCACCTTTGTTATAATGTACAAGATGGGGACCATAATGTGGACAAAAAAAACAAAATAGGGAACATGATAGGGGACATTTCTACAATACATACATTATTCTTATCTATATAATAGGATGACAACAGCTCTCCAGACCTGCATCCCACCACAAAGACCATCCCAGCCCTGAAGAATGAAATTATCCTTAGTAACGAAGTGAGGGACTTCGTGCCAACCTATGGTCTCAAGGCATTGACTCTTATAAGAGTCCTGCTCAAGGTGATGGGGTGCAACTGTGGGACCCTATACCAGAGATGATGTCCTCCACCCAACTTTCAAAAAGCTGTAAGGGTCTTCAGTAGAGATGGGTAGTCGAGCTGGGCTATCAGACGGTCACCTCTGTAGCTGAAGTGTCATTATTCGTATGGTCCCAATGTGTATATTAAAAAAAAGTGCACCTTTGTTATAATGTACAAGATGGGGACCATAATGTGGACAAAAAAAACAAAATAGGGAACATGATAGGGGACATTTCTACAATACATACATTATTCTTATCTATATAATAGGATGACAACAGCTCTCCAGACCTGCATCCCACCACAAAGACCACTCCAGCCCTGAAGAATGAAATCATCCTTAGTAACGAAGTGAGAGACTTCGTGCCAACCTGTGGTCTCAAGGCATTGTCTCTTATAAGAGTCCTGCTCAAGGTGATGGGGTGCAACTGTGGGACCCTATACCAGAGATGATGTCCTACACCCAACTTTCAAAAGCTGTAAGGGTCTTCAGTAGAGATGGGTAGTCGAGCTGGGCTATCAGACGGTCACCTCTGCAGCTGTAGTGTCATTATTTGTATGGTCTTAATGTGTATATTAAAAAAAAGTGCACCTTTGTTATAATGTACATGATGGGGACCATAATGTGGACAAAATAACAAAATAGGGAACATGATAGGGGACATTTCTACAATACATACATTATTCTTATCTATATAATAGGATGACAACAGCTCTCCAGACCTGCATCCCACCACAAAGACCATCCCAGCCCTGAAGAATGAAATTATCCTTGGTAACGAAGTGAGGGACTTCGTGCCAACCTGTGGTCTCAAGGCATTGACTCTTATAAGAGTCCTGCTCAAGGTGATGGGGTGCAACTGTGGGACCCTATACCAGAGATGATGTCCTCCACCCAACTTTCAAAAAGCTGTAAGGGTCTTCAGTAGAGATGGGTAGTCGAGCTGGGCTATCAGACGGTCACCTCTGTAGCTGAAGTGTCATTGATCGTATGGTCCCAATGTGTATATTAAAAAAAAGTGCACCTTTGTTATAATGTACAAGATGGGGACCATAATGTGGACAAAAAAAACAAAATAGGGAACATGATAGGGGACATTTCTACAATACATACATTATTCTTATCTATATAATAGGATGACAACAGCTCTCCAGACCTGCATCCCACCACAAAGACCACTCCAGCCCTGAAGAATGAAATCATCCTTAGTGACGAAGTGAGAGACTTCGTGCCAACCTGTGGTCTCAAGGCATTGTCTCTTATAAGAGTCCTGCTCAAGGTGATGGGGTGCAACTGTGGGACCCTATACCAGAGATGATGTCCTACACCCAACTTTAAAAAGCTGTAAGGGTCTTCAGTACAGATGGGTAGTCGAGCTGGGCTATCAGACGGTCACCTCTGTAGCTGTAGTGTCATTATTCGTATGGTCCCAATGTGTATATTAAAAAAAAGTGCACCTTTGTTATAATGTACAAGATGGGGACCATAATGTGGACAAAAAAAACAAAATAGGGAACATGATAGGGGACATTTCTACAATACATACATTATTCTTATCTATATAATAGGATGACAACAGCTCTCCAGACCTGCATCCCACCACAAAGACCATCCCAGCCCTGAAGAATGAAATTATCCTTAGTAACGAAGTGAGGGACTTCGTGCCAACCTGTGGTCTCAAGGCATTGACTCTTATAAGAGTCCTGCTCAAGGTGATGGGGTGCAACTGTGGGACCCTATACCAGAGATGATGTCCTCCACCCAACTTTCAAAAAGCTGTAAGGGTCTTCAGTAGAGATGGGTAGTCGAGCTGGGCTATCAGACGGTCACCTCTGTAGCTGAAGTGTCATTATTCGTATGGTCCCAATGTGTATATTAAAAAAAAGTGCACCTTTGTTATAATGTACAAGATGGGGACCATAATGTGGACAAAAAAAACAAAATAGGGAACATGATAGGGGACATTTCTACAATACATACATTATTCTTATCTATATAATAGGATGACCACAGCTCTCCAGACCTGCATCCCACCACAAAGACCACTCCAGCCCTGAAGAATGAAATCATCCTTAGTAACGAAGTGAGAGACTTCGTGCCAACCTGTGGTCTCAAGGCATTGTCTCTTATAAGAGTCCTGCTCAAGGTGATGGGGTGCAACTGTGGGACCCTATACCAGAGATGATGTCCTACACCCAACTTTCAAAAGCTGTAAGGGTCTTCAGTAGAGATGGGTAGTCGAGCTGGGCTATCAGACGGTCACCTCTGCAGCTGTAGTGTCATTATTTGTATGGTCTTAATGTGTATATTAAAAAAAAGTGCACCTTTGTTATAATGTACATGATGGGGACCATAATGTGGACAAAATAACAAAATAGGGAACATGATAGGGGACATTTCTACAATACATACATTATTCTTATCTATATAATAGGATGACAACAGCTCTCCAGACCTGCATCCCACCACAAAGACCATCCCAGCCCTGAAGAATGAAATTATCCTTGGTAACGAAGTGAGGGACTTCGTGCCAACCTGTGGTCTCAAGGCATTGACTCTTATAAGAGTCCTGCTCAAGGTGATGGGGTGCAACTGTGGGACCCTATACCAGAGATGATGTCCTCCACCCAACTTTCAAAAAGCTGTAAGGGTCTTCAGTAGAGATGGGTAGTCGAGCTGGGCTATCAGACGGTCACCTCTGTAGCTGAAGTGTCATTGATCGTATGGTCCCAATGTGTATATTAAAAAAAAGTGCACCTTTGTTATAATGTACAAGATGGGGACCATAATGTGGACAAAAAAAACAAAATAGGGAACATGATAGGGGACATTTCTACAATACATACATTATTCTTATCTATATAATAGGATGACAACAGCTCTCCAGACCTGCATCCCACCACAAAGACCACTCCAGCCCTGAAGAATGAAATCATCCTTAGTGACGAAGTGAGAGACTTCGTGCCAACCTGTGGTCTCAAGGCATTGTCTCTTATAAGAGTCCTGCTCAAGGTGATGGGGTGCAACTGTGGGACCCTATACCAGAGATGATGTCCTACACCCAACTTTAAAAAGCTGTAAGGGTCTTCAGTACAGATGGGTAGTCGAGCTGGGCTATCAGACGGTCACCTCTGTAGCTGTAGTGTCATTATTCGTATGGTCCCAATGTGTATATTAAAAAAAAGTGCACCTTTGTTATAATGTACAAGATGGGGACCATAATGTGGACAAAAAAAACAAAATAGGGAACATGATAGGGGACATTTCTACAATACATACATTATTCTTATCTATATAATAGGATGACAACAGCTCTCCAGACCTGCATCCCACCACAAAGACCATCCCAGCCCTGAAGAATGAAATTATCCTTAGTAACGAAGTGAGGGACTTCGTGCCAACCTGTGGTCTCAAGGCATTGACTCTTATAAGAGTCCTGCTCAAGGTGATGGGGTGCAACTGTGGGACCCTATACCAGAGATGATGTCCTCCACCCAACTTTCAAAAAGCTGTAAGGGTCTTCAGTAGAGATGGGTAGTCGAGCTGGGCTATCAGACGGTCACCTCTGTAGCTGAAGTGTCATTATTCGTATGGTCCCAATGTGTATATTAAAAAAAAGTGCACCTTTGTTATAATGTACAAGATGGGGACCATAATGTGGACAAAAAAAACAAAATAGGGAACATGATAGGGGACATTTCTACAATACATACATTATTCTTATCTATATAATAGGATGACAACAGCTCTCCAGACCTGCATCCCACCACAAAGACCACTCCAGCCCTGAAGAATGAAATCATCCTTAGTGACGAAGTGAGAGACTTCGTGCCAACCTGTGGTCTCAAGGCATTGTCTCTTATAAGAGTCCTGCTCAAGGTGATGGGGTGCAACTGTGGGACCCTATACCAGAGATGATGTCCTACACCCAACTTTCAAAAGCTGTAAGGGTCTTCAGTAGAGATGGGTAGTCGAGCTGGGCTATCAGACGGTCACCTCTGTAGCTGTAGTGTCATTATTCGTATGGTCCCAATGTGTATATTAAAAAAAAGTGCACCTTTGTTATAATGTACAAGATGGGGACCATAATGTGGACAAAAAAAACAAAATAGGGAACATGATAGGGGACATTTCTACAATACATACATTATTCTTATCTATATAATAGGATGACAACAGCTCTCCAGACCTGCATCCCACCAAAAAGACCATCCCAGCCCTGAAGAATGAAATTATCCTTAGTAACGAAGTGAGGGACTTCGTGCCAACCTATGGTCTCAAGGCATTGACTCTTATAAGAGTCCTGCTCAAGGTGATGGGGTGCAACTGTGGGACCCTATACCAGAGATGATGTCCTCCACCCAACTTTCAAAAAGCTGTAAGGGTCTTCAGTAGAGATGGGTAGTCGAGCTGGGCTATCAGACGGTCACCTCTGTAGCTGAAGTGTCATTATTCGTATGGTCCCAATGTGTATATTAAAAAAAAGTGCACCTTTGTTATAATGTACAAGATGGGGACCATAATGTGGACAAAAAAAACAAAATAGGGAACATGATAGGGGACATTTCTACAATACATACATTATTCTTATCTATATAATAGGATGACAACAGCTCTCCAGACCTGCATCCCACCACAAAGACCACTCCAGCCCTGAAGAATGAAATCATCCTTAGTAACGAAGTGAGAGACTTCGTGCCAACCTGTGGTCTCAAGGCATTGTCTCTTATAAGAGTCCTGCTCAAGGTGATGGGGTGCAACTGTGGGACCCTATACCATAGATGATGTCCTACACCCAACTTTCAAAAGCTGTAAGGGTCTTCAGTAGAGATGGGTAGTCGAGCTGGGCTATCAGACGGTCACCTCTGCAG
The DNA here is from genome assembly GCF_048569485.1 of Anomaloglossus baeobatrachus. Lineage (NCBI taxonomy): Eukaryota > Metazoa > Chordata > Amphibia > Anura > Aromobatidae > Anomaloglossus > Anomaloglossus baeobatrachus. The sequence goes on along the minus strand of NC_134359.1, from coordinate 80,806,673 downwards.
CTGTAGTGTCATTATTTGTATGGTCTTAATGTGTATATTAAAAAAAAGTGCACCTTTGTTATAATGTACATGATGGGGACCATAATGTGGACAAAATAACAAAATAGGGAACATGATAGGGGACATTTCTACAATACATACATTATTCTTATCTATATAATAGGATGACAACAGCTCTCCAGACCTGCATCCCACCACAAAGACCATCCCAGCCCTGAAGAATGAAATTATCCTTAGTAACGAAGTGAGGGACTTCGTGCCAACCTGTGGTCTCAAGGCATTGACTCTTATAAGAGTCCTGCTCAAGGTGATGGGGTGCAACTGTGGGACCCTATACCAGAGATGATGTCCTCCACCCAACTTTCAAAAAGCTGTAAGGGTCTTCAGTAGAGATGGGTAGTCGAGCTGGGCTATCAGACGGTCACCTCTGTAGCTGTAGTGTCATTATTCGTATGGTCCCAATGTGCATATTAAAAAAAAGTGCACCTTTGTTATAATGTACAAGATGGGGACCATAATGTGGACAAAAAAAACAAAATAGGGAACATGATAGGGGACATTTCTACAATACATACATTATTCTTATCTATATAATAGGATGACAACAGCTCTCCAGACCTGCATCCCACCACAAAGACCATCCCAACCCTGAAGAATGAAATTATCCTTAGTAACGAAGTGAGGGACTTCGTGCCAACCTGTGGTCTCAAGGCATTGACTCTTATAAGAGTCCTGCTCAAGGTGATGGGGTGCAACTGTGGGACCCTATACCAGAGATGATGTCCTCCACCCAACTTTCAAAAAGCTGTAAGGGTCTTCAGTAGAGATGGGTAGTCGAGCTGGGCTATCAGACGGTCACCTCTGTAGCTGAAGTGTCATTATTCGTATGGTCCCAATGTGTATATTAAAAAAAAGTGCACCTTTGTTATAATGTACAAGATGGGGACCATAATGTGGACAAAAAAAACAAAATAGGGAACATGATAGGGGACATTTCTACAATACATACATTATTCTTATCTATATAATAGGATGACAACAGCTCTCCAGACCTGCATCCCACCACAAAGACCACTCCAGCCCTGAAGAATGAAATCATCCTTAGTGACGAAGTGAGAGACTTCGTGCCAACCTGTGGTCTCAAGGCATTGTCTCTTATAAGAGTCCTGCTCAAGGTGATGGGGTGCAACTGTGGGACCCTATACCAGAGATGATGTCCTCCACCCAACTTTCAAAAGCTGTAAGGGTCTTCAGTAGAGATGGGTAGTCGAGCTGGGCTATCAGACGGTCACCTCTGTAGCTGTAGTGTCATTATTCGTATGGTCCCAATGTGTATATTAAAAAAAAGTGCACCTTTGTTATAATGTACATGATGGGGACCATAATGTGGACAAAATAACAAAATAGGGAACATAATAGGGGACATTTCTACAATACATACATTATTCTTATCTATATAATAGGATGACAACAGCTCTCCAGACCTGCATCCCACCACAAAGACCATCCCAGCCCTGAAGAATGAAATTATCCTTAGTAACGAAGTGAGGGACTTCGTGCCAACCTGTGGTCTCAAGGCATTGACTCTTATAAGAGTCCTGCTCAAGGTGATGGGGTGCAACTGTGGGACCCTATACCAGAGATGATGTCCTCCACCCAACTTTCAAAAAGCTGTAAGGGTCTTCAGTAGAGATGGGTAGTCGAGCTGGGCTATCAGACGGTCACCTCTGTAGCTGTAGTGTCATTATTCGTATGGTCCCAATGTGCATATTAAAAAAAAGTGCACCTTTGTTATAATGTACAAGATGGGGACCATAATGTGGACAAAAAAAACAAAATAGGGAACATGATAGGGGACATTTCTACAATACATACATTATTCTTATCTATATAATAGGATGACAACAGCTCTCCAGACCTGCATCCCACCACAAAGACCATCCCAGCCCTGAAGAATGAAATCATCCTTAGTGACGAAGTGAGAGACTTCGTGCCAACCTGTGGTCTCAAGGCATTGACTCTTATAAGAGTCCTGCTCAAGGTGATGGGGTGCAACTGTGGGACCCTATACCAGAGATGATGTCCTCCACCCAACTTTCAAAAAGCTGTAAGGGTCTTCAGTAGAGATGGGTAGTCGAGCTGGGCTATCAGACGGTCACCTCTGTAGCTGAAGTGTCATTATTCGTATGGTCCCAATGTGTATATTAAAAAAAAGTGCACCTTTGTTATAATGTACAAGATGGGGACCATAATGTGGACAAAAAAAACAAAATAGGGAACATGATAGGGGACATTTCTACAATACATACATTATTCTTATCTAAATAATAGGATGACAACAGCTCTCCAGACCTGCATCCCACCACAAAGACCACTCCAGCCCTGAAGAATGAAATCATCCTTAGTGACGAAGTGAGAGACTTCGTGCCAACCTGTGGTCTCAAGGCATTGTCTCTTATAAGAGTCCTGCTCAAGGTGATGGGGTGCAACTGTGGGACCCTATACCAGAGATGATGTCCTCCACCCAACTTTCAAAAGCTGTAAGGGTCTTCAGTAGAGATGGGTAGTCGAGCTGGGCTATCAGACGGTCACCTCTGTAGCTGTAGTGTCATTATTCGTATGGTCCCAATGTGTATATTAAAAAAAAGTGCACCTTTGTTATAATGTACAAGATGGGGACCATAATGTGGACAAAAAAAACAAAATAGGGAACATGATAGGGGACATTTCTACAATACATACATTATTCTTATCTATATAATAGGATGACAACAGCTCTCCAGACCTGCATCCCACCACAAAGACCATCCCAGCCCTGAAGAATGAAATTGTCCTTAGTAACGAAGTGAGAGACTTCGTGCCAACCTGTGGTCTCAAGGCATTGACTCTTATAAGAGTCCTGCTCAAGGTGATGGGGTGCAACTGTGGGACCCTATACCAGAGATGATGTCCTCCACCCAACTTTCAAAAAGCTGTAAGGGTCTTCAGTAGAGATGGGTAGTCGAGCTGGGCTATCAGACGGTCACCTCTGTAGCTGAAGTGTCATTGATCGTATGGTCCCAATGTGTATATTAAAAAAAAGTGCACCTTTGTTATAATGTACAAGATGGGGACCATAATGTGGACAAAAAAAACAAAATAGGGAACATGATAGGGGACATTTCTACAATACATACATTATTCTTATCTATATAATAGGATGACAACAGCTCTCCAGACCTGCATCCCACCACAAAGACCACTCCAGCCCTGAAGAATGAAATCATCCTTAGTAACGAAGTGAGAGACTTCGTGCCAACCTGTGGTCTCAAGGCATTGTCTCTTATAAGAGTCCTGCTCAAGGTGATGGGGTGCAACTGTGGGACCCTATACCAGAGATGATGTCCTACACCCAACTTTCAAAAGCTGTAAGGGTCTTCAGTAGAGATGGGTAGTCGAGCTGGGCTATCAGACGGTCACCTCTGCAGCTGTAGTGTCATTATTTGTATGGTCTTAATGTGTATATTAAAAAAAAGTGCACCTTTGTTATAATGTACATGATGGGGACCATAATGTGGACAAAATAACAAAATAGGGAACATGATAGGGGACATTTCTACAATACATACATTATTCTTATCTATATAATAGGATGACAACAGCTCTCCAGACCTGCATCCCACCACAAAGACCATCCCAGCCCTGAAGAATGAAATTATCCTTAGTAACGAAGTGAGGGACTTCGTGCCAACCTGTGGTCTCAAGGCATTGACTCTTATAAGAGTCCTGCTCAAGGTGATGGGGTGCAACTGTGGGACCCTATACCAGAGATGATGTCCTCCACCCAACTTTCAAAAAGCTGTAAGGGTCTTCAGTAGAGATGGGTAGTCGAGCTGGGCTATCAGACGGTCACCTCTGTAGCTGTAGTGTCATTATTCGTATGGTCCCAATGTGCATATTAAAAAAAAGTGCACCTTTGTTATAATGTACAAGATGGGGACCATAATGTGGACAAAAAAAACAAAATAGGGAACATGATAGGGGACATTTCTACAATACATACATTATTCTTATCTATATAATAGGATGACACCAGCTCTCCAGACCTGCATCCCACCACAAAGACCACTCCAGCCCTGAAGAATGAAATCATCCTTAGTGACGAAGTGAGAGACTTCGTGCCAACCTGTGGTCTCAAGGCATTGTCTCTTATAAGAGTCCTGCTCAAGGTGATGGGGTGCAACTGTGGGACCCTATACCAGAGATGATGTCCTACACCCAACTTTCAAAAGCTGTAAGGGTCTTCAGTAGAGATGGGTAGTCGAGCTGGGCTATCAGACGGTCACCTCTGCAGCTGTAGTGTCATTATTTGTATGGTCTTAATGTGTATATTAAAAAAAAGTGCACCTTTGTTATAATGTACATGATGGGGACCATAATGTGGACAAAATAACAAAATAGGGAACATGATAGGGGACATTTCTACAATACATACATTATTCTTATCTATATAATAGGATGACAACAGCTCTCCAGACCTGCATCCCACCACAAAGACCATCCCAACCCTGAAGAATGAAATTATCCTTAGTAACGAAGTGAGGGACTTCGTGCCAACCTGTGGTCTCAAGGCATTGACTCTTATAAGAGTCCTGCTCAAGGTGATGGGGTGCAACTGTGGGACCCTATACCAGAGATGATGTCCTCCACCCAACTTTCAAAAAGCTGTAAGGGTCTTCAGTAGAGATGGGTAGTCGAGCTGGGCTATCAGACGGTCACCTCTGTAGCTGAAGTGTCATTATTCGTATGGTCCCAATGTGTATATTAAAAAAAAGTGCACCTTTGTTATAATGTACAAGATGGGGACCATAATGTGGACAAAAAAAACAAAATAGGGAACATGATAGGGGACATTTCTACAATACATACATTATTCTTATCTATATAATAGGATGACAACAGCTCTCCAGACCTGCATCCCACCACAAAGACCATCCCAGCCCTGAAGAATGAAATTATCCTTAGTAACGAAGTGAGGGACTTCGTGCCAACCTGTGGTCTCAAGGCATTGACTCTTATAAGAGTCCTGCTCAAGGTGATGGGGTGCAACTGTGGGACCCTATACCAGAGATGATGTCCTCCACCCAACTTTCAAAAAGCTGTAAGGGTCTTCAGTAGAGATGGGTAGTCGAGCTGGGCTATCAGACGGTCACCTCTGTAGCTGAAGTGTCATTATTCGTATGGTCCCAATGTGTATATTAAAAAAAAGTGCACCTTTGTTATAATGTACAAGATGGGGACCATAATGTGGACAAAAAAAACAAAATAGGGAACATGATAGGGGACATTTCTACAATACATACATTATTCTTATCTATATAATAGGATGACAACAGCTCTCCAGACCTGCATCCCACCACAAAGACCACTCCAGCCCTGAAGAATGAAATCATCCTTAGTGACGAAGTGAGAGACTTCGTGCCAACCTGTGGTCTCAAGGCATTGTCTCTTATAAGAGTCCTGCTCAAGGTGATGGGGTGCAACTGTGGGACCCTATACCAGAGATGATGTCCTACACCCAACTTTCAAAAGCTGTAAGGGTCTTCAGTAGAGATGGGTAGTCGAGCTGGGCTATCAAACGGTCACCTCTGTAGCTGTAGTGTCATTATTCGTATGGTCCCAATGTGTATATTAAAAAAAAGTGCACCTTTGTTATAATGTACAAGATGGGGACCATAATGTGGACAAAAAAAACAAAATAGGGAACATGATAGGGGACATTTCTACAATACATACATTATTCTTATCTATATAATAGGATGACAACAGCTCTCCAGACCTGCATCCCACCACAAAGACCATCCCAGCCCTGAAGAATGAAATTGTCCTTAGTAACGAAGTGAGAGACTTCGTGCCAACCTGTGGTCTCAAGGCATTGACTCTTATAAGAGTCCTGCTCAAGGTGATGGGGTGCAACTGTGGGACCCTATACCAGAGATGATGTCCTCCACCCAACTTTCAAAAAGCTGTAAGGGTCTTCAGTAGAGATGGGTAGTCGAGCTGGGCTATCAGACGGTCACCTCTGTAGCTGAAGTGTCATTGATCGTATGGTCCCAATGTGTATATTAAAAAAAAGTGCACCTTTGTTATAATGTACAAGATGGGGACCATAATGTGGACAAAAAAAACAAAATAGGGAACATGATAGGGGACATTTCTACAATACATACATTATTCTTATCTATATAATAGGATGACAACAGCTCTCCAGACCTGCATCCCACCACAAAGACCACTCCAGCCCTGAAGAATGAAATCATCCTTAGTAACGAAGTGAGAGACTTCGTGCCAACCTGTGGTCTCAAGGCATTGTCTCTTATAAGAGTCCTGCTCAAGGTGATGGGGTGCAACTGTGGGACCCTATACCAGAGATGATGTCCTACACCCAACTTTCAAAAGCTGTAAGGGTCTTCAGTAGAGATGGGTAGTCGAGCTGGGCTATCAGACGGTCACCTCTGCAGCTGTAGTGTCATTATTTGTATGGTCTTAATGTGTATATTAAAAAAAAGTGCACCTTTGTTATAATGTACATGATGGGGACCATAATGTGGACAAAATAACAAAATAGGGAACATGATAGGGGACATTTCTACAATACATACATTATTCTTATCTATATAATAGGATGACAACAGCTCTCCAGACCTGCATCCCACCACAAAGACCATCCCAGCCCTGAAGAATGAAATTATCCTTAGTAACGAAGTGAGGGACTTCGTGCCAACCTGTGGTCTCAAGGCATTGACTCTTATAAGAGTCCTGCTCAAGGTGATGGGGTGCAACTGTGGGACCCTATACCAGAGATGATGTCCTCCACCCAACTTTCAAAAAGCTGTAAGGGTCTTCAGTAGAGATGGGTAGTCGAGCTGGGCTATCAGACGGTCACCTCTGTAGCTGTAGTGTCATTATTCGTATGGTCCCAATGTGCATATTAAAAAAAAGTGCACCTTTGTTATAATGTACAAGATGGGGACCATAATGTGGACAAAAAAAACAAAATAGGGAACATGATAGGGGACATTTCTACAATACATACATTATTCTTATCTATATAATAGGATGACACCAGCTCTCCAGACCTGCATCCCACCACAAAGACCACTCCAGCCCTGAAGAATGAAATCATCCTTAGTGACGAAGTGAGAGACTTCGTGCCAACCTGTGGTCTCAAGGCATTGTCTCTTATAAGAGTCCTGCTCAAGGTGATGGGGTGCAACTGTGGGACCCTATACCAGAGATGATGTCCTACACCCAACTTTCAAAAGCTGTAAGGGTCTTCAGTAGAGATGGGTAGTCGAGCTGGGCTATCAGACGGTCACCTCTGCAGCTGTAGTGTCATTATTTGTATGGTCTTAATGTGTATATTAAAAAAAAGTGCACCTTTGTTATAATGTACATGATGGGGACCATAATGTGGACAAAATAACAAAATAGGGAACATGATAGGGGACATTTCTACAATACATACATTATTCTTATCTATATAATAGGATGACAACAGCTCTCCAGACCTGCATCCCACCACAAAGACCATCCCAACCCTGAAGAATGAAATTATCCTTAGTAACGAAGTGAGGGACTTCGTGCCAACCTGTGGTCTCAAGGCATTGACTCTTATAAGAGTCCTGCTCAAGGTGATGGGGTGCAACTGTGGGACCCTATACCAGAGATGATGTCCTCCACCCAACTTTCAAAAAGCTGTAAGGGTCTTCAGTAGAGATGGGTAGTCGAGCTGGGCTATCAGACGGTCACCTCTGTAGCTGAAGTGTCATTATTCGTATGGTCCCAATGTGTATATTAAAAAAAAGTGCACCTTTGTTATAATGTACAAGATGGGGACCATAATGTGGACAAAAAAAACAAAATAGGGAACATGATAGGGGACATTTCTACAATACATACATTATTCTTATCTATATAATAGGATGACAACAGCTCTCCAGACCTGCATCCCACCACAAAGACCATCCCAGCCCTGAAGAATGAAATTATCCTTAGTAACGAAGTGAGGGACTTCGTGCCAACCTGTGGTCTCAAGGCATTGACTCTTATAAGAGTCCTGCTCAAGGTGATGGGGTGCAACTGTGGGACCCTATACCAGAGATGATGTCCTCCACCCAACTTTCAAAAAGCTGTAAGGGTCTTCAGTAGAGATGGGTAGTCGAGCTGGGCTATCAGACGGTCACCTCTGTAGCTGAAGTGTCATTATTCGTATGGTCCCAATGTGTATATTAAAAAAAAGTGCACCTTTGTTATAATGTACAAGATGGGGACCATAATGTGGACAAAAAAAACAAAATAGGGAACATGATAGGGGACATTTCTACAATACATACATTATTCTTATCTATATAATAGGATGACAACAGCTCTCCAGACCTGCATCCCACCACAAAGACCACTCCAGCCCTGAAGAATGAAATCATCCTTAGTGACGAAGTGAGAGACTTCGTGCCAACCTGTGGTCTCAAGGCATTGTCTCTTATAAGAGTCCTGCTCAAGGTGATGGGGTGCAACTGTGGGACCCTATACCAGAGATGATGTCCTACACCCAACTTTCAAAAGCTGTAAGGGTCTTCAGTAGAGATGGGTAGTCGAGCTGGGCTATCAAACGGTCACCTCTGTAGCTGTAGTGTCATTATTCGTATGGTCCCAATGTGTATATTAAAAAAAAGTGCACCTTTGTTATAATGTACAAGATGGGGACCATAATGTGGACAAAAAAAACAAAATAGGGAACATGATAGGGGACATTTCTACAATACATACATTATTCTTATCTATATAATAGGATGACAACAGCTCTCCAGACCTGCATCCCACCACAAAGACCATCCCAGCCCTGAAGAATGAAATTATCCTTAGTAACGAAGTGAGGGACTTCGTGCCAACCTGTGGTCTCAAGGCATTGACTCTTATAAGAGTCCTGCTCAAGGTGATGGGGTGCAACTGTGGGACCCTATACCAGAGATGATGTCCTCCACCCAACTTTCAAAAAGCTGTAAGGGTCTTCAGTAGAGATGGGTAGTCGAGCTGGGCTATCAGACGGTCACCTCTGTAGCTGAAGTGTCATTATTCGTATGGTCCCAATGTGTATATTAAAAAAAAGTGCACCTTTGTTATAATGTACAAGATGGGGACCATAATGTGGACAAAAAAAACAAAATAGGGAACATGATAGGGGACATTTCTACAATACATACATTATTCTTATCTATATAATAGGATGACAACAGCTCTCCAGACCTGCATCCCACCACAAAGACCATCCCAGCCCTGAAGAATGAAATTATCCTTAGTAACGAAGTGAGGGACTTCGTGCCAACCTGTGGTCTCAAGGCATTGTCTCTTATAAGAGTCCTGCTCAAGGTGATGGGGTGCAACTGTGGGACCCTATACCAGAGATGATGTCCTCCACCCAACTTTCAAAAAGCTGTAAGGGTCTTCAGTAGAGATGGGTAGTCGAGCTGGGCTATCAGACGGTCACCTCTGTAGCTGAAGTGTCATTATTCGTATGGTCCCAATGTGTATATTAAAAAAAAGTGCACCTTTGTTATAATGTACAAGATGGGGACCATAATGTGGACAAAAAAAACAAAATAGGGAACATGATAGGGGACATTTCTACAATACATACATTATTCTTATCTATATAATAGGATGACAACAGCTCTCCAGACCTGCATCCCACCACAAAGACCACTCCAGCCCTGAAGAATGAAATCATCCTTAGTGACGAAGTGAGAGACTTCGTGCCAACCTGTGGTCTCAAGGCATTGTCTCTTATAAGAGTCCTGCTCAAGGTGATGGGGTGCAACTGTGGGACCCTATACCAGAGATGATGTCCTACACCCAACTTTCAAAAGCTGTAAGGGTCTTCAGTAGAGATGGGTAGTCGAGCTGGGCTATCAAACGGTCACCTCTGTAGCTGTAGTGTCATTATTCGTATGGTCCCAATGTGTATATTAAAAAAAAGTGCACCTTTGTTATAATGTACAAGATGGGGACCATAATGTGGACAAAAAAAACAAAATAGGGAACATGATAGGGGACATTTCTACAATACATACATTATTCTTATCTATATAATAGGATGACAACAGCTCTCCAGACCTGCATCCCACCACAAAGACCATCCCAGCCCTGAAGAATGAAATTATCCTTAGTAACGAAGTGAGGGACTTCGTGCCAACCTGTGGTCTCAAGGCATTGACTCTTATAAGAGTCCTGCTCAAGGTGATGGGGTGCAACTGTGGGACCCTATACCAGAGATGATGTCCTCCACCCAACTTTCAAAAAGCTGTAAGGGTCTTCAGTAGAGATGGGTAGTCGAGCTGGGCTATCAGACGGTCACCTCTGTAGCTGAAGTGTCATTATTCGTATGGTCCCAATGTGTATATTAAAAAAAAGTGCACCTTTGTTATAATGTACAAGATGGGGACCATAATGTGGACAAAAAAAACAAAATAGGGAACATGATAGGGGACATTTCTACAATACATACATTATTCTTATCTATATAATAGGATGACAACAGCTCTCCAGACCTGCATCCCACCACAAAGACCACTCCAGCCCTGAAGAATGAAATCATCCTTAGTAACGAAGTGAGAGACTTCGTGCCAACCTGTGGTCTCAAGGCATTGTCTCTTATAAGAGTCCTGCTCAAGGTGATGGGGTGCAACTGTGGGACCCTATACCAGAGATGATGTCCTCCACCCAACTTTCAAAAGCTGTAAGGGTCTTCAGTAGAGATGGGTAGTCGAGCTGGGCTATCAGACGGTCACCTCTGTAGCTGTAGTGTCATTATTCGTATGGTTCCAATGTGTAAGTTATTTTGTTCTGTATAGTCAGTGTGTGATGACACATAAGGCACCAAATATAATAAATAGTGATGAGCGAGCATGCTTGTAACTACTCGGTACTCGCACGAGTATCACTGTACTCGGGCTACTCGGCGGGTACCGAGTAATTTTGCAATACTCGTGCTTTACTCGTCGTCGTCATCCCTGCATGTTGGCGCTCTTTTGAGAGCCAGCCCTCATGCAGGGATTAGCTGGCAGACCACTGCAATGCCACAGCCCTGTTAGTTGTGGAATTGCAGTGATTGGCCGGCCCGCACAGCGTGACCGAGCCTTTATACCGGCCGGCGCGCTGTGCTCTGTACACAGCCATCTCATATTCCCTGCTTTCCACGCCCACAGGCGCCTATGATTGGTTGCAGTGAGACACGCCCCCACGCTGAGTGACAGGTGTCACACTGCACCCAATCACAGCAGCCAGTGGGCGTGTCTATACTGTGCAGTAAAATAAATAAATAAATAATTAAAAAAACCGGCGTGCGGTCCCCCCAATTTTAATACCAGCCAGATAAAGCCATACAGCTGAAGGCTGGTATTCTCAGGATGGGGAGCCCCACGTTATGGGGAGCCCCCCACCCTAACAATATCAGTCAGCAGCTGGCCAGAATTGCCGCATACATTATATGCGACAGTTCTGGGACTGTACCCGGCTCTTCCCGATTTGCCCTGGTGCGTTGGCAAATCGGGGTAATAAGGAGTTATTGGCAGCCCATAGCTGCCAATAAGTCCTAGATTAATCATGTCAGGCGTCTATGAGACACCCTCCATGATTAATCTGTAAGTTACAGTAAATAAACACACACACCAGAAAAAATCCTTTATTAGAAATAAAAACACACACATATACCCTGGTTCACCACTTTAATCAGCCCGAAAAAGCCCTCCTTGTCCGGCGTAATCCAGGATGATCCAGCGTCGCTTCCAGCGCTGCTGCATCCACCGGTGGCCGCGGGTAACCTCAGTGACAGCAGCTGATCGCGCGGCTGTGTTCATTTGCTGCATGGAGGTGACCGGAGCGGCTGTGTGTGCTGCGGCTCCTGTCACCTCCTTGCAGCAGCGCTGGATGCGACGCTGGAGGACTGTGGAGTACGCCGGACATGGAGGGTTTGTCGGGGTTAATAAATTGGTAATGAGGGACTTTGTTAGTGTTTTTTATTTCTAATAAAGGATTTTTCGGGTGTGTGTGTTTTTTAACTGTAATTTACAGATTAATCATGGAAGGAATCTCGGGGAGACACCTGACATGATTAATCTAGGATTTAGTGGCAGCTATGGGCTGCCATTAACTCCTTATTACCCCGATTTGCCAACGCACTAGGGTAAATCGGGAAGAGCCGGGTACAGTCCCAGAACTGTCGCATATAATGTATGCGGCAATTCTGGGCGGCTGCTGACTGATATTGTTAGGGTGGGGGGCTCCCCATAACGTGGAGCTCCCCATCCTGAGAATACCAGCCTTCAGCCGTATGGCTTTATCTGGCTGGTATTAAAATTGGGGGGACCGCACGCCGTTTTTTTAAATTATTTAATTATTTATTTCACTGCACAGTATACACACACCGGCTGCTGTGATTGGGTGCAGTGAGACAGCTGTCACTCAGTGTGGGAGCGTGTCTCACTGCAACCAATCATAGGCGCCGAAAAGCAGGAAAGCAGAGAATACGAGATTGATTAATGAGCGGCCGGCTTTTTCAAAAGAGGAAAAGCCACCGGAGTTTGAACAGCCGTGCAGCGCCGCGCCGGAGATCGGGGAACGGTAAGTAAGAGAGAGGGGGGGGAACTGACCGACAGACTGTGAGAGGGGGACAGACAAGACAGAGAGAAACAGACCGACGGGAGATAGAATGAAAAAAAAAATGACCGACATCGTTAGTAAAAAGCACAAAACATGCGTTTTGGACATCGGAGTGCCACACAAGGTTTTCACGTAAAATCTTTCATGTATTAATCTCAAAAAGTAACATACACCAGCTCTATCTCACTATTGGGTATGTGCCCTTAACATTTCCGCCATGAAAATTCATTTTGGTGTCATCTTGGAAGGTTTTCTGGTGAGTCCGTAAAAATGGCGTAAAACTTGGACAAAATTGTTCACAGCTGTGACTTTTGAGTGATAAATGCTTCAAGGGGTCTTCCCCATGCTGATGCCATGTCATTTGAGCACTCTTCTGAGACTTTTGTGACATTTTTAGGGTTTCTACATGCTGCCGGGGGGTCATTTCACAAAAATACTCGGGTCTCCCATAGGATAACATTGGGCTCGGTGCTCGGGCCGAGTACACGAGTATCTTGGGAGGCTCGGCCCGAGCTTCGAGCACCCGAGCTTTTTAGTACTCGCTCATCACTAATAATAAACCGATAGTCCTATAATCTAACACTAATCTAAATCCTGGCCCTTTCTACATTCTTCAGTCTTCCTTTCTGGATCCAGATATACTTTCTAGAAAGAAAAAAAAAAAAGGGTCAGGCAAAGGCCTAGAAATCTGAAGACTAATGTAAAAATTGAAGATGGACTTCAGTTGGTTGTGTTTATATCTTATCTGAGGTCCTTAAATGAGATTGTGACTAGATGCCCCATATGTGCACATATGTGAGAACAAATAATCTATTACAATCCACCATCTACCAATTTTTCAGATTATAATCACATATTACAATGCATACGTTACAACATTCCAAATGTAATGGTCCCAGTGATCCAAAATGGTGGAATTTGCTCCACATTTTTCAGTATCACTCACTACAAAATCTGTCAATCCGTATTATTTCAATTTTGCACCTTAATGATAAATGTGGGGCAGATTATGCCAGTGCAAGCATGGTAATACACTGCCCAATGTTAAATGAGATCAATGTTTCACATTTTTCAAGTCAAGTAAAAAAATGTTTTGGGAGAAAACTGGTATTTTTTAATCATGTTAAGAATGGTTGCAACCAACAGAAACTTAATTGATGTATTTTTAACACAGGTATTACCTGTCTACATTATGTGTTACCTTTATGTAGAAGTGCAGTATTAACCTCTTCACGACACATGACATATTGGATATGTCATGGATCGTGTCAGGTTAATCACCGCCAGCTGCTGTGGGCAGCCGGTGGAGCTCTCCGCACATGTCAGCTGATTTGAACAGCTGACACGTGTGTCTTGGAGGCTGGAGTGGATCCGCAATCCACCTTTGCCTGTTAACCCCTTAGATCGTACTTTCAAAATGTGAGCGCAATGTAAATGCCCGGCACGGTAAGCTTGTACTCACCCGCTGCCATCGGAAGTCACGTGGCATGATCACGTTCTGCCAATGGTTTCCATGGTAGCAAAGGGTCATGTAATGACTCCTGTAGGTATCATGAGTCACTTCCTCTTACTGCCAGCAGAGCACCATGTGTGAGAGGAGAGCAGCAGATTAAAACTGTGCATCTGCGATCTACAAAAATGAACCAGCAATCAGACTGCTGATCCTTATAGCCCTCTATGGGAACTAGTAAAATAAAAAAAAGTTAAAAAAAGTTTTAAAAATTAAAAAAACAAAAAAACCCATAATAGTTCAAATCACCCCCCATTCGCCCCATTAAAGATTAAAAGGTTAAAAAAATAAATATACCCATATTCAGTATTGCCGAGTTCAGAAATGCCCAATCTGTCAAAATACAAAATCAATCTAATCGGTAAACGGTGTAGCGGCATAAAAATTCTAAATGCCAAAATTACGGTTTTTGGTTGCTGCAAATTTTGCGCAAAATGCAATAACAGGCGATCAAATGTAGCATCTGCGCAAATATGGTAGCGTTAAAAATGTCAGCTCGAGACGCAAAAAAATCCCCCATCACTGCGCCATAGAGCCCAAAAAATTAGAACGCTTAGGGTTTTGGAAAATGGTGCAAAAATTGTGCCACTTTTTTTGGGAAATACTTGAGAATTTTTTTTAACCCCTTAGATAATAATAAACCTATACATGTTTGCTATGTACGAACTTGTACCAACCTGAGGCATCACACCCACTCATCAGTTTTACCATATAGTGAACACTGTGAATAAAATATTCAAAAAACAATTGTGCAATCGCACTTTTTTATTTTGCAATTTTTCCACATTTGGAATTTTTTTGCTGTTTTCCAGTACATGGTAAAATTTATAATTTCATTTAAAAGTACAACTCGTCCCGCAAAAAATAAGCCCTTATATGGCAAGATTGACGGAAAAATTAAAAAGTTACGACTCTTGGAAGAAGGGGAGGAAAAAAAAATCACACTGGAAAAACGGAATATTGCCCCTGGGTAAAGGGTTTAAAAATGTCATATTTTCTGTCAAAAAGTTACCTATGTCCTTTCTTTTATATTTAAATTTTAGAATAGGTGTTTAAAAATGGTGTAATAAATGGCTTACAGCAGTGGAAAATTATTTATAACAATGAAATGTTGCAATTTGCAAAAACATAAATAAAATGAAGCAAATGGTACTATATATAGTATGGTCCCAAATGTGGGAATACAAACCCCTCTTACATATATATGATGGAATAATGAAAATTTTTTTGTCCCACAAAATCTGAAATTAGGTAACAGAATCACTAACAATCTTCGCCAACCACAGTCACCACTTGTAGAGTCACTGACTGAAGTCCCCACTATGGTGTCTCCATCCCAGGCGCCATCTTTGCTCTTACATCTCCATGTGGATGTCTCCATGTTTGCTGCATAGAACTCTCGGTGTCCAACATTCCGCCTTGTGACCTCACATAGAACCTTCATCACCAGAGTCTACAGATTCTAACCGCAAAGACTGACACAATATAGTACTGTACAGCCACAATCAGGACATTTGGAGGGTCAGTTTATGTTCACACAGGTTGATTTTGGTGTGGGGTTTTTTGTATTTTTTTATTGGTTTTCTGCAAATACATGTAAATAAAAAACTGCTTTTTACCATACCAGCAAAATCTATCAGATCAGATTCCAGAAATCTTATGTACGCACAGACACATACAACTACTTTTTTTTTCCTTTCTGAACTTGTAAAATGCTGCAGGTTTTTTTCCTGCATTTGTTTTTACTGCTTTTTTCCCCCCATGAAAGCCATGAGAGTGAAAAAAAAACCAGCAGTGCATTTTTGTTGCGTTTTTGCTGTTTTTTTTTTTTGGTGAATGAACATGTACTGTAAACAAATGACAGAACAAAAATCCAGTAAAAAACGCGGCAAACTCTCAGCACAAAAACACAACTTTTTTACTGCCAAGAGATCAGGTTTTGCTGCTAACCCCCCCCCCCCCCCCCCACAAAAAATGTAGCAAAAACGCCCTGCGTGAACATAGCCTAAGCATACATGTTGGCACAAGTTTAACTGATTGAAAACCCTGTGAAGTTCCACATTTACCTGTGTGGTTGATCCCGGATCCTCCGTTCTCCTTGTCTTGACCGTCAGAGATGATGGAGTCATCAATCCTGGATCCACCGCTCTCTTTGTCTTCACCTCTTTACTTGAACCTCTCAGTTCATGATCCTTGATCCTCCACTCTTGTCTTCACCTCCAGACATGAGAATGTATTTATAATCCTGGATCCTCCGCTCTCTTTATCTTCTGAGATGATCATCTGAGACCTCGATCCATGGTCCTCTGCTCTTCTCTTCACCTTCTGAGATGACCATCTGTGTCCTCGATCCTTCTCTCTCCTCTTCATCTTCTGGAATGAGCATTTGTCCCCTGTACACCAAGTTCTATAGATTCTCAGTCATTGTGACATCACGCGGTGAGGTAACAATGGCCGCCTGTATCAGGTGATGTCACATATGTGACCATGAAGGACATCCCCTGTTGTTAACATTGATAACAAGTAGTAATTATATGGCAGACCATATTGGTGAGGATCAAGGCTGTGAGGAGCAGGTGATTGAGTTCACAAAAGAAAAAATATGTTTATTTTTTCTGAAAAATCTAAATTCCTTATAAATATGTACTTCTGCAACAGATTACGAGCACCTGAAATTTTATGCCAATTTCTTTCCTTATACAAAAGTCACCATTATAGAAATAGAGGTCTCGTTTATCTATATATATAATTGCCTTATTCTGTCTGTCTGTCTGTCTGTCTGTCTATCTGTCTGTCTGTCTGTCTGTTATGCTCCAAAATTGTGTCCTTACGGTGACACAAAGCTGATTGGCCGCTGGGCTCGCCATGGCCCCGCCCCCCCACACGGATTGGCCGCTCGCCCAGGCTGCGCCCCCACACGGATTGGCCAGCCGCTCGCCCAGGCTCCGCCCCCCCCACAGATTGGCCTCTCGCCCCGACACCCTGCAGGCATTGGCAATTCGGCCACGCCACGCCCCGCCCCCCTCACGCAATGCACGTTAGCTCTGGCCCCACCCCCTCCCTCCTCCCGCGCATTTCTCGAACTGACACGGCTGTCACGGAGGTGAGTACGGTACTCCCTGCCCCCCCCCCCCCCCGCCCCCGCTCGCACAGGACTGGTGTGGATACGTTGCTAACCATGCTCGCATGGTTACAAGCGCTGTCACGGAGGTGAGTACTGTACTCCCTCAGCCCCCCCCCCCCCCCCCCCCCGGCCCCCGCTCGCACAGCAGTGGTGGCAGTGGTGTGGATACGTTGGTATCAAGCCCATCAAGGTCCTGCTGCGCCAGAAGATCCACACACAAACATACACACACATCAGATCACACTCACACTCACTCTTACACACACCTCACACATACCTCACACACACCTCACATCGCATCCACATACTCACAACATCCTGGGATATCGCTTGCTTCTCGGCGGCGAAAATGTGCTGTTGTGATCTTCCAGGACCTGACGGAGGATCACATGGCCAGAAGCATGTGATATCCCCGGATGTTGTGAGTATGAGCGCGTAAGTGCGATATCGTCAGTGTCTGTGTGTGTGAGTGGATGCGATCGGGTGTGTGTGTGAGTGGATGCGATCGGGTGTGTGTGTGAGTAGATGCGATCGGGTGTGTGTGTGAGTGGATGCGATCGGGTGTGTGTGTGAGTGGATGCGATCGGGTGTGTGTGTGAGTGGATGCGATCGGGTGTGTGTGTGAGTGGATGCGATCGGGTGTGTGTGTGAGTGGATGCCATCGGGTGTGTGTGTGAGTGGATGCGATCAGGTGTGTGAGTGTCGGCAGAGGACCAGGCCGTGCTGGAGGAGGCTGGGAGCAGAGAGGCTGATCATGGGGAAGAGGGGAATGCTGATGCTGAAGGAGGCTGGGATGGGAAGGCTGGGAGGAAGGAGGCTGGGACGAGAGACGCTGATCCTGGGGAAGGCTGGGGACGGGAGGCTGATCCTCAGAGAGGCTGGAAACAGAGAGGCTGAGCAAACGTGCTCCATCCGCCATACTGCGCACTCCCAAACGTGGTCCATCCGCCATGCTGCGCACTCCCAAACGTGCTCCATCCGCCATGCTGCGCACTCCAAAACGTGCTCTATCCGCCATACTGCGCACTCCCAAACGTGCTCCATCCGCCATACTGCGCACTCCCCATCGTGCACCATCCGGCATGCTGCGCACTCCCAAGCGGATGGAGCATGATAGGGGGTGCGCAGCATGGCGGATGGAGCACGTTTGGGAGTGTGCAGCATGGCGGATGGAGCACGTTTGGGAGTGCGCAGCATGACGGATGGAGCACGTTTGGGAGTGCGCAGCATGACGGATGGAGCACGTTTAGGAGTGCGCAGCATGCCGGATGGTGCACGATGGGGAGTGCGCAGTATGGCGGATGGAGCACGTTTGGCAGTGCGCAGTATGGCGGATGGAGCACGTTTGGGAGTGCGCAGCATGGCGGATGGAGCACGTTTCGGAGTGCGCAGCATGGCGGATGGAGCACGTTTGGGAGTGCGCAGCATGGCGGATGGAGCACGTTTGGGAGTACGCAGCATGGCGGATGGAGCACGTTTGGGAGTGCGCAGCATGGCGGATGGAGCACGTTTGGGAGTGCGCAGCATGGCGGATGGAGCACGTTTCGGAGTGCGCAGCATGCCGGATGGTGCACGATGGGGAGTGCGCAGCATGGCGGATGGAGCACGTTTGGGAGTGCGCAGCATGGCGGATGGAGCACGTTTGGGAGTGCGCAGCATGGCGGATGGACCACGTTTGGGAGTGCGCGCGGATGGAGCACGTTTGGGAGTGCGCAGCATGGCGGATGGAGCACGTTTCGGAGTGCGCAGCATGCCGGATGGTGCACGATGGAGAGTGCGCAGCATGGCGGATGGAGCACGTTTGGGAGTGCGCAGCATGGCGGATGGAGCACGTTTGGGAGAGCGCAGCATGGCGGATGGACCACGTTTGGGAGTGCGCAGCATGGCGGATGGAGCACGTTTGAGAGTGCGCAGCATGGCGGATGGAGCACGTTTGGAAGTGCGCAGCATGGCGGGTGGAGCACGATGGGAGGTGCACACCTCCCCCCAACACACACACACACGCGCACTGCACAACACACACACACTAGGAATCACAAACAACGCCCTACACAGACACCCACACACACAGACAACGCTGCACACACAAATATACGCACATACTGCACAACACACACATTGCTCAAAACATACCTCCCCCCAAAACACACCACACACACACAAACTGCGCAACACACACACACACACAACGCTACAGACACACAGCGCTCCACAAACAACGCAACACACGCAACACACATACAACACCGCTCTCACCCCCCGCGACACTCAGAACATGTACAGCCCCTACACAAACACTTGGTAACTACACACAACAACATCTATATATATATATAACAAAAATCATACATGAACTACACAATACGTAAATTCTAGAATACCCGATGCGTAGAATCGGGCCACCTTCTAGTTATTAATAAAAATGTAACTGTTGCTGATAGCAACCTGCCCGATTCAACACTATGCTATTTTTTTTTGTTAATATTTGTATTTTATTTTTTTTCAGCAAAAACACTATAGCAATATGCTTGAGTTAAACAATGCATTTTCACGCCATTTTCTTGCTTTTTTAGGAGGTTCTGACAGTTGTTTCTAAACTCAGCTTTCTTTAGTGTTAGCTTTGTCTTCATGCGTAATAAAGTTTTCCAATTACAACTTTTTACAAACAGCGGCTGCTAATAGCATAAAATCATGCAATAAGTAAGAGCCGCCTCACCTATCCCCCTGTGCCAATGCTGCCCGAACCCCTGGTAATGTTTGTACACTTCAGTTCAGGCTGCGTGATGTGGTTCTTGCTATCAGTGACTGTAGCCACGAAGTCATGTAGTGTAGCCATGTGCTCATGGTTATGGAAGACATTCTCATAATACTGTTAGTGGTTTTCAAGATGGTGGCATGGTCACTGTTTGTTCCTTGGTTAAAGGAAACCTGTCACCAGATTTGGGGCCTATAAGCTGCAGCCACCACCAGTGAGCTCTTATATACAACATTCCAGAATACTGTATATAAGGCCGCTGTGTAGAACGTAAAAATCACTTTATAATACTCACCTAAATGGTCGGTGCAGTGCAGACTGGTTGGATGAGTGTCTACATTCTCCGCTGCCGGCGCCTCCTCTTTCGGCCATCTTTGTCCTCCTTCTTCTGAAGCCTGGGTGCATGACGCATTCTACGTCATTCACACTAGCCAGCATTGAGGTCTTGCGCAGGTGCACTTTGATCTGCCCTGAGCAGGGCTGATCATAGTATTGTAGTGCGCATGAGCAGGACCACAATGCTGGTGAGTGTGTATGACGTAGGACGCGTCATGCTCCCAGGCTTCAGAAGAAGGAGGACAAAGATGGCCGAAAGAGGAGGCGCCGGTACCGGAGAATGGAGGCGCCCATCCATCCAGTCTGCACCGCACCGACCATTTAGGTGAGTATTATAAAGTCATTTTCATGTTCTACACAGCGGCCTGGGCTCTTATATACAGCATGTTAGAATGCTGTATATACAGTTAGGTCCAGAAATATTTGGACAGTGACACAAGTTTTGTTATTTTAGCTGTTTACAAAAACATGTTCAGAAATACAATTATATATATAATATGGGCTGAAAGTGCACACTCCCAGCTGCAATATGAGAGTTTTCACATCCAAATCGGAGAAAGGGTTTAGGAATCATAGCTTTGTAATGCATAGCCTCCTCTTTTTAAAGAGACCAAAAGTAATTGGACAAGGGGCTCTAAGGGCTGCAATTAACTCTGAAGGCGTCTCCCTCGTTAACCTGTAATCAATGAAGTAGTTAAAAGGTCTGGGGTTGATTACAGGTGTGTGGTTTTGCATTTGGAAGCTGTTGCTGTGACCAGACAACATGCGGTCTAAGGAACTCTCAATTGAGGTGAAGCAGAACATCCTGAGGCTGAAAAAAAAGAAAAAATCCATCAGAGAGATAGCAGACATGCTTGGAGTAGCAAAATCAACAGTCGGGTACATTCTGAGAAAAAAGGAATTGACTGGTGAGCTTGGGAACTCAAAAAGGCCTGGGCGTCCACGGATGACAACAGTGGTGGATGATCGCCGCATACTTTCTTTGGTGAAGAAGAACCCGTTCACAACATCAACTGAAGTCCAGAACACTCTCAGTGAAGTAGGTGTATCTGTCTCTAAGTCAACAGTAAAGAGAAGACTCCATGAAAGTAAATACAAAGGGTTCACATCTAGATGCAAACCATTCATCAATTCCAAAAATAGACAGGCCAGAGTTAAATTTGCTGAAAAACACCTCATGAAGCCAGCTCAGTTCTGGAAAAGTATTCTATGGACAGATGAGACAAAGATCAACCTGTACCAGAATGATGGGAAGAAAAAAGTTTGGAGAAGAAAGGGAACGGCACATGATCCAAGGCACACCACATCCTCTGTAAAACATGGTGGAGGCAACGTGATGGCATGGGCATGCATGGCTTTCAATGGCACTGGGTCACTTGTGTTTATTGATGACATAACAGCAGACAAGAGTAGCCGGATGAATTCTGAAGTGTACCGGGATATATTTTCAGCCCAGATTCAGCCAAATGCCGCAAAGTTGATCGGACGGCGCTTCATAGTACAGATGGACAATGACCCCAAGCATACAGCCAAAGCTACCCAGGAGTTCATGAGTGCAAAAAAGTGGAACATTCTGCAATGGCCAAGTCAATCACCAGATCTTAACCCAATTGAGCATGCATTTCACTTGCTCAAATCCAGACTTAAGACGGAAAGACCCACAAACAAGCAAGACCTGAAGGCTGCAGCTGTAAAGGCCTGGCAAAGCATTAAGAAGGAGGAAACCCAACGTTTGGTGATGTCCATGGGTTCCAGACTTAAGGCAGTGATTGCCTCCAAAGGATTCGCAACAAAATATTGAAAATAAAAATATTTTGTTTGGGTTTGGTTTATTTGTCCAATTACTTTTGACCTCCTAAAATGTGGAGTGTTTGTAAAGAAATGTGTACAATTCCTACAATTTCTATCAGATATTTTTGTTCAAACCTTCAAATTAAACGTTACAATCTGCACTTGAATTCTGTTGTAGAGGTTTCATTTCAAATCCAATGTGGTGGCATGCAGAGCCCAACTCGCGAAAATTGTGTCACTGTCCAAATATTTCTGGACCTAACTGTAAGAGCCCACTGGTGGTGGCCGCAGCTTATAGGCCCCAAATCTGGTGACATGTTCTCTTTACAATCTAATTCAGGCTGTTAAGCTATGTGCGCACTTTGCGTCGAGGTAGTTGCAGTTCAAAAAGCATCCTCTGGCAGAAAGGACAATGCTTTTGGCTTTAAAAATGCATGTAAAACGCAAAGAAAGTAGCCTATGCGCACCTTGCGGTTTTTATGAGTTTTTAGTGCTTTTCCGGTGCTTTTAGAAATGCTGCAGTTTTGTATTAAATTGAATGGATGGGAGACGCAGCCAAAATGGCAAAACCAATTGACATGTTACTTCTTTAAACGCTGAGTTTTTGCCCAAATTTATGCAAATTAAACGCAGCGTTTTGAACTGCAAACTGCGCACAAGAAAGCTCAATGTCCCATTGACTTTGCTTGAAAAGCACGACGCAAGCATTTTGGTATGAAAACGCTGCAGTTGAAAAAGCAGTGGAAAAGCAGGTAAAAAATGAATCCACTGCTGGTTGTTTCACAGCATTGGATTGGATTTCACGGTGGTATATATATATATATATATATATATATATATATATATATACATATTCTTACTTCGTACATACTAAAAGCGGCCTTATAGATTTGTTCAGCGTCACCGGTGGAAGTAGGAAGATGCTTGAATCCTTTTTCAGACCACAAAGGCAGAGGGAACATTAGAGGTGGACAACACTTTAGGCTGTGTGCACACACTGCATTTTTTAAGCACTTTTTGGTGAGGTTTTGTCACAAAAACTTATCTCTATCCTTATGCCATAAAAGTCAATGAGAGTTCTGAAGTTCTGTGCACGCAATGTTTTTTTTTTTTTCCTTGCAGATTTGGTTCCGGAAGAATACTGCAGCAGCATGTCAATTCTTGGTGCGTTTTCAGCCCTTCCACCCATTGACTTCATTATCAAAGACACCCCAAAACGTGGCAAAAATGCACCTTGTATTTTAGTGTGCTTTTATGTCAGAAGATGCAGTTTTGAATGCAGAAACTTTCGGCACCAAATACGTGTGCACGTAGCCTTATAATTTAACTGGGTGCAAATGATTTGGAGCTCAGAACAATGGAGCTCAAACCGTTATAAATGTATTATTATTTTATTATTTTTTTTTCTGCACCTCATTTTAAATTTATTTTGATTACAAAATTTTTTTAGAATGATGGTTCACTTAATGACTTAATGAATCCCCTTATAGATTTTATGCTAGTGAAGCTCCGAGTTGTAATGACTCTCCTGTTATCTGGTTATGTGACTGTAGCCGGCAGCAAACCTATTGATACGGCACAGCGATGGTCTGCTGAACGAATGCAAAGTCACAATGACCTTGAGAAATGTGTCCAACAAAAGCATCTTGTTATCTGGAAGCGTTTGTGTTGCCTTTTGGAAATGTAGTAATAATGAGGACTGGTTAGATTGCAGCCGGACTGAATTAGGAAAACCGCGATTATTAAGATATCCTGAAAAGTTAGAAAAGAAGATCTAGCAAAATACTTAAAAAAGGAAACCTGATAGGAGATTTATGGTGCCTGATCCACGGCCAGGATAAATCTCTCACTGGCTGAGTTATTGCATTTGTTTATGATTTATTCCGGAACACGGTGGAATTTTTTGGGAAACATCGTTTAGGCCTAAGCCACACGGCAAGAAAATCGGTGCAAGAGGAGTGCGATAAAACATCGCATTCCACTCGGACCAATATTAGCCTGTGTGTCCGCGCACATGAGCGATTATTCTCTCAGTCCTAATCGGACCGAGAAAACAATCACAGCATGCTGCGACTGTAATGTGAGACTCTTTTCTCTTGCACCCATTCAAGTGCTTTTTAGGACCCAGCACTAGGGATACCTAGGCTCAGGTATCCGGCTCGGCGCATAGGTGCGAAACCTATCTAGGGTGGTGAGGGACCCCAGGGACCAGCAGTTTTTGTCAGGGGTCACCATCTTCCCTTTCTCTAGACACAGGGTTTCCCTTCCTTTACACCATGTGCTTGGTACTTCCCTGTACCTAGCGTGACACAGTGACCCTGCTTTCAGTGATGTGTCACTTCGTTTATTCGTTTACTGAATGCAGCAGTTGTGATAAAATCCCTGTTTTCTCTGCTGCAGATCCAGCAGTGCTAGGAATGCTGAGCTGTGTATAACCCTGCACGAATAACTTATTAGCAGCTTTCTGTGTACAGTCATGGCCAAAAGTTTTGAGAATGCTACAAATATTAATTTTTACAAAGTCTACTGCTTAAGTTTTTCTAAAGGCAGTTTGCATATACTCCAGAATGTCATAAAGAGTGATCAGCTTAACAGCAATTACTTGCAAAGTCAATATTAGCTAAGAAAATGAATTTTAACCCCCAAAACACATTTCAATATCATTGCATTCCTGCCTTAAAAGGATCAGCTAACATTGTTTTAGTGATTGTTCCATTAACACAGGTGTGGGTGTTGATGAGGACAGGGCTGGTGATCAATCAGTCATGATTAAGAAAAAATGACACCACTGGACACTTTAAAAGGAGGCTGGTGCTTGGTATCATTGTTACTCTTCAGTTAACCATGGTTATCTCTAAAGAAACACATGCAGCCATCATTGCTCTGCACAAAAATGGCCTAACAGGGAAGAGTATCGCAGCTACAAAGATTGCACCTCAGTCAACAATCTATCGCATCATCAAGAACTTCAAGGAGAGAGCTTCCATTGTTGCCAAAAAGGCTCCAGGGCGCCCAAGAAGGACCAGCAAACGCCAGGATCGTATCTTAAAACTGTTTCAGCTGCGGGATCGGACTACCAGCAGTGCCGAGCTAGCTCAGCAATGGCAGCAGGCTGGTGTGAGTGCTTCTGCACGCACTGTGAGGCGGAGACTGCTTGAACAAGGCCTGGTTTCAAGGAGGGCAGCAAAGAAGCCACTTCTCTCCAGAAAAAACATCAGGGACCGACTGATATTCTGCAAAAGGTACAGGGAGGGGACGGCTGAGGACTGGGGTAAAGTCATTTTCTCAGATGAATCCCGTTTTCGATTGTTTGGGACATCTGGAAAACAGCTTATTAGGAGAAGAAGAGGTGAGCGCTACCACCAGTCTTGTCTCATGCCAACTGTTAAGCATCCTGAAACCATTCATGTGTGGGGTTGCTTCTCAGCCAAGGGAATCGCACCACTCACAGTCTTGCCTAAAAACACAGCCATGAATAAAGAATGGTACCAGAATGTCCTCCTAGAGCAACTTCTCCCAACTGTCCAAGAGCAGTTTGGCGCCCAACAATGCCTTTTCCAGCATGATGGAGCACCTTGCCATAAAGCAAAGGTGATCACTAAATGGCTCATGGAACAAAACATAGAGATTTTGGATCCATGGCCTGGAAACTCCCCAGATCTTAATCCCATTGAGAACTGAGAACTTGTGGGCAATCATCAAGAGACGGGTGGACAAACAAAAAACAACAAATTCTGGCAAAATGCAAGCATTGCTTATGCAAGAATGGACAGCTATCAGTCAGGATTTGCTCCAGAAGTTGATTGAGAACATGCCAGGGAGAATTGCAGAGGTCCTGAAGAAGAAGGGTCAACACTGCAAATATTGACTTGCTGCATTAACTCATTCTAACTGTCAATATAACCTTTTGGTACTCATAATATGATTGCAATTATATTTCTGTATGTGATGTAAACATCAGACAAACACAATTAAAAACCAGAGGGCAACAGATCATGTGAAAATATCATTTTGGTGTCATTCTCAAAACTTTTGGCCATGACTGTATATTGAGAGAAAACTACCAATCAGTGGTGGAGGTGTGCTTTGACCAGTAAAAACAGTATGATACATCATTTGGAGCCAGGATCATTGCCTCTACATCATGCTGTTCCCAGATTACATATAATAAACCCAGTGACATATTCTCGTTAGGTCGGGGTCAGAGGAGCGGATGAATCGGACAAGTGCAATATGAGAAAATTTTGCATTGCGCTCTGACCAATGTTACTCAATAAGGCAGAGTAGATCTGCATTTTTTTTCTCATCACGAATCGGCATGAGAAAGAAGTTGCAGCATGCTTTGATTGGCAGTGAGTTTCGGCTCACTCACACCTATACAAATCTATGGGTGTGTGTGAAACTTCAGACTGCATCGGATGCTATACACTCGTCTGACCCCGGCATTAAAGGGATTATCCAGAAATTTATTTTTCAGCTGGTGTCCCGGCATTGGCAAAATACTCATTTGCCTATGCTCTCCATACAGCTGCCAGGGTCCCCTGATGGTCTCCGAGCCTTTTCTATTGACAGTCACATCAAGTGACTGCTGCAGTCAATTAATGGCCACAGCAATGAAGACCAATGATTGGATGCAGCAGTCACATGTCTGTATGACTGGAATAGGCTGTAGCTGTGCTGCCGCAGAGGATATGGGCAGTGAGTATGAGGGGGATTGGCAGGTGAGTATATTTTCTATATTTTACTGTTGACTGATTCCTTTTAAATGGTATAATAGCCAAGTGCTCTGAAAGTTCCATGATTTATCAGATCTTGTTACCTGCAATAAATGTGAAGCCCACACAGTTATTATAACCATGAAACTTCCAAAAGACACAGAAAACTAAAAGTCTGTGTATAACTTTGACATGGAAAAATGATTTTACATATGTTAGTGGTTGTTTCAGTTTTCAATCTTCATTCCTTCATTCACTTTAGTCCCTCTACAGTTTGCCTGATCAAAGTTTTAGATATTTTAGTGGGAGTGTCTCTCCCTGTAATACAGGCTGGATGTGAGCTCAGAGTTTCTCTCCCTGTAATACAGGCTGGATGTGAGCTCAGAGTTTCTCTCCCTGTAATACAGGCTGGAATTGAGCTATGTGTGTAGATAGGATGCTGCTGTTTTGATTTCATATATCAGCATATATTCTAACCTGTGCTTATTTATATTTCATGTGCTTTCCTTTTTATCTATAGGTTGTCGGCTCTGCGTCAAACATTAGATACTTTCTCCCCTCTCCTTTGCAGGGCTGAGTACAACCGCTCCTCCTGCTACTTCTAACTCAGAGCGAAGGGAAAGGATAACAGACAACTATCAGGAGCTCATTTGACTGATTTGAAATATTTTTGCAAAAGCACTGAGCGACATAAAGATCTTATAGGCTTTGCATCAGGAAAATGATCGAATTTTATATTTTAATGAATACTTTTAGGAAATAAATGAACAATATTTTTTTTTAGACAAACTGCATTTAAAGGGAAGCTCTGGTGAACAAAAACAATACTTTTCCATTTTAATTATTTTTTTAAAAAATATCCTTTAGAATTTCAAATAATTTTAATTCGTTTTTAAAAATATCCTTCAGAATTTTCTAACCTTGCTGTTCGCTAATCTGCCCAAATCTATCAGCAAAGAGAAAATATTCCCGGGAATGTAAGTACCACAAGATACAGTGAAATAGTAATAAAGAAGGGCTTGATCTACATCTTAGGCCTCTGTCACACGTACGTTAAAATCACGCATGTGCCGCGAGACACGTATTTCCCCTGCGTGTTGCGTGTGGTAAGTACGTGTCTCCGGTACATGCGGCCCACATGTGTTCTCTGTGTGCTATCCGCGATAACACACGGAGACCCGGTAATTTGCATACTCATGTGGTCCTTGCTGCTGTCCCGGGTACTGATCTTCGGCTCCAGCTCCGCCCACTCCCCGCTGATGATGCTTCCGGCCGAGCGGAGGGGCGGAGATTAGCGCCCATTACAGCACGCCCACCTCGTTAACACGCTCATAATGAGCGGCGGCCGGCAGCAACTGTTTGCAGCGGAAGATTCTGCAGGGCTGGTGGAGGTGAGTATGTGTTTTTTTATTTTAAAATAATGACACATTTTTCTCCGGCGCGTGTCACATGGGACCGCATCCACACTACATCCGTGTGGTACGGGTGTGGGCTGTGTGACACCCGTGCTGCCGGAGAGAAACGGACATGTCGGCATGAGGAACCCACGGACACACGTAAGTACGGAATGGGCACACGTTCCGATCCAAAATACTTACATGTGTCCAAACCATTAGGAATCCATAGGTCCACGTGTGTACGTGTCTCCGGTATGTGAGAAAACTGCAAAACACGTACCGGAGGCACGTACATGTGACAGAGGCCTTAGAGGACAAGCTGATTTTTACATGGGATTGGAATATCTGAACTGAAACGTCTACCCATGAAAGACGAGTATAATTCACTTTAATCCTTCCGTTAAGACATTCACTCGTTTAATCTTGGGACAACTGATTCTTTAACACTCTACATTTTTTTCATAGTATGTTATTTTTATTTCTTTTTGATACGTAACGTTTTTTATTTTTTTTATTTAGGGGGGAGTGATGTATTAAAACCAGATTTTAAGACATACAATAAATCAATGTATATTTCTATTTAAATAGTTTAAAGCTTAAAAACAGTGTAAAAATACCATACATATGCAGGAAATAGGCTTGATTGTAAACCAGAACAAGGCTGTCACGAGTGTGTCACGAGTGACAGACAGACATGTGCTTTCTGGAAATAGAAGGTCACAGCGTTTGGCTACGCAGAATGCTCCCTAACTTTCTATTGTTCCTGCTGTCAGTATTCATTATTATAGATAGCTTTCCTGCTGGATTTTCATCTCTCCCCCTTTTGGACCCAGCAGGAGCTCACCTTCCACCCATCTGCTAATCATCAGTATTCTCTTGGTGCTTAAATACTCCCTTCTTCTTTGTGGTGACTGGTGCTGGTGATATTATTCAGTTAATTCTAGCTCTGGTTGCAAGCAGGTGGCTTGTACTCGTCTGTAGTATCATTGCTGAAGCTTTGCTGAACTCGTTACATACTGTAGATAGATATTTACATAGGTTGAAAAAAGACCTAGGTCCATCTACTTCAACCTTCCTCCACCAATTCTACATTTTGTCCCTAAGTCACTTATAACTGACAATGTTGTGTGTACTGAGGAAATCATCCAGCCTTTTTTAAAGGCTGTTATAGTATCTGCCATTACTACCTCTTGTGGTAGGGTATTCCACAATCTGAGTGCTCTAAAGGCCGATCGCACCCACCCCCGACTTTTGTGCATCACGGCAAATCGCTGCCCGTGGCGGACAAAATCGCTAGGCCCCGTCACACAGACTTACCTGCGTAGTGACGTCGCTGTGGTTGGTGAACAGCCTCTTTTCTAAGGGGGAGGTTCGTGCGGCGTCACAGCGACGTCACACGGCAGGCGTCCAATAGAAGCGTAGGGGTGGATAGCAGCCGCAGGAAAGTCACGCCCACCTTCTTGCCGGAGGACGCAGGTACGGTGTTGTTCGTTGTTTCTGGTGTCTCAAACATAGCGATGTGTGCAGCCTCAGGAACGACGAACAACCTGCGTCCTGAACCAGCAACGATTTTATGGAAATGAACTACGTGTCAACGATCAACGATAAGGTGAGTATTTTTGATCGCTAGCGGTCGCTTGTACGTGTCACACGCAACGACGTCGCTAACGAGGCCGGATGTGCGTCATGAATTCCGTGACCCCCAACGACATCTCGTTAGCGATGTCGTTGCGTGTAAACCAGCCTTAACTGTAAAGAACCCTTTCCTATTTAGCTGCTGGAATCACTTTTCTTCCAGCAGCTAAATAGGAAAGGGTTCTTTACAGTTAGAGCAGTCTGAGTCATCTGCGGATAAGTCTCCTATGTGTCCCTCTTGTGTCTTACTTTAACATTTAGTGGTATTGATGAAGAGCTCATCCCACCTGTTCCCTATTTAGGGTCCAGCACTAGGGTCAGGTACCCGGCTCGGCTCATAGGTGCGGAACCTATCTAGGGTGGTGAGGGACCCCAGGGACCAGCTGTAGGTTTAGTCAGGGGTCACCATCTCCCCCTTTCCTAGATGCAGGTGTCCTCTTCCCTTCCCTGTCGCCACTCGCTTCGTACTTCCTCGTACCTAGCGTGACAAAGGCTAGGAAGATAAAACATGAAGGATTTGCTTCAATGTGTAACTGGATCTTGCAAATACCTGGTGATGTGCTCAGTTTTGCTCTGCTCCAATGAGTGGATCAGTAATCTATGGCTCACAGATGGGACTCCTCTGGTCTGGCTCCTCTTTTGATTAGCCGGCATGGCACAATGTCATCATTGTGACTTGAACACACAACGACAGACAACATCGGCTAAGCAAATGAGGAGCCACAGATGCTGGCAGGTAGGAGCTACTTCTTGGGGCTCCCATCTAGTGGCCATGGATTTCTGACCTGGCCACTGGGCCAGAGTCCTGCACATTTATTGGTTCATCTGTAGTAGATAGATGTCGGTCCTGACTTATATTCTTGGGCATGTTGGAAGGTTTGATAAAGGGTTGGACAGTTACTTAGCGCTATCTCCAAAAAGTAGCACTAGGTGGTTTTCTGTTCTTTACAAATGGTTTTCCAATGGAACATAGCCAGTAAGTCTCCATACAAAGCTGGTCTCCTTCAGATAAGTCAGTAGCCTCAAAGATGGAAATATGTTGGCCTCTTGACATAGATACAGATAAGGATTTGTTCATTTCTACATTGTGGTTTCATTTATTACATAAGTTACATCCCTATGCTGGATCCATCATAAGACAAAGATCAGTTGCGACTGATGACCACATTGACTGTCACCGCCCTCTCTCTGCATCTAGAGACTTGTGACAGAATCTGGGCCAGAGTCTCTCTGTGCTGTCTGATCTGAGACCCATCACATTAAATGTATTCCCATTCCTTTGGTGCTAAAAGGGTTAATGTCAGTTTTACTTTCCAGCAGCTTCTGACTCCTGGCCTCAGGTGTTTCCGGTTGGTGACCACTCCTTTCCCTTATATATGGTCACATCTCCCAGTAGAGGGGCCGGTTATTCTGATTCATTCTGAAATTAGGTTTCAAGGTGGAAGGAGCTGCTGGAACCCTTGTTGTGTGAAGTGGTGTAGGTTGCAGTCCTGGTGTCTGACTGCAACAGTAAAGTTGGGATTTCTCCTTTGTTATTTCCCCTGTCTGTTTTACCTTCCCTTCATGTTGTTTTAGTGCAGAGTTGGGACTAGCGATCCTCACCTGCCAGCTCACTAGCCACGGTTATTGCAGGGCTTCTTAGAATTTTAGGTATCTTGCTCAGCGACAGGTGTAGAACCTTTATAGGGCTTGCTAGGAGTGCAGGTTGCAGCTGCATGTGAGTGCAGGAGGTGTCCCATCATCTCCCTCCCTAGTGCCAGAGCCCACCATTGTTAAAGTGTCAACTGTGTACCCCTTGTTTGTTGTGGTGAAACCCCTGTTTGTTGTGTATCTATCACGCTCCCCGTGTCCCAGCACCACTCCTTACCCACTGATCCAGCCCATGTGTTCACCAGTCATGGCTGCCGCTCCCGCTCTTGCTCCCCTGAGTCCTGTTCCTGGTCTCAGGAGTCTGACTCTGAGTATTAGCCTCATGGTTCTGTATAGGACCAGGCCGCGCCCACTCTCCTGGTCTTATAGGCCCAGCACACCTGAAGCAGGTAATGACATGGGGCTGTGCTGGGTATATAAGACTTGCCTTTCCATGTGGGCGGGGCCTGATCAACATGTCTTGTAGCTAGTCTTATGAGCTAGGTGCTCAGGTCCCCTGGTGCCGTGTCCTGCTGACTTCTTGTCATTGCTCCTTGGTACCTATGCCTGTTTACATTACTGTCCTAAAGAACTCTGTGACTCTGGTGACCTGTTTATACTTGTCCCTGCCACGTCAGCGCTCCGGCTGCCGTGTACCCTGCCCTCCGGTGGGGTGCAAGGTCCAGTGGATCCACCTCCTGGGCCTACC
Source organism: Anomaloglossus baeobatrachus (assembly GCF_048569485.1). Classification (NCBI taxonomy): domain Eukaryota; kingdom Metazoa; phylum Chordata; class Amphibia; order Anura; family Aromobatidae; genus Anomaloglossus; species Anomaloglossus baeobatrachus. The sequence continues at coordinate 80,774,376 of NC_134359.1, read as the reverse complement.
AGTCTTCCCGGCCCTGACAGTATCTCGACCTTCCCCAAGTCCATACGTGACATTGACTTATCATAGGTTTATTTAGGTCCTGTTGAAATTTCTGTCGTTTTGACAAGAAAATTAGCGCAAACTCTTTTTTTTTTTTAAGGGAAAATATGAAAAAATGTGATTTTCTGATGTTGAGTATTCTGCTGATCTGAGCCGTCTTGATTTGTTGACTGCTAGTCGTCTGACATTTGACCACCTATGTTAGGACCACTTGAGCTGTCAGACACCACAGTCTGGGTTTTATAATGACATTAGGCTGATTATATTTAGTTCATTGATAAATATTTTACAAGATGATAATATAGAGCTTATGCAATAAAATATGTGTATATTTCCACCATAGTGTATACACCAGATTATGCTACCAATATCTGCTGAGTGAGGATCTGACCTCTGGGATATCAAAGGATACAGACCTAGCTTTGTATTTGGGAATTATAGCACTGTTCTTCAGTTAATAAAAGAAAGCCTTTGTTCTAGGCGCCATTGGTCGGACTGTCAATATCAGTCAACGACGGCATAGCATAGGGTTCTAGGTACAGATCCAACCAAAAGCAACAACCCAAAGTCCTTTTTGGGACAGGGGCTCTTTTTGGCAACAATCTGAACTGCAGAATATGTTGACTTGTTATTTCCAATATCAGACTCTACAGCGGGTCCCAAACCTGTAGCTCAAGAGCCACTTGTGGCGCGTGGGCTCATGTTATGTGGCAGGTTTAGCAAACAGCTATGAAGAGCTGATGGAGAATTTTGTGAATAGCCCCACACAGAAGAGCACATCGGGATGTGTGTATACAATAATGGTGGGGAGAGGGAATAAGTATAGTAAACTGGAGACAGGACGATACCGCCAGTTAGAGGAGACATGAAGCTGGGTGCAATAATGTGGGGAGGGTGCTTGATGCAAGATTACATAGGGTAGAGTGGGAACCCTTTGATGTAAGTATCCTGCCAATGCAACAAGGTTTCTGTGTGCTTTCTGGGGGAAGCTTTGCCCATCATTTCATTGGGACTGTGGGGCTCTTGGTGTCACTATTGTGTAAATTGGAGGTTTCCCATCTATTAGAGCTGAATATGGTGCTCAAGTTTAGAAAGGTTGGGGACTGTTGATCTACTGTCATCTCGATGACCACCAATGATCCCAGACTACTGCACTGCCCTCCACGCATAAGTGAGTCACGTCCCATTCAAGTACATTTATACCAGGGATTGGAGATTTTGTCTTTTAAGGTGGCTTTACACGCTACGAGATCGCTAAAGCGATCTCATTGGGGTTACGGAATTTGTGACGCACATCCGGCCACGTTAGCGTAGTCGTCTTTGCGTGTGACACCTATTAGCGATTTTGAATTGTTGCAAAAACGTTCAAAATCGCTAATCGGTGACATGCCCCACTCTTCCCAATTATCGTTGCTTCTGCAGTAACGATGTTGTTCCTCGTTTCTGCAGCAGCACACATCGCTACGTGTGACACCGCAGGAACGAGGAATCTCTCCTTACCTGCGTGCCGCCAGCAATGAGGAAGGAAAGAGGTAGGCGGGATGTTTGTCCCGCTCATCTCCGCCCCTCCGCTTTGATTGGGCGGCCGCTTAGTGACGACGCTGTGACACTGAACGAACCGCCCCCTTAGAAAGGAGGCGGTTCACCGGTCACAGCGACGTCGCAGAGCGGGTAAGTACGTGTGACGCTGCCGTAGTGATAATGTTCGCTACAGCAGCGATCAACACATATCGGCCGTACGATGGGGGCGTGTGCTATCACGCTCGACATCGCTAGCATCGGCTAGCGATGTCGCAGCATGTAAAGCCCGCTTTACTGTCACTTTCCCAGCTCCTTGAGAGTAGCTATTAAGATGTGATTTATTTTCCTCTGTCAGAGATTGCTCTCATCATGATTATGTCAACTACATGATGACTTCATTCAGATCACTTAGGAAATGCATTATTCACACCTTCTACTGTTGTGTGGAGATGTAATGATGACAATTTGACAAATATGTAACCTAACGTGTTCTCTAATTTAAAGAAGTTGGCCACTACTTGTTTATCGATAGGCCATGTTTAGGTAGGTCATCAATATCTGATGGGGAAGGGGGTGCACCATTCGGCACTATACATATGCAGACAGCATGTATGATTCCAAGCAGTCAGGCACGCTGTCAAACAGGATGGGGGCGCGGTCTGCCTGTAACCAATCACAGATGCCGGTACTGCCGGTGGATGGGGGAAGCAGTGCATATTCATGTGGTTAATGAGCAGCCCAGAAGTAGTGTTACAGTTGTGCGGAGACTGGTAAGCATAACGCTCCTGCAATATTCTTATTTTCTTTCTTTTTCTTTTATTTTATATTTGAATTACCCGAGTGGCAGGATCTGGATAGTTACCCACAGTTCTCTGAGAACTACGGGCTTCAGATTGGTTCATGGGTGCTAGGTTTTCTCACGCGGATCCAGACTTTTACAGTCTGGGTTATTAGAATCATGGAATCATAGAATGATAGAGTTGGAAGGGACCTCAAGGGCCATCGGGACCAACCCTCTGCGAGTGCAGGCTTTCCTAAATCATCCCAGCTATATGTTTATCCAGTTTCCGCTTTAAGATTTCCATTTATGGAGAGCTCACCACCTCCCATGGTCGCCTGTTCCCCTCCCTGACTGCCCTCAGTACCTCCGGGGGCCGCCTGTTCCACTCCCTTACTGCCCTCACTACCTCCGGTGGCCGCCTGTTCCACTCTCTGACTGCCCTCACTACCTCTAGTGGTCGCTTGTTCCACTCTCTGACTTCCCTCGCTGTCAGAATGTTTTTCCTAATGTCTAATCTGAATCTCCTTCCTTTTAGTTTCATCCCATTGCTTCATGTTGTTCCTTGTGCTAATGAGAATAGGGTAGTTCCCTCTGCACTATGACTACCTTTCAGATATTTGTAGACCGCTATTAAGTCTCCTCTCAGCCTTCTCTTTTTCAAACTAAACATCCCTAGTTCTTTTAGTTCGGCCATCACTACTTGTTGTGCTTTTTTCATTTTAGAGATTGGCATATTTGTAAGTCCCACAGGTGCTACCCATGACATTTCCAGGAGGGATTTTCCGGTCGTTGATTCCTATATTATTCCCAATTACCCTTACCCGGTATCAATAATATCACGGACACTGCTTGCGACTTGGTAAAAAATGGCCACAGCAGCCCTTTATTGCCTATTGTTTACACACTAACACAAGGGGGCGCCGTCCAACGGGCGTCCCCAACATTTAACAATAGGTAATACCATAATAATAATAATACAGTACGTAATACAATACGTAACCCTGGGTAGGCCCGATCCAGAAACCACCTTCCACCACCAAAACATGATCCCTGGCCGCAACACACACCGGGCCGGAGATGAGGTATGAATCACCTACGGATCAATACCCCCCACCTTGCAGGACCCATGCCTGCAAGATCCTTGTAACCGGAGCCACTATATCCTACAAGTGACTCTCCAATCAAATAACATTATCCGTTAAACCGCCTCTGGACCAGACCTACCCCCGCCATAAGTCCGGTCCAGAAGCCATACTCCACCACCAGAACACAATCCCTGGCCGCAACACACCGACCCAGAGATACGAGGCATTAATCACCTACGGATCAATACCCCAACCTTGCAGGACCCCATGCCTGCAAGATCCCTGTAACCAAAGCCACTGTATTCCGCAAGTGACTCTTTAATCACACAAACCGTCAGAAAAACACGATCCCTGGCCGCAACACACCGACCCAGAGATACGAGGCATTAATCACCTATGGATCAATACCCCAACCTTGCAGGACCCCATGCCTGCAAGATCCCTGTAACCAAAGCCACTATATCCTACAAGTGACCCTTCAATCACACAACCGTCAGAAACACGATCCCTGGCCGCAACACACTGACCCAGAGATGGGGGCATTAATCACCTACGGATTAAAACCCCCCCAAGAAGCATCAAGTATCAACCGTGTCTCAAAACCTTACATTCCTCTTTACCTCCAACTCAATATTATCCCCGGCTGCAACCTCCAGCCCAGAGATATGAGGCATCAATCACCTACGGATCAATCCCCCATGTGCATAACAGTAACTGTGACCTCAAAAACCTTAAAGCCCGTTAGCGACTTTAATCCAACAACATCCCCGAGCTGCAACCAGCCCAGAGATAAGAGGTATTAATCACCTACGGATCAAAACCCCTATGCCTTGCAGAACCACGTGCTTGCACTGCACTTGGATCCAGAACCATGACCCCAACCAGTGACTCCTCCTGCGATTACCATTTCACCAAAATGGATCACTGACCATAACAATGGTCCCATATTTAAATGAGGTAAAAGTCACCAAAGGAGTAATACCCTTACCCAAACCAAAAACACCCGTACTTTCAATTACCTATCACCTGGGGCACTATAGCCACCTTTGACTCCCTGGCAACCATCAACTCCTTAATATATAATCCTTGGCAACAACCCTGACCCATATATAAGGCATTGATCACCAACGGAGCAATACCTCCTCCCTGCAGACAACCTTGTACCTGCAGGTCACCAGTAACCGGAGCCACTGTACCTTCCCCAGTGGCTCTCCATCCAAACACCAGTAACAATTAGAGCTCCTCTGGACCAGACCTACCCCCGCTGCTGTGACAAAGGACATAATCCCCATTATTTATGCTGACCATACACATATACATCATACACATCATATACATATACATATATTCCCACATTACCCCCATCTTATTCACCCACTTCCAAGAATCCCAAATGACAATATACATCACAATCCACAAAGAAATCTCTTTTCTTTCGTTTTTTTTTTTTTCGTTTTATTTTATACACGACACTTTCTCCAATCCTTTCTTTTCTCATTTTTTTTTTTTTGTAATGGCTCTTAAAATTGAATAATTATCCATGCATATAAACACACCAATAATAGCAATACACAATAGAAGGGAGGGTGGGTGGGAAGCTGTCATCCAGGAAATGCAAAAGGAGGTAATTGACTCCCACCTCCTATTATATACACCATGAAGCTCTCTCCTTTACTACTGTGGCGCCCCTGACCTGGTCAGGCACCACTGAGTACTGCACCCATGCTGGGAACAGTACAATACAGGTAATCCAGAAGGCTGACCGAGGTGTGACTACACAGGCGCATAGTGATCAGGTCTCACACATGTACCTTTGAGAGGACCCCTGGGGATCCCAGGAGGGGGAAAAGCCTTCACCTCCACTGGAATAGTGGAGGGGGCCAAAAGCCTCCATCTCCAATCGAGGGGTGTGGTGGAGAGCCTGGTTGCTAGGAGGCGTAGGCAGGCACAAGAGGGAAAAGGAGGAGAACAGTCTGAAGCAGAGTGAGGAGTGAGGAGCATGGAAGTGGAGCTCTGACAGGAGCAGCCGTGAAGGTCCCACGAGTGAGCCGGTTCAGTGTGCAGTCCAGGGGAGCAGACGTCAGGAGCAGACCCCTGGGGCTGTTGCAGTCTGACAGCGTCCGTGCAGTGGCTACCGACGGGGGAGAACGGTCACCTAGGAGTGCTACCCGAAATCCATCTTCAGCTAAAGAGAGAGCACGGAGTGGGAAGTAAGGAGACTGCTAGGGAGTACCAGGCCCAAACGGGTAGTAGGTCCCAGTGCAGGGATAGATCCACCTTTCCTTGCCAAACCTGCTTGAGGGGGCACTTCACACCCCCAAGAACACACTACAAAGTCCGCAGCCACGTCGCCACAGTTAGGGCCCATAGTTCACAGGAGGCAAAGCAGCTGGAGTGTCCTGGCCCAGGCTACAAGCAAACGGACAAAACGAAGGGGAGAGAGGCTTCAGCAACTTCCCTGGGTGACCCCCATAGGGACTAAAAGTCGGGGTTACCCCAAAACGCAAAGGGCTAAGGAAGGCGAGTCGGTAGTCACCCTCATCAGTCAGCCTGAAGGACACCTGGTTCCAGCCTGGTTCATCCCAGCTACGCCCGGGTTACTCACTCTGCCACCTTCCGTGAGTAAAAACCCTGAAAGACATCCTGCTTGTGTGGAGTTATTCTGCGCCTTGTGGTACTACACCTTTACACAGGGCCCTGGGGCTTGCCTCACTCTCAGGAGGCTATTACAACTGACTGCACCCACCATCAGCCCCAGGCATCCCTTAATCTGCAGTGGCGGTCCCCGCTGACCGCAATACTGAGAGTGGCGTCACGACAATCCTAAAAGAAGGTTCCCTACCTGTGACCAGATCCAGCTGAGTGGAGTCCCTGAAGGTAATGCACCGATACAACACCTGTGGGGCTTCACACTACCACCACACCCCACCCCCTAACCAATCACCTTCTTTTCCTCATTGCTAAACGAACCAACACTGTTTAACGCCATCAACTCCCTACCCTCCGGACTGTCATGTCGCCCCTACACCCTATGGGTTCCATGGCTTTCTTGACATTTCCAGGAGGGATTTTCCGGTCGTTGATTCCTATATTATTCCCAATTACCCTTACCCGGTATCAATAATATCACGGACACTGCTTGCGACTTGGTAAAAAATGGCCACAGCAGCCCTTTATTGCCTATTGTTTACACACTAACACAAGGGGGCGCCGTCCAACGGGCGTCCCCAACATTTAACAATAGGTAATACCATAATAATAATAATACAGTACGTAATACAATACGTAACCCTGGGTAGGCCCGATCCAGAAACCACCTTCCACCACCAAAACATGATCCCTTGCCGCAACACACACCGGACCGGAGATGAGGTATGAATCACCTACGGATCAATACCCCCCACCTTGCAGGACCCATGCCTGCAAGATCCTTGTAACCGGAGCCACTATATCCTACAAGTGACTCTCCAATCAAATAACATTATCCGTTAAACCGCCTCTGGACCAGACCTACCCCCGCCACAGAACAGGCCACGTGACACCTTGCGTGACCTGGACCCCCACACACCCAACGTTTGCTCCCCCAACTTGCAAGCCAAACCAACCATTAAAACCTTTCCATCTATCACTTAAACTCTGAGCATCCAATATATGCACCAGCCAGCGTACCCAGTCCACCTTACTGCACCGCACTCCCCTGATCCTTGGTGGCAGGAGCCACCGGGTCCCTGTGACGGCCACTCAGGCCCACCATGCCACAAGCTCCCAAACTATACCGGAATCCACACCATGCCCCGCTAGCCTTATTATAACCAATTAAATGCAGTACCGACTGTACCATCATCCTCCCCAGTACCGACCAAAGAACCACTGTACAGTCACCCTGTACAGTCGGTCCTCCTCCTGTCTCCAGCTGAATTAAACCACCACTGGGGTTGAGATACAACAACAGGATGACACTCACACTGCTTATGCTACTGGGTCACTTCGCACCCCAAACCTAGTTCTCCCAGGAAACCGCTAAAGTGAAACCCCGCTGTAAAACGACTGCAATCCATAGCCTTGAAATTTCCCCTACAGCTGACCTTGCAGCTTCCCCAGAGCCAAATATCACTACCGGCCTCCCCTGACCGATTTATTCCGCCATCACACCCTCTGACAACAACAGAGGCTCGAGCTGTCTTCCCCAGAAAATCCCAAAATCTTCCCACATACTCAACTACCACACTAATGGACCTTCTTCATCCGAAATCAGGCCCACTTAATTTCAACGAGGCCCACACAGCCTAACGGAACCATGCTCCACCCCAAAATTAACACGGCCTCAAAAAACAAAACAACCGCAACCATCGCCCTGTACCCCTTACTGAGGCGAAGATATTGAAGCATTACCTTCAATCCCAAGGTCCCCAACAACACCTCCAACCATAATGCATATTCCGCTTGCCTCCGCAAACTGGACCACGACAAGCTCCCTGTACTACAATGCCCACCGGAAAATTGCAGCCACACCACTGGCCCGGTTGACTCCATATGCAACTATGGGCATCAGGAGACACAACTTTACCAAACACCATGTCCGGGCCTTTCGATCTCAAGGAAAACCTTGTGACACGCAACCCCCTTTGAGCTCTCATATTACACCCCAAGATAAATTAAAACCTTGGCCACACCATAGTATCCGCTCAAAGCCGACCACCGAGGGGCGTACCACTATTTTCCCGTAACGCACAACTGCACCTTCAAACCAAATACCTTCGTGCCGTGAGACCGGAGCACCACGACTCCCTAAGCAAACCCTTACCCAGATGCCCATACCTACCACCGGGCCAAGCATTCCTTTTTTTTTTAAATTGTATATGAATATTAAATAGACTCCACCAGCCCACAGATGCCAGGAGTCCACCCATGCAAAACACCCAATAATACCAGATGGCCCTAAGCTATCCGACTTACACTCTATGCACCACAAGTACTTAATCCTCTAGTCCAAACCATAACTCGCATAGTCCCCACCCGTAATCACGGCTGTCCGAAAAACTCCATTATTCCGTCCGCAGCCCACCATTGCTGATTAACCGAGTTCACCCACAGCAGCCCAAAGCTGCCCAGCACCTACATTGACACCAATTCAGTCACGCTGGACTCAACATTCCTCCCAGCACCAACCTCCACAATGGGATAACATGCTGACTAGCCACAAATTAACCCCATGTTACCATTGATGCGGTTGCAAACCTACAAGCCCATTACAGCAACCAACACTTCACCTTCTCCTACATTTCCGCTCTCCTTTATTCACTTATCCACAGCAACCCTCGCACCATACCGGGGCCCCGCACCTACACATCACTCACAAAAACCCCCTGAAAACTCCTCGCACACACCGTACCGCGGGACCCCTCTCCCCTTTACCTTACCCACCATAATTCATCCAATAAGAACCACCATGCATCAGAAGATTAATAATGAAACACCCCAGCAAACCTTCAATAACTGCGCCGTCTCACCCGCTCACATGTGCCGCAATCATCAGCCCCCTTAACCAAGTCTCACAAGACCTAAACTGCGGTAAACGCCGAACCTCGCCATCCCCAACCTGCAACTGTAACCACCGGACCTGACGCCACCTGCACCCTCACGGCCCCGCTGCCATGAGACCACCCCATCCGTAACTCTGCCCCTGGCCTCCAGAACATGAACCCACACCCCCCGGGGACCACGGCACCAACCGACCTATAAACTAACCACATGCTCCAAACCCCCCCAGCTGCTACCCATATCTCCAGACACTACTCCACTACAGCGACTGTCCCCCCACCACTACAAAAAGGCTGAAACTTAAATTGATTACCGCGCCAGGCTGCCTCCAGAGGACGCCCTCAGATCAGCCGTCACCGTCCTTTTCGCCAGTCGTCCGTCGCTGATCCCGGGACAGTCCCTCAAGCTGCAGGCACCGAATGCCCGCCGGGTTCGCCCCCTGACGCCAGGAGCACCGTGTCCACATGCCCTGTTTGGGCCAATTGTCGCCTCCACAATGCTGGGCGCTCCCCTCCTGGGGGAAGCCGCTACTGATGAGAGCTGCACCCTTGTCCCAATGCCTGCTCCAGGATAGACAGCAGGCCTCCTGTCTCCTCCTCGTCGCCACCTGCTGCGCCCAGTCCTCCGGTCCCGATGATCCAGCCACACAGGGGAGGTGACCCTGCAGGCGCCTCCTGTCTCCTCCTCGCCGCCGCCTACTGCGCCCAATCTTCCGGTCCCGATAATCCAGCCACACAGGTGAGGTGACCCTGCAGGCGCCTCCTGTCTCCTCCTCGCCGCCGCCTGCTGCGCCCAGTCCTCCGGTCCCGATAATCCAGCCACACAGGTGAGGTGACCCTGTAGGCAGCCGTCCTCCGCCCCCCCCGCGGAGGGAGGGGAGGGGTGTTGTCCATCCACCGCCGCTGGGCGCGCTCCCTGCCAGGATCGGCCGCATCGCTCAAAAAATCCAGCCTGAGGCCTCACACCGGAAGTAGGCCCCCGGGCTGGACACGCCCCCTTTTCAGCCGTCGCGGCCCTGCAGGAGATTCCTCCCGACAGCCAGAGCAGGCGCTGCAAGCTACCGCTGCCCACCCAGCTGCGGAGGGTCCCCACGGGAGTGGGGGCTCTCACGTTGTCCTCCTCACCCCCACCTTCCCCAAAAGACCCCGGCGAGTCCTGAAACTGCCAGCACTGCAGCAAAGGGGGGGGGGGGGGGAGGTGCCGAGGAGACACCCAGGCAGCCTGGGTGTGGGACTGCACTGCCTGGGCGCCCTGCACCGCCATGCTGACCAGATCTGAGGATTCCTCAGGACATCATGATAGAGGTTCCCCAGCCCGTCAAAGCTGCAGTTCTGCGATGTCCAGATCCATCAGGCTGGATGTCATGATGGAGATTCCCCAGCCCGTCCAAGCTGTCATCCAGGAAATGCAAGAGGAGGTAATTGACTCCCACCTCCTATTATATACACCATGAAGCTCTCTCCTTTACTACCACCACACGCCACCCCCTAACCAATCACCTTCTTTTCCTCATTGCTAAACGAACCAACACTGTTTAACCCCATCAACTCCCTACCCTCCGGGCTGTCATGTCGCCCCTACACCCTATGGGTTCCATGGCTTTCTCATCTGTCAGACATTTGTTTTCTATCTTGCAGATATGCCAAAAATGTCTAAGATGGAAATAACCCTTTAATATAAAAATTTTGACAAGTTGTGTTGGCACACTCTTATTTAAAAATCTGTCTTATGTTTCAGGTAAGGAGAACTTTAGAGGAGTTTCCTAAATTCTACAAGGTATCAACAATCCACAGGGATAAATACTAGATTTGGGAGGGTCCTAGTGTTGAGATCAGGGATCTTTGAGGGGCTCAGTACTGAGACCTCTAGTAGTTATCCCATATCCTAGGCAGGCGATAACTTGCAGCAACTGGCCTGCCTATTTACATTTTTTATAAATATTGAATATTACGTAACTCATTTAATTAGATAAATGTGACCCGGTGTATGATTCTTAAAGGGTTTGTCCACAACTTTTATATTAATGACCTATTCCCAGAATCGTGGGGTGTGACACCGGGATTTCAGACAATCAATTGTATATTCTTTTGTGGTGGCCCAAAGTTAATGTCAATAGTGTACAGAACACAAAGCCACAGCTCCATACACTGTTTAGTGACCGCTGCTGGGTACTGCAGGTCAGATCTTATTAAAAAGAATAGCAGCTACTGCAGCACCCGGCAGTGGCTGCTACATTGTGTATGGGCCCATCGCCCTCCTTATCCATGGTCAGATGCATCTTAAATCACCAGTCCACGGTAGACCCCTGGTGGCTTCTCCCTGCTCCACTCCACTGGACTGTCCATTAGTGATGAGCGAGCCCTACCATACTTGGGTGCTCGGTACTTGTAACCAATAGTTGGATGCTCTGATAACCTTGACTCGTGAATAGAGTTGAGCGCGGTTCGTGGTTCGTGGTTCTCCAGTTCTAGGCTCGAGTGATTTTGGGCCCTGTTCTAGATCGAACTAGAACTCGAGCTTTTTGCAAAAGCTCGATAGTTCTAGAAACGTTCGAGAACGGTTCTAGCAGCAAAAAAACAGCTAAATCCTAGCTTGGTTTCTGCTGTAATAGTGTAAGTCACTCTGTGAATCACACTATTATGACATTTCAATGTATAGTGTGCGTGAACAGCGCCTTCAGATCACTGCTGTTTCTATAATGGCGATCGCCATTTTTTTTTTTTTTTTCTTGTCTTCCTTCCCTAAGCGCGCGCGTCTTGTGGGGCGGTCCAGCATGTCAGCCAATCCCAGACACACACACAGCTAAGTGGACTTTTAGCCAGAGAAGCAACGGCATGTGTGATAGGATGTCCATGTCACATGTCCCTGCATTATAAAACCGGACATTTTCCTCCAGGACGCCATTATCTCTTCTGCGTCTTTGGTGTCAGACATCACTGTCGCAGCTGCTTCCTGAGTCATATCGCCGATACTGCTGTATGCGCTCCATACACAGCGCTGGACAGCTTAGGGAGAGCACTTTCTAGCAGTCCTTTTAAGGGCTCAAACCGGCAGGGTCAGAGTTAAGGTGACAGGTCCTGAAAACAGCGCCAGCGTCTGTGTAGCCAAGGTCAGGGATTTCCTCCCTGCATTTCCCTATTAGGAGGGATAGAAAGGCAGGCTTCCATTCCTCTATCCAGAGCCCCAAAATCCTGGCACTGTACCCTCCTGTCCTCTGCACACTCCAACTCATAACTAAGCCATTATACTAGCAAACACTCAGTGTACCTAGTGGCATCCTATACGTGGCTATTGGACTTTGCTATAGTCACACTAGTGCAAAGACATTTGCAGAGCGCGTCTGCCTGCATTGCACACTCCAACTCATTATAACTAAGCCATTATACTAGCAAACACTCAGTGTACCTAGTGGCATCCTATACGTGGCTATTGGACTTTGCTATAGTCACACTAGTGCAAAGACATTTGCAGAGCGCGTCTGCCTGCATTGCACACTCCAACTCATTATAACTAAGCCATTATACTAGCAAACACTCAGTGTACCTAGTGGCATCCTATACGTGGCTATTGGACTTTGCTATAGTCACACTAGTGCAAAGACATTTTCAGAGCGCGTCTGCCTGCATTGCACACTCCAACTCATTATAACTAAGCCATTATACTAGCAAACACTCAGTGTACCTAGTGGCATCCTATACGTGGCTATTGGACTTTGCTATAGTCACACTAGTGCAAAGACATTTGCAGAGCGCGTCTGCCTGCATTGCACACTCCAACTCATTATAACTAAGCCATTATACTAGCAAACACTCAGTGTACCTAGTGGCATCCTATACGTGGCTATTGGACTTTGCTATAGTCACACTAGTGCAAAGACATTTGCAGAGCACGTCTGCCTGCATTGCACACTCCAACTCATTATAACTAAGCCATTATACTAGCAAACACTCAGTGTACCTAGTGGCATCCTAAACGTGGCTATTGGACTTTTGTCTAGTCACACTAGTGCACAGATCTTTGCAGCACCTCTACCTGCATTGCACATTCCAACTCTTTTTAACTCAGCCATTATACTAGCAAACAGTCAGTGTACCTAGTGGCATCCTAAACGTGACTATTGTACTTTTGTCTATTCACACTATTGTAAAGATATTTGCAGCACGTCTGCCTGCATTGCACACTCCAACTTTTTTTAACTCAGCCATTATACTAGCAAACAGTCAGTGTACCTAGTGGCATCCTAAACGTGGCTATTGTACTTTTGTCTACTCAAACTAGTGGAAAGATATTTGCAGCACCTCTACCTGCATTGCACACTCCAACTTTTTTTAACTCAGCCATTATACTAGCAAACACTCAGTGTACCTAGTGGCATCCTAAACGTGGCTATTGTACTTTTGTCTACTCAAAGTAGTGGAAAGATATTTGCAGCATGTCTGCCTGCATTGCACACTCCAACTTTTTTTAACTCAGCCATTATACTAGCAAACAGTCAGTGTACCTAGTGGCATCCTAAACGTGACTATTGTACTTTTGTCTATTCACACTATTGTAAAGATATTTGCAGCACGTCTGCCTGCATTGCACACTCCAACTTTTTTTAACTCAGCCATTATACTAGCAAACAGTCAGTGTACCTAGTGGCATCCTAAACGTGGCTATTGTACTTTTGTCTACTCAAACTAGTGGAAAGATATTTGCAGCATGTCTGCCTGCATTGCACACTCCAACTTTTTTGAACTCAGCCATTATACTAGCAAACACTCAGTGTACCTAGTGGCATCCTAAACGTGACTATTGTACTTTTGTCTACTCAAACTAGTGGAAAGATATTTGCAGCACGTCTGCCTGCATTGCACACTCCAACTTTTTTTAACTCAGCCATTATACTAGCAAACAGTCAGTGTACCTAGTGGCATCCTAAACGTGGCTATTGTACTTTTGTCTACTCAAACTAGTGGAAAGATATTTGCAGCATGTCTGCCTGCATTGCACACTCCAACTTTTTTTAACTCAGCCATTATACTAGCAAACAGTCAGTGTACCTAGTGGCATCCTAAACGTGACTATTGTACTTTTGTCTACTCAAAGTAGTGGAAAGATATTTGCAGCACGTCTGCCTGCATTGCACACTCCAACTTTTTTTAACTCAGCCATTATACTAGCAAACAGTCAGTGTACCTAGTGGCATCCTAAACGTGGCTATTGTACTTTTGTCTACTCAAACTAGTGGAAAGATATTTGCAGCACGTCTGCCTGCATTGCACACTCCAACTTTTTTTAACTCAGCCATTATACTAGCAAACAGTCAGTGTACCTAGTGGCATCCTAAACGTGACTATTGTACTTTTGTCTACTCAAACTATTGTAAAGATATTTGCAGCACGTCTGCCTGCATTGCACACTCCAACTTTTTTTAACTCAGCCATTATACTAGCAAACAGTCAGTGTACCTAGTGGCATCCTAAACGTGGCTATTGTACTTTTGTCTACTCAAACTAGTGGAAAGATATTTGCAGCACGTCTGCCTGCATTGCACACTCCAACTTTTTTTTAACTCAGCCATTATACTAGCAAACACTCAGTGTACCTAGTGGCATCCTAAACGTGACTATTGTACTTTTGTCTACTCAAAGTAGTGGAAAGATATTTGCAGCACGTCTGCCTGCATTGCACACTCCACCTTTTTTTAACTCAGCCATTATACTAGCAAACACTCAGTGTACCTAGTGGCATCCTAAACGTGGCTATTGTACTTTTGTCTATTCACACTATTGTAAAGATATTTGCAGCACGTCTGCCTGCATTGCACACTCCAACTTTTTTTAACTCAGCCATTATACTAGCAAACACTCAGTGTACCTAGTGGCATCCTAAACGTGACTATTGTACTCCATTAGTGCCCCACTGGTGCAAATCTATGTGCAGCACCTCTGCATGACACCCTCCTGCTCTGTTTTTAATGAGCTATAATGATAGCAAAAAATACTGCCATTTAGTGGCATCATAGAACTGGCTGTTGTATTCCATTAGTGCCCCACTGGTGCCAAGCTATTTCTAGCACCTCTGCATGACACCCTCCTGCTCTGTTTTTAATAAGCTATAATGATAGCAAAAAATACTGCCATTTAGTGGCATCATAGAACTGGCTGTTGTATTCCATTAGTGCCCCACTGGTGCCAAGCTATTTCTAGCACCTCTGCATGACACCCTCCTGCTCTGTTTTTAATAAGCTATAATGATAGCAAAAAATACTGCCATTTAGTGGCATCATAGAAATGGCTGTTGTATTCCATTAGTGCCCCACTGGTGACAAGCTATTTATAGCACCTCTACATGACACCCTCATGCACATTTTGCTACGCTAATGTTATAGCAAACTCATGGAATTCATTGCTGCATTTCATAATTCGGAGGGATAGAAAGTCAGGCTTCCTTTAGCTTTTCCTTCTGTTCATAGACAGCATCTCCAAGAGCAATTTCCCCTCCACGTCTAAGTGTGGAGAGGCAGCTAGTGCGCATGCGTGTGCCGATTTACCCCAGCTGCAGCCTAATTACAGTGTTTCGCCTAGTGAGTATGCTCAGCCTGACTGTGTTATTCCTGACGCTAAGTCTTCATTTCGGGATACAGCGCATGCTCCCACACTAAGTGTGAAAAGCCTCTTTGCACAGGTACTTGCACTCCGTGCCGGGTCTAAGTCCTGTTTTGTGCCTAGACACCATGCTAAAGCTGATAGTCTTTTTTCATAGACTGTATTTCATGCTACTGAGCATGCTCAGGAACTTACTGCATCAGAGACTAGGTACGGTAATGAACTCTTGGGCCCTGCCCCTGATGTGGGGGTCCCATATAGACCACAGGGCATCAGGTGTCCTCCCAAATGGCTTGCAGAGGCCCACCCCTATGACTTGTCACCGCATTATTGATGGTCAGACGATGACTGGTGAGGTGTTTGGGTCATGGCAGCCATGAGGTCATCATTGAAGTTGCGGTTCCAAATAGGACGCTACTTATGCCACTCATGACGTGTCACTTTACTTTTGTCTCCAGGAGGTGCATTGTGGTTCACCCTGGTTTGGGGCGGACCCAGGTTATAAAAGGGGCTGGAGCCAACAAGGAGGTGCGCAGTCTTCTATTA
This sequence comes from Anomaloglossus baeobatrachus, assembly GCF_048569485.1. Classification (NCBI taxonomy): domain Eukaryota; kingdom Metazoa; phylum Chordata; class Amphibia; order Anura; family Aromobatidae; genus Anomaloglossus; species Anomaloglossus baeobatrachus. The sequence goes on along the minus strand of NC_134359.1, from coordinate 80,758,270 downwards.
TGCTACGAAAGAGCACACCTCCATGTGTTGAACCCATTGCGGCTTTAGGCCAGAGGTAGGCAGGGATAGGGTGTCGATGCAGGCCACCACCACAGTTGGTAACGCAGAACGGTTAAGACCAGCTCCTGTCCTACCAGTCCTGCTTGTGCAGCCCAGTGGCATTAACAGGCCTGCTGCTGCTGATGCGCCTGCTGTCCACAGGTGTGGCCCCTACGCACACGGTCAGCGTACTCAATGGCCCCTGTGTGGTTAACAGGGAGTTCCTGGGCTGGGTGGGCATGTGGACCCTGTGACGCTAACAGGGCTCCCAGTCTCCAGATCCGAATGGCGTCTAACTCGGTTCAGGCTACTATTAGTTTCATAGCCACACAGCTCTGTATCCTCCACCAAACCTTCCAGTTGCCAACCTCTCCTTTTCCAACTGGGAGCACGGTGGACACTGACTGCTGATGGGGATATATACCTTTCTCTTTCTTTTCTTATTAATTTTCGTTATATAGCGGTAACATAGTATATACCACTTTATCCAAATCTGCCAGTCCCACTGTAACAGATGGTGTTTCTTCAGCAAATGTTACTGTTGCTTAACCACCAAATCCACGGACCAAAACTTATTTCCCCTTTCCAACACACCTGTTCCCCTTTCCACCAGCATCTGTCCTTTTTCAACTCATTTTGGTATATGAACAAAAGTGCAACTCTGCAGGGACACCGTACTCAACGCCATCTCAGCACAGCAGCCAGCCCTCGGTCCCTCAGATGTGGACAAGTAAAAGACCATTTCCTCCTATCCATGACAAAGCGTTGAGATTCACTCTGTGCAGCACTGGTGTTTAGTGGGAAAGTAGATCTAAGATTGCGTACCACATTCTGCAGATACTCCTGTATACGTGCGTCCATTTATATGGCACGAATTATTTTGCCAAATTTTGTCTTGTACCGGGGATGTAACAGTGTGGCAACCCAGTATTCTGGATTACTTTGAATTCGTACAATCCGAGGGTCATGTTGTAGGTAGTGCAGCAAGAAGCCGCTGATGTGTCTTGTGCATCCAGGAGGACCAAGTGCTTGGTGTGTTGGTGGCAGAGAGGTGAGAATCGTGCCTCCTTCCTCTGCCCTCTCACCACAACCTCGCACAACCGAAATGTGAGCAAGCTCTCACTCATCTGCTGAGTCTTCCATGCCCATCGCAAGTTCGTTCTCCATTTCTTCATTGGCTCCTGCACCTTCCTCAACACTTTTTGCTGATACTATGCACCCTTGTTAATCCCTCTCCCTCACCATGACTGCCGCCTAGGTGCCGCTGACCATCTGGACCTCGTAGATCTTGTTATCCCTTCCGCATATGACTCCTCCTGTACTTCCTCCCCTTCCTCTTGTCCCAACACCTGACTCCGAATAATAATTACAGTGCGCTCCATCATGTAGATGACCAGAATTGTCACGCTGAGAATGACATTGCCAGTGCTAAACATCTTCGTCGACATTTGTAAACTGTGTAGCAGGGTGCATAGGTCCTTGATCTGACACCACTCCAGCAGCGTGATCTGCACCACCTCTGGATCAAGTTATCCCAGGCTATATGTCATAACGTATTGCAGCAGGGTTCGGCGGTGCTGCCACAAACGCTGCAACATGTGCAGATTCAAATTCCTGCGTGTGGGCACATCGCATTTCAGGCGTTTAACCAGCAGACCTAAAGACTTCTGTAGCGACGAAAGTTGTTGAGCTGCTGTGTGCGCACGATGGAAGTGAGCACATAGCGAGCGTGCACGCTGCACAAGGCCATGTAGGCCGTGATGGTGTTTTAAAAATTGATGGAGAATTAGGTTCAACACGTGAGCCATACAAGGCACGTGTGTCACATTGCCCTGACGATGGCCCGCAGCCAGGTTTGCATCATTGCCGCACACGGCTGTTAAGTCACCAACGGAGTCCGCTCCGTCAATTTGTACTCCGGTCGCCAGGTGACAACGTGTTCCTTTCATGAATAGTGCTGAAGATGGGAGAGGAGTCGATGCCAGCGGCGCAGGTGGACGCAGGTTATGCTCACACACTGGGCTGCATTACCTTGACAGATGCAGAATCTCTGGCTGAATGTAGCTGGTGGGTATCTCACAGATGAAATACCATCATACAGCTACAACCAATGGGAAGACACCACACCCTTTTTTATGCCCATCCTGTCTGCAGACCACTGCCAGACATAGCTATGAACCTCTAGTTAATTTTACCCCCAGTTCAGTTTTATGATTTTGTGTGCTTGTTACCTGACTACTTTTCCTGCTTGCTGTTTATGTACCTTGTTGGCCGATCCGCATTTCACCTCTGCTTGTTTTCTGATTAAGTCCTGGCCGTCCCATTCTGTTCCTGTTCCTCAATTAATGTTTTGACCCTGCCTGACTACTATTCTCTGGAAATGCAGCCTTCCACAGGTATTAATCACCTTGGGCCCTGTATAATTCCTAATCCCTGTATAGGGGTTAAAGGGTTTCAGGGTTCTAGGGGTCCTACTTGGTGAGTGGCTTCCCTCTAGCCTATCATTAACAGCCCATCTGAGTGTGTGGATCAAGGAAGGCGTTACACCGTGCTCTCTGCAGAAGGCCATGTGGTCCAGGATAGTGCTTTAAAAATTGCTGGACAACCAGGTTCAACACGTGAACCACACAAGCCATGTGTGTCACATTGTCACAGCGAAGGGCCGCACCCATGTTTGCATCATTGTCGCACCCGGCCTTCCCTGGCTGCTGGTTGAGTGGAGACAACCATTGATGAAACTCGGTATCCAGAGCTAACCGTCCACAACTTCTCAGCGGTGTGACTCACATTTCCCATACATTTCAAAGTAAAACTTTGACCGCCTGATGGCATTGAGCTCTGCTGCCAGCATAGTAAGGAGGTGTGTGGTAGTCCTTGTGCGCAGTTACAAGGAAGGGTGGCCTGACCACACAGGGTTTGCGCCAAGGTGGAGGACCCACACGAGGTTGAAGAGGCAGAAGCAGTGTATTAACTTCTACATACAGAAGAAGGATTGAAACAACTCGTGGGGACGGTGTTACGGGGGGCTGTCTGATAATAACTTAAAGGAGTATCAGACAGTCAGGGTCCACCGTGCAAAGACTCTGCTGCAGACTATGGCAGAGTGCAATACCTCTGTTAACTCACAGAAGGATATAATAAGTAAGTAAAGCAATTCCTCCCTTACTTGGAGGGTGTGTGGAATGATCTCTGTTAATAATCACAGAGACAAAGGCAATGTGTGCGAAATGGCACCTACCTAGGTCCGCTCTTCTAGTGGTGCAAAAGAGACGAACAGCAGCGTAAGCCGCACAAAGCTCCTACCTGCGTTCGCTCCACTAGTGTGCGAGGACACGAACCACTAGATATGGCACCTGCCTAGGTCCGCTCTTCTAGTGGTGCAAAAGAGACGAACAGCAGCGTAAGCCGCACAAAGCTCCTACCTCTGTTCGCTCCCCTAGTGTGCGAGGATACGAACAACTGCCAGACGCAGTATAAGGAACGTTACCCTAGCGGCAACGTCCACCTACGAGTCGAATCACAAGGCCCAGCCAGACCATGTGCCTCAGGCACCTGCCTATGTCCGCTCCCCTAAGAGGTAAGGATAAGGACAGCAGCCGAAGCTGTAAGGTATAAGAACGCTACCCTGCCAGTAGCGCTCACCTTGCATAGACAGAGGAATGCCTAGAGGAACGTGCACAGGGCGTCTACCCTCATGCATGAACCAAGAGGACTGAGCGCCATGCGGCGTGTGTCAGGGTCTTATATAGACTCTGTGCCTCATCCAAGATGGAGGACACCAGAGCCAATCGGCTGCCAGAACGACAAGAGTGACGTCATGCTGGCCTATCACCGAGCAAGGCGTCACAAGCACATGACCAGCGACCAATCGGCATAGAAGGTGTCAGAGACATGTGACCTCGTGTCAGCGATGATGTCACCCGCACATGTGCAATAGCTCCAAGATAGAACTTAGTCTCCAGCGCTCGCACATGTGCAGTAGCAAGAAATCTGGACTTAGTCTCCAGCGCTCGCACATGTGCAGTAGCAAGAAATCTGGACTTAGTCTCCAGCGCTCGCACATGTGCAGTAGCAAGAAATCTGGACTTAGTCTCCAGCGCTCGCACATGTGCAGTAGCAAGAAATCTGGACTTAGTCTCCAGTGCTCGCAGCAACCGTAACAGTACCTCCCCCTCAAGGGCCCCCCTCCCGGCGACGCAGGTAATCAGCAACTAAGTCGGGAGCATGGACAGCCTCCTCAGGCTCCCAAGAGCGATGTTCCGGGCCGTAGCCCTCCCAATCTATCAAGAAGAACCTGCGCCCTCTAACCATCTTAGAACCAACTATGGCTCGTACCTCATAGCTAGAGCGAGAGGAATCAGAAGCAGGAGAGTGCACTTCACGAGCGTGAGGTAAAATTGCCGGCTTTAGCAGTGAAACATGGAATTTGTCATGGATCCTAAGATGGACGGGTAACTTCAATTGGTAGACTACAGGATTTACCTGTCGAAGAACCTCATAAGGACCCAGGAAGCGAGGAGCAAATTTGACAGAGCTCACTCTAAGTTTCACGTTTTTTGCAGAGAGCCACACAAAGTCCCCTGGAGAAAAGACAGGAGCCGGGCGACGAAACCGATCGGACACCGTCTTCATACGGTCCTTAGCTGCTTGGATTGACTCTTGAGTCCGATCCCAAACCTCTCTGGCATTAGTTGCCCAGTCGGCCACAAGAGCAGGAGGTGCAGCAGCGGGAAACGGTACCGGTACCCTAGGGTGTTGCCCATTATTGAGTACGAACGGTGTCTGCCCAGTGGCCTCAGCCAGCGAATTGTTAAGGGCAAATTCTGCCCAGGGTAGGAGGGAGGACCAGTTATCGTGGTTCTCAGCAACAAAGTGTCGAAGGTATATAATCATGGATTGATTGGTACGCTCAACCAAACCATTGGTCTCCGGATGGTATGCCGAAGATAGATTCAACTCAATTTGCAGAAGGCTACAAAGATCTCGCCAGAAACGGGAAGCAAATTGCGGGCCTCTATCACAAATGATACGATCTGGCATCCCGTGAAGCCTAAAGACATGCTTGAGGAATAGTTTGGCTAGTACCCTGGAAGATGGGATTCTCGATAACGGTACGAGATGAACCATCCGGGAGAAATGGTCCGTAATGACCCACACAAATCTATGTCCCTGTGAACATGGAAGATCACCCACAAAGTCCATGCCTACCACCTCCCATGGTCTATCTGGCACTGGTAAAGGATGCAAGAGCCCAGCCGGTCTCTGCCGTAATGGACGGTTGCGAGCACACGAGTAGCAGGAACCGACATATCTCTTGACGTGGCTGGCTAAGTGTGGCCACCAATACCACCTCTCCAGTAACTCTCGTGTCCGTCTAATACCAAAATGCCCACCCACCTTTGAGGTGTGGGCCCATGACAGTATATCATTCTGTCGATCAGGCGGAACAAAGGTCTTGCCCGGTGGGATTTGGTCTAACGTCACAGGCGAGAGCGTATGAAAAACCCTGGAGGGAAGGATAAGACGAGGTTCGTCAATCTCTTCCTGGGTAGAAAGCATAGAGCGAGACAGGGCGTCTGCCTTGTTATTCTTACTCCCAGACAGATAGTTGATGGAGAAGTGAAAGCGGGAGAAAAACAAGGACCAGCGGGCTTGCCGAGGATTCAGACGCTGAGCGGTTTGTAAGTACGTCAGATTCTTATGGTCTGTATAGACCTGGAAAGGATGTTTCGCTCCTTCCAGCAAGTGACGCCACTCCTCCAAGGCTAATCTCAAGGCGAGCAGTTCCCTATCCCCAATGGTATAGTTTCTCTCTGCCGGTGAAAAGGTTTTAGCAAAGAAGAAACACGGCCTTTTTCTACCTGCACCGTTCTTTTGATACAAGACCGCACCAGCACCCACTGAAGAGGCATCAACCTCTAAGAGGAAGGGCTTACTCTCATCGGGTCTTTGAAGAACGGGAGCAGTTGAAAAGTGTCTTTTCACTGCCTCAAAAGCCTGAGATGTCTCAGTAGACCAGGCTTTGGGATTAGCACCTTTCTTAGTCAAGGCCACCAAAGGGGCCACCAAAGTAGAAAAATGGGGTATGAACTGCCTGTAATAATTTATGAATCCTAAGAAGCGTTGCACCGCCTTCAAGGAATGAGGTTCGGACCATTGCAGGACAGCAGAGAGCTTCGCAGGATCCATAGCCAGGCCCTCTTGTGAGATAATGTAACCCAAAAAAGGCAATGAGGACTGCTCGAATACACATTTCTCGAGTTTAGCAAACAATGAGTGCTCCCTTAAACGGGAAAGGACACGAACGACATCCTGACGATGAGTCTCCAGATCAGGAGAAAAAATCAGGATGTCGTCCAGATACACCACTACTGAGGATAACAGTAAATCCCTGAACACATCGTTTACGAAGTCCTGAAATACTGCGGGTGCATTACATAACCCAAAAGGCATGACGAGGTATTCATAGTGACCGTCTCGGGTGTTAAAAGCGGTCTTCCATTCGTCACCCTTTCGAATTCGTACCAAGTTATACGCACCCCGCAGATCCAACTTCGTAAAAACTTGAGCTCCTCTCAGTCTGTCAAAGAGCTCCGAAATTAAAGGTAATGGGTATTTGTTCTTTATTGTGATTGCGTTGAGACCCCTGTAATCTATGCAGGGACGCAAATCACCCTCTTTCTTCCGAACAAAGAAAAACCCAGCTCCCGCGGGAGAGACAGACTTACGAATGAACCCCTTCTCTAAACTCTCTCTTATATAGGTCGACATGGCCTCCGACTCAGGTATCGACAGGGGGTAAACCCTGCCTTTAGGTGGAACCGAACCTGGGATAAGGTCTATGGCACAGTCATACGGCCTATGGGGTGGAAGAACCTCAGCACCCTGTTTGGAGAACACGTCAGCGAAATCCAGATAGGGTGTAGGTATGGGAGAGAGATCAGTAGATGCAAGCGCAATGACCTTAGGTGGTAAGGGAAGACATCGGGACTGACATTTCGAACCCCAACTAATAATGCTGTCAGACTCCCAGTCAATGTGAGGAGCATGAGTCCGAAGCCATGGGAGACCCAGAAGGATGTCGTCTATACCCTCAGGCAAAACAAGAAAAGAAATCTCCTCTATGTGACCCTGAGACAGGGAAAGGCGCAAGGGAACTGTCCTCAATGTAATGGAGTCAGACAACATAGTTCCATTAACAACACGGACAGGAATAGGCGCCTCTAACATGATAGAGGGAATATTGTGTCCCTTTACAAATCCTGAGGACACAAAAGTCCCGTCAGCTCCGGAATCCACAAAAGCCATAATAGGCCATGTATTCTCAGATAACGAGAGCTGACCTGGGATACAACACTTAGAGGGTGCAGAAGACGTCTCTAGTAACCCCCCTCTAATGGTTACTAGACCAGGGAGTTTCCCTGACGACTAGGACACTTGTTGGCATAGTGCCCAGCCTGACGACATACGTAACATATAGGAGGACCAGACTTGCGTAGTCTGGAAGACGTATGACCTAACTCCATAGGAGTGGGAGATGTTTCAGATGCTGAGGAAGATGGTAGTGGACCCTCAACAACTGGAATAGCCCGATGCTTAGGGCGTGAGGAAGAGACCTCGAGTCTACGTTCCTTATGGCGTACATCGATCCTCGTTGCTACTGTGATCAAGTCCTCCAGAGAAGCAGGGACCTCACGAGTAGCAAGAGCATCCTTGACATAGCCTGCCAACCCTCTCCAGAAGATAGGAATCAACACCTTCTCTGGCCAATCTAGTTCTGCCACCAGAGTTCTAAAAGCAATGGCATAAGAACTAGTGGATAACGAACCCTGAGATAGATCTAACAGTCTCAGGGCCGCATCATGGGTAACCTGCGGACCCATGAATACCGCCTTAAGAGCATCAAGAAAGTCTTGATGTCTCAGAGTAACCACATCAGAGCGCTCCCATAGGGGAGTCGCCCATTCTAAGGCTTTGTCCTGAAGTAAGGAGATGATAAAGCCTACTCTGGACCTCTCCGTAGAGAAGCGAGAAGAGTTGACCTCTAGGTGTATCTGACACTGACTAATGAAACCACGACATGATCTGGCATCGCCAGAATATCTGTTTGGCAGAGCAAGTCGAGGATCATGTGCAGATGTCACCATCGTCTGAGGTTTATCCTCTATACTCTTGAGCCGTGACTCAAGTACTTGTATGTAACGGTGTAACTGCTGATATTCTGCCATAACTGCCAGACCCTTGGCTCAGTCCTAATGTTACGGGGGGCTGTCTGATAATAACTTAAAGGAGTATCAGACAGTCAGGGTCCACCGTGCAAAGACTCTGCTGCAGACTATGGCAGAGTGCAATACCTCTGTTAACTCACAGAAGGATATAATAAGTAAGTAAAGCAATTCCTCCCTTACTTGGAGGGTGTGTGGAATGATCTCTGTTAATAATCACAGAGACAAAGGCAATGTGTGCGAAATGGCACCTACCTAGGTCCGCTCTTCTAGTGGTGCAAAAGAGACGAACAGCAGCGTAAGCCGCACAAAGCTCCTACCTGCGTTCGCTCCACTAGTGTGCGAGGACACGAACCACTAGATATGGCACCTGCCTAGGTCCGCTCTTCTAGTGGTGCAAAAGAGACGAACAGCAGCGTAAGCCGCACAAAGCTCCTACCTCTGTTCGCTCCCCTAGTGTGCGAGGATACGAACAACTGCCAGACGCAGTATAAGGAACGTTACCCTAGCGGCAACGTCCACCTACGAGTCGAATCACAAGGCCCAGCCAGACCATGTGCCTCAGGCACCTGCCTATGTCCGCTCCCCTAAGAGGTAAGGATAAGGACAGCAGCCGAAGCTGTAAGGTATAAGAACGCTACCCTGCCAGTAGCGCTCACCTTGCATAGACAGAGGAATGCCTAGAGGAACGTGCACAGGGCGTCTACCCTCATGCATGAACCAAGAGGACTGAGCGCCATGCGGCGTGTGTCAGGGTCTTATATAGACTCTGTGCCTCATCCAAGATGGAGGACACCAGAGCCAATCGGCTGCCAGAACGACAAGAGTGACGTCATGCTGGCCTATCACCGAGCAAGGCGTCACAAGCACATGACCAGCGACCAATCGGCATAGAAGGTGTCAGAGACATGTGACCTCGTGTCAGCGATGATGTCACCCGCACATGTGCAATAGCTCCAAGATAGAACTTAGTCTCCAGCGCTCGCACATGTGCAGTAGCAAGAAATCTGGACTTAGTCTCCAGCGCTCGCACATGTGCAGTAGCAAGAAATCTGGACTTAGTCTCCAGCGCTCGCACATGTGCAGTAGCAAGAAATCTGGACTTAGTCTCCAGCGCTCGCACATGTGCAGTAGCAAGAAATCTGGACTTAGTCTCCAGTGCTCGCAGCAACCGTAACAGACGGCAAGACTTGTACAGCAGACCCTTCTCCATCTCTCACCATAGTTTGCCAGTGCCCAGTCAGTGACATGTAATGACCCTGTCTATGCTTACTGGTCCAAGTATCTGTGTTGAAATGCACCCTGTCGCACACAGAGTTTCTCAAGGAAGTGGTGATGTTGTGTGCGACATGCTGGTGTATCGCGGGCATGCTGTTCTTGGAGAAGCAGTGGTGATTGGGCATCTTGTACTGGATCACAGCGACAGACATAAGGTCTCTAAAATCCTGTGTGTCCACTAGGCGGGAAGGCAGCATTTCGGTAGCCAACAGCTTACAGAGGGATAGAGTCAACCTCTTTGCTTTGTAATGGGTCGCAGGAAGTGGCCTTTTATTTGACCACATCTGAGGGACAGAGATCTGGCTGCTGTGTGTAGACGGTGTTGAGTAGGGCGTCCCTGGAAAAATGCAGGTTTGTGAGGAAAGTGCAGGCGGAGACATGATGTTGCCTTCATCCAACGTTGGTGCTATCGATGTCTGAGAGAGCTGTACACACTCACTTGTTTCCCCTTCCAAACCAACTGACGACCTACCAAGCAAACTGCCTGTTGCGGTTACAGTGGTGGAAGTTGTGGGTGGAAAAACAGGTGTGACAGCTGTCCCCACAGTCCTAGAAGATGACGAGCGCGCGGATGCACTGGAAGGGGCAGGCGGTGGATGGTTCGCTCCGCTAGGCCGCATTGCAGCACGGTGAGCTTCCCACCGGGCCATATGATATTTATTCATGTGACGATTCATGGAAGAAGTTGTCAAACTGCTGAGGTTTTGACCTCTACTAAGAGAACCATGACAAATTTTACAGATCACATAATTTGGGCGATCTTTTTCTATGTCAAAAAAGGACCAGGCTAGGCAAGGCTTAGAGGCCATGCGACCTGTTGATCCACCCCGAATAATGCTCAGAGGCAGAGTGGTGGCTGAGGATGCAGTTGTAGACGTGCTACCAGTGCTCCGACTCTGTCCAGGAAGGCGCAAGGTAACTTCGTCGTCGGTTGCATCCTCCTCCACCGCCTCTGTTGACCTCCTCGAGTGTCTGACTGTGGGTTGACAGTAGGTGGGATCTAGAACTTCATCATCAATTGTTGTGTTTGCACTCCCCTCCCCCTCAGACCGAGCCTCTTCTTGCCCTGACTGAATATTTAAGTTGTCATCCCAATCGGGTATCTGCGTCTCATCTTCATCAGTACCTCATTGTCTATAACCACAGGTGTTGGAAAGGCAGCATTTTGGTAGCCAACAGTTTGCAGATGCTGAAAGTCAACCTCCAAGCCATGTCATGTCCTTCGAAAAGCATGTAAAACACAGTAAGGGGACTCCAACCACAGTCTCCCTCGTTGCCACTAATTGGGCCACACACACCCCACTTGATTGGCATCAGTTGACCCACATTTTCAAGATGAAAAAGATGCTTTGCATGAAGCACTCTCAAAAATACGCGTGCCTTTCCCGTCCCCTGGCTGACCCAGGGGAAGAAAAGTCCTCTGAGAGCCATGACTTGTTCATCTTGGTTCTTTTAGAAACACAGCGAGGGGACTCCAACCACAGTCTCCCTCGTTGCTACTAATTGGGCCACACACACCCCACTTGACTGGCATCGGTTGACCCCCCTTTTGAAAAAGAAAAAGATGCTTTGCATGAAGCACTCTCAAAAATACGCGTGCCTTTCCCGTCCCCTGGCTGACCCAGGGGAAGAAAAGTCCTCTGAGAGCCATGACTTGTTCATCTTGGTTCTTTTAGAAACACAGCGAGGGGACTCCAACCACAGTCTCCCTCGTTGCCACTAATTGGGCCACACACACCCCACTTGACTGGCATCAGTTGACCCACATTTTCAAGATGAAAAAGATGCTTTGCATGAAGCACTCTCAAAAATACGCGTGCCTTTCCCGTCCCCTGGCTGACCCAGGGGAAGAAAAGTCCTCTGAGAGCCATGACTTGTTCATCTTGGTTCTTTTAGAAACACAGCGAGGGGACTCCAACCACAGTCTCCCTCGTTGCTACTAATTGGGCCACACACACCCCACTTGACTGGCATCGGTTGACCCCACTTTTGAAAAAGAAAAAGATGCTTTGCATGAAGCACTCTCAAAAATACGCGTGCCTTTCCCGTCCCCTGGCTGACCCAGGGGAAGAAAAGTCCTCTGAGAGCCATGACTTGTTCATCTTGGTTCTTTTAGAAACACAGCGAGGGGACTCCAACCACAGTCTCCCTCATTGCCACTAATTGGGCCACACACACCCCACTTGACTGGCATCAGTTGACCCACATTTTCAAGATGAAAACGATGCTTTGCATGAAGCACTCTCAAAAATACGCGTGCCTTTCCCGTCCCCTGGCTGACCCAGGGGAAGAAAAGTCCTCTGAGAGCCATGACTTGTTCATCTTGGTTCTTTTAGAAACACAGCGAGGGGACTCCAACCACAGTCTCCCTCGTTGCTACTAATTGGGCCACACACACCCCACTTGACTGGCATCGGTTGACCCCACTTTTGAAAAAGAAAAAGATGCTTTGCATGAAGCACTCTCAAAAATACGCGTGCCTTTCCCGTCCTCTGGCTGACCCAGGGGAAGAAAAGTCCTCTGAGAGCCATGACTTGTTCATCTTGGTTCTTTTAGAAACACAGCGAGGGGACTCCAACCACAGTCTCCCTCGTTGCCACTAATTGGGCCACACACACCCCACTTGACTGGCATCAGTTGACCCACATTTTCAAGATGAAAAAGATGCTTTGCATGAAGCACTCTCAAAAATACGCGTGCCTTTCCCGTCCCCTGGCTGACCCAGGGGAAGAAAAGTCCTCTGAGAGCCATGACTTGTTCATCTTGGTTCTTTTAGAAACACAGCGAGGGGACTCCAACCACAGTCTCCCTCGTTGCTACTAATTGGGCCACACACACCCCACTTGACTGGCATCGGTTGACCCCACTTTTGAAAAAGAAAAAGATGCTTTGCATGAAGCACTCTCAAAAATACGCGTGCCTTTCCCGTCCTCTGGCTGACCCAGGGGAAGAAAAGTCCTCTGAGAGCCATGACTTGTTCATCTTGGTTCTTTTAGAAACACAGCGAGGGGACTCCAACCACAGTCTCCCTCGTTGCCACTAATTGGGCCACACACACCCCACTTGACTGGCATCAGTTGACCCACATTTTCAAGATGAAAAAGATGCTTTGCATGAAGCACTCTCAAAAATACGCGTGCCTTTCCCGTCCTCTGGCTGACCCAGGGGAAGAAAAGTCCTCTGAGAGCCATGACTTGTTCATCTTGGTTCTTTTAGAAACACAGCGAGGGGACTCCAACCACAGTCTCCCTCGTTGCTACTAATTGGGCCACACACACCTCACTTGACTGGCATCGGTTGACCCCACTTTTGAAAAAGAAAAAGATGCTTTGCATGAAGCACTCTCAAAAATACGCGTGCCTTTCCCGTCCCCTGGCTGACCCAGGGGAAGAAAAGTCCTCTGAGAGCCATGACTTGTTCATCTTGGTTCTTTTAGAAACACAGCGAGGGGACTCCAACCACAGTCTCCCTCGTTGCCACTAATTGGGCCACACACACCCCACTTGACTGGCATCAGTTGACCCACATTTTCAAGATGAAAAAGATGCTTTGCATGAAGCACTCTCAAAAATACGCGTGCCTTTCCCATCCCCTGGCTGACCCAGGGGAAGAAAAGTCCTCTGAGAGCCATGACTTGTTCATCTTGGTTCTTTTAGAAACACAGCGAGGGGACTCCAACCACAGTCTCCCTCGTTGCCACTAATTGGGCCACACACACCCCACTTGACTGGCATCAGTTGACCCACATTTTCAAGATGAAAAAGATGCTTTGCATGAAGCACTCTCAAAAATACGCGTGCCTTTCCCGTCCCCTGACTGACCCAGGGGAAGAAAAGTCCTCTGAGAGCCATGACTTGTTCATCTTGGTTCTTTTAGAAACACAGCGAGGGGACTCCAACCACAGTCTCCCTCGTTGCTACTAATTGGGCCACACACACCTCACATGACTGGCATCGGTTGACCCCACTTTTGAAAAAGAAAAAGATGCTTTGCATGAAGCACTCTCAAAAATACGCGTGCCTTTCCCGTCCCCTGGCTGACCCAGGGGAAGAAAAGTCCTCTGAGAGCCATGACTTGTTCATCTTGATTCTTTTAGAAACACAGCGAGGGGACTCCAACCACAGTCTCCCTCGTTGCCACTAATTGGGCCACACACACCCCACTTGACTGGCATCAGTTGACCCACATTTTCAAGATGAAAAAGATGCTTTGCATGAAGCACTCTCAAAAATACGCGTGCCTTTCCCATCCCCTGGCTGACCCAGGGGAAGAAAAGTCCTCTGAGAGCCATGACTTGTTCATCTTGGTTCTTTTAGAAACACAGCGAGGGGACTCCAACCACAGTCTCCCTCGTTGCTACTAATTGGGCCACACACACCCCACTTGACTGGCATCGGTTGACCCCACTTTTGAAAAAGAAAAAGATGCTTTGCATGAAGCACTCTCAAAAATACGCGTGCCTTTCCCGTCCCCTGGCTGACCCAGGGGAAGAAAAGTCCTCTGAGAGCCATGACTTGTTCATCTTGGTTCTTTTAGAAACACAGCGAGGGGACTCCAACCACAGTCTCCCTCGTTGCCACTAATTGGGCCACACACACCCCACTTGACTGGCATAAGTTGACCCACATTTTCAAGATGAAAAAGATGCTTTGCATGAAGCACTCTCAAAAATACGCGTGCCTTTCCCGTCCCCTGGCTGACCCAGGGGAAGAAAAGTCCTCTGAGAGCCATGACTTGTTCATCTTGGTTCTTTTAGAAACACAGCGAGGGGACTCCAACCACAGTCTCCCTCGTTGCTACTAATTGGGCCACACACACCCCACTTGACTGGCATCGGTTGACCCCACTTTTGAAAAAGAAAAAGATGCTTTGCATGAAGCACTCTCAAAAATACGCGTGCCTTTCCCGTCCCCTGGCTGACCCAGGGGAAGAAAAGTCCTCTGAGAGCCATGACTTGTTCATCTTGGTTCTTTTAGAAACACAGCGAGGGGACTCCAACCACAGTCTCCCTCGTTGCCACTAATTGGGCCACACACACCCCACTTGACTGGCATCAGTTGACCCACATTTTCAAGATGAAAAAGATGCTTTGCATGAAGCACTCTCAAAAATACGCGTGCCTTTCCCGTCCCCTGGCTGACCCAGGGGAAGAAAAGTCCTCTGAGAGCCATGACTTGTTCATCTTGGTTCTTTTAGAAACACAGCGAGGGGACTCCAACCACAGTCTCCCTCGTTGCTACTAATTGGGCCACACACACCCCACTTGACTGGCATCGGTTGACCCCACTTTTGAAAAAGAAAAAGATGCTTTGCATGAAGCACTCTCAAAAATACGCGTGCCTTTCCCGTCCCCTGGCTGACCCAGGGGAAGAAAAGTCCTCTGAGAGCCATGACTTGTTCATCTTGGTTCTTTTAGAAACACAGCGAGGGGACTCCAACCACAGTCTCCCTCGTTGCCACTAATTGGGCCACACACACCCCACTTGACTGGCATCAGTTGACCCACATTTTCAAGATGAAAAAGATGCTTTGCATGAAGCACTCTCAAAAATACGCGTGCCTTTCCCGTCCCCTGGCTGACCCAGGGGAAGAAAAGTCCTCTGAGAGCCATGACTTGTTCATCTTGGTTCTTTTAGAAACACAGCGAGGGGACTCCAACCACAGTCTCCCTCGTTGCTACTAATTGGGCCACACACACCTCACTTGACTGGCATCGGTTGACCCCACTTTTGAAAAAGAAAAAGATGCTTTGCATGAAGCACTCTCAAAAATACGCGTGCCTTTCCCGTCCCCTGGCTGACCCAGGGGAAGAAAAGTCCTCTGAGAGCCATGACTTGTTCATCTTGGTTCTTTTAGAAACACAGCGAGGGGACTCCAACCACAGTCTCCCTCGTTGCCACTAATTGGGCCACACACACCCCACTTGACTGGCATCAGTTGACCCACATTTTCAAGATGAAAAAGATGCTTTGCATGAAGCACTCTCAAAAATACGCGTGCCTTTCCCATCCCCTGGCTGACCCAGGGGAAGATAAGTCCTCTGAGAGCCATGACTTGTTCATCTTGGTTCTTTTAGAAACACAGCGAGGGGACTCCAACCACAGTCTCCCTCGTTGCCACTAATTGGGCCACACACACCCCACTTGACTGGCATCAGTTGACCCACATTTTCAAGATGAAAAAGATGCTTTGCATGAAGCACTCTCAAAAATACGCGTGCCTTTCCCGTCCCCTGACTGACCCAGGGGAAGAAAAGTCCTCTGAGAGCCATGACTTGTTCATCTTGGTTCTTTTAGAAACACAGCGAGGGGACTCCAACCACAGTCTCCCTCGTTGCTACTAATTGGGCCACACACACCTCACTTGACTGGCATCGGTTGACCCCACTTTTGAAAAAGAAAAAGATGCTTTGCATGAAGCACTCTCAAAAATACGCGTGCCTTTCCCGTCCCCTGGCTGACCCAGGGGAAGAAAAGTCCTCTGAGAGCCATGACTTGTTCATCTTGATTCTTTTAGAAACACAGCGAGGGGACTCCAACCACAGTCTCCCTCGTTGCCACTAATTGGGCCACACACACCCCACTTGACTGGCATCAGTTGACCCACATTTTCAAGATGAAAAAGATGCTTTGCATGAAGCACTCTCAAAAATACGCGTGCCTTTCCCATCCCCTGGCTGACCCAGGGGAAGAAAAGTCCTCTGAGAGCCATGACTTGTTCATCTTGGTTCTTTTAGAAACACAGCGAGGGGACTCCAACCACTGTCTCCCTCGTTGCTACTAATTGGGCCACACACACCCCACTTGACTGGCATCGGTTGACCCCACTTTTGAAAAAGAAAAAGATGCTTTGCATGAAGCACTCTCAAAAATACGCGTGCCTTTCCCGTCCCCTGGCTGACCCAGGGGAAGAAAAGTCCTCTCAGAGCCATGTCCACATTGTCAGTGGACAGACACGTGTGCTTATATGCCAGCAGACCCCCAGCAGCACTGAAGACAGGTTCCGAGAGAATGCTGGCTGCAGGACACGACAAGATCCCCAAGGCGTACGTGGTGAGCTCAGGCAATTTATCCAGATTGGAAGCCTAAAATGAGCAGGGCTCAAGTTGCACAATAATGGAATCGATGTTTCCTTGCATATACTCATATATCTGTGTGTCCTCCTCTTTTTCCTTGTCCAGCTGTTTTGTTTTCGCATGAGTATATGTCCTTGTCACTTTCCCATGTGTTTGTGTTGTGTTGTGAGTTGTTTGTCACCTTTTGGACACCTTTGAGGGTGTTTTCTAGGTGTTTTCTGTGTTTGTGATTGCCTGCCATTGTTTCCTATGCAGTTCTAGTTCGGTTCGTCGAACGTTCGACGAACCGAACTCGAACGGGAGCTCCGTTCGGCGAACCGACCTCGAGCCGAACCGCGACCGGTTCGCTCATCTCTACTCGTGAACCCGAATATAATGGAAGTCAAGGGGGACTCAAGCATGTTTCCCTAAGATCTCCCAGAAAAGTGGTGGAGTTTCCCATTGACTTCCATCCAAGTGTCTGACTGCTCATTCTGAGTACCGAGCACCCGAGCATGGTACTGGGTGCTCATCACTATTGCCTATATAAAAACAAGCCGCCTGACCCCGGCTTGGCATCGTGTCTGGATGTTATTTCGTATAGGTTGTACAGGATTGCCGGTCTCTAATTCATGATGCATCAATCTACTGGCATATTCCCTTTAAAGTCATTAAAAGAGGAAATATTTCCCCTTTCCGATAATAAGAATTGAATTCTTCCGATAGATATCTGCATTTATGTAACACCTGCTCCAGAAAGATATATGTTAGTTATTGTCGGGCTCGTCTCTGCTGTGTAAGATTGCAGGGCAGGTCAGTGAGGCTGCATTGAATGCACCCTGACTGCCGAGCCCGGTATGTAAGAGGTTAAAATCCCACTCCCATGCCCGAACCCTGCCCCCTTTATGGTGTCCAATCCCACTATTCTCCTCACTATTGGATCCCCTATATAATCCCCCTTACTTCCTGGATTCGGCCTCTCCTCATCCTGAGACCCGGACGCTGCTGTGCTGCTGGCAACCCGGACACAGTTTGCTGCTGGTGAGAGAAGGCCGACACTTTGGCTGCTGCCATAAGGGACAGAATCGGGAGGGATGGTGACGCCTGGCTTAACGCTTCTTAGATAAGCCGCGTTCCGTCCCTCCTGAGGCTCAGGCGGTGACCCCCGGCGGCAGGCAGTCCGCTCGGCGTACCTGTCCGCCGGAGCGCCTGAGTCCCACAACGATAATGTCGCGGGGCGTGCGCACTTTTCGTGCTCGCGCCTCGCGACTAGCCCCCCCAACCCCCTCTCGGTTCCCGACCGCGGTGGCTACACGCCAGCACTGTTCCTCTGGCAGCGTGGACCTGCAGTCGGTAGCTGTAACGTCACGGGGCGTGCGCACTTCTCGTGCGCGCGCCTCGCGACTAATACCGCACACTTTCACCCAGCTCCCGGCCGCAGTGGCTGTGAGCCAGGACTGTACCCCTGGCCGCATGTGTCTGCGGTCGGGAGTTGCTAACCCCCATGTACCACCAACTCATGTGGATCCCTCCCAGCTCCTCACCCCCTTCCAGCTCCCCACCGCTGCGGCTGTGAGCCGGGACTGTACCCCTGGCCGCATGTGTCTGCGGTTGGGAGCTGTTAACCCCCATGTACCACCAACTCATGCAGATCCTTCCCCCCTCACTCCCTCCCAGCTCCTCACTCCCTCCCAGCTACCGGCAGTGGCTCCTGCATGCAGACATTCTCCCCCTGTCAGTGCAGAGCCGCGGCTGGTATTAGTTAACCCCTGCCTCCCCGAACTGCTATTAAAACAACCACCACTGTCACTAACAATAACAGGGGGACACCATGACTGTGGATCCTCGTTCATAGGAGGATCTGCAGGCATGGTGCACCCCCTACCCCCCCCACCCCCCTCTCAATTTATTCAGCAAGATGCCCCCCCCCCCCTTGCTTCACTAATGGACGGTGCGGTATCGCCCAAGTTTTTCGTATTCGGTGATGAGCTCTGTTCCTGTTCCAAGAGGTCCGACATGGTAAAACTCCATCAGAGACAGGCAGCTATTTTATTTGCTTTCAAGATGGCATTCAGCAAGAGGGCATTCAGCAGGCACTCTTTCTTATGGGTGGGGGTCGGAGCGCAGTCTAGCGACTTTTGCTCCTCCGTGGCGGTCAGTGGTTGAAGATGGTGGATGTTAAGCGAAGGCTGATTGCGCCGGGAGTCCGGCCTGGCATTACGCCTCGTTTGAAATGGTATATCCGGTTGGATAATTACAATGGTTATTTTAAGCTGTGACCGACCCCAACCCAACAAAAGATGAGAGTTTGTATAAATATTTGATTATCTCTCCAATAAAGTTGATTTGGTTTACTACAATTGTGTGTTTTGTTCGGGCATGGGACATTGGTTCAGTGGTGGGGTCTCGGCAGTCTGCAGGGCAGGTCAGTGAGGCTGCACTGAATGCACCCTGACTGCCGAGCCCGGTATGTAAGAGGTTAAAATCCCACTCCCATGCCCGAACCCTGCCCCCTTTATGGTGTCCAATCCCACTATTCTCCTCACTATTGGATCCCCTATATAATCCCCCTTACTTCCTGGATTCGGCCTCTCCTCATCCTGAGACCCGGACGCTGCTGTGCTGCTGGCAACCCGGACACAGTTTGCTGCTGTCCCACCCTCCCTCCCCTTTATTGTATGTTATATTGTTTTAAGTCACAGCGGTCAGTGGTTGAAAATGGTGGATGTTAAGCGAAGGCTGATTGCGCCGGGAGTCCGGCCTGGCATTACGCCTCGTTTGAAATGGTATATCCGGTTGGATAATTACAATGGTTATTTTAAGCTGTGACCGACCCCAACCCAACAAAAGATGAGAGTTTGTATAAATATTTGATTATCTCTCCAATAAAGTTGATTTGGTTTACTACAATTGTGTGTTTTGTTCGGGCATGGGACATTGGTTCAGTGGTGGGGTCTCGGCAGTCAAATATTTCCTAACGTTTATCTGAAATTACAGCTTTCTTATTGTCTGTTCAGAAGAGATTTTTTATTTTTGCTCTTTGTATTTACTTTTTCAAACTTAGAGCATGATGCAGATATCTCCTTTTATTAATATATGGATTTTCTTCAGTTTTAGACATTCAAATTAAACATTCGAATGTCTTAAATAACATGGGAAAAAAACCTTTCTATAAAGTTATATAAAGACTATTATACTGTATATTATCCTACACCCACCAGAGAAAAAGGACCAGGCCATGATCCTACGTAGTGTAAACTCTGAATATCTCCCATTGGGGTTAATCTGCAGGTTAATAGTATTCTGAACCTGTCCGGCGCCTGAACATTAAACCCCGCTGCCGGGAGGAAATTAGCTTTAATCCTCCCAGCAGCATTCTTATATCAGTCACGGGGACAGCACCGGTGCGGGTTCAGTCACCGGACTGTGTATGGAAAGTGGCAACTGAAACCACACCAGCCGCATTGTCACTGTCAGTCAGTGCGGTGGGTCATATTACAGCCGCCTCTTTCCATATCAGAGCGGTGACTGACGTCAACGCCACCCCCATTACTGAAACCGGAATGCTGCCAGGATGTCATGGGGTATGTAGCAATGGAAGCGGGGCTCTTGAGCTGACCCTAAGACTGGGGCACCTGCGCTGTCCTTTATCTCGAAGGTATTCTCACACAGGAACACACAGACAGACAAAGAGACATACAGAGACAGAGATACAGAGACAGAGATGTACACACAGAGAAAGAGACACACACAGAGACACACACAGGGACACACAGACAGACACAGAGACAGAGATACAGAGACAGAGAGACACACACAGAGACAGAGACCCACACACAAACAGAGACACACACAGACAGAGACACACACAGGGACACACAGACAGACACAGAGACAGACACAGAGACACACACAGAGACACACACACAGAGACAGAGAGACACACACAGAGACACACACAGAGACACACACACACAAACAGAGACACACAGTGACAGAGACACAGACAGAGACACACAGACAGAGACACACATACACATAGAAACAGAGGCACAGAGAGAGAGAGAGAGACACACAGGGACACACACACAAAGACACACACAGAGACACACACAGAGACAGACACACACAGAGTCATAGACAAACAGAGACAGAAACACACAGAGATAGAAACACACAGACACACAGATAGACAGACAGAGAGATAGAGTGAGAGAGACTGAGAGACACTTAGTTACTATCCCAGGCAACGCCAGGTACTACAGCTAGTATGTTATATTTTCCTGTGGGCTGCAGGATCCTGTGTTCAGGGATGTGAGGGTTAACACCTAGCTAGCTAGGGAGAGGAAGGAGCATTAGAGTCAGGAGAAGAGAAAGGAGCATTAAAGGCAGGAAGAGAGGAAGGAGCATTAGAGTTGTCGCGGGCGGAGGAGGGGACGCCGCGCCTTCCCTACTGCTCGGGTCCGGCTGCCGCGGCTGCTGCGGCCTGCCGCTGCTCGGTGGCTCGAGCGATGGGCCGGATCCCGGGGACTCGAGCGGCGCTCCTCGTCCATGAGTGAAAAGGGGATTGGGTTGTTGGGATAGTGTATTGTCCGTGACGCCACCCACGGTTGTGGTGATTTGTTAACACCACCGCTGCTCTGTATGGGGAGCCCGGGAGTGATGGTGTGGAGCAGCCAGTTGTTGATGTGCCCCTCCGTGGGTAGGGGTTGTGGTGCTCCCGGGGCCCGATGATGGGATTGGAATGGTGGACAGGCGGGTATGGGACCTGTGGAGGTACAGGGGCGCAGGGGCAGCGCTGTGCCGCACGGCACGGAGGTACTCACTCAGCCAGTAACCACGACACAGTTCTCGGTAAACAAACGGCTGGTTGGACGGGTCCCTCGGACGGTTCACGGTGCTGCGGTTCCCTGCAGTTAGCTGTGACGGTCTCTTCCCTGCACCTCTGAAATGTCTCTTTGGTAGCGATGGGTCCCCACCGGTTACCCGCTCCCCGGCTTCAATCTGGGCCGGAGGAGCCTCTCTCTTGCCCGCAGGCGCTGGCCCTGGGAAACTGGTGCCTTGGCGGTGGCGGTGTCTCCCCTCAATGGTCGGACTGTTGCCTTCAATCGGGACTTAGTTGTTAGGAGACAGACATCCCCTTCACTGACAGATTTGGCAAATTATGGCGACTCCTAGCCTTGCCGGGATCCAAAAGGCCCCTGCCCTGGTGCTGACTGTCCTTTGTATACTGCTCCAGACCGCCAGGCCACTACCCGTCCGCGGTCCTTCCAGCAACCTCCAGACAGTCCCACTGCAGACTATCACCGCCGTCTGCTGACCTTGCTGTCACTGTCCAGGCACCCAGCCACGGACCAACTTCAGGCTTTACTACTGTTTCTTTCCTTTTCACTTCAGCTTCTCCTACAAGCTCCTCTAACACTTCACTTCCTTCACTTGACTTTACTCCTTCCACTTTCTCCTTTAAACTCTATCTTGCTTCCTCTCACTTCCTCTCCCTTTTCTTATCTGCCTGGTTCTTCCCGCCTCCAGGGCTGTGTACTCCTCGGTGGGCGGAGCCAACTGCCTGGCCCACCCCCTGGTGTGGACATCAGCCCCTGGAGGAAGGCAACAAGGATTTTAGGTTAGCTGTTGTACCTGCAGGGAATGTGGGGTGCGTGTGTTGTTGTGACCTGTGACCCTTGGCTTGCCCAGGGCGTCACAGAGTCAGGAGGAGAGAAAGGAGCATTAGAGGCAGGAGGAGAGGAAGGAGCATTTGAGTCAGGAGGAGAGGAAGCTCCTGGTGTAGGGGTCAGTGTGTAGAGTACTGGTGAAGGAAGGAGTTGTTCTGGTGAAGCTGGTGTGGTGTGAGACACATTGCACAGAAACAGCAAGAAACCGTTAAAAGGAACCTGTTGCAGCAACACTGGTCACATTAGCAGACAAGCTGGAAGAGAGCAAAGAAATGTAAGAAACCAAGAATGTAGTGAGTCCATTGTATACCAGTGGGGGCGCACTGGTGAAGTGAGGGTGCTGCTGTGGCGCCCTGGACTTGCCAGGTCGTCACAGGTACTACAACACACACCCCCACCCTGACACAGGCACATCAGCCAGACACAAAATCCTTGTTGCCTCTCTCGAGGGGCTGATGTCCACACCAGGTGGGGTGGAGCCAGGCGGTTGGCCCCACCCACTGAGGAGTTCACAGTCCTGGAGGCGGGAAAGGAAGAGAGTTCAGTTAGGGAAGTGGAAGTAAATAGTGAGAAGGAGCAAACTGACCGTGTCCGGGTGTGTGGCACAGGCACAAAAAGCAAGGTTGGCAGACGGTGGTGGCCGTCTGCAGGAGAGGCGAATCAACGCGTAACCGCAGGACCGGGGACGGATGGTGGCCCGCCGGTACCGAACCGGGGAGCGAAGTGAAGCCAGCACACACAGGCAGGGCCTGCGGACCCCGACCAGGCTTGGAGTCGCCGTTAGAAGTCAAATCCGTCAGTGACCGGAACCCCAGGGGTTTCCTAACAGCCAAGACCCGATTGAAGGCAACCGTCCGACTAACAAAAGGAAATACAGCTACCGCCACAGCTAGAGTTCCAAGGGCCAGAGCCTGCGGGCAAAAGGGCTCCTCCGGCACATATACACGCTGGGGAGTGGGTTACCGGTGGGAATCCATCGGGACCGAACATACACAAAGATGCAGGGAAAGGCAGCCACCACCAACCGTCCGGAAGAAGTCACAGCAGCCGGCTGCGGAACCCGTCCATCCAGCCGTTTGGTTTACCAGAGACTTTGTGTACATTTGTGGCTGAGTGAGTACAACCGTGCCGTCCGGCACTGCGCTGCGCAGTCCAGGCGACCCTGCACCTTGCCAACCCTGCCTCCCCGTCACCTCACCGGGCCCCGGGACCACCAACCCCTACCCATAGAGGGGGGAAACAACATCCCAGCTGCTCCCTACCATCGCTCCCGGGATCCCCGTCACCAGCAGCGGTGGTGCCCAACCTCACCACAACCCGTGGATGGCGTCACGGACCAAATCCCCAAACCAAACGACCCCCTTTCACTCACGGGCGAGGAGCGCCGCTCGAGTCCCCGGATCCGGGCCCACCGCTCGAGCCACCGAGCAGCAGCAGCGCCGGACCCGAGCGTTAGCGAGCGCGCGGCAGCGGCGTCCTCCCCGCCCGCGACAACTTGGCGTCACGAACAGGATCTTACCGTTCTGCCGGCTGGTAGAAGTGCGCCTTGTGCCCCGCCGATGGTGTCCGGCCGAAAAATTTCAGAATCCGACATCTTGGGCGCGAAGATTTTCCCGCTCAAGCGTCTTCTCGAGCAGTGGAGGCGCAAAAGCCGAAGCCCCGCCCCTGAAGAGTAGGTGCCGAGAAAAGAACAAGGGGAGGTGGTAACAAGATGTCTGCGCCCGACGGAGCCGCTGGAGGAACGGCGGTCGCAGCCGCAGCGGCACCCGTGGATGGAAATGGGCCAGCCCATGCTCCGGTCGCACGAGCAGGGGAGGCCGTGGCCCCCGCCATTGCTCAGGTGATGCCGTTCTCCTTGCCCTATGTGCCCGGAGCTACCTGGCTGCCGCAGTACGACGGAAAACCTGATGCTTTACAGGTCTTCCGGAAGAAGCTTAACCCGGTCCTTGAACTGTATCCTCTGACCGATAAGCAACATGCAGCGGTAGTGCTGGGGCAGCTAACCGGCGCGGCTGAGCAGGAGACGGAGACCTGGACCGAGGGGGACCGGTCCACCGTGGCCACTATCTTTGAAAAGCTTCAGATTGCCTTCAAGACCCGCACCGAAGCCAAGCTGCGGATGCAGTTTTATCAATGGCGACAGCGGCCTGCATATAGTATTAGAGACTATGCCTTGCGCCTGCAAACTTCCCTCCGTACGCTGAAGCGGGTGGATACCATTAATGATGCGGACAGCAACAAAATGTTAGTCAAGCAGTTCATGCAGGGGCTGGGATCCCCAGAGGACCGCAAGCAGCTCCGGCTGTGGGCCCTAGAACATCCTAACGTGGACTTTGCCATGCTGAAAGAACGGGCCATCAAAGCTCTTCAGCCCCCAGCGTCCGACGTCCCTGAAGCAGCCCCATGGCCAGCTGAGACGGCTCCGATCTTGGTAGCCCCTCCTCTCCCAGCTCCCTCGGCCCCTGCAGCCCCTGGCGGAATGATGGAGGAGCTGGCTGCCCAGGTCCGTCGCATGGATGGAGACCTCACCAAGATCCTCGCCGCACTCCAGCCTCCGACGAGATCCAAGCCCCCGGCGAGGATGCAGCTCACTGACAGCCCGGAGGACGTCCCCTGGATGCAGCGAAGAAGGGCCAATGACTCATGGTATGGACCTCCAATTTGTTACAGGTGCAGCAAGCCCGGCCACTACTCCCGACGGTGTTCGTTAAACGAGCAACCCCTGGGGCCAAGGGCCAATCCTCAGGAGTAGAACCCAGTGGCCCCCCAGACTGGCGGGACCGGTACATATGAGCCCGTCCCATCATCCCTCTGGCAGTAGATGGCATCCCGCTGATGGTACTCCTGGACACTGGATCCCAGGTAACCACGATACCATACACACAGTATCAGCGGTATTGGGGGGATGATGAACTTGCCCCTCCAGACGGTAGCATGACACTGATCGCAGCTAATGGACTCCCCTTGACACAAGGGGGATACAAGCAAGTGGCCATGACCGTGGGATGGGCTGAACTGCAGCACCAGGGAATGATTGTGATAATGAATGAACCCAGCGACCATAACCCGAAGGTAGTGCTAGGGACTAATGTGATGGAGCACTGCATGAGTGAGGTGCTGACCCTCCTGCAGCAGCTGGCCGCCAACGCAGCAGGAGGCCGACAGAGGGCTGTGCAGCGTGATATCCGGGCCTTGATGTATCGGCAGCAAGTGAACTCAACAGGAGGGGAGATTGAGGGAGTGAGAGTGATGGATGCGGCCCCTTTGATTGTGCCTCCCAGGAGCGAAATGATGATTTGGTGCTGGGCAGCGGTAGGTCACCAGGGGCGTGATTACTCAGCCATGGTAAATCCCATGCCCTCCGAACACTGGCCCACAGTAATGGCCGCCCGAGGGGTAGTAGACGTTAAGAAGGGGAGAGTGCCCGTAAGGGTGTTAAACTGTGGGGAGGAGGAGGTCAGGCTTCCCCGGTACGCTACCCTTGCCAAGCTACTTACCCTAGATCCCCACACTATCCAGGAGGCCGTTCCCCTGACCTTTCCGCCTTCTGTCAGTTACTACACACCCCCTGAGCGGTTAGATGAGTGGTGTCAAGAGTTACATGTAGACACCGATGCTATCCCCACACATCACAAAGAAGGGGTATACCGGGTGGTACAGGAGTACGAGCAGGTTTTCAGCAAACATTCACTAGATTTTGGGCGGATTAAAGGGGTCCAACACCACATCCCCACCGGCGAGCATCCCCCCATTAAAGAGAGATACAGACCTATCCCACCCGCACACTACCAATGCGCCAAAGACATGTTGAGGAACATGAAGGAGGCGGGGGTTATTCGGGATAGCTGCAGTCCCTGGGCCGCCCCGCTGGTGCTGGTAAAGAAGAAGGATGGCACCATGAGGATGTGTGTGGATTACCGGAAGATTAACCAGATAACGCATAAGGATGCCTATCCTCTGCCCCGTATTGAAGAGTCACTGGCCGCACTGAGAACCGCTAACTACTTCTCAACCCTGGACCTCACCAGTGGGTACTAGCAGGTGGCCGTGACGACCGAGGACCGCGAGAAGACTGCCTTCGCTACACCCATGGGACTCTGTGAATTCAACAGCATGCCGTTCTGGCTGTGCAACGCCCCTGGAACCTTCCAACGGCTGATGGAATGCTGTCTGGAACATCTGAATTTTGAGACCGTCTTGCTGTACCTGGACGATGTAATTGTATACTCACAGACGTATGAAGCCCACCTGGAGCACCTAGCTGAGGTGTTCGCGTCCCTTGCCAAGTACGGAATGAAATTGAAGCACTCCAAGTGCCATCTATTGAAGCCCAGGGTGCAGTACCTCGGACATGTGGTGGGCGCCGAAGGCGTCGCCCCAGATCCCGAAAAGATCACTGCCATTCAGGACTGGCCGAGGCCGACCACGGTGAGAGAGGTGAGACAGTTCCTGGGTCTGGTGGGCTACTATCGCCGCTTCATTAAGGGGTACACGAAGATGGCCGCCCCCATGCAAGACCTCCTCGTGGGACAGACCAAGGGTGGCAGGTCCCCTGGAACCCCGTTGGCGTGGGAAGAAAAGCATGAAGAGTCCATCCGCCAGCTGAAGACGGCCTTGACCGGGGAAGAAATCCTGGCGTACCCCGACTACAGTCTCCCGTTCATCTTCTACACCGATGCCAGTAATGTAGGCTTGGGAGCAGTCTTATCCCAGCTACAGGACGGAAGGGAGAAGGTGATCGCTTATGCTAGCCGGAAACGCCGAACTATGGAAAGGAACCCTGAGAACTACAGCTCTTTCAAGCTTGAGCTCTTAGCACTGGTGTGGGCCATCACCGAGCGATTCCGCCATTACCTAGCGGCAGCCAAGTTCACTGCTTATACGGACAATAACCCGCTAACCCATCTGGATACAGCTAAGCTGGGTGCATTGGAGCAGCGGTGGGTGGCCAGGTTGGCAAACTATGACTTCACCATCAAGTACCGAGCCGGCCGTAAAAATGCTAACGCAGACGCACTCTCCCGGATGCCCCACCTGTTAGGAGAGGGACTGGACGATGATGACCTCGAAGAGATCGAGTTGCCTGCGTTCCACCGGCCGCCAGCCGAGAAGTTGCATGTCCAGCAACAACAAGTGAACTTAGATCCGCTGCCCAGCCAAGGGTGGCAAGAAGCCCAGGACCAGGCACCCTCTGTCCGCTTGGTCAAGACTAGAGTTGATCGTGGTTCGCGGTTCGTGGTTCTCCAGTTCGCGGTTCGAGTGATTTTGGGGGCTGTTCTAGGTCGAACTAGAACTCGAGCTTTTTACTAAAGCTCGATAGTACTAGTCACGTTCGAGAACGGTTCTAGCAGCAAAAAGCCAAGCTAATTACTAGCTGGCTTTCCTCTGTAATAGTGTAAGTCACTCTGTGACTCACACTATTATGAAATTTCAGCGTATAGTGTGCGGGAACAGCGCATTCAGATCACTGCTGCTGCCATTTTTTTTTTTTTTCTTGTCTTCCTTCCCTAAGCGCGCGCGTGTAGTGGGGCGGGCGAGCATGTCAGCCAATCCCAGACACACACACACAGCTAAGTGGACTTTTAGCCAGAGAAGCAACGGCATGTGTGATAGGATGTCCATGTCACATGTCCCTGCATTATAAAAACGAGTATCTGCCCGTCCGGACGCCATTATCTCTTCTGCGTCCTTGGTGTCAGTCATGGGTACGGGATTGAAATAGACCAGGTGAGTGCTGCTGAGAGCAGTTCTACTATTCATATGTGAGGCCGTATGGCACATTTTATAAAAATATTTTAGTGTAGGACTGCCTCAAATGAGATTTGCCGTGACGTGGCGAGGCAGCTCAAGAAATTGCAATTTTTTGCCAAAAATCTCAAAAATTTTTATAATACAGTTTGGAATGTTTAGTGCTGAAGTGCACATTTGGTGCTGGCTTTTTGTTTTTTCTTCATTGAATTGGTCGGTGGTTGACCTCCACCTTGCTATGCACCCCAATTTGGGATGTATTCCATCTGTCTAGATTTTGGCGGTTGGTGACTGTTCACATTAAGTCATCAGGCTTTGTCCACAGGCTACAGTTAGGTCCAGAAATATTTGGACAGTGACACAATTTTCGCGAGTTGGGCTCTGCATGCCACCACATTGGATTTTAAATGAAACCTCTACAACAGAATTCAAGTGCAGATTGTAACATTTAATTTGAAGGTTTGAACAAAAATATCTGATAGAAATTGTAGGAATTGCACACATTTCTTTACAAACACTCCACATTTTAGGAGGTCAAAAGTAATTGGACAAATAAACCAAACCCAAACAAAATATTTTTATTTTCAATATTTTGTTGCGAATCCTTTGGAGGCAATCACTGCCTTAAGTCTGGAACCCATAGACATCACCAAATGCTGGGTTTCCTCCTTCTTAATGCTTTGCCAGGCCTTTACAGCCGCAGCCTTCAGGTCTTGCTTGTTTGTGGGTGTTTCCGTCTTAAGTCTGGATTTGAGCAAGTGAAATGCATGCTCAATTGGGTTAAGATCTGGTGATTGACTTGGCCATTGCAGAATGTTCCACTTTTTTGCACTCATGAACTCCTGGGTAGCTTTGGCTGTATGCTTGGGGTCATTGTCCATCTGTACTATGAAGCGCCGTCCGATCAACTTTGCGGCATTTGGCTGAATCTGGGCTGAAAGTATATCCCGGTACACTTCAGAATTCATCCGGCTACTCTTGTCTGCTGTTATGTCATCAATAAACACAAGTGACCCAGTGCCATTGAAAGCCATGCATGCCCATGCCATCACGTTGCCTCCACCATGTTTTACAGAGGATGTGGTGTGCCTTGGATCATGTGCCGTTCCCTTTCTTCTCAAAACTTTTTTCTTCCCATCATTCTGGTACAGGTTGATCTTTGTCTCATCTGTCCATAGAATACTTTTCCAGAACTGAGCTGGCTTCATGGGGTGTTTTTCAGCAAATTTAACTCTGGCCTGTCTATTTTTGGAATTGATGAATGGTTTGCATCTAGATGTGAACCCTTTGTATTTACTTTCATGGAGTCTTCTCTTTACTGTTGACTTAGAGACAGATACACCTACTTCACTGAGAGTGTTCTGGACTTCAGTTGATGTTGTGAACGGGTTCTTCTTCACCAAAGAAAGTATGTGGCGATCATCCACCACTGTTGTCATCCGTGGACGCCCAGGCCTTTTTGAGTTCCCAAGCTCACGAGTCAATTCCTTTTTTCTCAGAATGTACCCGACTGTTGATTTTGCTACTCCAAGCATGTCTGCTATCTCTCTGATGGATTTTTTCTTTTTTTACAGCCTCAGGATGTTCTGCTTCACCTCAATTGAGAGTTCTTTAGACCGCATGTTGTCTGGTCACAGCAACAGCTTCCAAATGCAAAACCACACACCTGTAATCAACCCCAGACCTTTTACCTACTTCATTGATTTTAGGTTAACGAGGGAGACGCTTTCAGAGATAATTGCAGCCCTTAGAGTCCCTTGTCCAATTACTTTTGGTCCCTTTAAAAAGAGGAGGCTATGCATTACAGAGCTATGATTCCTAAACCCTTTCTCCGATTTGGATCTGAAAACTCTCATATTGCAGCTGGGAGTGTGCGCTTTCAGCCCATATTATATATATAATTGTATTTCTGAACATGTTTTTGTAAACAGCTAAAATAACAAAACTTGTGTCACTGTCCAAATATTTCTGGACCTAACTGTATATACTTCATGCAGCATTTGCTTGGACCTGTCCCGCCCACAACCATGACTCAGTCATGGGTACGGGATTGAAATTGACCAGGTGAGTGCTGCTGAGAGCAGTTCTTCTATTCATATGTGAGGCCGTATGGCACATTTTATAAAAATATTTTAGTGTAGGACTGCCTCAAATGAGATTTGCCGTGACGTGGCGAGGCAGCTCAAGAAATTGCAATTTTTTTGCCAAAAATCTCAAAAATTTTTATAATACAGTTTGGAATGTTTAGTGCTGAAGTGCACATTTGGTGCTGGCTTTTTGTTTTTTCTTCATTGAATTGGTCGGTGGTTGACCTCCACCTTGCTATGCACCCCAATTTGGGATGTATTCCATCTGTCTAGATTTTGGCGGTTGGTGACTGTTCACATTAAGTCATCAGGCTTTGTCCACAGGCTATATACTTCATGCAGCATTTGCTTGGACCTGTCCCGCCCACAACCATGACTCAGTCATGGGTACGGGATTGAAATAGACCAGGTGAGTGCTGCTGAGAGCAGTTCTACTATTCATATGTGAGGCCGTATGGCACATTTTATAAAAATATTTTAGTGTAGGACTGCCTCAAATGAGATTTGCCGTGACGTGGCGAGGCAGCTCAAGAAATTGCAATTTTTTGCCAAAAATCTCAAAAATTTTTATAATACAGTTTGGAATGTTTAGTGCTGAAGTACACATTTGGTGCTGGCTTTTTGGTTTTTTTTTTACACACACAGATAAGTAGACTTTTAGCCAGAGAAGCAACGGCATGTGTGATAGGATGTCCTTGTCACATGTCCCTGCATTATAAATACGGGCATCTGCCCGTCTGGACGCCATTATCTGTCTTCTGCATCTGGGTGTCAGTCACCGCTGGCGTAGCTCCTGTCTCCGATACTGCTGTGTACACTCTACACACAGTGCTATACAGAATAGGGATAGAAGTTTCTATTAGCCCTTGTAAGGGCTAATACCAGCAGGCACAGAGCCATAGGTGACAGTCAGGTCCATGAAAACAGATTTTAACAGCTACACAAGATAACAGCGTCTGTGTAGCTAAGGTCAGGGATTTCCTCGCTGCATTTCCCCATTAGGAGGGATAGAAAGTGAGGCTTCCTTTCCTCTACCCAGACCCACAACCCTGCCACTGTACCCTCCTGCCCTTTGCACACTAAAACTCATTGTTACTAAGCCATTATACTAGCAAACACTGAGTAAACTTAGTGGCATCCTAAAAGTGGCTGTTGGACTTCCATTAGTGTCCCACTAGTGCAAATCTATTTGCAGCACCTCTGCGTTGCACACTCAAACTCATTGTTACTAAGCCATTATACTAGCAAACACTGAGTAAACTTAGTGGCATTCTAAAAGTGGCTGTTGGACTTCCATTAGTGTCCCACTAGTGCAAATCTATTTGCAGAACCTCTGCATTGCACACTCAAACTCATTGTTACTAAGCCATTATACTAGCAAACACTGAGTAAACTTAGTGGCATCCTAAAAGTAGCTGTTGGACTTCCATTAGTGTCCCACTAGTGCAAATCTATTTGCAGAACCTCTGCATTGCACACTCAAACTCATTGTTACAAAGCCATTATACTAGCAAACACTGAGTAAACTTAGTGGGATCCTAAAAGTGGCTGTTGGACTTCCATTAGTGTCCCACTAGTGCAAATCTATTTGCAGAACCTCTGCATTGCACACTCAAACTCATTGTTACTAAGCCATTATACTAGCAAACACTGAGTAAACTTAGTGGCATCCTAAAAGTAGCTGTTGGACTTCCATTAGTGTCCCACTAGTGCAAATCCATTTGCAGAACCTCTGCATTGCACACTCGAACTCATTGTTACTAAGCCATTATACTAGCAAACACTGAGTAAACTTAGTGGCATCCTAAAAGTGGCTGTTGGACTTCCATTAGTGTCCCACTAGTGCAAATCTATTTGCAGAACCTCTGCATTGCACACTCAAACTCATTGTTACTAAGCCATTATACTAGCAAACACTGAGTAAACTTAAGGCCCCGTCACACTAAGCAACATCGCTAGCAACATCGCTGGTAACGAACAACTTTTGTGAAGTTGCTAGCGATGTTGCTGTGTGTGACATCCAGCAACAACCTGGCCCCTGCTGTGAGGTCGTTGGTTGTTGCTGAATGTCCTGGGCCATTTTTTAGTTGTTGCTGTCCTGCTGTGAAGCACAGATCGCTGTGTGTGACAGCGAGACAGCAACAACTAATGTGCAGGCAGCAGGAGCCGGCTTCTGCGGAGGCTGGTATCCACAGTAAACATCGGGTAACCAAGAAGCCCTGTCCTTGGTTACCCGATATTTACCTTCGATACCAGCCTCCCTGCTCTCACTGTCAGTGCCGGCTCCTGCTCTGTGCACATGTAGCTGCAGGACACATCGGGTTAATTAACCCGATGCGTGCTGTAGCTAGGAGAGCAGGGAGCCAGCGCTAAGCAGTGTGCGCTGCTCCCTTCTCTGTGCACATTTAGATGCAGCACACATCGGGTAATTAACCCCATGTGTGCTGTAACTAGGAGAGCAGGGAGCCAGCACTAAGCATTGTGTGCTGCTCCCTGCTCTGTGCACATGTAGCTGCAGCACACATCGGGTAATTAACCCCATGTGTGCTGTAACTAGGAGAGCAGGGAGCCAGCACTAAGCATTGTGTGCTGCTCCCTGCTCTGTGCACATGTAGCTGCAGCACACATCGGGTAATTAACCCCATGTGTGCTGTAACTAGGAGAGCAGGGAGCCAGCACTAAGCATTGTGTGCTGCTCCCTGCTCTGTGCACATTTAGATGCAGCACACATCGGGTAATTAACCCCATGTGTGCTGTAACTAGGAGAGCAGGGAGCCAGCACTAAGCAGTGTGCGCTGCTCCCTTCTCTGTGCACATTTAGATGCAGCACACATCGGGTAATTAACCCCATGTGTGCTGTAACTAGGAGAGCAGGGAGCCAGCACTAAGCATTGTGTGCTGCTCCCTGCTCTGTGCACATGTAGCTGCAGCACACATCGGGTAATTAACCCGATGTGTGCTGTAACTAGGAGAGCAGGGAGCCAGCGCTCAGTGTGCGCTGCTCCCTGCTCTCTGCACATGTAGCTCCGTGCGGTGGTAACCAAGGTAAATATCGGGTTGGTTACCCGATATTTACCTTAGTTACCAAGCGCAGCATCTTCCACGCGGCGCTGGGGGCTTGTCACTGGTTGCTGGTGAGCTCACCAGCAACTCGTGTAGCCACGCTCCAGCGATCCCTGCCAGGTCAGGTTGCTGGTGGGATCGCTGGAGCGTCGCAGTGTGACATCTCACCAGCAACCTCCTAGCAACTTACCAGCGATCCCTATCGTTGTTGGGATCGCTGGTAAGTTGCTTAGTGTGACGGTACCTTTAGTGGCATCCTAAAAGTAGCTGTTGGACTTCCATTAGTGTCCCACTGGTGCAAAGCTATTTGCAGCACCACTGCATTGCACACTCCTGCTCTGTTTTTAATAAGCTATAATAATAGCAAAAAATGCTGCCAGTTAGTGGCATCCAAAAAGTGGCTGTTGTACTCCATTTGTGCCCCAATGGTGCCAAACTATTTCTAACCCCTCTGCATGACACCCTCCTGCTCTGTTTTTAATAAGCTATAATAATAGCAAAAAATGCTGATAGTTAGTGGCATCCAAAAAGTGGCTGTTGTACTCCATTTGTGCCCCACTGGTGCCAAGCTATTTCTAGCACCTCTGCATGACACCCTCCTGCTCTGTTTTTAATAAGCTATAATAATAGCAAAAAATGCTGATAGTTAGTGGCATCCAAAAAGTGGCTGTTGTACTCCATTTGTGCCCCAATGGTGCCAAGCTATTTCTAACACCTCTGCATGACACCCTCCTGCACATTTTGCAACGCTATTTTTATAGCAAACTCATGGAATTCCTTTCTGCATTTCACCATTAGGAGGGATAGAAAGTGAGGCTTCCTTTACTGTCCTGGTACACACAGAACACGGCCACTGTACCCACCTGCCCACTTTTGCCACGATATTTAATTTGCCCAAAGAGCTGACACTTTTTCTGCCATCCTAAAATTGTCTGGAATACTAAGTTAGTGTTCCTTTGCTGCCAAGCAAGGTACAACACATGTGCGTTCTACACTCCTTTCCATTTGTGGAACACAATAATTAACTGCAGGTAGTCCAGCCAATGTTTCACGAAGGTGCAGGCGTGGATATAATGTTGCCTTCATCCAATGGTGGTTCTCTCGATGTCTGACAGCTCAACAATACCATCTGTTTCCACTTCCAAAACAAGTGACGACCTGGCAATCACACTCCCACTTACGGGTAAAGGGGTGGAAGTTCATCGTGAAAAAGCATGTGTGACTGCTGTCCCCACAGTCACAGAAGATGAAGAGCACGCAGATGCACTTGATGGGGCAGGCGGTGGTTGCACAGCCCCGCTAGGCCGCATTGTAGCACAGTGAAATTCCCTTTGCGACTTATGCTTCATTTTAAGTCTTGTATTTGGTGGGATCGACAGTATGCAGCAAAACCACGCAACATGAAAAGCACTGTTTGCAGTTGGGTTCACAAATGATTCTTTCACTTTCCCAAAACAAACAATAAGAACCATGCATTAAATTGAAATAATAGAACAATCTAATCAGTGGCCTACTGCTTGCTAAGCCCTCTGGGTAGCAGCAGTAATTGTGTGTTTGTGCGTGTGTGTGTGTGTGTGCGAAGACAACTAACTAGTGGCGCATCACAAGAGCTTCCCAGTTATCTACCTATACATAGACAAAACACATCACCCACCCTGAATACCCTTGTTAGCTGAAGCCTCACAGATAAGGCAGATGATAACAGTGTGAATGCAAACCACACAGCTCTGCAACACAGTCATGTAAATTTTGAAAAGCAACATTCAATGCAAACATGTGTCGCTGTCCCTCTATGATTTAAACTGTACGTGACAATTTGACAGTGCAGAGGCAGCAAGTATGATTGTCTATATAGTCGTCCTACCCAGAACAGATATGTGTTTTCATAATAAAACAAAGTGTTGCGTGAACGCATTACTGTCTGGGCACAGCCTACCGTACCCGGGTAATGTGATGTCCAGTTGCCATAAATACAGACTTTACGCTCCTATAATGGTTAACAGTATAGACAGCACCGGAAGAATGTTGGTCTGTGGCACAGGATGCTGCTCACTGGCGTTACGGTACTCCTCACAAAACTCTAAAATGACTCCCCTCACAATTGAACGAAGTATTTCCGCGGTTGCTCCTTCCTGTGTGCCTATTTACCCCAGCCGCAGCCTAACTCCAGTGTTTCGCCAACTGAGTATGCTCTGCCTGACTGTGTCATTCCTGAGGCAAGGTCTTAATTTTGGGCTACAGCGCATGCTCGTTTGGACTGTGCCTGAGTCATTCTGCGACCTGCGGCTCAACACACTTACACAGGGCCCTGGTGCTTGACTCACTCTCGGGAGGCCACTAAAACTAACTGCACCCAACATCAGGCCCAGGTGTCCCCTTACACTGCAGTGGCGGTCCCCAATGACCGCAATACCGAGAGTGGCGTCACAAAAATACATATAAAGAAGCAACCTAAGTGTGACCAGACTCTTCCTCCATGTGGAGTCCCTGAAGGTAATGCACCAACACAACACCCGTGGGACTTCACACTGACTGAGAAAAGCCTCTTTGCACAGGTACTTGCACTACGTGCCGGGTCTAAGTCCTGTGTTGTGCCTAGACAGCATGCTGAAGCGGAAAGTCTTTTTTTCAGAAACTGTATTTCATGCTACTGAGCATGCTCAGGCACTTACTGCATCAGAGGCTAGGTCGGGTAATGAACTCTTTGGCCCTGCCCCTGATGTGGGGAGCCCATATAGACCACAGGGCATCAGGTGTCCTGACAATTTGGCCAGGCCACTCCCAACAGGCTTGCAGAGGGCCGCCCCTATGACTTGTCACCTCATTGTTGTTGGTCAGACGATGACTGTTGAGGTGTTTTGGTTGTGGCAGCCATGAGGTCATCATTCAAGTGGCCATTCAAAATAGGACGCTAGTTATGCCACTCATGACGTGTCACTCTGCTTTTGTGTCCAGGAGGTGCATTGTGGTCCACCCTGGCTTCGGGCGGACCCAGGTTATAAAAGGGGCTGGAGCCAAGAATAAGGTGCCAAGTCTTCTATTATGCTCCGAAAGAGCACACCTCCATGTGTTGAACCCATTGCGGCTTTAGGCCAGAGGTAGGCAGGGATAGGTCATCGATGCAGGCCGCCACCACAGTTGGTAACGCAGAACGTTTAAGAACAGCTCCTGTCCTACCAGTCCTGCTAGTGCAGCCCAGTGGCATAAACAGGCCTGCTGCTGCTGATGCACCTGCTGTCCACAGGTGTGTCCCCTACGCACACGGACTGCGTAACCAATGGCCCCTGTTTTGTTAACAGGGAATTCCTGGGCTGGGTGGTCGTGTGGACCCTGTCACGCTAACAGGGTTCCAAGTCTCCAGATCCGAGTTGCGTCTAACTCGGTTCAGGCTACTATTTGTTTGAGAGTCAACCTGCTCTGTATCCTCCACCTAACCTTCCAGTTGCCAACCTCTCCTTTTCCATCTGTGAGCACGGTGGACACCGAATGGCGATTGGGATATCTACCTTTCTCTTTCTTTTCTTCTTAATATTTTTGATATAGCGGTAACATAGTATATACCACCTTATCCAAATCTGCCAGTCCCACCATACCAGATGTTGTTTCTTCAGCAAATGTTAATGTTGCTTAACCACCAAACCCACGGACACAAACTTTTTTACCCTTTCCAACACACCTGTTCCCCTTTCCACCAGCATCTGTCCTTTTTCAACTCAGTTTGTATATGAAAAAAATGCAACTCTGCAGAGACACCGTACTCAACGCTGTCTCAGCACAGCAGCCAGCCCTCGGTCCCTCAGATGTGGACAAGTAAGACCATTTCCTCCTATCGATGAAAAAGCGTTGAGATTCCCTCTGTGCACCACTGGTGTTTAGTGGAAAAGCAGATGTAAGATTGTGTACCAACTTCTGCTGATACTCCTGCATACGTGCATCCCTTTCTATGTCAGGAGTTATTTCGCAAAATTTTGTGTTGTACCGGGGATCTAACAGTGTGGCAACCCAGTAGTCAGCATGACTTGGAATTCGTACAATCCGAGGGTCATGTTGTAGGTAGTGCAGCAAGAAGGCGCTCATGTGTCTTGAGCATCCAGGAGGACCAAGTCCTTGGTGTGTTGGTGGCGGAGAGGTGAGAATCGTGCCTCCTTCCTCTGCCCTCTCCCCACAACCTCGCACAACCAAAATGTGAGCAAGCTCTCACTAATCTGCTGAGTCTTCCATGCCCATCGCCAGTTCGTCCTCCATTTCTTCCTGGGCTCCTGCACCTTCCTCAACTGTTTGCTGATACTATGCTCCCTTGATAATCCCTCTCCCCCACCGTACCATGACTGCCGCCAAGATGCCGCTGACCATCTGGACCTTGTAGATCTTGTTATCCCTTCCGCATATGACTCCTCCAGTACTTCCTCCCTTCCTCTTGGACCAACACCTGACTCCGAATAATACTTACAGTGTGTTCCATCATGTAGATGACCAAAATTGTACGCTGAGAATGTCATCGCCAGTGTTAAACATCTGCGTCGACATTTGTAAACTGTGTAGAACGGTGCATATGTCATTGATCTGACACCACTCCAGCAGCGTGATCTGCACCACCTCTGGATCAAGTTAGCCCAGGGTATACGTCATAACGTATTTCAGCTGGGCTCTGCGGTGCTGACACAGACGCTGCAACATGTGCAGATTAAAATTCCTGCGTGTCGGAACATCGCATTTCTGACGTTTCACCGCCAGACCTTAAGACTTCAGGAGCGATGAAAGTTGTTCAGCTACTGGGTGCGAACGATGGAAGTGAGCACATAGTGAGCGTGCCTGCTGTACAAGGCCATGTAGGCCGGGATGTTGTTTTAAAAATTGCTGGAGAATCAGATTAAACACGTGAGCCATACAAGTCACGTGTGTCACATGGGCCTGAGGAAGGCACGCTGCCATGTTTGCATCATTGTGCACATGGCTGTTAAGTCACCACCGTAGTCCGCTACGTCAATTTGTACTCCGGTCGCAAGGTGACAACGTGTTCCTTTCATGCATAGTGCTGATGATGGGAGAGGAGTCGACGCCAGCGGCGCAGGTGGACGCAGGTTATGCTCACCCACTGGGATGCGTTACCTTGACAGATGCAGAACCACAGGCTGAATGCAGGTGGTGGGTATCTCACAGATGAAGTAGCATCATTCAGCTACAACCAATGGGAAGACACAACACCCTTTTTTAGGCCCCTCCTGTCTGAAGACCACTGCCAGACATAGCTATGAACCTCTGGTTACTGTTACCCCCAGTTTAGCTTTATGAGTTTGTGTGCTTCTTACCTGACTACTTTTCCTGCTTGCTGTTTAGGTACCTCGTTGGCCGATTTGCATTTCACCTCTGCTTGTTTTCTGATTAAGTCCTGTCCCTCCCATTCTGTTCCTCTTCCTCAATTAATGTTTTGACCCTGCATGACTACTATTCTCTGGAACTGCTGCTTTCCACAGGTATTGATCAACTTGGGCCCTGTGTCATTCAACATCACTGTATAGGGATTAAAGGGTTTCAGGGTTCTGGGGGTCCAGCTTGGTGAGTGGGTTCCCTCTAGCCTATCCTTTACAGCTTGTCTGAGTGTGTTGATCTAGGCAGGCGTTACACCGTGCCCTCGACAGAAGGACATGTAGGCCGGGATAGTATTTAAAAATTGCTGGAGATTCAGATTCAACACGTGAGCCATACAAAGTACGTGTGTCACATTGCCCTGAAGAAGGTCCGCAGACTGTTTAGCATCATTGTCGCACCCGGCATTCCCTGGCTGCTGGTTGAGTGGAGACAACCATTGATGAAACTCGGTCTCACTCTACAGAGCTAACCGTCCACAACTCCTCAGCGGTGTCTCACATTTCCCCTACATTTCAAAGTAAACATTTGACCGCCTGATGGCCTTGAGCTCTGCTGCCAGCATAGTAAGGAGGTGTGTGGGATTCCTTGGGCGCAGTTACAAGGAAGGCAAGCCTGACCACACAAGGTTTGGGCTGAGGTGCAGGAATAACACGAGGTTGATGAGGCAGAAGCAGTGGAGGAACTTGTACATACAGAGGAAGGATTGAAACACACAACTCGTGGGGACGGAAAGACTTGTACAGCAGACACTTCTCCATCTATCACCATAGTTACCCAGTGCCCAGTCAGTGACATGTAACTCCCCTGTCCATGCTTACTGTTCCAAGTATCTGTGGTGAAATGCACCCTGTCACACACTAATAATAATATTAATAATAATCTTTATTTCTATAGCGCCAACATATTCCGCAGCGCTTTACAATTCACACACAGAGTTTCTCAAGGAAGCGGTGATGTTGTGTGCGACCTGCTGTGTTAGCGCGGGCACCCCTTTCTTGGAAAAGGAGTGAAAATGGCCATCGGCTCTTGGGGCACTGCAATGGGCATAAGGTCTTAAAAATCCTCAGTGACAAAAGGGTGTAAAGGCAGCCTATCTGTAGCCAACAAGTTGGAGATGCCGAAACTAAACCTCTTAGGCATGTCATGCACTTCGAAAATCATGTAAAAAACAGCGAGGGGACTCCAACCACAGTCTCCCTCGTTGCCACTAATTGGGCCACACACACCCCACTTGACTGGCATCAGTTGATCCCCCTTTTCAAAATGAAAAAGATGCTTTACATGAAGCACTCTCAAAAATACGTGTGCCTTTCGCGTCCCCTGGCTGACCCAGGGGAAGAAAAGTCCTCTGAGAGCCATGACTTGTTCATCTTGGTTCTTTTAGAAACACAGCGAGGGGACTCCAACCACAGTCTCCATCGTTGCCACTAATTGGGCCACACACACCCCACTTGACTGGCATCAGTTGATCCCCCTTTTCAAAATGAAAAAGATGCTTTGCATGAAGCACTCTCAAAAATACGCGTGCCTTTCGCCTCCACTGGCTGACCCAGGGGAATAAAAGTCCTCTGAGAGCCATGACTTGTTCATCTTGGTTCTTTTAGAAACACAGCGAGGGGACTCCAACCACAGTCTCCCTCGTTTCCACTAATTGGGCCACACACACCCCACTTGACTGTCATCAGTTGATCCCCCTTTTCAAAATGAAAAAGATGCTTTGCATGAAGCACTCTCAAAAATACGTGTGCCTTTCGTGTCCCCTGGCTGACCCAGGGGAAGAAAAGTCCTCTGAGAGCCATGACTTGTTCATCTTGGTTCTTTTAGAAACACAGCGAGGGGACTCCAACCACAGTCTCCCTCGTTTCCACTAATTGGGCCACACACACCCCACTTGACTGGCATCAGTTGATCCCCCTTTTCAAAATGAAAAAGATGCTTTGCATGAAGCACTCTCAAAAATACGTGTGCCTTTCGCCTCCCCTGGATGACCCAGGGGAAGAAAAGTCCTCTGAGAGCCATGTCCACAATGTCAGTGGACAGACGCGTGTGCTTATCTGCCAGCAGACCCCCAGCAGCACTGAAGACAGGTTATGAGAGAACGCTGGCTGCAGGACACGACAAGATCCCCAAGGCGTATGTGGCAAGCTCAGGCAATTTATCCAGATTGGAAGCCTAAAATGAGCAGGGCTCATGTTGCACAGTAACGGCATCGATGTTTCCTTGCATATACTCATATAT
The DNA here is from genome assembly GCF_048569485.1 of Anomaloglossus baeobatrachus. Classification (NCBI taxonomy): domain Eukaryota; kingdom Metazoa; phylum Chordata; class Amphibia; order Anura; family Aromobatidae; genus Anomaloglossus; species Anomaloglossus baeobatrachus. Next base: position 80,717,496 of record NC_134359.1, on the reverse strand, counting down.
CTGTGTCTCCTCCTCTTTTTCCTTGTCCAGCTCTTTTGTTTTCGCATGAGTATATGTCCTTGTCACTTTCCCATGTGTTTGTGTTGTGTTGTGAGTTGTTTGTCACCTTTTGGACACCTTTGAGGGTGTTTTCTAGGTGTTTTTATGTGTTTGTGATTGCCTGCCATTGTTTTCTATGGGGTTCGAGTGGTTCGCCGAACTGGTTCGCCGAACCGAACTCGAACGAAACCTCCGTTCGGCGAACCGAACTCGAGCCGAACCGCGACCGGTTCGCTCATCTCTAGTCAAGTCCCTGGTGAAACAAGGCTCTGCTGGAATAGACCCTGCTGCCCCCGCCGAGGCCCAACGACTGTGGAGGGAACGAGCCCGGCTGTACCTGCACCAGGGGAAGCTGTATCGGGAATTTATCAACCCGAAGACCCATGAGAAGGTTCGCCAGCTGGTGATTCCCCAGACTAACGTGCCCACTGTTCTGCAGGCATACCATGACGGTGCCGGGCACTTTGGGTGGAAGAAGCTGGAGATGCTGTTGAGGGAGCGATTCTATTGGAGTGGGATGCGGGAGTCTGTGGAGGCCTGGTGCCGAGAATGTGGTCCCTGTGCACTGAGAAGAAGGGATGAGGCCAGCCAAAAGGCCCCTTTGCGCCCAATCATTACGCATCAGCCGCTGGAGCTGGTCGCCCTCGACCACGTGAAGCTCACCCCTAGCTGAAGTGGGTACACCTATGCTCTGACCATTGTAGACCACTATTCGAGATTCATGGTGGTTGTCCCAGTTAAAGATCTGACCGGGCGTACTGCAGCCAGAGCCTTCCAGGCCTACTTTTGTCGACAACATGGGTACCCGGAGAGGGTGCTGACCGACCAGGGTCCAGCTTTTGAAGCAGAAGTGTTTCAGGAATTCTGCCAGTTATACGGCTGTAAAAAGATCCGGACCACCCAGTACCATGCACAGACTAACGGCATGTGTGAAAAGATGAACCATCTGGTCTTGGACCTCCTTAAGACCCTGCCGTTGGAAGAGCGGAACTTATGGCCGGAAAAGCTGTCCGATCTGGTAGACATGGACAATAACATTCCTAGCAGCTCCACCAAGTGCACGCCCACGTACCTAATGAGAGCCCGACCAGGCCGGTTGCCGGTGGACCTAGAAATGGATTTGGAGGCTCCAGAGGCCCTTCCTTCCACTGCTGACTGGGACGCCCGGCGGAGGGCGCAGTACCGACAGGTCCAAGAATACGTAGAAAAGAACTTGTGTCGGAGTCGGGGACAGCAAGAACAGTGCCTCAACAGGAAGGCTCCTGCAGGTCCCTTTCAGCCTGGGGATGTAGTACTGAAGCGAAAGAGAAGAACCCATAAGCTGGATGACCAATAGGAGAAGACCCCGTATGTTATACAACCCACTGAGTGGGAGAATGTGAAGGCCTACCAGATCAGTCGTGACCAGGGGAAGACTTCGGCCATGGTTTCCAGAGACCACCTGAAGAGGTGCCCACCACCGTTGAGGGTGGCAACTGAAGTTCCGGCCCCCAGACCGGCTGGAGAGAAAGAAAAAGAGGTAATCCACACCATGATGGGCGATTTTCCGGCAGATTGGCCTTTGCAGAATGGCGCAGTGATTCTTCCTGTGATACTGTTCCCACAACCTGTGGAGGAAAAAGAGATGGAAGTCGCCGCCAATGAACCAGTGCCCAGGGATGCACCTATACCCAGCCCCCCTGCGTCTCCGCCTGCCCCACATAATAGACGGGAAGGGGAACCAGTTTTTTCCTCCGCCCCACTGCCTGTCACCACTAACATTGGGCCCCGAAGGTCCACACGCCCCAACCTAGGCCGACCCCCGCTTAGGTACAGGGAAACTACCATTTAGGGGTGTTACACGTTGAGTGTGTAAATAAGTAAATGAATGAATCAACCGAGCAAATAACCTGATTGACACCGTGATTGACCCGGCCGTTGCCGGCAAGTTGTCCCCGCAGGGACCCTTTGTACCGTTGGCATGAGGAACTCTTCATGGACATGCCTGAGAACTTGCAGGGCACCCACGAACTGGTGGGATTGTAAATAAGTTGGGGCATGTTTTCCGTTGCCGCCTCCGGAGAGGCAGATTTGGAGGATGGGCCTGGAGGAAAGTGATGGCCCAGGCCCGCCACTACCACAACCGGTGGCGATCCTCCGGGGGTCAGGGGTCCCCCATGGACGTGGGGTCCCCTGAAGTGACAGCCGGGTGCGAGTCACCGTACCCGTTCCCGCTCGGGCAGCCTGGATCTGGACTGGGGTCAAGGGGTGCTGCCCACTTCTTAGGGGCAGCATCAGGGCTAGGTTGCTTGGGTGGGAGAGCGGAAGCTGTCCGTCCGTTATTATTAAAAGTGTGTGTATATGTGGTTTGTAACATTTAAGTGACCTGCCTCCCGTAAGGGAAGATTTAAAATGCTTAAACTGTTGATGGTTTTTATATTTTTTACAGTTAAAAAAAAAAAAGAAAAATAAAACCGGTGATGGACGGGCAGCCCGCAGACGGTCTGCATTTAAATAAGGGGGAATGTGGCGCCCTGGACTAGCCAGGTCGTCACAGGTACTACAACACACACCCCCACACTGAGACAGGCACATCAGCCAGACGCAAAATCCTTGTTGCCTCCCTCCAGGGGCTGATGTCCACACCAGGTGGGGTGGAGCCAGGCGGTTGCCCCCACCCACTGAGGAGTTCACAGTCCTAGAGGCGGGAAAGGAAGAGAGCTCAGTTAGGGAAGTGGAAGTGAGGAGTGAGAAGGAGCAAACTGACCGTGTCCGGGTGTGTGGCCCGGGCACTAAGCGCAAGGTTGGCAGACGGTGGTGGCCGTCTGCAGGAGAGGCGAATAAACGCGGAACCGTAAGACCGGGGACGGATGGTGGCCCGCTGGTACCGAACCGGGGAGCGAAGTGAAGCCAGCACACACAGGTAGGGCCTGCGGACCCCGACCAGGCTTGGAGTCGCCGTTAGAAGTCAAATCCGTCAGTGACCAGAACCCCAGGGGTTTCCTAACAGCCAAGACCCGATTGAAGGCAACCGTCCGACCAGCAAAAGGAAATACAGCTACCACCACAGCTAGAGTTCCAAGGTCCCGAGCCTGCGGGCAAAAGGGCTCCTCCGGCACATATACACGCTGGGGAGCGGGTTACCGGTGGGAATCCATCAGGACCGAACATACACAAAGATGCAGGGAAAGGCAGCCACCACCAACCGTCCGGGAGAAGTCACAGCAGCCAGCTGCGGGACCCGTCCATCCAGCCGTTTGGTTTTCCAGAGACTTTGTGTACATTTGTGGCTGAGTAAGTACAACCGTGCCGTCCGGCACCACGCTGCGCAGTCCAGACGACCCTGCACTTTGCCAACCCTGCCTCCCCGTCACCTCACCGGGCCCCGGGACCACCCCTACCCATGGAGGGAGGGAACAACATCCCAGCTGCTCCCTACCATCGCTCCCGGGATCCCCGCCACCAGCAGCGGTGGTGCCCAACCTCACCACAACCCGTGGGTGGCATCACGGACCAAATCCCCAAACCAAACTACCCCCTTTCACTCACGGGCGAGGAGCGCCGCTCGAGTCCCCGGATCCGGGCCCACTGCTCAAGCCACCGAGCAACAGCAGCGCCGGACCCGAGCGTTAGCGAGCGCGCGGCGGCGTCCTCTCCGCCCACGACACTGCCCCACTAAGAAGACAAGGAACAGGAAGCGGCTCTAAGAACAGTTCTCGTAAGGGATCACTGCCTATGGCTGTGGGTGCAGGATACTCAGCGAAACATATTGACCCTTGGACTCCAGGGCCATAGAGATGAAGGGCTTATTTAACTTTCCTGGCTAAAAGAATGTTCACAAGTAATATGCCGTCATTGGAAACTGCAATGATTGTGTGTCTGAGTTATACAGAAGATACCATGAAGTGTGCTGCCTGCTGTATTATGTGACCAAGTGTTGTGCCAAGTAAAGACTACTTTGTTGTTATGAATTTGTTTGTTGTCCTTATCTGGAAGTCCTATTGACCTGATGAAGAGTGTAACAGCATTGCTCCAAGTAACACTATCAGCACACACAGACCCAGAACTCTCATTTAACACCCGTGTCTCGGGGTGCTGAACTTTACACTCTTGCCCACACAGACCCAGAACTCTCATTTAAAACCCGTGTGTCGGGAGGCTGAACTTTACACTCTCCCCCATGGCTACTGCCCCGGGCACCATTGCTTCAGCCATGCGCTGCAATCTCCTGACATTTGAAAAAGAGATCACTCTCCGTCATGGTACTCCCATGACATCTCTGCATTACAACTATATTTTCTAATTCCACTAAGTAATGTTCATGAACATGGATATTTATATATAGATTGCGTTTGTTGCCCTGGAACAAGCACTCTGCCCTCAATTGGATGCATTTTATACCACAGTCACGGTATTGGCATGGGCTATCTACTAGTAAGAATTAAATGTGTAAGCAATGGAAGTTCCCATATTTAGGATCCACACCAAACCCATCAGGTAGATAATAAGTGGCCAATTTACTATCTATTTGCTGCTAACCTACATGATCATCTATGATCAGACATAATTACTACCCTTGTATTTCGGTTTGATTTATTGCAGAAGCCATAAGTCCTAAAATTAATAACTAATTTATACAAATAATTAAGTATTACATATTATAAAAAAATGAGAAGACAAATCATTCAGTTTTGAACTGTTTATTAAATACAGTCTCTACCTATACCTAAAGCCATTGATCCAGAAGAAGGCAAAAAACCTGGACACATTCAGCCAATTTGTGCCACAGGGAAAAAATTCCTTCTCGACCCCAAGAAAAGGCGATAAGTTCAAGAACCCTAGACCAAGGCTATACTACAACTAACTGAGCTATAGGACGGTTATATCATATAAGAACCCTTATGTGGAATTAGGCCGGTGGTAGTATGGTACTTGTTTAGGCCTGTTGTTTGAAGACCAGAAATAGCCTTCGCTATTGCCCCAGACTAGGACAGATTTTGTATTTTATTACCTTTCAGAGCATCGCATCCCTGAAGAATGAAATCATTAGGGATGATCGAATACCACAAATATCCGACTTCGCGAATATCCGACCAATAGGTCACTGCTATGTGAATATTCGATGCGCAATGTAAGTCTATGGGAAGCCCAAACAATTGTTATTCGGGTTATCCATAGACTTACATTGCATATCAAATATTCGCAAATAGTCAAATAGCGGCGACCTGTTTGCGAATTTTCGCAAAAACAGATATTTGTGGTATTTGATCATCCCTAGAAATCATCCTTAGTGACTAAGTGAGTAAATTAAACGAAAAAAGTGCACGTTTGTTATGATGCTCAAGATGGGGACCAGAATGTGGACTAATAATAAAATAGGGAACATGATAGGAGACATATCTACAATACATACATTATTCTTATCTATCTAATATGATGACAACAGCTCTCCAGACCCGCAACCCACCACAAGGACCACTCCTGTCTAATCCCTGAAGAATGAAATCATCCTCAGTAACAATGTGAGGGGGCTAAGCGCCTCCTTTGATCTCAGAGTATAGACTCCCGGGAAAGAGTGCTGCTCAAACTGTTGGGGTGCAGATGTGGGACCCTATACCAGAGATGATGTCCTCCACCCAACTTTCAAAAAGCTGTAAGGGTCGTCAGTAGAGATGGGTAGTCGAGCTGGGCTATCAGACGGTCACCTCTGTAGCTGTAGTGTCATTTTTCGTATGGTCCCGATGTGTAAATTAAAAAAAGTACACGTTTGTTATAATGTACAAGATGGGGACCATAATGTGGACAAAATAACAAAATAGCGAACATGATAGGGGACATTTCTACAATACATACATTATTCTTATCTATATAATAGGATGACAACAGCTCTCCAGACCTGCATCCCACCACAAAGACCACTCCATCCCTGAAGAATGAAATCATCCTAAGTGACGAAGTGAGGGAATTCGTGCCAACCTGTGGTCTCAAGGCATTGTCTCTTATAAGAGTCCTGCTGAAGGTGATGGGGTACAACTGTGGGACCCTATACCAGAGATGATGTCCTCCACCCAACTTTCAGAAAGCTGTAAGGGTCTTCAGTAGAGATGGGTAGTCGAGCTGGGCTATCAGACGGTCACCTCTGTAGCTGTAGTGTCATTATTCGTATGGTCCCAATGTGTAAATTAAAAAAAAGTGCACCTTTGTTATAATGTACAAGATGGGGGCCATAATGTGGACAAAATAACAAAATAGGGAACATGATAGGGGACATTTCTACAATACATACATTTTTCTTATCTATATAATAGGATGACAACAGCTCTCCAGACCTGCATCCCACCACAAAGACCACTCCAGCCCTGAAGAATGAAATCATCCTTGTGACGAAGTGAGGGACTTCGTGCCAACCTGTGGTCTCAAGGCATTGACTCTTATAAGAGTCCTGCTCAAGGTGATGGCGTGCAACTGTGGGACCCTATACCTGAGATGATGTCCTCCACCCAACTTTCAAAAAGCTGTAAGGGTCTTCAGTAGAGATGGGTAGTCGAGCTGGGCTATCGGACGGTCACCTCTGTAGCTGTAGTGTCATTATTCGTATGGTCCCAATGTGTATATTAAAAAAAGTGCACCTTTGTTATAATGTACAAGATGGGGACCATAATGTGGACAAAAAAAACAAAATAGGGAACATGATAGGGGACATTTCTACAATACATACATTATTCTTATCTATATAATAGGATGACAACAGCTCTCCAGACCTGCATCCCACCACAAAGACCACTCCAGCCCTGAAGAATGAAATCATCCTTAGTGACGAAGTGAGGGACTTCGTGCCAACCTGTGGTCTCAAGGCATTGTCTCTTATAAGAGTCCTGCTCAAGGTGATGGGGTGCAACTGTGGGACCCTATACCAGAGATGATGTCCTCCACCCCACTTTCAAAAAGCTGTAAGGGTCTTCAGTAGAGATGGGTAGTCGAGCTGGGCTATCAGACGGTCACCTCTGTAGCTGTAGTGTCATTATTCGTATGGTCCCAATGTGTATATTAAAAAAAAGTGCACCTTTGTTATAATGTACAAGATGGGTACCATAATGTGGACAAAAAAAACAAAATAGGGAACATGATAGGGGACATTTCTACAATACATACATTATTCTTATCTATATAATAGGATGACAACAGCTCTCCAGACCTGCATCCCACCACAAAGACCACTCCAGCCCTGAAGAATGAAATCATCCTTAGTGACGAAGTGAGGGACTTAGTGCCAACCTGTGGTCTCAAGGCATTGTCTCTTATAAGAGTTCTGCTCAAGGTGATGGGGTGCAACTGTGGGACCCTATACCAGAGATGATGTCCTCCACCCAACTTTCAAAAAGCTGTAAGGGTCTTCAGTAGAGATGGGTAGTCGAGCTGAGCTATCAGACGGTCACCTCTGTAGCTGTAGTGTCATTATTCATATGGTCCCAATGTGTAAATTAAAAAAAAGTGCACATTTGTTATAATGTACAAGATGGCGACCATAATGTGGATAAAATAACAAAATAAGGAACATGATAGGGGACATTTCTAAAATACATACATTATTCTTATCTATATAATAGGATGACAACAGCTCTCCAGACCTGCATCCCACCACAAAGACCACTCCAGCCCTGAAGAATGAAATCATCCTTAGTGACGAAGTGAGGGACTTCGTGCCAACCTGTGGTCTCAAGGCATTGACTCTTATAAGAGTCCTGCTCAAGGTGATGGCGTGCAACTGTGGGACCCTATACCAGAGATGATGTCCTCCACCCAACTTTCAAAAAGCTGTAAGGGTCTTCAGTAGAGATGGGTAGTCGAGCTGGGCTATCGGACGGTCACCTCTGTAGCTGTAGTGTCATTATTCGTATGGTCCCAATGTGTATATTAAAAAAAAGTGCACCTTTGTTATAATGTACAAGATGGGGACCATAATGTGGACAAAAAAAACAAAATAGGGAACATGATAGGGGACATTTCTACAATACATACATTATTCTTATCTATATAATAGGATGACAACAGCTCTCCAGACCTGCATCCCACCACAAAGACCACTCCAGCCCTGAAGAATGAAATCATCCTTGGTGACGAAGTGAGGGACTTCGTGCCAACCTGTGGTCTCAAGGCATTGTCTCTTATAAGAGTCCTGCTCAAGGTGATGGGGTGCAACTGTGGGACCCTATACCAGAGATGATGTCCTCCACCCAACTTTCAAAAAGCTGTAAGGGTCTTCAGTAGAGATGGGTAGTCGAGCTGGGCTATTAGACGGTCACCTCTGTAGCTGTAGTGTCATTATTCGTATGGTCCCAATGTGTATATTAAAAAAAAGTGCACCTTTGTTATAATGTACAAGATGGGGACCATAATGTGGACAAAAAAAACAAAATAGGGAACATGATAGGGGACATTTCTACAATACATACATTATTCTTATCTATATAATAGGATGACAACAGCTCTCCAGACCTGCATCCCACCACAAAGACCACTCCAGCCCTGAAGAATGAAATCATCCTTAGTGACGAAGTGAGGGACTTCGTGCCAACCTGTGGTCTCAAGGCATTGTCTCTTATAAGAGTCCTGCTCAAGGTGATGGGGTGCAACTGTGGGACCCTATACCAGAGATGATGTCCTCCACCCAACTTTCAAAAAGCTGTAAGGGTCTTCAGTAGAGATGGGTAGTCGAGCTGGGCTATTAGACGGTCACCTCTGTAGCTGTAGTGTCATTATTCGTATGGTCCCAATGTGTATATTAAAAAAAAGTGCACCTTTGTTATAATGTACAAGATGGGTACCATAATGTGGACAAAAAAAACAAAATAGGGAACATGATAGGGGACATTTCTACAATACATACATTATTCTTATCTATATAATAGGATGACAACAGCTCTCCAGACCTGCATCCCACCACAAAGACCACTCCAGCCCTGAAGAATGAAATCATCCTTAGTGACGAAGTGAGGGACTTAGTGCCAACCTGTGGTCTCAAGGCATTGTCTCTTATAAGAGTTCTGCTCAAGGTGATGGGGTGCAACTGTGGGACCCTATACCAGAGATGATGTCCTCCACCCAACTTTCAAAAGCTGTAAGGGTCTTCAGTAGAGATGAGTAGTCGAGCTGGGCTATCAGACGGTCACCTCTGTAGCTGTAGTGTCATTATTCGTATGGTCCCAATGTGTAAATTAAAAAAAAGTTCACATTTGTTATAATGTACAAGATGGGGACCATAATGTGGACAAAATAACAAAATAGGGAACATGATAGGGGACATTTCTACAATACATACATTATTCTTATCTATATAATAGGATGACAACAGCTCTCCAGACCTCCATCCCACCACAAAGACCATCCCAGCCCTGAAGAATGAAATTATCCTTAGTAACGAAGTGAGGGACTTCGTGCCAACCTGTGGTCTCAAGGCATTGACTCTTATAAGAGTCCTGCTCAAGGTGATGGGGTGCAACTGTGGGACCCTATACCAGAGATGATGTCCTCCACCCAACTTTCAAAAAGCTGTAAGGGTCTTCAGTAGAGATGGGTAGTCGAGCTGGGCTATCAGACGGTCACCTCTGTAGCTGTAGTGTCATTATTCGTATGGTCCCAATGTGTATATTAAAAAAAAGTGCACCTTTGTTATAATGTACAAGATGGGGACCATAATGTGGACAAAAAAAACAAAATAGGGAACATGATAGGGGACATTTCTACAATACATACATTATTCTTATCTATATAATAGGATGACAACAGCTCTCCAGACCTGCATCCCACCACAAAGACCATCCCAGCCCTGAAGAATGAAATTATCCTTAGTAACGAAGTGAGGGACTTCGTGCCAACTTTTGGTCTCAAGGCATTGACTCTTATAAGAGTCCTGCTCAAGGTGATGGGGTGCAACTGTGGGACCCTATACCAGAGATGATGTCCTCCACCCAACTTTCAAAAAGCTGTAAGGGTCTTCAGTAGAGATGGGTAGTCGAGCTGGACTATCAGACGGTCACCTCTGTAGCTGTAGTGTCATTATTCGCATGGTCCCAATGTGTATAATAAAAAAAAGTGCACCTTTGTTATAATGTACAAGATGGGGACCATAATGTGGACAAAAAAAACAAAATAGGGAACATGAAAGGGGACATTTCTACAATACATACATTATTCTTATCTATATAATAGGATGACAACAGCTCTCCAGACCTGCATCCCACCACAAAGACCACTCCAGCCCTGAAGAATGAAATCATCCTTAGTGACGAAGTGAGGGACTTCGTGCCAACCTGTGGTCCCAAGGCATTGTCTCTTATAAGAGTTCTGCTCAAGGTGATGGGGTGCAACTGTGGGACCCTATACCAGAGATGATGTCCTCCACCCAACTTTCAAAAGCTGTAAGGGTCTTCAGTAGAGATGGGTAGTCAAGCTGGGCTATCAGACGGTCACCTCTGTAGCTGTAGTGTCATTATTCGTATGGTCCCAATGTTTATATTAAAAAAAAGTGCACCTTTGTTATAATGTACAAGATGGGGACCATAATGTGGACAAAAAAAACAAAATAGGGAACATGATAGGGGACATTTCTACAATACATACATTATTCTTATCTATATAATAGGATGACAACAGCTCTCCAGACCTGCATCCCACCACAAAGACCACTCCAGCCCTGAAGAATGAAATCATCCTTAGTGACGAAGTGAGAGACTTCGTGCCAACCTGTGGTCTCAAGGCATTGTCTCTTATAAGAGTCCTGCTCAAGGTGATGGGGTGCAACTGTGGGACCCTATACCAGAGATGATGTCCTCCACCCAACTTTCAAAAGCTGTAAGGGTCTTCAGTAGAGATGGGTAGTCGAGCTGGGCTATCAGACGGTCACCTCTGTAGCTGTAGTGTCATTATTTGTATGGTCTTAATGTGTATATTAAAAAAAAGTGCACCTTTGTTATAATGTACAAGATGGGGACCATAATGTGGACAAAAAAAACAAAATAGGGAACATGATAGGGGACATTTCTACAATACATACATTATTCTTATCTATATATTAGGATGACAACAGCTCTCCAGACCTGCATCCCACCACAAAGACCACTCCAGCCCTGAAGAATGAAATCATCCTTAGTGACGAAGTGAGAGACTTCGTGCCAACCTGTGGTCTCAAGGCATTGTCTCTTATAAGAGTCCTGCTCAAGGTGATGGGGTGCAACTGTGGGACCCTATACCAGAGATGATGTCCTCCACCCAACTTTCAAAAGCTGTAAGGGTCTTCAGTAGAGATGGGTAGTCGAGCTGGGCTATCAGACGGTCACCTCTGTAGCTGTAGTGTCATTATTTGTATGGTCTTAATGTGTAAATTAAAAAAAAGTGCACCTTTGTTATAATGTACAAGATGGGGACCATAATGTGGACAAAAAAAACAAAATAGGGAACATGATAGGGGACATTTCTACAATACATACATTATTCTTATCTATATAATAGGATGACAACAGCTCTCCAGACCTGCATCCCACCACAAAGACCATCCCAGCCCTGAAGAATAAAATTATCCTTAGTAACGAAGTGAGGGACTTCGTGCCAACCTGTGGTCTCAAGGCATTGACTCTTATAAGAGTCCTGCTCAAGGTGATGGGGTGCAACTGTGGGACCCTATACCAGAGATGATGTCCTCCACCCAACTTTCAAAAAGCTGTAAGGGTCTTCAGTAGAGATGGGTAGTCGAGCTGGGCTATCAGACGGTCACCTCTGTAGCTGTAGTGTCATTATTCGTATGGTCCCAATGTGTATATTAAAAAAAAGTGCACGTTTGTTGTAATGTACAAGATGGGGACCATAATGTGGACAAAAAAAACAAAAAAGGGAACATGATAGGGGACATTTCTACAATACATACATTATTCTTATCTATATAATAGGATGACAACAGCTCTCCAGACCTGCATCCCACCACAAAGACCACTCCAGCCCTGAAGAATGAAATCATCCTTAGTGACGAAGTGAGGGACTTCGTGCCAACCTGTGGTCTCAAGGCATTGTCTCTTATAAGAGTCCTGCTTAAGGTGATGGGGTGCAACTGTGGGACCCTATACCAGAGATGATGTCCTCCACCTAACTTTCAAAAAGCTGTAAGGGTCTTCAGTAGAGATGGGTAGTCAAGCTGGGCTATCAGACGGTCACCTCTGTAGCTGTAGTGTCATTATTCGTATGGTCCCAATGTTTATATTAAAAAAAAGTGCACCTTTGTTATAATGTACAAGATGGGGACCATAATGTGGACAAAAAAAACAAAATAGGGAACATGATAGGGGACATTTCTACAATACATACATTATTCTTATCTATATAATAGGATGACAACAGCTCTCCAGACCTGCATCCCACCACAAAGACCATCCCAGCCCTGAAGAATAAAATTATCCTTTGTAACGAAGTTAGGGACTTCGTGCCATCCTGTGGTCTCAAGGCATTGAATCTTACAAGAGTCCTGCTCAAGGTGATGGGGTGCAACTGTGGGACCCTATACCAGAGATGATGTCCTCCACCCAACTTTCAAAAAGCTGTAAGGGTCTTCAGTAGAGATGGGTAGTCGAGCTGGGCTATCAGACGGTCACCTCTGTAGCTGTAGTGTCATTATTTGTATGGTCTTAATGTGTATATTAAAAAAAAGTGCACCTTTGTTATAATGTACAAGATGGGGACCATAATGTGGACAAAATAACAAAATAGGGAACATGATAGGGGACATTTCTACAATACATACATTATTCTTATCTATATAATAGGATGACAACAGCTCTCCAGACCTGCATCCCACCACAAAGACCACTCCAGCACTGAAGAATGAAATCATCCTTAGTGACGAAGTGAGGGACTTCGTGCCAACCTGTGGTCTCAAGGCATTGACTCTTATAAGAGTCCTGCTCAAGGTGATGGGGTGCAACTGTGGGACCCTATACCAGAGATGATGTCCTCCACCCAACTTTCAAAAAGCTGTAAGGGTCTTCAGTAGAGATGGGTAGTCGAGCTGGGCTATCAGACGGTCACCTCTGTAGCTGTAGTGTCATTATTCGTATGGTCCCAATGTGTATATTAAAAAAAAGTGCACCTTTGTTATAATGTACAAGATGGGGACCATAATGTGGACAAAAAATACAAAATAGGGAACATGATAGGGGACATTTCTACAATACATACATTATTCTTATTTATATAATAGGATGACAACAGCTCTCCAGACCTGCATCCCACCACAAAGACCACTCCAGCCCTGAAGAATGAAATCATCCTTAGTGACGAAGTGAGGGACTTCGTGCCAACCTGTGGTCTCAAGGCATTGTCTCTTATAAGAGTCCTGCTTAAGGTGATGGGGTGCAACTGTGGGACCCTATACCAGAGATGATGTCCTCCACCTAACTTTCAAAAAGCTGTAAGGGTCTTCAGTAGAGATGGGTAGTCGAGCTGGGCTATCAGACGGTCACCTCTGTAGCTGTAGTGTCATTATTCGTATGGTCCCAATGTGTATATTAAAAAAAAGTGCACCTTTGTTATAATGTACAAGATGGGGACCATAATGTGGACAAAATAACAAAATAGGGAACATGATAGGGGACATTTCTACAATACATACATTATTCTTATCTATATAATAGGATGACAACAGCTCTCCAGACCTGCATCCCACCACAAAGACCACTCCATCCCTGAAGAATGAAATCATCCTAAGTGACGAAGTGAGGGACTTTGTGCCAACCTGTGGTCTCAAGGCATTGACTCTTATAAGAGTCCTGCTCAAGGTGATGGGGTGCAACTGTGGGACCCCATACCAGAGATGATGTCCTCCACCCAACTTTCAAAAGCTGTAAGGGTCTTCAGTAGAGATGGGTAGTCGAGCTGGGCTATCAGACGGTCACCTCTGTAGCTGTAGTGTCATTATTCGTATGGTCCCAATGTGTATATTAAAAAAAAGTGCACCTTTGTTATAATGTACAAGATGGGGACCATAATGTGGACAAAAAATACAAAATAGGGAACATGATAGGGGACATTTCTACAATACATACATTATTCTTATTTATATAATAGGATGACAACAGCTCTCCAGACCTGCATCCCACCACAAAGACCACTCCAGCCCTGAAGAATGAAATCATCCTTAGTGACGAAGTGAGGGACTTCGTGCCCACCTGTGGTCTCAAGGCATTGTCTCTTATAAGAGTCCTGCTTAAGGTGATGGGGTGCAACTGTGGGACCCTGTACCAGAGATGATGTCCTCCACCTAACTTTCAAAAAGCTGTAAGGGTCTTCAGTAGAGATGGGTAGTCGAGCTGGGCTATCAGACGGTCACCTCTGTAGCTGTAGTGTCATTATTCGTATGGTCCCAATGTGTATATTAAAAAAAAGTGCACCTTTGTTATAATGTACAAGATGGGGACCATAATGTGGACAAAATAACAAAATAGGGAACATGATAGGGGACATTTCTACAATACATACATTATTCTTATCTATATAATAGGATGACAACAGCTCTCCAGACCTGCATCCCACCACAAAGACCACTCCAGCCCTGAAGAATGAAATCATCCTTAGTGACGAAGTGAGGGACTTAGTGCCAACCTGTGGTCTCAAGGCATTGTCTCTTATAAGAGTTCTGCTCCAAGTGATGGGGTGCAACTGTGGGACCCTATACCAGAGATGATGTCCTCCACCCAACTTTCAAAAGCTGTAAGGGTCTTCAGTAGAGATGAGTAGTCGAGCTGGGCTATCAGATGGTCACCTCTGTAGCTGTAGTGTCATTATTCGTATGGTCCCAATGTGTAAATTAAAAAAAAGTGCACATTTGTTATAATGTACAAGATGGGGACCATAATGTGGACAAAATAACAAAATAGGGAACATGATAGGGGACATTTCTACAATACATACATTATTCTTATCTATATAATAGGATGACAACAGCTCTCCAGACCTGCATCCCACCACAAAGACCATCCCAGCCCTGAAGAATGAAATTATCCTTAGTAACGAAGTGAGGGACTTCGTGCCAACCTGTGGTCTCAAGGCATTGACTCTTATAAGAGTCCTGCTCAAGGTGATGGGGTGCAACTGTGGGACCCTATACCAGAGATGATGTCCTCCACCCAACTTTCAAAAAGCTGTAAGGGTCTTCAGTAGAGATGGGTAGTCGAGCTGGGCTATCAGACGGTCACCTCTGTAGCTGTAGTGTCATTATTCGTAAGGTCCCAATGTGTATATTAAAAAAAAGTGCACCTTTGTTATAATGTACAAGATGGGGACCATAATGTGGACAAAAAAAACAAAATAGGGAACATGATAGGGGACATTTCTACAATACATACATTATTCTTATTTATATAATAGGATGACAACAGCTCTCCAGACCTGCATCCCACCACAAAGACCACTCCAGCCCTGAAGAATGAAATCATCCTTAGTGACGGAGTGAGGGACTTCGTGCCAACCTGTGGTCTCAAGGCATTGTCTCTTATAAGAGTCCTGCTTAAGGTGATGGGGTGCAACTGTGGGACCCTATACCAGAGATGATGTCCTCCACCTAACTTTCAAAAAGCTGTAAGGGTCTTCAGTAGAGATGGGTAGTCGAGCTGGGCTATCAGACGGTCACCTCTGTAGCTGTAGTGTCATTATTCGTATGGTCCCAATGTGTATATTAAAAAAAAGTGCACCTTTGTTATAATGTACAAGATGGGGACCATAATGTGGACAAAAAAAACAAAATAGGGAACATGATAGGGGACATTTCTACAATACATACATTATTCTTATCTATATAATAGGATGACAACAGCTCTCCAGACCTGCATCCCACCACAAAGACCACTCCAGCCCTGAAGAATGAAATCATCCTTAGTGACGAAGTGAGAGACTTCGTGCCAACCTGTGGTCTCAAGGCATTGTCTCTTATAAGAGTCCTGCTTAAGGTGATGGGGTGCAACTGTGGGACCCTATACCAGAGATGATGTCCTCCACCTAACTTTCAAAAAGCTGTAAGGGTCTTCAGTAGAGATGGGTAGTCGAGCTGGGCTATCAGACGGTCACCTCTGTAGCTGTAGTGTCATTATTCGTATGGTCCCAATGTGTATATTAAAAAAAAGTGCACCTTTGTTATAATGTACAAGATGGGGACCATAATGTGGACAAAAAAAACAAAATAGGGAACATGATAGGGGACATTTCTACAATACATACATCATTCTTATCTATATAATAGGATGACAACAGCTCTCCAGACCTGCATCCCACCACAAAGACCACTCCAGCCCTGAAGAATGAAATCATCCTTAGTGACGAAGTGAGAGACTTCGTGCCAACCTGTGGTCTCAAGGCATTGTCTCTTATAAGAGTCCTGCTCAAGGTGATGGGGTGCAACTGTGGGACCCTATACCAGAGATGATGTCCTCCACCCAACTTTCAAAAGCTGTAAGGGTCTTCAGTAGAGATGGGTAGTCGAGCTGGGCTATCAGACGGTCACCTCTGTAGCTGTAGTGTCATTATTCGTATGGTCCCAATGTTTATATTAAAAAAAAGTGCACCTTTGTTATAATGTACAAGATGGGGACCATAATGTGGACAAAAAAAACAAAATAGGGAACATGATAGGGGACATTTCTACAATACATACATTATTCTTATCTATATAATAGGATGACAACAGCTCTCCAGACCTGCATCCCACCACAAAGACCACTCCAGCCCTGAAGAATGAAATCATCCTTAGTGACGAAGTGAGAGACTTCGTGCCAACCTGTGGTCTCAAGGCATTGTCTCTTATAAGAGTCCTGCTCAAGGTGATGGGGTGCAACTGTGGGACCCTATACCAGAGATGATGTCCTCCACCCAACTTTCAAAAGCTGTAAGGGTCTTCAGTAGAGATGGGTAGTCGAGCTGGGCTATCAGACGGTCACCTCTGTAGCTGTAGTGTCATTATTTGTATGGTCTTAATGTGTATATTAAAAAAAAGTGCACCTTTGTTATAATGTACAAGATGGGGACCATAATGTGGACAAAATAACAAAATAGGGAACATGATAGGGGACATTTCTACAATACATACATCATTCTTATCTATATAATAGGATGACAACAGCTCTCCAGACCTGCATCCCACCACAAAGACCACTCCAGCCCTGAAGAATGAAATCATCCTTAGTGATGAAGTGAGAGACTTCGTGCCAACCTGTGGTCTCAAGGCATTGTCTCTTATAAGAGTCCTGCTCAAGGTGATGGGGTGCAACTGTGGGACCCTATACCAGAGATGATGTCCTTTACCCAACTTTCAAAAGCTGTAAGGGTCTTCAGTAGAGATGGGTAGTCGAGCTGGGCTATCAGACGGTCACCTCTGTAGCTGTAGTGTCATTATTCGTATGGTCCCAATGTGTATATTAAAAAAAAGTGCACCTTTGTTATAATGTACAAGATGGGGACCATAATGTGGACAAAAAAAACAAAATAGGGAACATGATAGGGGACATTTCTACAATACATACATTATTCTTATCTATATAATAGGATGACAACAGCTCTCCAGACCTGCATCCCACCACAAAGACCACTCCAGCCCTGAAGAATGAAATCATCCTTAGTGACGAAGTGAGAGACTTCGTGCCAACCTGTGGTCTCAAGGCATTGTCTCTTATAAGAGTCCTGCTCAAGGTGATGGGGTGCAACTGTGGGACCCTATACCAGAGATGATGTCCTCCACCCAACTTTCAAAAGCTGTAAGGGTCTTCAGTAGAGATGGGTAGTCGAGCTGGGCTATCAGACGGTCACCTCTGTAGCTGTAGTGTCATTATTTGTATGGTCTTAATGTGTATATTAAAAAAAAGTGCACCTTTGTTATAATGTACAAGATGGGGACCATAATGTGGACAAAATAACAAAATAGGGAACATGATAGGGGACATTTCTACAATACATACATTATTCTTATCTATATAATAGGATGACAACAGCTCTCCAGACCTGCATCCCACCACAAAGACCATCCCAGCCCTGAAGAATGAAATTATCCTTAGTAACGAAGTGAGGGACTTCATGCCAACCTGTGGTCTCAAGGCATTGACTCTTATAAGAGTCCTGCTCAAGGTGATGGGGTGCAACTGTGGGACCCTATACCAGAGATGATGTCCTCCACCCAACTTTCAAAAAGCTGTAAGGGTCTTCAGTAGAGATGGGTAGTCGAGCTGGGCTATCAGACGGTCACCTCTGTAGCTGTAGTGTCATTATTCGTAAGGTCCCAATGTGTATATTAAAAAAAAGTGCACCTTTGTTATAATGTACAAGATGGGGACCATAATGTGGACAAAAAAAACAAAATAGGGAACATGATAGGGGACATTTCTACAATACATACATTATTCTTATTTATATAATAGGATGACAACAGCTCTCCAGACCTGCATCCCACCACAAAGACCACTCCAGCCCTGAAGAATGAAATCATCCTTAGTGACGGAGTGAGGGACTTCGTGCCAACCTGTGGTCTCAAGGCATTGTCTCTTATAAGAGTCCTGCTTAAGGTGATGGGGTGCAACTGTGGGACCCTATACCAGAGATGATGTCCTCCACCTAACTTTCAAAAAGCTGTAAGGGTCTTCAGTAGAGATGGGTAGTCGAGCTGGGCTATCAGACGGTCACCTCTGTAGCTGTAGTGTCATTATTCGTATGGTCCCAATGTGTATATTAAAAAAAAGTGCACCTTTGTTATAATGTACAAGATGGGGACCATAATGTGGACAAAAAAAACAAAATAGGGAACATGATAGGGGACATTTCTACAATACATACATTATTCTTATCTATATAATAGGATGACAACAGCTCTCCAGACCTGCATCCCACCACAAAGACCACTCCAGCCCTGAAGAATGAAATCATCCTTAGTGACGAAGTGAGAGACTTCGTGCCAAACTGTGGTCTCAAGGCATTGTCTCTTATAAGAGTCCTGCTTAAGGTGATGGGGTGCAACTGTGGGACCCTATACCAGAGATGATGTCCTCCACCTAACTTTCAAAAAGCTGTAAGGGTCTTCAGTAGAGATGGGTAGTCGAGCTGGGCTATCAGACGGTCACCTCTGTAGCTGTAGTGTCATTATTCGTATGGTCCCAATGTGTATATTAAAAAAAAGTGCACCTTTGTTATAATGTACAAGATGGGGACCATAATGTGGACAAAAAAAACAAAATAGGGAACATGATAGGGGACATTTCTACAATACATACATCATTCTTATCTATATAATAGGATGACAACAGCTCTCCAGACCTGCATCCCACCACAAAGACCACTCCAGCCCTGAAGAATGAAATCATCCTTAGTGACGAAGTGAGAGACTTCGTGCCAACCTGTGGTCTCAAGGCATTGTCTCTTATAAGAGTCCTGCTCAAGGTGATGGGGTGCAACTGTGGGACCCTATACCAGAGATGATGTCCTCCACCCAACTTTCAAAAGCTGTAAGGGTCTTCAGTAGAGATGGGTAGTCGAGCTGGGCTATCAGACGGTCACCTCTGTAGCTGTAGTTTCATTATTTGTATGGTCTTAATGTGTATATTAAAAAAAAGTGCACCTTTGTTATAATGTACAAGATGGGGACCATAATGTGGACAAAATAACAAAATAGGGAACATGATAGGGGACATTTCTACAATACATACATTATTCTTATCTATATAATAGGATGACAACAGCTCTCCAGACCTGCATCCCACCACAAAGACCACTCCAGCCCTGAAGAATGAAATCATCCTTAGTGACGAAGTGAGGGACTTCGTGCCAACCTGTGGTCTCAAGGCATTGTCTCTTATAAGAGTCCTGCTCAAGGTGATGGGGTGCAACTGTGGGACCCTATACCAGAGATGATGTCCTCCACCCAACTTTCAAAAAGCTGTAAGGGTCTTCAGTAGAGATGGGTAGTCGAGCTGGGCTATCAGACGGTCACCTCTGTAGCTGTAGTGTCATTATTCGTATGGTCCCAATGTGTATATTAAAAAAAAGTGCACCTTTGTTATAATGTACAAGATGGGGACCATAATGTGGACAAAAAAAACAAAATAGGGAACATGATAGGGGACATTTCTACAATACATACATTATTCTTATTTATATAATAGGATGACAACAGCTCTCCAGACCTGCATCCCACCACAAAGACCACTCCAGCCCTGAAGAATGAAATCATCCTTAGTGACGAAGTGAGGGACTTCGTGCCAACCTGTGGTCTCAAGGCATTGTCTCTTATAAGAGTCCTGCTTAAGGTGATGGGGTGCAACTGTGGGACCCTATACCAGAGATGATGTCCTCCACCTAACTTTCAAAAAGCTGTAAGGGTCTTCAGTAGAGATGGGTAGTCGAGCTGGGCTATCAGACGGTCACCTCTGTAGCTGTAGTGTCATTATTCGTATGGTCCCAATGTGTATATTAAAAAAAAGTGCACCTTTGTTATAATGTACAAGATGGGGACCATAATGTGGACAAAAAAAACAAAATAGGGAACATGATAGGGGACATTTCTACAATACATACATTATTCTTATCTATATAATAGGATGACAACAGCTCTCCAGACCTGCATCCCACCACAAAGACCACTCCAGCCCTGAAGAATGAAATCATCCTTAGTGACGAAGTGAGAGACTTCGTGCCAACCTGTGGTCTCAAGGCATTGTCTCTTATAAGAGTCCTGCTCAAGCTGATGGGGTGCAACTGTGGGACCCTATACCAGAGATGATGTCCTACACCCAACTTTCAAAAGCTGTAAGGGTCTTCAGTAGAGATGGGTAGTCGAGCTGGGCTATCAGACGGTCACCTCTGTAGCTGTAGTGTCATTATTTGTATGGTCTTAATGTGTATATTAAAAAAAAGTGCACCTTTGTTATAATGTACAAGATGGGGACCATAATGTGGACAAAATAACAGAATAGGGAACATGATAGGGGACATTTCTACAATACATACATTATTCTTATCTATATAATAGGATGACAACAGCTCTCCAGACCTGCATCCCACCACAAAGACCATCCCAGCCCTGAAGAATGAAATTATCCTTAGTAACGAAGTGAGGGACTTCGTGCCAACCTGTGGTCTCAAGGCATTGACTCTTATAAGAGTCCTGCTCAAGGTGATGGGGTGCAACTGTGGGACCCTATACCAGAGATGATGTCCTCCACCCAACTTTCAAAAAGCTGTAAGGGTCTTCAGTAGAGATGGGTAGTCGAGCTGGGCTATCAGACGGTCACCTCTGTAGCTGTAGTGTCATTATTCGTATGGTCCCAATGTGTATATTAAAAAAAAGTGCACCTTTGTTATAATGTACAAGATGGGGACCATAATGTGGACAAAAAAAACAAAATAGGGAACATGATAGGGGACATTTTTACAATACATACATTATTTTTATCTATATAATAGGATGACAACAGCTCTCCAGACCTGCATCGCACCACAAAGACCACTCCAGCCCTGAAGAATGAAATCATCCTTAGTGACGAAGTGAGGGACTTCGTGCCAACCTGTGGTCTCAAGGCATTGTCTCTTATAAGAGTCCTGCTTAAGGTGATGGGGTGCAACTGTGGGACCCTATACCAGAGATGATGTCCTCCACCTAACTTTCAAAAAGCTGTAAGGGTCTTCAGTAGAGATGGGTAGTCGAGCTGGGCTATCAGACGGTCACCTCTGTAGCTGTAGTGTCATTATTCGTATGGTCCCAATGTGTATATTAAAAAAAAGTGCACCTTTGTTATAATGTACAAGATGGGGACCATAATGTGGACAAAAAAAACAAAATAGGGAACATGATAGGGGACATTTCTACAATACATACATTATTCTTATCTATATAATAGGATGACAACAGCTCTCCAGACCTGCATCCCACCACAAAGACCACTCCAGCCCTGAAGAATACAATCATCCTTAGTGACGAAGTGAGAGACTTCGTGCCAACCTGTGGTCTCAAGGCATTGTCTCTTATAAGAGTCCTGCTCAAGGTGATGGGGTGCAACTGTGGGACCCTATACCAGAGATGATGTCCTCCACCCAACTTTCAAAAGCTGTAAGGGTCTTCAGTAGAGATGGGTAGTCGAGCTGGGCTATCAGACGGTCACCTCTGTAGCTGTAGTGTCATTATTCGTATGGTCCCAATGTGTATATTAAAAAAAAGTGCACCTTTGTTATAATGTACAAGATGGGGACCATAATGTGGACAAAAAAAACTAAATAGGGAACATGATAGGGGACATTTCTACAATACATACATTATTCTTATCTATATAATAGGATGACAACAGCTCTCCAGACCTGCATCCCACCACAAAGACCACTCCAGCCCTGAAGAATGAAATCATCCTTAGTGACGAAGTGAAGGACTTAGTGCCAACCTGTGGTCTCAAGGCATTGTCTCTTATAAGAGTTCTGCTCCAGGTGATGGGGTGCAACTGTGGGACCCTATACCAGAGATGATGTCCTCCACCCAACTTTCAAAAGCTGTAAGGGTCTTCAGTAGAGATGAGTAGTCGAGCTGGGCTATCAGACGGTCACCTCTGTAGCTGTAGTGTCATTATTCGTATGGCCCCAATGTGTAAATTAAAAAAAAGTGCACATTTGTTATAATGTACAAGATGGGGACCATAATGTGGACAAAATAACAAAATAGGGAACATGATAGGGGACATTTCTACAATACATACATTATTCTTATCTATATAATAGGATGACAACAGCTCTCCAGACCTGCATCCCACCACAAAGACCATCCCAGCCCTGAAGAATGAAATTATCCTTAGTAACGAAGTGAGGGACTTCGTGCCAACCTGTGGTCTCAAGGCATTGACTCTTATAAGAGTCCTGCTCAAGGTGATGGGGTGCAACTGTGGGACCCTATACCAGAGATGATGTCCTCCACCCAACTTTCAAAAAGCTGTAAGGGTCTTCAGTAGAGATGGGTAGTCGAGCTGGGCTATCAGACGGTCACCTCTGTAGCTGTAGTGTCATTATTCGTATGGTCCCAATGTGTATATTAAAAAAAAGTGCACCTTTGTTATAATGTACAAGATGGGGACCATAATGTGGACAAAAAAAACAAAATAGGGAACATGATAGGGGACATTTCTACAATACATACATTATTCTTATCTATATAATAGGATGACAACAGCTCTCCAGACCTGCATCCCACCACAAAGACCACTCCAGCCCTGAAGAATGAAATCATCCTTAGTGACGAAGTGAGAGACTTCGTGCCAACCTGTGGTCTCAAGGCATTGTCTCTTATAAGAGTCCTGCTTAAGGTGATGGGGTGCAACTGTGGGACCCTATACCAGAGATGATGTCCTCCACCCAACTTTCAAAAGCTGTAAGGGTCTTCAGTAGAGATGGGTAGTCGAGCTGGGCTATCAGACGGTCACCTCTGTAGCTGTAGTGTCAATATTCGTATGGTCCCAATGTGTATATTTAAAAAAAAGTGCACCTTTGTTATAATGTACAAGATGGGGACCATAATGTGGACAAAAAAAACAAAATAGGGAACATGATAGGGGACATTTCTACAATACATACATTATTCTTATCTATATAATAGGATGACAACAGCTCTCCAGACCTGCATCCCACCACAAAGACCACTCCAGCCCTGAAGAATGAAATCATCCTTAGTGACGAAGTGAGAGACTTCGTGCCAACCTGTGGTCTCAAGGCATTGTCTCTTATAAGAGTCCTGCTCAAGGTGATGGGGTGCAACTGTGGGACCCTATACCAGAGATGATGTCCTACACCCAACTTTCAAAAGCTGTAAGGGTCTTCAGTAGAGATGGGTAGTCGAGCTGGGCTATCAGACGGTCACCTCTGTAGCTGTAGTGTCATTATTCGTATGGTCCCAATGTGTATATTAAAAAAAAGTGCACCTTTGTTATAATGTACAAGATGGGGACCATAATGTGGACAAAAAAAACAAAATAGGGAACATGATAGGGGACATTTCTACAATACATACATTATTCTTATCTATATAATAGGATGACAACAGCTCTCCAGACCTGCATCCCACCACAAAGACCATCCCAGCCCTGAAGAATGACATTATCCTTAGTAACGAAGTGAGGGACTTCGTGCCAACCTGTGGTCTCAAGGCATTGACTTTTATAAGAGTCCTGCTCAAGGTGATGGGGTGCAACTGTGGGACCCTATACCAGAGATGATGTCCTCCACACAACTTTCAAAAAGCTGTAAGGGTCTTCAGTAGAGTTGGGTAGTCGAGCTGGGCTATCAGACGGTCACCTCTGTAGCTGTAGTGTCATTATTCGTATGGTCCCAATGTGTATATTAAAAAAAAGTGCACCTTTGTTATAATGTACAAGATGGGGACCATAATGTGGACAAAAAAAACAAAATAGGGAACATGATAGGGGACATTTCTACAATACATACATTATTCTTATCTATATAATAGGATGACAACAGCTCTCCAGACCTGCATCCCACCACAAAGACCACTCCAGCCCTGAAGAATGAAATCATCCTTAGTGACGAAGTGAGGGACTTCATGCCAACCTGTGGTCTCAGGGCATTGTCTCTTATAAGAGTCCTGCTAAAGGTGATGGGGTGCAACTGTGGGACCCTATACCAGAGATGATGTCCTCCACCTAACTTTCAAAAGCTGTAAGGGTCTTCAGTAGAGATGGGTAGTCGAGCTGGGCTATCAGACGGTCACCTCTGTAGCTGTAGTGTCATTATTTGTATGGTCTTAATGTGTATATTAAAAAAAAGTGCACCTTTGTTATAATGTACATGATGGGGACCATAATGTGGACAAAATAACAAAATAGGGAACATGATAGGGGACATTTCTACAATACATACATTATTCTTATCTATATAATAGGATGACAACAGCTCTCCAGACCTGCATCCCACCACAAAGACCATCCCAGCCCTGAAGAATGAAATTATCCTTAGTAACGAAGTGAGGGACTTCGTGCCAACCTGTGGTCTCAAGGCATTGACTCTTATAAGAGTCCTGCTCAAGGTGATGGGGTGCAACTGTGGGACCCTATACCAGAGATGATGTCCTCCACCCAACTTTCAAAAAGCTGTAAGGGTCTTCAGTAGAGATGGGTAGTCGAGCTGGGCTATCAGACGGTCACCTCTGTAGCTGTAGTGTCATTATTCGTATGGTCCCAATGTGTATATTAAAAAAAGTGCACCTTTGTTATAATGTACAAGATGGGGACCATAATGTGGAAAAAAAAACAAAATAGGGAACATGATAGGGGACATTTCTACAATACATACATTATTCTTATCTATATAATAGGATGACAACAGCTCTCCAGACCTGCATCCCACCACAAAGACCACTCCAGCCCTGAAGAATGAAATCATCCTTTGTGACGAAGTGAGGGACTTCGTGCCAACCTGTGGTCTCAAGGCATTGTCTCTTATAAGAGTCCTGCTCAAGGTGATGGGGTGCAACTGTGGGACCCTATACCAGAGATGATGTCCTCCACCCAACTTTCAAAAAGCTGTAAGGGTCTTCAGTAGAGATGGGTAGTCGAGCTGGGCTATCAGACGGTCACCTCTGTAGCTGTAGTGTCATTATTCGTATGGTCCCAATGTGTATATTAAAAAAAAGTGCACCTTTGTTATAATGTACAAGATGGGGACCATAATGTGGACAAAAAAAACAAAATAGGGAACATGATAGGGGACATTTCTACAATACATACATTATTCTTATCTATATAATAGGATGACAACAGCTCTCCAGACCTGCATCCCACCACAAAGACCACTCCAGCCCTGAAGAATGAAATCATCCTTAGTGACGAAGTGAGAGACTTCGTGCCAACCTGTGGTCTCAAGGCATTGTCTCTTATAAGAGTCCTGCTCAAGGTGATGGGGTGCAACTGTGGGACCCTATACCAGAGATGATGTCCTCCACCCAACTTTCAAAAGCTGTAAGGGTCTTCAGTAGAGATGGGTAGTCGAGCTGGGCTATCAGACGGTCACCTCTGTAGCTGTAGTGTCATTATTCGTATGGTCCCAATGTGTATATTAAAAAAAAGTGCACCTTTGTTATAATGTACAAGATGGGGACCATAATGTGGACAAAAAAAACTAAATAGGGAACATGATAGGGGACATTTCTACAATACATACATTATTCTTATCTATATAATAGGATGACAACAGCTCTACAGTCCTGCATCCCACCACAAAGACCACTCCAGCCCTGAAGAATGAAATCATCCTTAGTGACGAAGTGAGGGACTTCGTGCCAACCTGTGGTCTCAGGGCATTGTCTCTTATAAGAGTCCTGCTAAAGGTGATGGGGTGCAACTGTGGGACCCTATACCAGAGATGATGTCCTCCACCCAACTTTCAAAAAGCTGTAAGGGTCTTCAGTAGAGATGGGTAGTCGAGCTGGGCTATCAGACGGTCACCTCTGTAGCTGTAGTGTCATTATTCGTATGGTCCCAATGTGTATATTAAAAAAAAGTGCACCTTTGTTATAATGTACAAGATGGGGACCATAATGTGGACAAAAAAAACAAAATAGGGAACATGATAGGGGACATTTATACAATACATACATTATTCTTATATATATAATAGGATGACAACTGCTCTTTAGACCTGCATCCCACCACAAAGACCACTCCAGCCCTGAAGAATGAAATCATCCTTAGTGACGAAGTGAGGGACTTCGTGCCAACCTGTGGTCTCAAGGCATTGTCTCTTATAAGAGTCCTGCTCAAGGTGATGGGGTGCAACTGTGGGACCCTATACCAGAGATGATGTCCTCCACCCAACTTTCAAAAAGCTGTAAGGGTCTTCAGTAGAGATGGGTAGTCGAGCTGGGCTATCAGACGGTCACCTCTGTAGCTGTAGTGTCATTATTCGTATGGTCCCAATGTGTATATTAAAAAAAAGTGCACCTTTGTTATAATGTACAAGATGGGGACCATAATGTGAAAAAAAAACAAAATAGGGAACATGATAGGGGACATTTCTACAATACATACATTATTCTTATCTATATAATAGGATGACAACAGCTCTCCAGACCTGCATCCCACCACAAAGACCACTCCAGCCCTGAAGAATGAAATCATCCTTAGTGACGAAGTGAGGGACTTCGTGCTAACCTGTGGTCTCAAGGCATTGTCTCTTATAAGAGTCCTGCTCAAGGTGATGGGGTGCAACTGTGGGACCCTGTACCAGAGATGATGTCCTCCACCCAACTTTCAAAAAGCTGTAAGGGTCTTCAGTAGAGATGGGTAGTCGAGCTGGGCTATCAGACGGTCACCTCTGTAGCTGTAGTGTCATTATTCGTAAGGTCCCAATGTGTATATTAAAAAAAAGTGCACCTTTGTTATAATGTACAAGATGGGGACCATAATGTGGACAAAAAAAACAAAATAGGGAACATGATAGGGGACATTTCTACAATACATACATTATTCTTATTTATATAATAGGATGACAACAGCTCTCCAGACCTGCATCCCACCACAAAGACCACTCCAGCCCTGAAGAATGAAATCATCCTTAGTGACGAAGTGAGGGACTTCGTGCCAACCTGTGGTCTCAAGGCATTGTCTCTTATAAGAGTCCTGCTTAAGGTGATGGGGTGCAACTGTGGGACCCTATACCAGAGATGATGTCCTCCACCTAACTTTCAAAAAGCTGTAAGGGTCTTCAGTAGAGATGGGTAGTCGAGCTGGGCTATCAGACGGTCACCTCTGTAGCTGTAGTGTCATTATTCGTATGGTCCCAATGTGTATATTAAAAAAAAGTGCACCTTTGTTATAATGTACAAGATGGGGACCATAATGTGGACAAAAAAAACAAAATAGGGAACATGATAGGGGACATTTCTACAATACATACATTATTCTTATCTATATAATAGGATGACAACAGCTCTCCAGACCTGCATCCCACCACAAAGACCACTCCAGCCCTGAAGAATGAAATCATCCTTAGTGACGAAGTGAGAGACTTCGTGCCAACCTGTGGTCTCAAGGCATTGTCTCTTATAAGAGTCCTGCTCAAGGTGATGGGGTGCAACTGTGGGACCCTATACCAGAGATGATGTCCTACACCCAACTTTCAAAAGCTGTAAGGGTCTTCAGTAGAGATGGGTAGTCGAGCTGGGCTATCAGACGGTCACCTTTGTAGCTGTAGTGTCATTATTCGTATTGTCTTAATGTGTATATTAAAAAAAAGTGCACCTTTGTTATAATGTACAAGATGGGGACCATAATGTGGACAAAATAACAAAATAGGGAACATGATAGGGGACATTTCTACAATACATACATTGTTCTTATCTATATAATAGGATGACAACAGCTCTCCAGACCTGCATCCCACCACAAAGACCATCCCAGCCCTGAAGAATGAAATTATCCTTAGTAACGAAGTGAGGGACTTCGTGCCAACCTGTGGTCTCAAGGCATTGACTCTTATAAGAGTCCTGCTCAAGGTGATGGGGTGCAACTGTGGGACCCTATACCAGAGATGATGTCCTCCACCCAACTTTCAAAAAGCTGTAAGGGTCTTCAGTAGAGATGGGTAGTCGAGCTGGGCTATCCGACGGTCACCTCTGTAGCTGTAGTGTCATTATTCGTATGGTCCCAATGTGTATATTAAAAAAAAGTGCACCTTTGTTATAATGTACAAGATGGGGACCATAATGTGGACAAAAAAAACAAAATAGGGAACATGATAGGGGACATTTCTACAATACATACATTATTCTTATCTATATAATAGGATGACAAAAGCTCTCCAGACCTGCATCCCACCACAAAGACCACTCCAGCCCTGAAGAATGAAATCATCCTTAGTGACGAAGTGAGGGACTTCGTGCCAACCTGTGGTCTCAGGGCATTGTCTCTTATAAGAGTCCTGCTAAAGGTGATGGGGTGCAACTGTGGGACCCTATACTAGAGATGATGTCCTCCACCCAACTTTCAAAAAGCTGTAAGGGTCTTCAGTAGAGATGGGTAGTCGAGCTGGGCTATCAGACGGTCACCTCTGTAGCTGTAGTGTCATTATTCGTATGGTCCCAATGTGTATATTAAAAAAAAGTGCACCTTTGTTATAATGTACAAGATGGGGACCATAATGTGGACAAAAAAAACAAAATAGGGAACATGATAGGGGACATTTCTACAATACATACATTATTCTTATCTATATAATAGGATGACAACAGCTCTCCAGACCTGCATCCCACCACAAAGACCACTCCAGCCCTGAAGAATGAAATCATCCTTAGTGACGAAGTGAGGGACTTCGTGCCAACCTGTGGTCTCAAGGCATTGACTCTTATAAGAGTCCTGCTCAAGGTGATGGGGTGCAACTGTGGGACCCTATACCAGAGATGATGTCCTCCACCCAACTTTCAAAAAGCTGTAAGGGTCTTCAGTAGAGATGGGTAGTCGAGCTGGGCTATCAGACGGTCACCTCTGTAGCTGTAGTGTCATTATTCGTATGGTCCCAATGTGTATATTAAAAAAAAGTGCACCTTTGTTATAATGTACAAGATGGGGACCATAATGTGGAAAAAAAAACAAAATAGGGAACATGATAGGGGACATTTCTACAATACATACATTATTCTTATTTATATAATAGGATGACAACAGCTCTCCAGACCTGCATCCCACCACAAAGACCACTCCAGCCCTGAAGAATGAAATCATCCTTAGTGACGAAGTGAGGGACTTCGTGCCAACCTGTGGTCTCAAGGCATTGTCTCTTATAAGAGTCCTGCTCAAGGTGATGGGGTGCAACTGTGGGACCCTATACCAGAGATGATGTCCTCCACCCAACTTTCAAAAAGCTGTAAGGGTCTTCAGTAGAGATGGGTAGTCGAGCTGGGCTATCAGACGGTCACCTCTGTAGCTGTAGTGTCATTATTCGTATGGTCCCAATGTGTATATTAAAAAAAAGTGCACCTTTGTTATAATGTACAAGATGGGGACCATAATGTGGACAAAAAAAACAAATTAGGGAACATGATAGGGGACATTTCTACAATTCATACATTATTCTTATCTATATAATAGGATGACAACAGCTCTCCAGACCTGCATCCCACCACAAAGACCATCCCAGCCCTGAAGAATGAAATTATCCTTAGTAACGAAGTGAGGGACTTCGTGCCAACCTGTGGTCTCAAGGCATTGACTCTTATAAGAGTCCTGCTCAAGGTGATGGGGTGCAACTGTGGGACCCTATACCAGAGATGATGTCCTCCACCCAACTTTCAAAAAGCTGTAAGGGTCTTCAGTAGAGATGGGTAGTCGAGCTGTGCTATCAGACGGTCACCTCTGTAGCTGTAGTGTCATTATTCGTATGGTCTCAATGTGTATATTAAAAAAAAGTGCACCTTTGTTATAATGTACAAGATGGGGACCATAATGTGGACAAAAAAAACAAAATAGGGAACATGATAGGGGACATTTCTACAATACATACATTATTCTTATCTATATAATAGGATGACAAAAGCTCTCCAGACCTGCATCCCACCACAAAGACCACTCCAGCCCTGAAGAATGAAATCATCCTTAGTGACGAAGTGAGGGACTTCGTGCCAACTTGTGGTCTCAAGGCATTGTCTCTTATAAGAGTCCTGCTCAAGGTGATGGGGTGCAACTGTGGGACCCTATACCAGAGATGATGTCCTCCACCCAACTTTCAAAAAGCTGTAAGGGTCTTCAGTAGAGATGGGTAGTCGAGCTGGGCTATCAGACGGTCACCTCTGTAGCTGTAGTGTCGATATTCGTATGGTCCCAATGTGTATATTAAAAAAAAGTGCACCTTTGTTATAATGTACAAGATGGGGACCATAATGTGGACAAAAAAAACAAAATAGGGAACATGATAGGGGACATTTCTACAATACATACATTATTTTTATCTATATAATAGGATGACAACAGCTCTCCAGACCTGCATCCCACCACAAAGACCACTCCAGCCCTGAAGAATGAAATCATCCTTAGTGACGAAGTGAGGGACTTCGTGCCAACCTGTGGTCTCAAGGCATTGTCTCTTATAAGAGTCCTGCTTAAGGTGATGGGGTGCAACTGTGGGACCCTATACCAGAGATGATGTCCTCCACCTAACTTTCAAAAAGCTGTAAGGGTCTTCAGTAGAGATGGGTAGTCGAGCTGGGCTATCAGACGGTCACCTCTGTAGCTGTAGTGTCATTATTCGTATGGTCCCAATGTGTATATTAAAAAAAAGTGCACCTTTGTTAAAATGTACAAGATGGGGACCATAATGTGGACAAAAAAAACAAAATAGGGAACATGATAGGGGACATTTCTACAATACATACATTATTCTTATCTATATAATAGGATGACAACAGCTCTCCAGACCTGCATCCCACCACAAAGACCACTCCAGCCCTGAAGAATGAAATCATCCTTAGTGACGAAGTGAGAGACTTCGTGCCAACCTGTGGTCTCAAGGCATTGTCTCTTATAAGAGTCCTGCTCAAGGTGATGGGGTGCAACTGTGGGACCCTATACCAGAGATGATGCCCTCCACCCAACTTTCAAAAGCTGTAAGGGTCTTCAGTAGAGATGGGTAGTCGAGCTGGGCTATCAGACGGTCACCTCTGTAGCTGTAGTGTCATTATTCGTATGGTCCCAATGTGTATATTAAAAAAAAGTGCACCTTTGTTATAATGTACAAGATCGGGGACCATAATGTGGATAAAAAAAAACTAAATAGGGAACATGATAGGGGACATTTCTACAATACATACATTATTCTTATCTATATAATAGGATGACAACAGCTCTCCAGACCTGCATCCCACCACAAAGACCACTCCAGCCCTGAAGAATGAAATCATCCTTAGTGACGAAGTGAGGGACTTAGTGCCAACCTGTGGTCTCAAGGCATTGTCTCTTATAAGAGTTCTGCTCCAGGTGATGGGGTGCAACTGTGGGACCCTATACCAGAGATGATGTCCTCCACCCAACTTTCAAAAGCTGTAAGGGTCTTCAGTAGAGATGACTAGTCGAGCTGGGCTATCAGACGGTCACCTCTGTAGCTGTAGTGTCATTATTCGTATGGTCCCAATGTGTAAATTAAAAAAAAGTGCACATTTGTTATAATGTACAAGATGGGGACCATAATGTGGACAAAATAACAGAATAGGGAACATGATAGGGGACATTTCTACAATACATACATTATTCTTATCTATATAATAGGATGACAAAAGCTCTCCAGACCTGCATCCCACCACAAAGACCACTCCAGCCCTGAAGAATGAAATCATCCTTAGTGACGAAGTGAGGGACTTCGTGCCAACTTGTGGTCTCAAGGCATTGTCTCTTATATGAGTCCTGCTCAAGGTGATGGGGTGCAACTGTGGGACCCTATACCAGAGATGATGTCCTCCACCCAACTTTCAAAAAGCTGTAAGGGGTCTTCAGTAGAGATGGGTAGTCGAGCTGGGCTATCAGACGGTCACCTCTGTAGCTGTAGTGTCATTATTCGTATGGTCCCAATGTGTATATTAAAAAAAAGTGCACCTTTGTTATAATGTACAAGATGGGGACCATAATGTGGACAAAAAAAACAAATTAGGGAACATGATAGGGGACATTTCTACAATTCATACATTATTCTTATCTATATAATAGGATGACAACAGCTCTCCAGACCTGCATCCCACCACAAAGACCATCCCAGCCCTGAAGAATGAAATTATCCTTAGTAACGAAGTGAGGGACTTCGTGCCAACCTGTGGTCTCAAGGCATTGACTCTTATAAGAGTCCTGCTCAAGGTGATGGGGTGCAACTGTGGGACCCTATACCAGAGATGATGTCCTCCACCCAACTTTCAAAAAGCTGTAAGGGTCTTCAGTAGAGATGGGTAGTCGAGCTGTGCTATCAGACGGTCACCTCTGTAGCTGTAGTGTCATTATTCGTATGGTCTCAATGTGTATATTAAAAAAAAGTGCACCTTTGTTATAATGTACAAGATGGGGACCATAATGTGGACAAAAAAAACAAAATAGGGAACATGATAGGGGACATTTCTACAATACATACATTATTCTTATCTATATAATAGGATGACAAAAGCTCTCCAGACCTGCATCCCACCACAAAGACCACTCCAGCCCTGAAGAATGAAATCATCCTTAGTGACGAAGTGAGGGACTTCGTGCCAACTTGTGGTCTCAAGGCATTGTCTCTTATAAGAGTCCTGCTCAAGGTGATGGGGTGCAACTGTGGGACCCTATACCAGAGATGATGTCCTCCACCCAACTTTCAAAAAGCTGTAAGGGTCTTCAGTAGAGATGGGTAGTCGAGCTGGGCTATCAGACGGTCACCTCTGTAGCTGTAGTGTCGATATTCGTATGGTCCCAATGTGTATATTAAAAAAAAGTGCACCTTTGTTATAATGTACAAGATGGGGACCATAATGTGGACAAAAAAAACAAAATAGGGAACATGATAGGGGACATTTCTACAATACATACATTATTTTTATCTATATAATAGGATGACAACAGCTCTCCAGACCTGCATCCCACCACAAAGACCACTCCAGCCCTGAAGAATGAAATCATCCTTAGTGACGAAGTGAGGGACTTCGTGCCAACCTGTGGTCTCAAGGCATTGTCTCTTATAAGAGTCCTGCTTAAGGTGATGGGGTGCAACTGTGGGACCCTATACCAGAGATGATGTCCTCCACCTAACTTTCAAAAAGCTGTAAGGGTCTTCAGTAGAGATGGGTAGTCGAGCTGGGCTATCAGACGGTCACCTCTGTAGCTGTAGTGTCATTATTCGTATGGTCCCAATGTGTATATTAAAAAAAAGTGCACCTTTGTTAAAATGTACAAGATGGGGACCATAATGTGGACAAAAAAAACAAAATAGGGAACATGATAGGGGACATTTCTACAATACATACATTATTCTTATCTATATAATAGGATGACAACAGCTCTCCAGACCTGCATCCCACCACAAAGACCACTCCAGCCCTGAAGAATGAAATCATCCTTAGTGACGAAGTGAGAGACTTCGTGCCAACCTGTGGTCTCAAGGCATTGTCTCTTATAAGAGTCCTGCTCAAGGTGATGGGGTGCAACTGTGGGACCCTATACCAGAGATGATGCCCTCCACCCAACTTTCAAAAGCTGTAAGGGTCTTCAGTAGAGATGGGTAGTCGAGCTGGGCTATCAGACGGTCACCTCTGTAGCTGTAGTGTCATTATTCGTATGGTCCCAATGTGTATATTAAAAAAAAGTGCACCTTTGTTATAATGTACAAGATGGGGACCATAATGTGGATAAAAAAAACTAAATAGGGAACATGATAGGGGACATTTCTACAATACATACATTATTCTTATCTATATAATAGGATGACAACAGCTCTCCAGACCTGCATCCCACCACAAAGACCACTCCAGCCCTGAAGAATGAAATCATCCTTAGTGACGAAGTGAGGGACTTAGTGCCAACCTGTGGTCTCAAGGCATTGTCTCTTATAAGAGTTCTGCTCCAGGTGATGGGGTGCAACTGTGGGACCCTATACCAGAGATGATGTCCTCCACCCAACTTTCAAAAGCTGTAAGGGTCTTCAGTAGAGATGACTAGTCGAGCTGGGCTATCAGACGGTCACCTCTGTAGCTGTAGTGTCATTATTCGTATGGTCCCAATGTGTAAATTAAAAAAAAGTGCACATTTGTTATAATGTACAAGATGGGGACCATAATGTGGACAAAATAACAGAATAGGGAACATGATAGGGGACATTTCTACAATACATACATTATTCTTATCTATATAATAGGATGACAAAAGCTCTCCAGACCTGCATCCCACCACAAAGACCACTCCAGCCCTGAAGAATGAAATCATCCTTAGTGACGAAGTGAGGGACTTCGTGCCAACTTGTGGTCTCAAGGCATTGTCTCTTATATGAGTCCTGCTCAAGGTGATGGGGTGCAACTGTGGGACCCTATACCAGAGATGATGTCCTCCACCCAACTTTCAAAAAGCTGTAAGGGTCTTCAGTAGAGATGGGTAGTCGAGCTGGGCTATCAGACGGTCACCTCTGTAGCTGTAGTGTCATTATTCGTATGGTCCCAATGTGTATATTAAAAAAAAGTGCACCTTTGTTATAATGTACAAGATGGGGACCATAATGTGGACAAAAAGAACAAAATAGGGAACATGATAGGGGATATTTCTACAATACATACATTATTTTTATCTATATAATAGGATGACAACAGCTCTCCAGACCTGCATCCCACCACAAAGACCACTCCAGCCCTGAAGAATGAAATCATCCTTAGTGACGAAGTGAGGGACTTTGTGCCAACCTGTGGTCTCAAGGCATTGTCTCTTATAAGAGTCCTGCTTAAGGTGATGGGGTGCAACTGTGGGACCCTATACCAGAGATGATGTCCTCCACCTAACTTTCAAAAAGCTGTAAGGGTCTTCAGTAGAGATGGGTAGTCGAGCTGGGCTATCAGACGGTCACCTCTGTAGCTGTAGTGTCATTATTCGTATGGTCCCAATGTGTATATTAAAAAAAAGTGCACCTTTGTTATAATGTACAAGATGGGGACCATAATGTGGACAAAAAAAACAAAATAGGGAACATGATAGGGGACATTTCTACAATACATACATTATTCTTATCTATATAATAGGATGACAACAGCTCTCCAGACCTGCATCCCACCACAAAGACCACTCCAGCCATGAAGAATGAAATCATCCTTAGTGACGAAGTGAGAGACTTCGTGCCAACCTGTGGTCTCAAGGCATTGTCTCTTATAAGAGTCCTGCTCAAGGTGATGGGGTGCAACTGTGGGACCCTATACCAGAGATGATGTCCTCCACCCAACTTTCAAAAGCTGTAAGGGTCTTCAGTAGAGATGGGTAGTCGAGCTGGGCTATCAGACGGTCACCTCTGTAGCTGTAGTGTCATTATTCGTATGGTCCCAATGTGTATATTAAAAAAAAGTGCACCTTTGTTATAATGTACAAGATGGGGACCATAATGTGGACAAAAAAAACAAAATAGGGAACATGATAGGGGACATTTCTACAATACATACATTATTCTTATCTATATAATAGGATGACAACAGCTCTCCAGACCTGCATCCCACCACAAAGACCACTCCAGCCCTGAAGAATGAAATCATCCTTAGTGACGAAGTGAGAGACTTCGTGCCAACCTGTGGTCTCAAGGCATTGTCTCTTATAAGAGTCCTGCTCAAGGTGATGGGGTGCAACTGTGGGACCCTATACCAGAGATGATGTCCTCCACCCAACTTTCAAAAGCTGTAAGGGTCTTCAGTAGAGATGGGTAGTCGAGCTGGGCTATCAGACGGTCACCTCTGTAGCTGTAGTGTCATTATTTGTATGGTCTTAATGTGTATATTAAAAAAAAGTGCACCTTTGTTATAATGTACAAGATGGGGACCATAATGTGGACAAAATAACAAAATAGGGAACATGATAGGGGACATTTCTACAATACATACATTATTCTTATCTATATAATAGGATGACAACAGCTCTCCAGACCTGCATCCCACCACAAAGACCATCCCAGCCCTGAAGAATGACATTATCCTTAGTAACGAAGTGAGGGACTTCGTGCCAACCTGTGGTCTCAAGGCATTGACTCTTATAAGAGTCCTGCTCAAGGTGATGGGGTGCAACTGTGGGACCCTATACCAGAGATGATGTCCTCCACCCAACTTTCAAAAAGCTGTAAGGGTCTTCAGTAGAGTTGGGTAGTCGAGCTGGGCTATCAGACGGTCACCTCTGTAGCTGTAGTGTCATTATTCGTATGGTCCCAATGTGTATATTAAAAAAAAGTGCACCTTTGTTATAATGTACAAGATGGGGACCATAATGTGGACAAAAAAAACAAAATAGGGAACATGATAGGGGACATTTCTACAATACATACATTATTCTTATCTATATAATAGGATGACAACAGCTCTCCAGACCTGCATCCCACCACAAAGACCACTCCAGCCCTGAAGAATGAAATCATCCTTAGTGACGAAGTGAGGGACTTCATGCCAACCTGTGGTCTCAGGGCATTGTCTCTTATAAGAGTCCTGCTAAAGGTGATGGGGTGCAACTGTGGGACCCTATAACAGAGATGATGTCCTCCACCCAACTTTCAAAAAGCTGTAAGGGTCTTCAGTAGAGATGGGTAGTCGAGCTGGGCTATCAGACGGTCACCTCTGTAGCTGTAGTGTCATTATTCGTATGGTCCCAATGTGTATATTATAAAAAAGTGCACCTTTGTTATAATGTACAAGATGGGGACCATAATGTGGAAAAAAAAACAAAATAGGGAACATGATAGGGGACATTTCTACAATACATACATTATTCTTATCTATATAATAGGATGACAACAGCTCTCCAGACCTGCATCCCACCACAAAGACCACTCCAGCCCTGAAGAATGAAATCATCCTTAGTGACGAAGTGAGGGACTTCGTGCCAACCTGTGGTCTCAAGGCATTGTCTCTTATAAGAGTCCTGCTCAAGGTGATGGGGTGCAACTGTGGGACCCTATACCAGAGATGATGTCCTCCACCCAACTTTCAAAAAGCTGTAAGGGTCTTCAGTAGAGATGGGTAGTAGTGATGAGCGAGCATGCTTGTCACTACTCGGTACTCGCACGAGTATCGCTGTACTCGGGCTGCTCGGCGGGGACCGAGTAATCTCGCGATACTCGTGCTTTACTCGTGGTCTTCATTTCTGCATGTTGGCGCTCTTTTGAGAGCCAGCCCTCATGCAGGGATTGGCTGGCAGACCACTGCAATGCCACAGCCCTGTTAGTTGTGGAATTGCAGTGATTGGCCGGCCTGCACAGCGTCACCGAGCCTTTATATCGGCCGGCGCGCTGTGCTCTGCTCACAGCTATTCTGACAGTCAGTGTAGGGAGAGTGTCGCTGATTCAGGGAAAGCTTTGCGGCCCTTTATAGCTATTTCCGTAGCAGGGCTGCAAACAGTGTGACCAAAAGTCCTTCTCAGGACTATTCTAGTTGTATACAGGCAGGCAGGGTATAGCCAGGTCGGAGTACAGTAGCAGAGTCCTTCTCAGGACTATTGTTGCTGTATACAGGCAGGGTATAGCCAGGTTGGAATACAGGCTAGTGACCAAAAGAGTCCTTGTCAGGACTATTGTAGCAGTATACAGTCAGGCAGGCAGGCAGGGTATATAGCCATTCCTAGTGGTGACCGTATACCAGCCTTCATCATATCTGGGGCTGGTGTACACAGTCTAAAACAGTCCTGATAGTGTCAGACTTCTCAGCAATTGTCGCTCCTAAAACCTGTTAGGTTCTTAGTGCGTCCGTGCTTGCATTTAAAAACCGCACGTGTGTGCCTGTCGGTGGCAGCGTACAGGTGCACTTGTGTGCGTTTTTACCAAACTATTATATAACGCACAAGTGTAGTGTATAATACACGTCAGTCAGCAGTGGCTGATAGTGTCAGAGTTCTCGTCATTAATTTTTGCTCCTAAAACCTGTGTTAGGTTCTTAGTGCGTCCGTGCTTGCATTTAAAAACCGCACGTGTGTGCCTGTCGGTGGCAGCGTACAGGTGCACTTGTGTGCGTTTTTACCAAACTATTATATAACGCACAAGTGTAGTGTATAATACACGTCAGTCAGCAGTGGCTGATAGTGTCAGAGTTCTCGTCATTAATTTTTGCTCCTAAAACCTGTGTTAGGTTCTTAGTGCGTCCGTGCTTGCATTTAAAAACCGCACGTGTGTGCCTGTCGGTGGCAGCGTACAGGTGCACTTGTGTGCGTTTTTACCAAACTATTATATAACGCACAAGTGTAGTGTATAATACACGTCAGTCAGCAGTGGCTGATAGTGTCAGAGTTCTCGTCATTAATTTTTGCTCCTAAAACCTGTGTTAGGTTCTTAGTGCGTCCGTGCTTGCATTTAAAAACCGCACGTGTGTGCCTGTCGGTGGCAGCGTACAGGTGCACTTGTGTGCGTTTTTACCAAACTATTATATAACGCACAAGTGTAGTGTATAATACACGTCAGTCAGCAGTGGCTGATAGTGTCAGAGTTCTCGTCATTAATTTTTGCTCCTAAAACCTGTGTTAGGTTCTTAGTGCGTCCGTGCTTGCATTTAAAAACCGCACGTGTGTGCCTGTCGGTGGCAGCGTACAGGTGCACTTGTGTGCGTTTTTACCAAACTATTATATAACGCACAAGTGTAGTGTATAATACACGTCAGTCAGCAGTGGCTGATAGTGTCAGAGTTCTCGTCATTAATTTTTGCTCCTAAAACCTGTGTTAGGTTCTTAGTGCGTCCGTGCTTGCATTTAAAAACCGCACGTGTGTGCCTGTCGGTGGCAGCGTACAGGTGCACTTGTGTGCGTTTTTACCAAACTATTATATAACGCACAAGTGTAGTGTATAATACACGTCAGTCAGCAGTGGCTGATAGTGTCAGAGTTCTCGTCATTAATTTTTGCTCCTAAAACCTGTGTTAGGTTCTTAGTGCGTCCGTGCTTGCATTTAAAAACCGCACGTGTGTGCCTGTCGGTGGCAGCGTACAGGTGCACTTGTGTGCGTTTTTACCAAACTATTATATAACGCACAAGTGTAGTGTATAATACACGTCAGTCAGCAGTGGCTGATAGTGTCAGAGTTCTCGTCATTAATTTTTGCTCCTAAAACCTGTGTTAGGTTCTTAGTGCGTCCGTGCTTGCATTTAAAAACCGCACGTGTGTGCCTGTCGGTGGCAGCGTACAGGTGCACTTGTGTGCGTTTTTACCAAACTATTATATAACGCACAAGTGTAGTGTATAATACACGTCAGTCAGCAGTGGCTGATAGTGTCAGAGTTCTCGTCATTAATTTTTGCTCCTAAAACCTGTGTTAGGTTCTTAGTGCGTCCGTGCTTGCATTTAAAAACCGCACGTGTGTGCCTGTCGGTGGCAGCGTACAGGTGCACTTGTGTGCGTTTTTACCAAACTATTATATAACGCACAAGTGTAGTGTATAATACACGTCAGTCAGCAGTGGCTGATAGTGTCAGAGTTCTCGTCATTAATTTTTGCTCCTAAAACCTGTGTTAGGTTCTTAGTGCGTCCGTGCTTGCATTTAAAAACCGCACGTGTGTGCCTGTCGGTGGCAGCGTACAGGTGCACAATTTGCACAAACTTTGATATAAGGCCCAAGTCTAGTGAATACACGTCAGCACAGCATTGCAAAATGCGCAAGGGCGTTGGCAAGGAACAAGGAAGTGGACGTGATGGTGGTGCAGGCAGAGGCCGAGGTCGTGGGCAAGCTCTAATTTCGCCACAACAAAGGGCCACATCTAGTCGCTCGCACGTCCTGTCCCAAATTCTTGGGGACCGCAGCAGTACACCGCTCTTGAACCAAGACCAGTGTCAACAGGTTGTTAGTTGGATAGCGGATAATGCTTCCAGTCAGATTGGCACCACCACAAACACTCTGTCTTCCACACGGTCAAGTGTCAGTAGCCGTGATACTGCACCGCACATTTCTGAACCTGATCCTCCTTCCTACCACCAGGCTGAGTACATGTCCTCCTCGGACATTAATGATCCCACACTTGGACACTCGGAAGAGCTGTTCACGTTTCCATTCACACATTCTGGCCTCTCGGCAGCTCATATTGAAGTGGGTCATGAGGAGATCGTCTGTACAGATGGCCAAATATTTGAGCAGCCACGTTCTCACGAAGTTGGCAACGTGTCTCAACAAGTGGTGGACGATGATGAGACACAATTGTCAGGAAGTCAGGAGGAGGAGCAGGGTGCGGAAGAGGAAGACGACGTGGTGGATGATCCAGTAACTGACCCAACCTGGCAGGAGGATATGCAGAGCGAGGACAGCAGTGCACAGGGGGAGGGAGGCGTAGCATCACAACAGGCAGTAAGAAGCAGGGTGGTGGCCCCAGGCAGAAGTCAGGCAACCGTTCCCCGGAACAACACGACGACACAAGGTGCCTGTACAAATGTTAGGTCTTCCCGAGTCTGGCAGTTTTTTAAGTTGGATCCAGATGATTCAAAAAAGGCCATTTGCAACACCTGCCGTGCCAGCATCAGCAGGGGTACCAAAACTAGCAGCCTGACCACCACCAGCATGATCAGGCACATGTCAGCCAAGCACCCGACTTTGTGGGAAGTACAACAGAGTCGAGGAGCAGTGCTTGCTGATGTCACTGCTACGTCTTCGCTGGTTGTGCATGCGAGCCAATCCCCTGTCCATGCTGCCTGCGAACAAGCCTCCTCCACTCCTGCACCTGCAGTTGCCTACGCAGAAAGAACACCATCATCAAGCACGTCCTTGTCCCAGCGCAGCGTTCAGTTATCCATTCAGCAAACCTTTGAACGCAGGCGCAAATACACTGCCAACACCCCACATGCCACAGTTCTAAATGCTAACATTTCGCGACTGCTTGCGCTGGAAATGTTGCCTTTTAGGCTGGTGGAGACAGAAGCATTCCGTGACCTGATGGCGGCAGCTGTCCCACGTTACTCGGTCCCCAGCCGCCACTATTTCTCCCGGTGTGCCGTCCCCGCGTTGCATAACCACGTGTCACAAAACATCACACGTGCCCTGAACAACGCTGTTTCACCCAAGGTCCACCTAACCACAGACACGTGGACAAGTGCTTGTGGGCAAGGCCGCTACATCTCGTTGACGGCACACTGGGTTAATATTGTGGAAGCTGGGACCCAGTCTGAGCGAGGGACGGAACACGTCCTTCCCACACCAAGGTTTGCAGGCCCTACCTCAGTCAGTGTTTCACCCACACTCTACAGCTCCGGAATGTCATGCTCTTCAGCCTCCTCCTCCTCCTGCGCATCCTCATCCACTGTGCCCTCCACACCAGTCACAAGCTGGAAGCACTGCAGCACTGCCTCGGCGAAGCGGCAACAGGCTGTGCTGAAGCTAATCTGCATAGGTGACAAACCCCACAATGCAGAAGAGCTGTGGACAGCTGTGAAACAGCAGGCAGATCACTGGCTCACACCTCTGAACCTAAAGCCAGGAAAGGTCGTTTGTGACAATGGCCGGAACCTGGTGGCGGCTTTGAGGCGAGGCCAGCTGACACATGTTCCATGCATGGCCCATGTGCTCAACCTCGTGGTTCAGCGGTTTATAAAGTCATACCCAGAGCTGTCTGATCTGCTGGTAAAAGTTCGCCGCCTGTCTGCACATTTTCGAAAGTCACCTACTGCTTCAGCCGGCCTTGCCGGCTTTCAGCGCCGTTTGCATCTTCCGGCTCACAGACTGGTGTGTGATGTCCCCACGCGTTGGAATTCAACTCTGCACATGTTGGTCAGGATATGTGAGCAGAAGAGGGCAGTTGTTGAGTACCTGCATCACCTAAGCCGTCGGGAAATGGGTCAAACTCCACACATAACACCTGAGGAGTGGAGATGGATGTCAGACCTATGTACCATCCTCCAAAACTTTGAGGACTCCACCAAGATGGTGAGTGGTGATGACGCCATTATTAGCGTCACCATACCGCTACTCTGCCTTCTAAAACGGTCTCTGCTGAAAAACAAACATGATGCATTGCAGGCGGAGCGCGATGAGTTGCAGCAAGAAACAGTAGTGGGTGTGGGTGATAACACACAGCCCAGCCTCGTCTCATCACAACGTGCAGTGGAGGACTATGACGAGGAGGAGGATGAAGACATGGAGCAACTCTCCGGCCAAATTGAGGATATGACATGCACACCAGTCATATCCTCGGTTCAGCGTGGCTGGCCAGAGGACAGGGTAGATGAGGAGGAGGAGGAGGAGGAGGAGGAGGAGGAGGACAGCATGTTCAGTCATCTTGTTGGTCAGGCTACTGAAGTCCTGGCTGTTAAGAGTCTGGCGCACATGGCTGACTTTATGGTAAGCTGCCTGTCTCGTGACCCTCGCGTTAAGAACATCTTGGCCGACAATCATTACTGGTTGGTAACACTGTTAGACCCACGCTACAAGGAGAACTTTTTGTCTCTTATTCCCGTGGAGGAGAGGTCAACCAAAATGCAGCAGTTTCGGAAGGCCATACTCACGGAAGTAGGCAAAGCATTCCCCTCACAAAACGCTAGCGGCATAGGTCAGGAATCAGTGGACAACCGAGGCGTACAGCCGAGAGAGGCACAAGTCCAATCCGCCAGAGGTAGGGGAACAGTCTTTAAGATGTGGGACAGTTTTCTCAGCCCCTCACGTACCACAGCCCCTGAGGTGCGGGGTAGTGCCACAAGAAATCCTAAGTTTGCCCAGATGCTGAAGGAGTACCTTGCAGATCGAACAACTGTACTCCGACATTCCTCTGTGCCTTACAATTATTGGGTATCCAAGCTGGACACGTGGCATGAATTGGCTCTCTACGCCTTGGAAGTCCT
Organism: Anomaloglossus baeobatrachus; assembly: GCF_048569485.1. NCBI lineage: Eukaryota > Metazoa > Chordata > Amphibia > Anura > Aromobatidae > Anomaloglossus > Anomaloglossus baeobatrachus. Next base: position 80,673,958 of record NC_134359.1, on the reverse strand, counting down.
GGCCTGCCCTGCTGCTAGCGTTTTGTCAGAGCGTGTTTTTAGTGCCGCAGGTGGAATCATTACAGATAAACGCACCCGCCTGTCAACTGAAAATGCTGACAGGCTGACTCTGATAAAGATGAACAAGGGTTGGATTGGGCCAGACTTCACCACACCACCAGCAAATGAGAGCGGAATTTAAAGTTTGCCATGTACCTCCACTCACCCATGGGTACACTTCTCGACTTTGGATAATCGCTGGACTGCTCCTCCTTCTCCTCATGCGCCATCATGATGACCGTTACAATAGTTAGGTCTTTGTTTCAGGTATACCCCCAGTGGTAAATTTTTTCGCCCATTCTTTGCAGAATGGACATTACAACGACAGGAGACCCGCTCCTTTGCAATGGGAACAATGTTTTGAGGCCCTCATGCACGTCTCTACCCAGGGACAACGTGGAGCCTCCCAATTTTTGGCTGCCCTGCCTAAGGGCTATACTGAAATACACCCACTTCCTTAAAATGGACACTTAATGTTTTGAGGCCCTCATGCACGTCTCTACCCAGGGACAATGTGGAGCCTCCCAATTTTTGGCTGCCCTGCCTAAGGGCTATACTGAAATACACCCACTTCCTTAAAATGGACACTTAATGTTTTGAGGCCCTCATGCACGTCTCTACCCAGGGACAATGTGGAGCCTCCCAATTTTTGGCTGCCCTGGCAAAGGGCTATACTGAAATACACCCACTTCCTTAAAATGGACACTTAATGTTTTGAGGCCCTCATGCACGTCTCTACCCAGGGACAATGTGGAGCCTCCCAATTTTTGGCTGCCCTGGCAAAGGGCTATACTGAAATACACCCACTTCCTTAAAATGGACACTTAATGTTTTGAGGCCCTCATGCACGTCTCTACCCAGGGACAATGTGGAGCCTCCCAATTTTTGGCTGCCCTGGCAAAGGGCTATACTGAAATACACCCACTTCCTTAAAATGGACACTTAATGTTTTGAGGCCCTCATGCACGTCTCTACCCAGGGACAATGTGGAGCCTCCCAATTTTTGGCTGCCCTGGCAAAGGGCTATACTGAAATACACCCACTTCCTTAAAATGGACACTTAATGTTTTGAGGCCCTCATGCACGTCTCTACCCAGGGACAATGTGGAGCCTCCCAATTTTTGGCTGCCCTGGCAAAGGGCTATACTGAAATACACCCACTTCCTTAAAATGGACACTTAATGTTTTGAGGCCCTCATGCACGTCTCTACCCAGGGACAATGTGGAGCCTCCCAATTTTTGGCTGCCCTGCCTAAGGGCTATACTGAAATACACCCACTTCCTTAAAATGGACACTTAATGTTTTGAGGCCCTCATGCACGTCTCTACCCAGGGACAATGTGGAGCCTCCCAATTTTTGGCTGCCCTGGCAAAGGGCTATACTGAAATACACCCACTTCCTTAAAATGGACACTTAATGTTTTGAGGCCCTCATGCACGTCTCTACCCAGGGACAATGTGGAGCCTCCCAATTTTTGGCTGCCCTGGCAAAGGGCTATACTGAAATACACCCACTTCCTTAAAATGGACACTTAATGTTTTGAGGCCCTCATGCACGTCTCTACCCAGGGACAATGTGGAGCCTCCCAATTTTTGCCTGCCCTGGCAAAGGGCTATACTGAAATACACCCACTTCCTTAAAATGGACACTTAATGTTTTGAGGCCCTCATGCACGTCTCTACCCAGGGACAATGTGGAGCCTCCCAATTTTTGGCTGCCCTGGCAAAGGGCTATACTGAAATACACCCACTTCCTTAAAATGGACACTTAATGTTTTGAGGCCCTCATGCACGTCTCTACCCAGGGACAATGTGGAGCCTCCCAATTTTTGGCTGCCCTGCCTAAGGGCTATACTGAAATACACCCACTTCCTTAAAATGGACACTTAATGTTTTGAGGCCCTCATGCACGTCTCTACCCAGGGACAATGTGGAGCCTCCCAATTTTTGGCTGCCCTGGCAAAGGGCTATACTGAAATAGACCCACTTCCTTACAATGGGCACTTCAGGTTTACAGGCCATCATGCACGTCTGTATGCAGGGGCATTGGTGAACCTCACAATTTTGGACTGCCCTGGCAAAGGAAAATACTACAAAGACTCACTTCCTCTAAATGGGCACATTAGACTCAAGAGGCCTTCATGTACGTCTCTTCTCAGGGACATCGGAGTGCCACACAATGTTTTCACGTAAAATCTTTCATGTATTAATCTCAAAAAGTAACATACACCAGCTCTATCTCACTATTGTGTATGTGCCCTTAACATTTCCGCCATGAAAAATCATTTTGGGGTCATTTTGGAAGGTTTTCTGGTGAGTCCGTAAAAATGGCGTAAAACACGGACAAAATTGTTCACAGCTGTGACTTTTGAGTGATAAATGCTTCAAGGGGTCTTCCCCATGCTGTTGCCATGTCATTTGAGCACTCTTCTGAGACTTTTGTGCCATTTTTAGGGTTTCTCCATGCTGCCGGGGGGTCATTTCACAAAAATACTCGGGTCTCCCATAGGATAACATTGGGCTCGTTGCTCGGGCCGAGTACACGAATATCTTGGGAGGCTCGGCCCGAGCTTCGAGCACCCGAGCTTTTTAGTACTCGCTCATCACTAATGGGTAGTCGAGCTGGGCTATCAGACGGTCACCTCTGTAGCTGTAGTGTCATTATTCGTATGGTCCCAATGTGTATATTAAAAAAAAGTGCACCTTTGTTATAATGTACAAAATGGGGACCATAATGTGGACAAAAAAAACAAAATAGGGAACATGATAGGGGACATTTCTACAATACATACATTATTCTTATTTATATAATAGGATGACAACAGCTCTCCAGACCTGCATCCCACCACAAAGACCACTCCAGCCCTGAAGAATGAAATCATCCTAAGTGACGAAGTGAGGGACTTCGTGCCAACCTGTGGTCTCAAGGCATTGTCTCTTATAAGAGTCCTGCTTAAGGTGATGGGGTGCAACTGTGGGACCCTATACCAGAGATGATGTCCTCCACCTAACTTTCAAAAAGCTGTAAGGGTCTTCAGTAGAGATGGGTAGTCGAGCTGGGCTATCAGACGGTCACCTCTGTAGCTGTAGTGTCATTATTCGTATGGTCCCAATGTGTATATTAAAAAAAAGTGCACCTTTGTTATAATGTACAAGATGGGGACCATAATGTGGACAAAAAAAACAAAATAGGGTACATGATAGGGGACATTTCTACAATACATACATTATTCTTATCTATATAATAGGATGACAACAGCTCTCCAGACCTGTATCCCACCACAAAGACCACTCCAGCCCTGAAGAATGAAATCATCCTTAGTGACGAAGTGAGAGACTTCGTGCCAACCTGTGGTCTCAAGGCATTGTCTCTTATAAGAGTCCTGCTCAAGGTGATGGGGTGCAACTGTGGGACCCTATACCAGAGATGATGTCCTCCACCCAACTTTCAAAAGCTGTAAGGGTCTTCAGTAGAGATGGGTAGTCGAGCTGGGCTATCAGACGGTCACCTCTGTAGCTGTAGTGTCATTATTCGTATGGTTCCAATGTGTAAGTTATTTTGTTCTGTATAGTCAGTGTGTGATGACACATAAGGCACCAAATATAATAAACCGATAGTCCTATAATCTCACACTAATCTAAATCCTGGCCCTTTCTACATTCTTCAGTCTTCCTTTCTGGATCCAGATATACTTTCTAGAAAGAAAAAAAAAAAAAAAGGGTCAGGCAAAGGCCTAGAAATCTGAAGACTAATGTAAAAATTGAAGATGGACTTCAGTTGGTTGTGTTTATATCTTATCTGAGGTCCTTAAATGAGATTGTGACTGGATGCCCCATATGTGCACATATGTGAGAACAAATAATCTATTACAATCCACCATCTACCAATTTTTCAGATTATAATCACATATTACAATGCATACGTTACAACATTCCAAATGTAATGGTCCCAGTGATCCAAAATGGCGGAATTTGCTCCACATTTTTCAGTATCACTCACTACAAAATCTGTCAATCCGTATTATTTCAATTTTGCACCTTAATGATAAATGTGGGGCAGATTATGCCAGTGCAAGCATGGTAATACACTGCCCAATGTTAAATGAGATCAATGTTTCACATTTTTCAAGTCAAGTAAAAAAAATTTTTTGGAGAAAACTGGTATTTTTTAATCATGTTAAGAATGGTTGCAACCAACAGAAACTTAATTGATGTATTTTTAACACAGGTATTACCTGTCTACATTATGTGTTACCTTTATGTAGAAGTGCAGTATTAACCTCTTCACGACACATGACATATTGGATATGTCATGGATCGTGTCAGGTTAATCACCGCCAGCTGCTGTGGGCAGCCGGTGGAGCTCTCCGCACATGTCAGCTGATTTGAACAGCTGACACGTGTGTCTTGGAGGCTGGAGTGAATCCGCAATCCACCTTTGCCTGTTAACCCCTTAGATCGTACTTTCAAAATGTGAGCGCAATGTAAATGCCTGGCACGGTAAGCTTGTACTCACCCGCTGCCATCGGAAGTCACGTGGCATGATCACGTTCTGCCAATGGTTTCCATGGTAGCAAAGGGTCATGTAATGACTCCTGTAGGTATCATGAGTCACTTCCTCTTACTGCCAGCAGAGCACCATGTGTGAGAGGAGAGCAGCAGATTAAAACTGTGCATCTGCGATCTACAAAAATGAACCAGCAATCAGACTGCTGATCCTTATAGCCCTCTATGGGAACTAGTAAAATAAAAAAAAGTTAAAAAAAGTTTTAAAAATTAAAAAAACAAAAAAACCCATAATAGTTTAAATCACCCCCCATTCGCCCCATTAAAGATTAAAAGGTTAAAAAAATAAATATACCCATATTCGGTATTGCCGAGTTCAGAAATGCCCAATCTGTCAAAATACAAAATCAATCTAATCGGTAAACGGTGTAGCGGCATAAAAATTCTAAATGCCAAAATTACGGTTTTTGGTTGCTGCAAATTTTGCGCAAAATGCAATAACAGGCGATCAAATGTAGCATCTGCGCAAATATGGTAGTGTTAAAAATGTCAGCTCGAGACGCAAAAAAATCCCCCATCACTGCGCCATAGAGCCCAAAAAATTAGAACGCTTAGGGTTTTGGAAAATGGTGCAAAAATTGTGCCACTTTTTTTGGGAAATACTTGAGAATTTTTTTTAACCCCTTAGATAATAATAAACCTATACATGTTTGCTATGTACGAACTTGTACCAACCTGAGGCATCACACCCACTCATCAGTTTTACCATATAGTGAACACTGTGAATAAAATATTCAAAAAACAATTGTGCAATCGCACTTTTTTATTTTGCAATTTTTCCACATTTGGAATTTTTTTGCTGTTTTCCAGTACATGGTAAAATTTATAATTTCATTTAAAAGTACAACTCGTCCCGCAAAAAATAAGCCCTTATATGGCAAGATTGACGGAAAAATGAAAAAGTTACGACTCTTGGAAGAAGGGGAGGAAAAAAAAATAACACTGGAAAAACGGAATATTGCCCCTGGGTAAAGGGTTTAAAAATGTCATATTTTCTGTCAAAAAGTTACCTATGTCCTTTCTTTTATATTTAAATTTTAGAATAGGTGTTTAAAAATGGTGTAATAAATGGCTTACAGCAGTGGAAAATTATTTATAACAATGAAATGTTGCAATTTGCAAAAACATAAATAAAATGAAGCAAATGGTACTATATATAGTATGGTCCCAAATGTGAGAATACAAACCCCTCTTACATATATATGATGGAATAATGAACATTTTTTTGTCCCACAAAATCTGAAATTAGGTAACAGAATCACTAACAATCTTCGCCAACCACAGTCACCACTTGTAGAGTCACTGACTGAAGTCCCCACTATGGTGTCTCCATCCCAGGCGCCATCTTTGCTCTTACATCTCCATGTGGATGTCTCCATGTTTGCTGCATGGAACTCTCGGTGTCCAACATTCCGCCTTGTGACCTCACATAGAACCTTCATCACCAGAGTCTACAGATTCTAACCGCAAAGACTGACACAATATAGTACTGTACAGCCACAATCAGGACATTTGGAGGGTCAGTTTATGTTCACACAGGTTGTTTTTGGTGTGGGGTTTTTTGTATTTTTTTATTGGTTTTCTGCAAATACATGTAAATAAAAAACTGCTTTTTACCATACCAGCAAAATCTATCAGATCAGATTCCAGAAATCTTATGTACGCACAGACACATACAACTACTTTTTTTTTCCTTTCTGAACTTGTAAAATGCTGCAGGTTTTTTTCCTGCATTTGTTTTTACTGCTTTTTTCCCCCAATGAAAGCCATGAGAGTGAAAAAAAAACCAGCAGTGCATTTTTGTTGCGTTTTTGCTGGTTTTTTTTTTTGGTGAACGAACATGTACTGTAAACAAATGACAGAACAAAAATCCAGTAAAAAACGCGGCAAACTCTCAGCACAAAAACACAACTTTTTTTACTGCCAAGAGATCAGGTTTTGCTGCTAACCCCCCCCCCCCCCCCCCAAAATGTAGCAAAAGCGCCCTGCGTGAACATAGCCTAAGCATACATGTTGGCACAAGTTTAACTGATTGAAAACCCTGTGAAGTTCCACATTTACCTGTGTGGTTGATCCCGGATCCTCCGTTCTCCTTGTCTTGACCGTCAGAGATGATGGAGTCATCAATCCTGGATCCACCGCTCTCTTTGTCTTCACCTCTTTACTTGAACCTCTCAGTTCATGATCCTTGATCCTCCACTCTTGTCTTCACCTCCATCCATGAGAATGTATTTATAATCCTGGATCCTCCGCTCTCTTTATCTTCTGAGATGATCATCTGAGACCTCGATCCATGGTCCTCTGCTCTTCTCTTCACCTTCTGAGATGACCATCTGTGTCCTCGATCCTTCTCTCTCCTCTTCATCTTCTGGAATGAGCATTTGTCCCCTGTACACCAAGTTCTATAGATTCTCAGTCATTGTGACATCACGCGGTGAGGTAACAATGGCCGCCTGTATCAGGTGATGTCACATATGTGACCATGAAGGACATCCCCTGTTGTTAACATTGATAACAAGTAGTAATTATATGGCTTACCATATTGGTGAGGATCAAGGCTGTGAAGAGCAGGTGATTGAGTTCACAAAAGAAAAAATATGTTTATTTTTTCTGAAAAATCTAAATTCCTTATAAATATGTACTTCTGCAACAGATTACGAGCACCTGAAATTTTATGCCAATTTCTTTCCTTATACAAAAGTCACCATTATAGAAATAGAGGTCTCGTTTATTATTAATAAAAATGTAACTGTTGCTGATAGCAACCTGCCCGATTCAACACTATGCTATTTTTTTTTGTTAATATTTGTATTTTATTTTTTTTCAGCAAAAACACTATAGCAATATGCTTGAGTTAAACAATGCATTTTCACGCCATTTTCTTGCTTTTTTAGGAGGTTCTGACAGTTGTTTCTAAACTCAGCTTTCTTTAGTGTTAGCTTTGTCTTCATGCGTAATAAAGTTTTCCAATTACAACTTTTTACAAACAGCGGCTGCTAATAGCATAAAATCATGCAATAAGTAAGAGCCGCCTCACCTATCCCCCTGTGCCAATGCTGCCCGAACCCCTGGTAATGTTTGTACACTTCAGTTCAGGCTGCGTGATGTGGTTCTTGCTATCAGTGACTGTAGCCATGAAGTCATGTAGTGTAGCCATGTGCTCATGGTTATGGAAGACATTCTCATAATACTGTTAGTGGTTTTCAAGATGGTGGCATGGTCACTGTTTGTTCCTTGGTTAAAGGAAACCTGTCACCAGATTTGGGGCCTATAAGCTGCGGCCACCACCAGTGAGCTCTTATATACAACATTCCAGAATACTGTATATAAGGCCGCTGTGTAGAACGTAAAAATCACTTTATAATACTCACCTAAATGGTCGGTGCGGTGCAGACTGGTTGGATGAGTGTCTACATTCTCCGCTGACGGCGCCTCCTCTTTCGGCCATCTTTGTCCTCCTTCTTCTGAAGCCTGGGTGCATGACGCATTCTACATCATTCACACTAGCCAGCATTGAGGTCTTGCGCAGGTGCACTTTGATCTGCCCTGAGCAGGGCTGATCATAGTATTGTAGTGCGCATGAGCAGGACCACAATGCTGGTGAGTGTGTATGACGTAGGACGCGTCATGCTCCCAGGCTTCAGAAGAAGGAGGACAAAGATGGCCGAAAGAGGAGGCGCCGGTACCGGAGAATGGAGGCGCCCATCCATCCAGTCTGCACCGCACCGACCATTTAGGTGAGTATTATAAAGTCATTTTCATGTTCTACACAGCGGCCTGGGCTCTTATATACAGCATGTTAGAATGCTGTATATACAGTTAGGTCCAGAAATATTTGGACAGTGACACAAGTTTTGTTATTTTAGCTGTTTACAAAAACATGTTCAGAAATACAATTATATATATAATATGGGCTGAAAGTGCACACTCCCAGCTGCAATATGAGAGTTTTCACATCCAAATCGGAGAAAGGGTTTAGGAATCATAGCTTTGTAATGCATAGCCTCCTCTCTTTAAAGAGACCAAAAGTAATTGGACAAGGGGCTCCAAGGGCTGCAATTAACTCTGAAGGCGTCTCCCTCGTTAACCTGTAATCAATGAAGTAGTTAAAAGGTCTGGGGTTGATTACAGGTGTGTGGTTTTGCATTTGGAAGCTGTTGCTGTGACCAGACAACATGCGGTCTAAGGAACTCTCAATTGAGGTGAAGCAGAACATCCTGAGGCTGAAAAAAAAGAAAAAATCCATCAGAGAGATAGCAGACATGCTTGGAGTAGCAAAATCAACAGTCGGGTACATTCTGAGAAAAAAGGAATTGACTGGTGAGCTTGGGAACTCAAAAAGGCCTGGGCGTCCACGGATGACAACAGTGGTGGATGATCGCCGCATACTTTCTTTGGTGAAGAAGAACCCGTTCACAACATCAACTGAAGTCCAGAACACTCTCAGTGAAGTAGGTGTATCTGTCTCTAAGTCAACAGTAAAGAGAAGACTCCATGAAAGTAAATACAAAGGGTTCACATCTAGATGCAAACCATTCATCAATTCCAAAAATAGACAGGCCAGAGTTAAATTTGCTGAAAAACACCTCATGAAGCCAGCTCAGTTCTGGAAAAGTATTCTATGGACAGATGAGACAAAGATCAACCTGTACCAGAATGATGGGAAGAAAAAAGTTTGGAGAAGAAAGGGAACGGCACATGATCCAAGGCACACCACATCCTCTGTAAAACATGGTGGAGGCAACGTGATGGCATGGGCATGCATGGCTTTCAATGGCACTGGGTCACTTGTGTTTATTGATGACATAACAGCAGACAAGAGTAGCCGGATGAATTCTGAAGTGTACCGGGATATATTTTCAGCCCAGATTCAGCCAAATGCCGCAAAGTTGATCGGACGGCGCTTCATAGTACAGATGGACAATGACCCCAAGCATACAGCCAAAGCTACCCAGGAGTTCATGAGTGCAAAAAAGTGGAACATTCTGCAATGGCCAAGTCAATCACCAGATCTTAACCCAATTGAGCATGCATTTCACTTGCTCAAATCCAGACTTAAGACGGAAAGACCCACAAACAAGCAAGACCTGAAGGCTGCGGCTGTAAAGGCCTGGCAAAGCATTAAGAAGGAGGAAACCCAGCGTTTGGTGATGTCCATGGGTTCCAGACTTAAGGCAGTGATTGCCTCCAAAGGATTCGCAACAAAATATTGAAAATAAAAATATTTTGTTTGGGTTTGGTTTATTTGTCCAATTACTTTTGACCTCCTAAAATGTGGAGTGTTTGTAAAGAAATGTGTACAATTCCTACAATTTCTATCAGATATTTTTGTTCAAACCTTCAAATTAAACGTTACAATCTGCACTTGAATTCTGTTGTAGAGGTTTCATTTCAAATCCAATGTGGTGGCATGCAGAGCCCAACTCGCGAAAATTGTGTCACTGTCCAAATATTTCTGGACCTAACTGTAAGAGCCCACTGGTGGTGGCCGCAGCTTATAGGCCCCAAATCTGGTGACATGTTCTTTTTACAATCTAATTCAGGCTGTTAAGCTATGTGCGCACTTTGCGTCGAGGTAGTTGCAGTTCAAAAAGCATCCTCTGGCAGAAAGGACAATGCTTTTGGCTTTAAAAATGCATGTAAAACGCAAAGAAAGTAGCCTATGCGCACCTTGCGGTTTTTATGAGTTTTTAGTGCTTTTCCGGTGCTTTTAGAAATGCTGCAGTTTTGTATTAAATTGAATGGATGGGAGACGCAGCCAAAATGGCAAAACCAATTGACATGTTACTTCTTTAAACGCTGAGTTTTTGCCCAAATTTATGCAAATTAAACGCAGCGTTTTGAACTGCAAACTGCGCACAAGAAAGCTCAATGTCCCATTGACTTTGCTTGAAAAGCACGACGCAAGCATTTTGGTATGAAAACGCTGCAGTTGAAAAAGCAGTGGAAAAGCAGGTAAAAAATGAATCCACTGCTGGTTGTTTCACAGCATTGGATTGGATTTCACGGTGGTATATATATATATATATATATATATATACATATTCTTACTTCGTACATACTAAAAGCGGCCTTATAGATTTGTTCAGCGTCACCGGTGGAAGTAGGAAGATGCTTGAATCCTTTTTCAGACCACAAAGGCAGAGGGAACATTAGAGGTGGACAACACTTTAGGCCCCCTTCACACGTCCGTGAAAAACACGCACGTGTGTTACGGGCCGTTTTTCGGGTCCGTGTCCCGTTTTTGTGTCCGTTTTTATGGTCCGTGTGGCACCTGTGTGAATTGCGTATGCTAGCCGTGTTTGTGTGCAGAACGTCCGTGTGTGCGTGTGGAATTAACGTGTATGTGTACGTGTAATGTCCGTGTGTAATGTCCGTGTGTGTGATGCACAATGTCGTTTATAAATGTCGGCTGACAGCAGACAGAGTTGCGCGATGAGAATGAACTCGGGTGAACTTCACCCGACTTCATCCTCATACCGCGGCTCTGTCTGTGTCGAGTACTGATTAGCGCACAGAGAACTGTGGAAAGAAAGCGCAAAATAGGGTCTTATCTGAGAAATACGTGGGGTAATTAAAGAAATTCACTCACCCCGTAAGTTGTGAGAGTCACAACCACTGAGCAGGCAATAAACACGGCCAACGGCAGCAGCACCCAAAACGGCTGATAACAGAGAATGGTGAAGTAGGGCTTGCAAGGCTGCGCCAAATGACCACTCTGAATATGGAGAGTTAATGTTCCTTTATTTCATCTTTAGGTCGACGCGTTTCCGGAGTCTCAGCTCCCTTCCTCAGGACACACAGGACAAAAGTACATCAAATCTGCTAAAACATGAGGACTGCCGAATATATGTACATTCCGTCACGATGACGTCAAAGCCCACCCTCTTCCAAAAAAAAAGGGCGGGAATGACACATCAGAAAAAAACAACAAAAAACATGACAGTAAAAATCATGAACAAAGGAAACATTACATATCAAAATATCATCATATTATCCAAATGGGAACGAAATAAAATCAATAAAAGACTTTAATAAAAAGAAAAAAAGTGTATGTGTATTATTGTGTGTTAAAGATAAAATACGGGAAATGAACTCTCCCCATAACGTGGAGCTCCCCATCCTGAGAATACCAGCCTTCAGCCGTATGGCTTTATCTGGCTGGCATTAAAATTGGGGGGAACCGCACGCCGTTTTTTTTTAATTATTTATTTATTTATTTTACTGCACAGTATAGACACGCCCACCGGCTGCTGTGATTGGGTGCAGTGTGACACCTGTCACTCAGCGTGGGGGCGTGTCTCACTGTAACCAATCATAGGCGCCGGTGGGCGGGGAAAGCAGGGAATACGAGATTGTTTAATGGGCGGCCGGCTTTTTCAAAATAGTAAAAGCCGCCGCAGCAGTGTGAATGCCGTGCAGCGCTGCGCCGGAGATCGGGGAACGGTAAGTATGAGAGAGGGGGGGAAACTGACCGACAGACTGTGAGAGAGGGACAGACAGACAGAGAGACCGACAGAGAGACAGAGAGACTGACCGACGGACTCAGGAAGATTGACCGACATACACAGAAATAGAAAGAATAGCCGACATCACTAGAAATAAAAACACCAAACGGACACGGACTATAGGTATATGCATACGTGTTTACTAACGTGTGTGCACATACCCATAGACTTTCATTGTGTCCACGTGTGCGTGCTCCGTGCAGATAACGGACATGCATCCGTGCCAAACGCAAACACATACGGATCACGGACACGCACACACGGACATAATGAAATAACGGACGTGTGACCACAATCATAGATTAACATTGGTGCACGTTTGGCCGTGTCTCCGGTATATACGGAAACGGACCAAACACGCACGTGTATCACGGACGTGTGAAGGGGGCCTTAGGCTGTGTGCACACACTGCATTTTTTTAAGCACTTTTTGGTGAGGTTTTTTCACAAAAACTTATCTCTATCCTTATGCCATAAAAGTCAATGAGAGTTCTGAAGTTCTGTGCACGCAATGTTTTTTTTTTTTTCCTTGCAGATTTGGTTCCGGAAGAAAACTGCAGCAGCATGTCAATTCTTGGTGCGTTTTTCAGCCCTTCCACCAATTGACTTCATTATCAAAGACACCCCAAAACGTGGCAAAAATGCACCTCGTATTTTGGTGTGCTTTAATGCCGGAAGATGCAGTTTTGAATGCAGAAACTTTCGGCACCAAATACGTGTGCACATAGCCTTATAATTTAACTGGGTGCAAATGATTTGGAGCTCAGAACAATGGAGCTCAAACCGTTATAAATGTATTATTATTTTTATTTATTTTTTTTCTGCACCTCATTTTAAATTTATTTTGATTACAAAATTTTTTTAGAATGATGGTTCACTTAATGAATCCCCTTATAGATTTTATGCTAGTGAAGCTCCGAGTTGTAATGACTCTCCTGTTATCTGGTTATGTGACTGTAGCCGGCAGCAAACCTATTGATACGGCACAGCAATGGTCTGCTGAACGAATGCAAAGTCACAATGACCTTGAGAAATGTGTCCAACAAAAGCATCTTGTTATCTGGAAGCGTTTGTGTTGCCTTTTGGAAATGTAGTAATAATGAGGACTGGTTAGATTGCAGCCGGACTGAATTAGGAAAACCGCGATTATTAAGATATCCTGAAAAGTTAGAAAAGAAGATCTAGCAAAATACTTAAAAAAGGAACCTGATAGGAGATTTATGGTGCCTGATCCACGGCCAGGATAAATCACTCACTGGCTGAGTTATTGCATTTGTTTATGATTTATTCCGGAACACGGTGGAATTTTTTGGGAAACATCGTTTAGGCCTAAGCCACACGGCAAGAAAATCGGTGCAAGAGGAGTGCGATAAAACATCGCATTCCACTCGGACCAATATTAGCCTGTGTGTCCGCGCACATGAGCGATTATTCTCTCAGTCCTAATCGGACCGAGAAAACAATCACAGCATGCTGCGACTGGGTCTCAGCTTCCCCATACACGGTAGGTTTTTTAACTGCATGAGAGGACACACACAAGCTAGGGACCCCAACGTAGAGAAATACTTTGGCGTAGTGTTGGGGCTCTATTGCATTGATCAATTCAGTAGCTAAATTTCTCTTGATTCATATGTTCATGGCAGTAATGCAGATTCCATTTTTCACATTTTCACTCTTGCATATAGCTATTGGATTTTTCAAGTCAGTATTCACACAGCAGTTTCTGCTACTTCATGTATTCCCCTTACATAGTCACTGGTGTGCATACCTTATCTCCCCATAGTGATGTTTTTTTAGGTTTTTGCACCCAGTTCAGACTTAGAATGGTGTTCCAGACGTTATTCCTTATTTGTTAGTAGTTTTTCGTTTGAGAACCCACCCCACTCACACCTATTGCCAATCCACATGATACGTATATATAGCCTGGGTCTCAGCTTCCCCATACACGGTAGGTTTTTTAACTGCATGAGAGGACACACACAAGCTAGGGACCCCAACGTAGAGAAATACTTTGGCGTAGTGTTGGGGCTCTATTGCATTGATCAATTCAGTAGCTAAATTTCTCTTGATTCATATGTTCATGGCAGTAATTCAGATTCCATTTTTCACATTTTCACTCTTGCATATAGCTATTGGATTTTTCAAGTCAGTATTCACACAGCAGTTTCTGCTACTTCATGTATTCCCCTTACATAGTCACTGGTGTGCATACCTTATCTCCCCATAGTGATGTTTTTTTAGGTTTTTGCACCCAGTTCAGACTTAGAATGGTGTTCCAGACGTTATTCCTTATTTATTCTGTAAATAGGCCAGTATTTCCCTAATTAGGGATTATCTGTATTATCAGATCAAAATTTTTTTATGAATTTAAGATATTTGTCCTGACGTTTATTATGTAATACCTTAAGGGTATTCATATTGAAGTTCTCTTATTGAATTAGTTAGATTTGCACAATTTTATATGTAATATGTTTATCAATGCGCATAATGTATCCTGCGTATGATTAAAACATATCCTATATAAATTTTGCCTAGTAGCGATTGATATCGCCTCTTGTATCAGTCCGATCATGTGACCATAGTGAGGGCGTGATGAAGCCACTATTTGGTGCCGCCTAGGAAGACCACATGATCGGAAGGTAATTCTCATAGCTTTGCGCATGCGTTGGGTATTATATGGCAACGGTACCTTTTTGATCGCTATGAGGTTCCGTTGTTAGTCCACGCATGCGCACTCATGAAGCACTTGTTACTACGGACGCTTATATCGGCGTGTGCGCCGTGTCTATGAAGTGACGTAATTATATTGATTGTTGAATCATTGCAGGTGTCTAGGGCCAGGATATTTAAGCTCAGTCTGGAGTTGTACATCCATGGTGCCTGTCTGCTGAAGGCTGTATCTTTACAGTATTATCTGTGCCGGACGCAGGGATTATCTTTTTGGATTCACCATGGATGTCCATCTCTGACTGAGTTTCTATCGATCTTTAATTCAGGGCAAGTATTTATAACATTGTATCTTGCTTATACTTGGCTTTCATTTTATGTTTGTATGTGATTTCTAATACATGGGGCAATCTCTGTTTGATTACCTTTCTACCTTCAGCCTCCTGAAGAACCAAATGTGTTTTGGGAAACGCGTCGAGGCAATAATAACACCGGATTTACCATCTATATCAGCGATTTAATCTTATACAGCATGGAGGACTGATATTAGTCAGCTTAAGCAGACCACCTTCATCATTGGATTATAATATCTGCTAAGGACTCTGTTGCACTTAAATGAATATTGCTGATAATAAGGTGGAATATAACCTTATGGGTATTGTATCAGTTTGGTAATAAGGTGTTTTATATTGATATTGTTATTGGATCTAACTTAGGACTCTCCAATCTGTCTCCGGTAAGAGGGACAGATGGAAAGCATATCCTGGAAATAGTAGATCCAAAAGGTGTACCTTATGTTTATTGCTGGATATGTGAAGCCCCGCAGGTGTCGTGTCGGTGCATTACCTTCAGGGACTCCACGTAGCTGGATCTGGTCACAGGTAGGGAATCTTCGGTTTTTGATCGTGACGCCACTCTCAGATTTGCGGTCAGTGGGGACCGCCGCTGCAGGTTAGGGGACGCCTGGGGCTGATGGTGGGTGCAGTCAGGTGTAGTAGCCTCCTGAGAGTGAGGCAAGCCCCAGGGCCCTGTGTAAAGCTGTAGAACTACAAGGCGCAGAAGAACCACACAGGCAGGATGTCTTTTAGGGTTTTTACTCACTTTTGATGGCAGGGTGAGTAACCCGGGCGTAGCTGGGATGAACCAGGTGGGAACCAGGTATCCTTCCGGCTGACTTTATGAGGGTGACTACTGACTCGCCTTCCTTAGCCCTTGGTGGTTTGGGGTAACCCCGACTTTGAGTCCCTATGGGGGTCACCCAGGGAAGATGCTCCAAGCCTCTCTCCCCTTCTTGTTTTGCCGTGTGCTTGTTCCCTGGACCAGGCCACTCCAGCCTCTTGCCTCCTATGACCTATGGGCCCTCACTGCGGTTACGTGGCTGCGGCTTTTGTAGTGTTGTGGTGTGGGCTGTAAGAGCCCCACACCGGCAGGTTTAGCAGGGAAAGGTGAATCTATCCTCGCTTCGGGATCTGCCGCCCGGTTGGGCCTGGTGCTCTCTAGCAGTCTCCTTACTTCCCACTCCGTGCACTCTCTAGCTGAAGCTGGCTTTCAGGCAGCACTCCTAGTTGACCGTTCTCCCCCGTCTGTAGTCACTGCGCGGGCGCTGTTAGACAGCAACAGCTCCACAGGTCTGCTCCTCACTGAGCCCTACGGAGTTCTCTGACTAACTGACTCACTGCTCCTCCTCTCCTGTTCTTGCCTACGCCACCTAGCAACCAGACTCTCCACCACACCCCTTGAGAGGAGATGGAGGCTTTTTGACCCCCTCCACTATTCCAGTGAAGGTGAAGGCCATACCCCCTCCTGGGTTCCCCAGGGGTCCTCTCTTAGGTACATGTGTGAGACCTGATCACTATGCGCCTGTGTTCCACACCCCTGTCAGCCTTCTGGATTACCTGTATTGTACTGTCCCCAGCACGGGTGCAGTACTCAGTGGTGCCTGACCAGGTCAGGGGCGCCACATTCCCCCTTAGTTATCACCAGCACGTCCTCGGGCTGCAAGACAACATTTTAAAATGCATAAAACATTAAAAGCATGGTAAAACATTTTAAGATCACCAGATATCATACATCACCACCCTCCACCCACAAGTCCGTTAACCCACCCAAACCCTCTCAGGAGGCAGGTCACCGGTTTCTTTTGGTAACCAGGTCTGGGCCATCCACTTCCCCAGACCTTTCCTCCAATCTGCCTCTCCCGTTGGCCGCGCCTTCAGCCACTTCTGGCAGGATGTAGAGGCGGCTTTCAGGGTCTGGTGGTTTTCAGGGTATACCTGGCCTGGTGGATCCGCGCCTTCAGCCTCTTCTGGCAGGATGACGAGGCGGCCTCCACAGTTGGTGCTGACCAGGTACCCTCTTTGTGGTGGAGAGCCAGGCCCCATAAACAGGCATGCTCTCTGGTCGCAGGTGAGCCAAGGCCCTTTTCTACGGACGGGCCCCCCTGGTTGCAGACGAGCCAAGCCCCTAAACAGGCTGACTCTGGTGGTGGTGCCGCTGGTGTAACTATTTACACTGCGAGAGTTTGTGGCTATAGCAAGTTCATAGCCTTAAAGTTTGTTTCTCACAATAGTTTTTGTGGGCGCATTTCTTAAACGTTGCAAACAAAACTTGTCAAAACTTCAACTGGTAACTTGCTGTATTTCTTTACTTTACTTTACTCCTCTGTAAAGGGGTCCTCTGACCTGGGCTTTGGACCTTCTCAGGGATCTCTTTTCTTGTAGGTCTCTGGCTGTAATTTCTCTCTGCTCAGGAGATTGTGGTGTAGGGGAGAACTGCGTTCTATGGCGACGCTGCGTCTTGCGGGCTGAATTTTTCGAGGGACAGCTTACACTCTCCCAGGTGAGGCTTTTAGGCAGCTCTTCCTCAGCAGAGGGTATTGGGTCTTCCTCATCCCAGCGGGAGTAGGGCAGCATCTCGGGCTCTGGGTATGGATCTACTCCTGATGGTTCTGGAGTCAGCTCCTCAACCTCCTGGCCTCCTCTCCCCCTTAGTTCTTCGCTGCACTCTGCTTGTGGCAGCGCTGGGGATGGACTCTCTTCAGCTGGCCCAGGCGGTGGACTCTTTGGTGCAGCTGCAGGGGTTGCCGGCATCCTCTTTGGAGAATCCGGAGGGGGTAAGTACTGATCCACCATCCATTGTGGAAACTTGGCCTCCATGTCAGCCCTCATCTGCCAGTATGCAGGATCTTCCCCCAGCGTGGGCTCCCTTTCAGAGACCTCTGTGGACTGGGGAGCGGTGTCTGCTCTGGCCTTACAGGCCGGGATAAATGGCTGTACCTGCTGGTCTTGGCGGGCCGCGCCTGGCATGGCGGCGGCCTGGTCTGTGCGGGCCGAGCCTGTCATGGCGGCGGCCTGGATCGGCGTCGCTGTTGCGGTCTGACTTGGCGTCGCGGCCTTGATGGGGTCTGTGCTGGCCGAGCCGGGCGTCGCTGCGGTGATCGGGGCTTGATGGGCCGCACCCGGCGGGGCTGCGGCCTGGTTCAGCATCTCGCTAGCGGCGCGGACAAGCGTCGCTGCTGCGTTGGGGTCTTGGCGGACCGGGTTCAGCAGGGTGGCAGCCTGGGTCAGCGTCACACCTGCAGCACGGATGAGCACTGCCGTGGTAGTCGGAGCCCTGCGGGACAGGCGGGGCATCGCTGCAGCGGCCTGGGCTTGGCGGGCCGCACCTAGCGTGGCTGCGGCCTCACTCAGCGTCGCCGCACCGGGCGCCTCCTCTGGGACCGCGGTCGTAGCAGCAAGGGTCGGGGCTCTTGTTCTAGCCGGGGCAACACCGGACTCACCCAGCGGTGGCAGCATCGGGGTCTGAGTCGTCGTCGCCGCTCGATCCGGCAGGCTCCGCGCGGCTCTCTCCTCATAGGTCCGGACCGCTGCAGCCATCTCTAGAAGCTCCTTGCGTTCCTCATAGAGCCGTCGCATAATCCTGGCCTCCAGCTGATCACAGAAGAGGGCAAGCTCCCGGCACCACCAGGCAGCAGAGCCTGGTTCTGGGTATCCGCGTCTGGATTCCATTTCTGCTCTCTGCAGCAGCAGGTTTGTGGCTTCTCCTCTGCTCCGCCGTTTCTCGACGCTTCCACTCTCATAGCTGGCAAGGTCAGAACTCTGCAGGGGATCTCTGGGTAGCCACACCTCTTCGTGGGCGGTAACTTCTTCCAGCGCGGGCTGCTGTTGTTTTTCAGCGCGCTTTTCATGGTGGCAATATGGCGGCGCTTCCAATTTTTCAAGCGGACCGCCTAGGCACATGGTCACCTGTCTGAACAGGTCTAGTCCTTATCCTGTTCGTGACGCCAGATGTGAAGCCCCGCAGGTGTCGTGTCGGTGCATTACCTTCAGGGACTCCACGTAGCTGGATCTGGTCACAGGTAGGGAATCTTCGGTTTTTGATCGTGACGCCACTCTCAGATTTGCGGTCAGTGGGGACCGCCGCTGCAGGTTAGGGGACGCCTGGGGCTGATGGTGGGTGCAGTCAGGTGTAGTAGCCTCCTGAGAGTGAGGCAAGCCCCAGGGCCCTGTGTAAAGCTGTAGAACTACAAGGCGCAGAAGAACCACACAGGCAGGATGTCTTTTAGGGTTTTTACTCACTTTTGATGGCAGGGTGAGTAACCCGGGCGTAGCTGGGATGAACCAGGTGGGAACCAGGTATCCTTCCGGCTGACTTTATGAGGGTGACTACTGACTCGCCTTCCTTAGCCCTTGGTGGTTTGGGGTAACCCCGACTTTGAGTCCCTATGGGGGTCACCCAGGGAAGATGCTCCAAGCCTCTCTCCCCTTCTTGTTTTGCCGTGTGCTTGTTCCCTGGACCAGGCCACTCCAGCCTCTTGCCTCCTATGACCTATGGGCCCTCACTGCGGTTACGTGGCTGCGGCTTTTGTAGTGTTGTGGTGTGGGCTGTAAGAGCCCCACACCGGCAGGTTTAGCAGGGAAAGGTGAATCTATCCTCGCTTCGGGATCTGCCGCCCGGTTGGGCCTGGTGCTCTCTAGCAGTCTCCTTACTTCCCACTCCGTGCACTCTCTAGCTGAAGCTGGCTTTCAGGCAGCACTCCTAGTTGACCGTTCTCCCCCGTCTGTAGTCACTGCGCGGGCGCTGTTAGACAGCAACAGCTCCACAGGTCTGCTCCTCACTGAGCCCTACGGAGTTCTCTGACTAACTGACTCACTGCTCCTCCTCTCCTGTTCTTGCCTACGCCACCTAGCAACCAGACTCTCCACCACACCCCTTGAGAGGAGATGGAGGCTTTTTGACCCCCTCCACTATTCCAGTGAAGGTGAAGGCCATACCCCCTCCTGGGTTCCCCAGGGGTCCTCTCTTAGGTACATGTGTGAGACCTGATCACTATGCGCCTGTGTTCCACACCCCTGTCAGCCTTCTGGATTACCTGTATTGTACTGTCCCCAGCACGGGTGCAGTACTCAGTGGTGCCTGACCAGGTCAGGGGCGCCACAGATACAGCACTTCTTTCATTCATTAATAAATTTATAAAATTGGGAATAATCTCTTCCTTGAATATCCCCAGCCCGTCAAAGCTGCAGTTCTGCGATGTCCAGATCCATCAGGCTGGATGTCATGATGGAGATTCCCCAGCCCGTCCAAGCTGTCATCCAGGAAATGCAAGAGGAGGTAATTGACTCCCACCTCCTATTATATACACCATGAAGCTCTCTCCTTTACTACCACCACACGCCACCCCCTAACCAATCACCTTCTTTTCCTCATTGCTAAACGAACCAACACTGTTTAACCCCATCAACTCCCTACCCTCCGGGCTGTCATGTCGCCCCTACACCCTATGGGTTCCATGGCTTTCTCATCTGTCAGACATTTGTTTTCTATCTTGCAGATATGCCAAAAATGTCTAAGATGGAAATAACCCTTTAATATAATAATTTTGACAAGTTGTGTTGGCACACTCTTATTTAAAAATCTGTCTTATGTTTCAGGTAAGGAGAACTTTAGAGGAGTTTCCTAAATTCTACAAGGTATCAACAATCCACAGGGATAAATACTAGATTTGGGAGGGTCCTAGTGTTGAGATCAGGGATCTTTGAGGGGCTCAGTACTGAGACCTCTAGTAGTTATCCCATATCCTAGGCAGGCGATAACTTGCAGCAACTGGCCTGCCTATTTACATTTTTTATAAATATTGAATATTACGTAACTCATTTAATTAGATAAATGTGACCCGGTGTATGATTCTTAAAGGGTTTGTCCACAACTTTTATATTAATGACCTATTCCCAGAATCGTGGGGTGTGACACCGGGATTTCAGACAATCAATTGTATATTCTTTTGTGGTGGCCCAAAGTTAATGTCAATAGTGTACAGAACACAAAGCCACAGCTCCATTCACTGTTTAGTGACCGCTGCTGGGTACTGCAGGTCAGATCTTATTAAAAAGAATAGCAGCTACTGCAGCACCCGGCAGTGGCTGCTACACGGTGTATGGGCCCATCGCCCTCCTTATCCATGGTCAGATGCATCTTAAATCACCAGTCCACGGTAGACCCCTGGTGGCTTCTCCCTGCTCCACTCCACTGGACTGTCCATTAGTGATGAGTGAGCCCTACCATACTTGGGTGCTCGGTACTTGTAACCAATAGTTGGATGCTCTGATAACCTTGACTCGTGAACCCGAATATAATGGAAGTCAAGGGGGACTCAAGCATGTTTCCCTAATATCTCCCAGAAAAGTGGTGGAGTTTCCCATTGACTTCCATCCAAGTGTCTGACTGCTCATTCTGAGTACCGAGCACCCGAGCATGGTACTGGGTGCTCATCACTATTGCCTATATAAAAACAAGCCGCCTGACCCCGGCTTGGCATCGTGTCTGGATGTTATTTCGTATAGGTTGTACAGGATTGCCGGTCTCTAATTCATGATGCATCAATCTACTGGCATATTCCCTTTAAAGTCATTAAAAGAGGAAATATTTCCCCTTTCCGATAATAAGAATTGAATTCTTCCGATAGATATCTGCATTTATGTAACACCTGCTCCAGAAAGATATATGTTAGTTATTGTCGGGCTCGTCTCTGCTGTGTAAGATAAATATTTCCTAACGTTTATCTGAAATTACAGCTTTCTTATTGTCTGTTCAGAAGAGATTTTTTATTTTTGCTCTTTGTATTTACTTTTTCAAACTTAGAGCATGATGCAGATATCTCCTTTTATTAATATATGGATTTTCTTCAGTTTTAGACATTCAAATTAAACATTCGAATGTCTTAAATAACATGGGAAAAAAACTTTCTATAAAGTTATATAAAGACTATTATACTGTATATTATCCTACACCCACCAGAGAAAAAGGACCAGGCCATGATCCTACGTAGTGTAAACTCTGAATATCTCCCATTGGGGTTAATCTGCAGGTTAATAGTATTCTGAACCTGTCCGGCGCCTGAACATTAAACCCCGCTGCCGGGAGGAAATTAGCTTTAATCCTCCCAGCAGCATTCTTATATCAGTCACGGGGACAGCACCGGTGCGGGTTCAGTCACCGGACTGTGTATGGAAAGTGGCAACTGAAACCACACCAGCCGCATTGTCACTGTCAGTCAGTGCGGTGGGTCATATTACAGCCGCCTCTTTCCATATCAGAGCGGTGACTGACGTCAACGCCACCCCCATTACTGAAACCGGAATGCTGCCAGGATGTCATGGGGTATGTAGCAATGGAAGCGGGGCTCTTGAGCTGACCCTAAGACTGGGGCTCCTGCGCTGTCCTTTATCTCGAAGGTATTCTCACACAGGAACACACAGACAGACAAAGAGACATACAGAGACAGAGATACAGAGACAGAGACGTACACACAGAGAAAGAGACACACACAGAGACACACACAGGGACACACAGACAGACACAGAGACAGAGATACAGAGACAGAGAGACACACACAGAGACAGAGACCCACACACAAACAGAGACACACACAGACAGAGACACACACAGGGACACACAGACAGACAGAGACAGACACAGAGACACACACAGAGACACACACACAGAGACAGAGAGACACACACAGAGACACACACACACAAACAGAGACACACAGTGACAGACACAGACAGAGACACACAGACAGAGACACACAGACAGAGACACACATACACATAGAAACAGAGGCACAGAGAGAGAGAGAGACACACACAGGGACACACACACAAAGACACACACAGAGACACACAGAGAGACAGACACACACAGAGTCATAGACAAACAGAGACAGAAACACACAGAGATAGAAACACACAGACACACAGATAGACAGACAGAGAGATAGAGTGAGAGAGACTGAGAGACACTTAGTTACTATCCCAGGCAACGCCAGGTACTACAGCTAGTATGTTATATTTTCCTGTGGGCTGCAGGATCCTGTGTTCAGGGATGTGAGGGTTAACACCTAGCTAGATAGGGAGAGGAAGGAGCATTAGAGTCAGGAGAAGAGAAAGGAGCATTAAAGGCAGGAAGAGAGGAAGGAGCATTAGAGTTGTTGCGGGCGGAGGAGGGGACGCCGCGCCTTCCCTACTGCTCGGGTCCGGCTGCCGCCGCTGCTCGGTGGCTCGAGCGATGGGCCGGATCCCGGGGACTCGAGCGCCGGATCCCGGGGACTCGAGCGGCGCTCCTCGTCCGTGAGTGAAAAGGGGATTGGGTTGTTGGGATAGTGTATTGTCCGTGACGCCACCCACGGTTGTGGTGATTTGTTAACACCACCGCTGCTCTGTATGGGGAGCCCGGGAGTGATGGTGTGGAGCAGCCAGTTGTTGATGTGCCCCTCCGTGGGTAGGGGTTGTGGTGCTCCCGGGGCCCGATGATGGGATTGGAATGGTGGACAGGCGGGTATGGGGCCTGTGGAGGTACAGGGGCGCAGGGGCAGCGCTGTGCCGCACGGCACGGAGGTACTCACTCAGCCAGTAACCACGACACAGTTCTCGGTAAACAAACGGCTGGTTGGACGGGTCCCTCGGACGGTTCACGGTGCTGCGGTTCCCTGCAGTTAGCTGTGACGGTCTCTTCCCTGCACCTCTGAAATGTCTCTTTGGTAGCGATGGGTCCCCACCGGTTACCCGCTCCCCGGCTTCAATCTGGGCCGGAGGAGCCTCTCTCTTGCCCGCAGGCGCTGGCCCTGGGAAACTGGTGCCTTGGCGGTGGCGGTGTCTCCCCTCAATGGTCGGATTGTTGCCTTCAATCGGGACTGAGTTGTTAGGAGACAGACATCCCCTTCACTGACAGATTTGGCAAATTATGGCGACTCCTAGCCTTGCCGGGATCCAAAAGGCCCCTGCCCTGGTGCTGACTGTCCTTTGTATACTGCTCCAGACCGCCAGGCCACTACCCGTCCGCGGTCCTTCCAGCAACCTCCAGACAATCCCACTGCAGACTATAACCGCCGTCTGCTGACCTTGCTGTCACTGTCCAGGCACCCAGCCACGGACCAACTTCAGGCTTTACTACTGTTTCTTTCCTTTTCACTTCAGCTTCTCCTACAAGCTCCTCTAACACTTCACTTCCTTCACTTGACTTTACTCCTTCCACTTTCTCCTTTAAACTCTATCTTGCTTCCTCTCACTTCCTCTCCCTTTTCTTATCTGCCTGGTTCTTCCCGCCTCCAGGGCTGTGTACTCCTCGGTGGGCGGAGCCAACCGCCTGGCCCACCCCCTGGTGTGGACATCAGCCCCTGGAGGAAGGCAACAAGGATTTTAGGTTAGCTGTTGTACCTGCAGGGAATGTGGGGTGCGTGTGTTGTTGTGACCTGTGACCCCTGGCTTGCCCAGGGCGTCACAGAGTCAGGAGGAGAGAAAGGAGCATTAGAGGCAGGAGGAGAGGAAGCTCCTGGTGTAGGGGTCAGTGTGTAGAGTACTGGTGAAGGAAGGAGTTGTTCTGGTGAAGCTGGTGTGGTGTGAGACACATTGCACAGAAACAGCAAGAAACCGTTAAAAGGAACCTGTTGCAGCAACACTGGTCACATTAGCAGACAAGCTGGAAGAGAGCAAAGAAATGTAAGAAACCAAGAATGTAGTGAGTCCATTGTATACCAGTGGGGGCGCACTGGTGAAGTGAGGGTGCTGCTGTGGCGCCCTGGACTTGCCAGGTCGTCACAGGTACTAAAACACACACCCCCACCCTGACACAGGCGCATCAGCCAGACACAAAATCCTTGTTGCCTCTCTCGAGGGGCTGATGTCCACACCAGGTGGGGTGGAGCCAGGCGGTTGGCCCCACCCACTGAGGAGTTCACAGTCCTGGAGGCGGGAAAGGAAGAGAGTTCAGTTAGGGAAGTGGAAGTAAATAGTGAGAAGGAGCAAACTGACCGTGTCCGGGTGTGTGGCACAGGCACAAAAAGCAAGGTTGGCAGACGGTGGTGGCCGTCTGCAGGAGAGGCGAATCAACGCGTAACCGCAGGACCGGGGACGGATGGTGGCCCGCCGGTACCGAACCGGGGAGCGAAGTGAAGCCAGCACACACAGGCAGGGCCTGCGGACCCCGACCAGGCTTGGAGTCGCCATTAGAGGTCAAATCCGTCAGTGACCGGAACCCCAGGGGTTTCCTAACAGCCAAGACCCGATTGAAGGCAACCGTCTGACTAACAAAAGGAAATACAGCTACCGCCACAGCTAGAGTTCCAAGGGCCAGAGCCTGCGGGCAAAAGGGCTCCTCCGGCACATATACACGCTGGGGAGTGGGTTACCGGTGGGAATCCATCGGGACCGAACATACACAAAGATGAAGGGAAAGGCAGCCACCACCAACCGTTCGTAAGAAGTCACAGCAGCCGGCTGCGGAACCCGTCCATCCAGCCGTTTGGTTTACCAGAGACTTTGTGTACATTTGTGGCTGAGTGAGTACAACCGTGCCGTCCGGCACTGCGCTGCGCAGTCCAGGCGACCCTGCACCTTGCCAACCCTGCCTCCCCGTCACCTCACCGGGCCCCGGGACCACCAACCCCTACCCATAGAGGGGGGAAACAACATCCCAGCTGCTCCCTACCATCGCTCCCGGGATCCCCGTCACCAGCAGCGGTGGTGCCCAACCTCACCACAACCCGTGGATGGCGTCACGGACCAAATCCCCAAACCAAACTACCCCCTTTCACTCACGGGTGAGGAGCGCCGCTCGAGTCCCCGGATCCGGGCCCACCGCTCGAGCCACCGAGCAGCAGCAGCGCCGGACCCGAGCGTTAGCGAGCGCGCGGCAGCGGCGTCCTCCCCGCCCGCGACAACTTGGCGTCACGAACAGGATCTTACCGTTCTGCCGGCTGGTAGAAGTGTGCCTTGTGCCCCGCCGATGGTGTCCGGCCGAAAAATTTCAGAATCTGACATCTTGGGCGCGAAGATTTTCCCGCTCAAGCGTCTTCTCGAGCAGTGGAGGCGCGAAAGCCGAAGCCCCGCCTCTGAAGAGTAGGTGCCGAGAAAAGAACAAGGGGGGGCGGTAACAAGATGTCTGCGCCCGACGGAGCCGCTGGAGGAACGGCGGTCGCAGCCGCAGCGGCACCCGTGGATGGAAATGGGCCAGCCCATGCTCCGGTCGCACGAGCAGGGGAGGCCGTGGCCCCCGCCATTGCTCAGGTGATGCCGTTCTCCTTGCCCTATGTGCCCGGAGCTACCTGGCTGCCGCAGTACGACGGAAAACCTGATGCTTTACAGGTCTTCCGGAAGAAGCTTAACCTGGTCCTTGAACTGTATCCTCTGACCGATAAGCAACATGCAGCGGTAGTGCTGGGGCAGCTAACCGGCGCGGCTGAGCAGGAGACGGAGACCTGGACCGAGGGGGACCGGTCCACCGTGGCCACTATCTTTGAAAAGCTTCAGATTGCCTTCAAGACCCGCACCGAAGCCAAGCTGCGGATGCAGTTTTATCAATGGCGACAGCGGCCTGCATATAGTATTAGAGACTATGCCTTGCGCCTGCAAACTTCCCTCCGTACGCTGAAGCGGGTGGATACCATTAATGATGCGGACAGCAACAAAATGTTAGTCAAGCAGTTCATGCAGGGGCTGGGATCCCCAGGGGACCGCAAGCAGCTCCGGCTGTGGGCCCTAGAACATCCTAACGTGGACTTTGCCATGCTGAAAGAACGGGCCATCAAAGCTCTTCAGCCCCCAGCGTCCGACGTCCCTGAAGCGGCCCCATGGCCAGCTGAGACGGCTCCCATCTTGGTAGCCCCTCCTCTCCCAGCTCCCTCGGCCCCTGCAGCCCCTGGCGGAATGATGGAGGAGCTGGCTGCCCAGGTCCATCGCATGGATGGAGACCTCACCAAGATCCTCGCCGCACTCCAGCCTCCGACGAGATCCAAGCCCCCGGGGAGGATGCAGCTCACTGACAGCCCGGAGGACGTCCCCTGGATGCAGCGAAGAAGGGCCAATGACTCATGGTATGGACCTCCAATTTGTTACAGGTGCAGCAAGCCCGGCCACTACTCCCGACGGTGTCCGTTAAACGAGCAACCCCTGGGGCCAAGGGCCAATCCTCAGGAGTAGAACCCAGTGGCCCCCCAGACTGGCGGGACCGGTACATATGAGCCCGTCCCATCATCCCTCTGGCAGTAGATGGCATCCCGCTGATGGTACTCCTGGACACTGGATCCCAGGTAACCACGATACCATACACACAGTATCAGCGGTATTGGGGGGGATGATGAACTTGCCCCTCCAGACGGTAGCATGACACTGATCGCAGCTAATGGACTCCCCTTGACACAAGGGGGATACAAGCAAGTGGCCATGACCGTGGGATGGGCTGAACTGCAGCACCAGGGAATGATTGTGATAATGAATGAACCCAGCGACCATAACCCGAAGGTAGTGCTAGGGACTAATGTGATGGAGCACTGCATGAGTGAGGTGCTGACCCTCCTGCAGCAGCTGGCCGCCACCGCAGCAGGAGGC
The DNA here is from genome assembly GCF_048569485.1 of Anomaloglossus baeobatrachus. Classification (NCBI taxonomy): domain Eukaryota; kingdom Metazoa; phylum Chordata; class Amphibia; order Anura; family Aromobatidae; genus Anomaloglossus; species Anomaloglossus baeobatrachus. The sequence continues at coordinate 80,646,295 of NC_134359.1, read as the reverse complement.
CGACAGAGGGCTGTGCAGCGTGATATCCGGGCCTTGATGTATCGGCAGAAAGTGAACTCAACAGGAGGGGAGATTGAGGGAGTGAGAGTGATGGATGCGGCCCCTTTGATTGTGCCTCCCAGGAGCGAAATGATGATTTGGTGCTGGGCAGCGGTAGGTCCCCAGGGGCGTGATTACTCAGCCATGGTAAAGCCCATGCCCTCCGAACACTGGCCCACAGTAATGGCCGCCCGAGGGGTAGTAGACGTTAAGAAGGGGAGAGTGCCCGTAAGGGTGTTAAACTGTGGGGAGGAGGAGGTCAGGCTTCCCCGGTACGCTACCCTTGCCAAGCTACTTACCCTAGATCCCCACACTATCCAGGAGGCCGTTCTCCCGACCTTTCTGCCTTCTGCCAGTTACTACACACCCCCTGAGCGGTTAGATGAGTGGTGTCAAGAGTTACATGTAGACACCGATGCTATCCCCACACATCACAAAGAAGGGGTATACCGGGTGGTACAGGAGTACGAGCAGGTTTTCAGCAAACATTCACTAGATTTTGGGCGGATTAAAGGGGTCCAACACCACATCCCCACCGGCGAGCATCCCCCCATTAAAGAGAGATACAGACCTATCCCACCCGCACACTACCAATGCGCCAAAGACATGTTGAGGAACATGAAGGAGGCGGGGGTTATTTGGGATAGCTGCAGTCCCTGGGCCACCCCGCTGGTGCTGGTAAAGAAGAAGGATGGCACCATGAGGATGTGTGTGGATTACCGGAAGATTAACCAGATAACGCATAAGGATGCCTATCCTCTGCCCCGTATTGAAGAGTCACTGGCCGCACTGAGAACCGCTAACTACTTCTCAACCCTGGACCTCACCAGTGGGTACTAGCAGGTGGCCGTGACGACCGAGGACCGCGAGAAGACTGCCTTCGCTACACCCATGGGACTCTGTGAATTCAACAGCATGCCGTTCTGGCTGTGCAACGCCCCTGGAACCTTCCAACGGCTGATGGAACATCTGAATTTTGAGACCGTCTTGCTGTACCTGGACGATGTAATTGTATACTCACAGACGTATGAAGCCCACCTGGAGCACCTAGCTGAGGTGTTCGCGTCCCTTGCTAAGTACGGAATGAAATTGAAGCACTCCAAGTGCCATCTATTGAAGCCCAGGGTGCAGTACCTCGGACATGTGGTGGGCGCCGAAGGCGTCGCCCCAGATCCCAAAAAGATCACTGCCATTCAGGACTGGCCGAGGCCGACCACGGTGAGAGAGGTGAGACAGTTCCTGGGTCTGGTGGGCTACTATCGCCGCTTCATTAAGGGGTACACGAAGATGGCCGCCCCCATGCAAGACCTCCTCGTGGGACAGACCAAGGGTGGCAGGTCCCCTGGAACCCCGTTGGCGTGGGAAGAAAAGCATGAAGAGTCCTTCCGCCAGCTGAAGACGGCCTTGACCGGGGAAGAAATCCTGGCGTACCCCGACTACAGTCTCCCGTTCATCTTCTACACCGATGCCAGTAATGTAGGCTTGGGAGCAGTCTTATCCCAGCTACAGGACGGAAGGGAGAAGGTGATCGCTTATGCTAGCCGGAAACGCCGAACTATGGAAAGGAACCCTGAGAACTACAGCTCTTTCAAGCTTGAGCTCTTAGCACTGGTGTGGGCCATCACCGAGCGATTCCGCCATTACCTAGCGGCAGCCAAGTTCACTGCTTATACGGACAATAACCCGCTAACCCATCTGGATACAGCTAAGCTGGGTGCATTGGAGCAGCGGTGGGTGGCCAGGTTGGCAAACTATGACTTCACCATCAAGTACCGAGCCGGCCGTAAAAATGCTAACGCAGACGCACTCTCCCGGATGCCCCACCTGTTAGGAGAGGGACCGGACGATGATGACCTCGAAGAGATCGAGTTGCCTGCGTTCCACCGGCCGCCAGCCGAGAAGTTGCATGTCCAGCAACAACAAGTGAACTTAGATCCGCTGCCCAGCCAAGGGTGGCAAGAAGCCCAGGACCAGGCACCCTCTGTCCGCTTGGTCAAGACTAGAGTTGATCGTGGTTCGCGGTTCGTGGTTCTCCAGTTCGCGGTTCGAGTGATTTTGGGGGCTGTTCTAGGTCGAACTAGAACTCGAGCTTTTTACTAAAGCTCGATAGTTCTAGTCACGTTCGAGAACGGTTCTAGCAGCAAAAAGCCAAGCTAATTACTAGCTGGCTTTCCTCTGTAATAGTGTAAGTCACTCTGTGATTCACACTATTATGAAATTTCAGCGTATAGTGTGCGGGAACAGCGCATTCAGATCACTGCTGCTGTGATAATGGCGATCGCCATTTTTTTTTTTTTTCCTTGTCTTCCTTCCCTAAGCGCGCACGTGTAGTTGGGCGGGCGAGCATGTCAGCCAATCCCAGACACACACACAGCTAAGTGGACTTTTAGCCAGAGAAGCAACGGCATGTGTGATAGGATGTCCATCTCACATGTCCCTGCATTATAAAAACGAGTATCTGCCCGTCCGGACGCCATTATCTCTTCTGCGTCCTTGGTGTCAGTCATGGGTACGGGATTGAAATAGACCAGGTGAGTGCTGCTGAGAGCAGTTCTACTATTCATATGTGAGGCCGTATGGCACATTTTATAAAAATATTTTAGTGTAGGACTGCCTCAAATGAGATTTGCCGTGACGTGGCGAGGCAGCTCAAGAAATTGCAATTTTTTGCCAAAAATCTCAAAAATTTTTATAATACAGTTTGGAATGTTTAGTGCTGAAGTGCACATTTGGTGCTGGCTTTTTGTTTTTTCTTCATTGAATTGGTCGGTGGTTGACCTCCACCTTGCTATGCACCCCAATTTGGGATGTATTCCATCTGTCTAGATTTTGGCGGTTGGTGACTGTTCACATTAAGTCATCAGGCTTTGTCCACAGGCTATATACTTCATGCAGCATTTGCTTGGACCTGTCCCGCCCACAACCATGACTCAGTCATGGGTACGGGATTGAAATAGACCAGGTGAGTGCTGCTGAGAGCAGTTCTACTATTCATATGTGAGGCCGTATGGCACATTTTATAAAAATATTTTAGTGTAGGACTGCCTCAAATGAGATTTGCCGTGACGTGGCGAGGCAGCTCAAGAAATTGCAATTTTTTGCCAAAAATCTCAAAAATTTTTATAATACAGTTTGGAATGTTTAGTGCTGAAGTGCACATTTGGTGCTGGCTTTTTGTTTTTTCTTCATTGAATTGGTCGGTGGTTGACCTCCACCTTGCTATGCACCCCAATTTGGGATGTATTCCATCTGTCTAGATTTTGGCGGTTGGTGACTGTTCACATTAAGTCATCAGGCTTTGTCCACAGGCTATATACTTCATGCAGCATTTGCTTGGACCTGTCCCGCCCACAACCATGACTCAGTCATGGGTACGGGATTGAAATAGACCAGGTGAGTGCTGCTGAGAGCAGTTCTACTATTCATATGTGAGGCCGTATGGCACATTTTATAAAAATATTTTAGTGTAGGACTGCCTCAAATGAGATTTGCCGTGACGTGGCGAGGCAGCTCAAGAAATTGCAATTTTTTGCCAAAAATCTCAAAAATTTTTATAATACAGTTTGGAATGTTTAGTGCTGAAGTGCACATTTGGTGCTGGCTTTTTTTTTTTTTTTTTTTTACACACACAGATAAGTAGACTTTTAGCCAGAGAAGCAGCAGCATGTGTGATAGGATGTCCTTGTCACATGTCCCTGCATTATAAATACGGGCATCTGCCCGTCTGGACGCCATTATCTGCCTTCTGCATCTGGGTGTCAGTCACCGCTGGCGTAGCTCCTGTCTCCGATACTGCTGTGTACGCTCTACACACAGTGCTATACAGAATAGGGATAGAAGTTTCTATTAGCCCTTGTAAGGGCTAATACCAGCAGGCTTAGAGCCATAGGTGACAGTCAGGTCCATGAAAACAAATTTTAACAGCTACACAAGATAACAGCGTCTGTGTAGCTAAGGTCAGGGATTTCCTCGCTGCATTTCCCCATTAGGAGGGATAGAAAGTGAGGCTTCCTTTCCTCTACCCAGACCCACAACCCTGCCACTGTACCCTCCTGCCCTTTGCACACTCAAACTCATTGTTACTAAGCCATTATACTAGCAAACACTGAGTAAACTTAGTGGCATCCTAAGAGTGGCTGTTGGACTTCCATTAGTGTCCCACTAGTGCAAATCTATTTGCAGCACCTCTGCGTTGCACACTCAAACTCATTGTTACTAAGCCATTATACTAGCAAACACTGAGTAAACTTAGTGGCATTCTAAAAGTGGCTGTTGGACTTCCATTAGTGTCCCACTAGTGCAAATCTATTTGCAGAACCTCTGCATTGCACACTCAAACTCATTGTTACTAAGCCATTATACTAGCAAACACTGAGTAAACTTAGTGGCATCCTAAAAGTAGCTGTTGGACTTCCATTAGTGTCCCACTAGTGCAAATCCATTTGCAGAACCTCTGCATTGCACACTCGAACTCATTGTTACTAAGCCATTATACTAGCAAACACTGAGTAAACTTAGTGGCATCCTAAAAGTGGCTGTTGGACTTCCATTAGTGTCCCACTAGTGCAAATCTATTTGCAGAACCTCTGCATTGCACACTCAAACTCATTGTTACTAAGCCATTATACTAGCAAACACTGAGTAAACTTAGTGGGATCCTAAAAGTAGCTGTTGGACTTCCATTAGTGTCCCACTAGTGCAAATCTATTTGCAGAACCTCTGCATTGCACACTCAAACTCATTGTTACTAAGCCATTATACTAGCAAACAGTGAGTAAACTTAGTGGCATCCTAAAAGTAGCTGTTGGACTTCCATTAGTGTCCCACTAGTGCAAATCTATTTGCAGAACCTCTGCATTGCACACTCAAACTCATTGTTACTAAGCCATTATACTAGCAAACACTGAGTAAACTTAGTGGCATCCTAAAAGTAGCTGTTGGACTTCCATTAGTGTCCCACTGGTGCAAAGCTATTTGCAGCACCACTGCATTGCACACTCCTGCTCTGTTTTTAATAAGCTATAATAATAGCAAAAAATGCTGCCAGTTAGTGGCATTCAAAAGTGGCTGTTGTACTCCATTTGTGCCCCAATGGTGCCAAACTATTTCTAACCCCTCTGCATGACACCCTCCTGCTCTGTTTTTAATAAGCTATAATAATAGCAAAAAATGCTGATAGTTAGTGGCATCCAAAAAGTGGCTGTTGTACTCCATTTGTGCCCCACTGGTGCCAAGCTATTTCTAGTACCTCTGCATGACACCCTCCTGCTCTGTTTTTAATAAGCTATAATAATAGCAAAAAATGCTGATAGTTAGTGGCATCCAAAAAGTGGCTGTTGTACTCCATTTGTGCCCCAATGGTGCCAAGCTATTTCTAACACCTCTGCATGACACCCTCCTGCACATTTTGCAATGCTATTTTTATAGCAAACTCATGGAATTCCTTGCTGCATTTCACCATTAGGAGGGATAGAAAGTGAGGCTTCCTTTACTGTCCTGGTACACACAGAACACGGCCACTGTACCCACCTGCCCACTTTTGCCACGATATTTAATTTGCCCAAAGAGCTGACACTTTTTCTGCCATCCTAAAATTGTCTGGAATACTAAGTTAGTGTTCCTTTGCTGCCAAGCAAGGTACAACACATGTGCGTTCTACACTCCTTTCCATTTGTGGAACACAATAATTAACTGCAGGTAGTCCAGCCAATGTTTCACGAAGGTGCAGGCGTGGATATAATGTTGCCTTCATCCAATGGTGGTTCTCTCGATGTCTGACAGCTCAACAATACCATCTGTTTCCACTTCCAAAACAAGTGACGACCTGGCAATCACACTCCCACTTACGGGTAAAGGGGTGGAAGTTCATCGTGAAAAAGCATGTGTGACTGCTGTCCCCACAGTCACAGAAGATGAAGAGCACGCAGATGCACTTGATGGGGCAGGCGGTGGTTGCACAGCCCCGCTAGGCCGCATTGTAGCACAGTGAAATTCCCTTTGCGACTTATGCTTCATTTTAAGTCTTGTATTTGGTGGGATCGACAGTATGCAGCAAAACCACGCAACATGAAAAGCACTGTTTGCAGTTGGGTTCACAAATGATTCTTTCACTTTCCCAAAACAAACAATAAGAACCATGCATTAAATTGAAATAATAGAACAATCTAATCAGTGGCCTACTGCTTGCTAAGCCCTCTGGGTAGCAGCAGTAATTGTGTGTTTGTGCGTGTGTGTGTGTGTGTGCGAAGACAACTAACTAGTGGCGCATCACAAGAGCTTCCCAGTTATCTACCTATACATAGACAAAACACATCACCCACCCTGAATACCCTTGTTAGCTGAAGCCTCACAGATAAGGCAGATGATAACAGTGTGAATGCAAACCACACAGCTCTGCAACACAGTCATGTAAATTTTGAAAAGCAACATTCAATGCAAACATGTGTCGCTGTCCCTCTATGATTTAAACTGTACGTGACAATTTGACAGTGCAGAGGCAGCAAGTATGATTGTCTATATAGTCGTCCTACCCAGAACAGATATGTGTTTTCATAATAAAACAAAGTGTTGCGTGAACGCATTACTGTCTGGGCACAGCCTACCGTACCCGGGTAATGTGATGTCCAGTTGCCATAAATACAGACTTTACGCTCCTATAATGGTTAACAGTATAGACAGCACCGGAAGAATGTTGGTCTGTGGCACAGGATGCTGCTCACTGGCGTTACGGTACTCCTCACAAAACTCCAAAATGACTCCCCTCACAATTGAACGAAGTATTTCCGCGGTTGCTCCTTCCTGTGTGCCGATTTACCCCAGCCGCAGCCTAACTCCAGTGTTTCGCCAACTGAGTATGCTCTGCCTGACTGTGTCATTCCTGAGGCAAAGTCTTAATTTTGGGCTACAGCGCATGCTCGTTTGGACTGTGCCTGAGTCATTCTGCGACCTGCGGCTCAACACACTTACACAGGGCCCTGGTGCTTGACTCACTCTCGGGAGGCCACTAAAACTAACTGCACCCAACATCAGGCCCAGGTGTCCCCTTACACTGCAGTGGCGGTCCCCACTGACCGCAATACCGAGAGTGGCGTCACAAAAATACATATAAAGAAGCAACCTAAGTGTGACCAGACTCTTCCTCCATGTGGAGTCCCTGAAGGAAATGCACCAACACAACACCCGTGGGACTTCACACTGACTGAGAAAAGCCTCTTTGCACAGGTACTTGCACTACGTGCCGGGTCTAAGTCCTGTGTTGTGCCTAGACAGCATGCTGAAGCGGAAAGTCTTTTTTTCAGAAACTGTATTTCATGCTACTGAGCATGCTCAGGCACTTACTGCATCAGAGGCTAGGTCGGGTAATGAACTCTTTGGCCCTGCCCCTGATGTGGGGAGCCCATATAGACCACAGGGCATCAGGTGCCCTGACAATTTGGCCAGGCCACTCCCAACAGGCTTGCAGAGGGCCGCCCCTATGACTTGTCACCTCATTGTTGTTGGTCAGACGATGACTGTTGAGGTGTTTTGGTTGTGGCAGCCATGAGGTCATCATTCAAGTGGCCATTCAAAATAGGACGCTAGTTATGCCACTCATGACGTGTCACTCTGCTTTTGTGTCCAGGAGGTGCATTGTGGTCCACCCTGGCTTCGGGCGGACCCAGGTTATAAAAGGGGCTGGAGCCAAGAATAAGGTGCCAAGTCTTCTATTATGCTCCGAAAGAGCACACCTCCATGTGTTGAACCCATTGCGGCTTTAGGCCAGAGGTAGGCAGGGATAGGTCATCGATGCAGGCCGCCACCACAATTGGTAACGCAGAACGTTTAAGAACAGCTCCTGTCCTACCAGTCCTGCTAGTGCAGCCCAGTGGCATAAACAGGCCTGCTGCTGCTGATGCACCTGCTGTCCACAGGTGTGTCCCCTAAGCACACGGACTGCGTAACCAATGGCCCCTGTGTTGTTAACAGGGAATTCCTGGGCTGGGTGGTCGTGTGGACCCTGTCACGCTAACAGGGCTCCAAGTCTCCAGATCCGAGTTGCGTCTAACTCGGTTCAGGCTACTATTTGTTTGAGAGTCAACCTGCTCTGTATCCTCCACCTAACCTTCCAGTTGCCAACCTCTCCTTTTCCATCTGTGAGCACGGTGGACACCGAATGGCGATTGGGATATCTACCTTTCTCTTTCTTTTCTTCTTAATATTTTTGATATAGCGGTAACATAGTATATACCACCTTATCCAAATCTGCCAGTCCCACCATACCAGATGTTGTTTCTTCAGCAAATGTTAATGTTGCTTAACCACCAAACCCATGGACACAAACTTTTTTACCCTTTCCAACACACCTGTTCCCCTTTCCACCAGCATCTGTCCTTTTTCAACTCAGTTTGTATATGAAAAAAATGCAACTCTGCAGAGACACCGTACTCAACGCCGTCTCAGCACAGCAGCCAGCCCTCGGTCCCTCAGATGTGGACAAGTAAGACCATTTCCTCCTATCGATGAAGAAGCGTTGAGATTCCCTCTGTGCACCACTGGTGTTTAGTGGAAAAGCAGATGTAAGATTGTGTACCAACTTCTGCTGATACTCCTGCATATGTGCATCCCTTTCTATGTCAGGAGTTATTTCGCAAAATTTTGTGTTGTACCGGGGATCTAACAGTGTGACAACCCAGTAGTCAGCATGACTTGGAATTCGTACAATCCGAGGGTCATGTTGTAGGTAGTGCAGCAAGAAGGCGCTCATGTGTCTTGAGCATGCAGGAGGACCAAGTCCTTGGTGTGTTGGTGGCGGAGAGGTGAGAATCGTGCCTCCTTCCTCTGCCCTCTCCCCACAACCTCGCACAACCAAAATGTGAGCAAGCTCTCACTAATCTGCTGAGTCTTCCATGCCCATCGCCAGTTCGTCCTCCATTTCTTCCTGGGCTCCTGCACCTTCCTCAACTGTTTGCTGATACTATGCTCCCTTGATAATCCCTCTCCCCCACCGTACCATGACTGCCGCCAAGATGCCGCTGACCATCTGGACCTTGTAGATCTTGTTATCCCTTCCGCATATGACTCCTCCAGTACTTCCTCCCTTCCTCTTGGACCAACACCTGACTCCGAATAATACTTACAGTGTGTTCCATCATGTAGATGACCAAAATTGTACGCTGAGAATGTCATCGCCAGTGTTAAACATCTGCGTCGACATTTGTAAACTGTGTAGAACGGTGCATATGTCATTGATCTGACACCACTCCAGCAGCGTGATCTGCACCACCTCTGGATCAAGTTAGCCCAGGGTATACGTCATAACGTATTTCAGCTGGGCTCTGCGGTGCTGACACAGACGCTGCAACATGTGCAGATTAAAATTCCTGCGTGTCGGAACATCGCATTTCTGACGTTTCACCGCCAGACCTTAAGACTTCAGGAGCGATGAAAGTTGTTGAGCTACTGGGTGCGAACGATGGAAGTGAGCACATAGTGAGCGTGCCTGCTGTGCAAGGCCATGTAGGCCGGGATGTTGTTTTAAAAATTGCTGGAGAATCAGATTAAACACGTGAGCCATACAAGTCACGTGTGTCACATGGGCCTGAGGAAGGCACGCTGCCATGTTTGCATCATTGTGCACATGGCTGTTAAGTCACCACCGTAGTCCGCTACGTCAATTTGTACTCCGGTCGCAAGGTGACAACGTGTTCCTTTCATGCATAGTGCTGATGATGGGAGAGGAGTCGACGCCAGCGGCGCAGGTGGACGCAGGTTATGCTCACCCACTGGGATGCGTTACCTTGACAGATGCAGAACCACAGGCTGAATGCAGGTGGTGGGTATCTCACAGATGAAGTAGCATCATTCAGCTACAACCAATGGAAAGACACAACACCCTTTTTTAGGCCCCTCCTGTCTGAAGACCACTGCCAGACATAGCTATGAACCTCTGGTTACTGTTACCCCCAGTTTAGCTTTATGAGCTTGTGTGCTTCTTACCTGACTACTTTTCCTGCTTGCTGTTTAGGTACCTCGTTGGCCGATTTGCATTTCACCTCTGCTTGTTTTCTGATTAAGTCCTGTCCCTCCCATTCTGTTCCTCTTCCTCAATTAATGTTTTGACCCTGCATGACTACTATTCTCTGGAACTGCTGCTTTCCACAGGTATTGATCAACTTGGGCCCTGTGTCATTCAACATCACTGTATAGGGATTAAAGGGTTTCAGGGTTCTGGGGGTCCAGCTTGGTGAGTGGGTTCCCTCTAGCCTATCCTTTACAGCTTGTCTGAGTGTGTTGATCTAGGCAGGCGTTACACCGTGCCCTCGACAGAAGGACATGTAGGCCGGGATAGTATTTAAAAATTGCTGGAGATTCAGATTCAACACGTGAGCCATACAAGGTACGTGTGTCACATTGCCCTGAAGAAGGTCCGCAGACTGTTTAGCATCATTGTCGCACCCGGCATTCCCTGGCTGCTGGTTGAGTGGAGACAACCATTGATGAAACTCGGTCTCACTCTACAGAGCTTACCGTCCACAACTCCTCAGCGGTGTCTCACATTTCCCCTACATTTCAAAGTAAACATTTGACCGCCTGATGGCCTTGAGCTCTGCTGCCAGCATAGTAAGGAGGTGTGTGGGATTCCTTGGGCGCAGTTACAAGGAAGGCAAGCCTGACCACACAAGGTTTGGGCTGAGGTGCAGGAATAACACGAGGTTGATGAGGCAGAAGCAGTGGAGGAACTTGTACATACAGAGGAAGGATTGAAACACACAACTCGTGGGGACGGAAAGACTTGTACAGCAGACACTTCTCCATCTATCACCATAGTTACCCAGTGCCCAGTCAGTGACATGTAACTCCCCTGTCCATGCTTACTGTTCCAAGTATCTGTGGTGAAATGCACCCTGTCACACACTAATAATAATATTAATAATAATCTTTATTTCTATAGCGCCAACATATTCCACAGCGCTTTACAATTCACACACAGAGTTTCTCAAGGAAGCGGTGATGTTGTGTGTGACCTGCTGTGTTAGCGCGGGCACCCCTTTCTTGGAAAAGGAGTGAAAATGGCCATCGGCTCTTGGGGCACTGCAATGGGCATAAGGTCTTGAAAATCCTCAGTGACAAAAGGGTGTAAAGGCAGCCTATCTGTAGCCAACAAGTTGGAGATGCCGAAACTAAACCTCTTAGGCATGTCATGCACTTCGAAAATCATGTAAAAAACAGCGAGGGGACTCCAACCACAGTCTCCCTCGTTGCCACTAATTGGGCCACACACACCCCACTTGACTGTCATCAGTTGATCCCCCTTTTCAAAATGAAAAAGATGCTTTACATGAAGCACTCTCAAAAATACGTGTGCCTTTCGCGTCCCCTGGCTGACCCAGGGGAAGAAAAGTCCTCTGAGAGCCATGACTTGTTCATCTTGGTTCTTTTAGAAACACAGCGAGGGGACTCCAACCACAGTCTCCCTCGTTTCCACTAATTGGGCCACACACACCCCACTTGACTGGCATCAGTTGATCCCCCTTTTCAAAATGAAAAAGATGCTTTGCATGAAGCACTCTCAAAAATACGTGTGCCTTTCGCCTCCCCTGGATGACCCAGGGGAAGAAAAGTCCTCTGAGAGCCATGTCCACAATGTCAGTGGACAGACGCGTGTGCTTATCTGCCAGCAGACCCCCAGCAGCACTGAAGACAGGTTATGAGAGAACGCTGGCTGCAGGACACGACAAGATCCCCAAGGCGTATGTGGCAAGCTCAGGCAATTTATCCAGATTGGAAGCCTAAAATGAGCAGGGCTCATGTTGCACAGTAATGGCATCGATGTTTCCTTGCATATACTCATATATCTGTGTCTCCTCCTCTTTTTCCTTGTCCAGCTCTTTTGTTTTCGCATGAGTATATGTCCTTGTCACTTTCCCATGTGTTTGTGTTGTGTTGTGAGTTGTTTGTCACCTTTTGGACACCTTTGAGGGTGTTTTCTAGGTGTTTTTATGTGTTTGTGATTGCCTGCCATTGTTTTCTATGGGGTTCGAGTGGTTCGCCGAACTGGTTCGCCGAACCGAACTCGAACGAGACCTCCGTTCGGCGAACCGAACTCGAGCCGAACCGCGACCGGTTCGCTCATCTCTAGTCAAGTCCCTGGTGAAACAAGGCTCTGCTGGAATAGACCCTGCTGCCCCCGCCGAGGCCCAACGACTGTGGAGGGAACGAGCCCGGCTGTACCTGCACCAGGGGAAGCTGTATCGGGAATTTATCAACCCGAAGACCCATGAGAAGGTTCGCCAGCTGGTGATTCCCCAGACTAACGTGCCCACTGTTCTGCAGGCATACCATGACGGTGCCGGGCACTTTGGGTGGAAGAAGCTGGAGATGCTGTTGAGGGAGCGATTCTATTGGAGTGGGATGCGGGAGTCTGTGGAGGCCTGGTGCCGAGAATGTGGTCCCTGTGCACTGAGAAGAAGGGATGAGGCCAGCCAAAAGGCCCCTTTGCGCCCAATCATTATGCATCAGCCGCTGGAGCTGGTCGCCCTCGACCACGTGAAGCTCACCCCTAGCTGAAGTGGGTACACCTATGCTCTGACCATTGTAGACCACTATTCGAGATTCATGGTGGTTGTCCCAGTTAAAGATCTGACCGGGCGTACTGCAGCCAGAGCCTTCCATGCCTACTTTTGTCGACAACATGGGTACCCGGAGAGGGTGCTGACCGACCAGGGTCCAGCTTTTGAAGCAGAAGTGTTTCAGGAATTCTGCCAGTTATACGGCTGTAAAAAGATCCGGACCACCCAGTACCATGCACAGACTAACGGCATGTGTGAAAAGATGAACCATCTGGTCTTGGACCTCCTTAAGACCCTGCCGTTGGAAGAGCGGAACTTATGGCCGGAAAAGCTGTCCGATCTGGTAGACATGGACAATAACATTCCTAGCAGCTCCAAAAAGTGCACGCCCACGTACCTAATGAGAGCCCGACCAGGCCGGTTGCCGGTGGACCTAGAAATGGATTTGGAGGCTCCAGAGGCCCTTCCTTCCACTGCTGACTGGGACGCCCGGTGGAGGGCGCAGTACCGACAGGTCCAAGAATACGTAGAAAAGAACTTGTGTCGGAGTCGGGAACAGCAAGAACAGTGCCTCAACAGGAAGGCTCCTGCAGGTCCCTTTCAGCCTGGGGATGTAGTACTGAAGCGAAAGAGAAGAACCCATAAGCTGGATGACCAATAGGAGAAGACCCCGTATGTTATACAACCCACTGAGTGGGAGAATGTGAAGGCCTACCAGATCAGTCGTGACCAGGGGAAGACTTCGGCCATGGTTTCCAGAGACCACCTGAAGAGGTGCCCACCACCGTTGAGGGTGGCAACTGAAGTTCCGGCCCCCAGACCGGCTGGGGAGAAAGAAAAAGAGGTAATCCACACCATGATGGGCGATTTTCCGGCAGATTGGCCTTTGCAGAATGGCGCAGTGATTCTTCCTGTGATACTGTTCCCACAACCTGTGGAGGAGAAAGAGATGGAAGTCGCCGCCAATGAACCAGTGCCCAGGGATGCACCTATACCCAGCCCCCCTGCGTCTCCGCCTGCCCCACATAATAGACGGGAAGGGGAACCAGTTGTTTCCTCCGCCCCACTGCCTGTCACCACTAACATTGGGCCCCGAAGGTCCACACGCCCCAACCTAGGCCGACCCCCGCTTAGGTACAGGGAAACTACCATTTAGGGGTGTTACACGTTGAGTGTGTAAATAAGTAAATGAATGAATCAACCGAGCAAATAACCTGATTGACACCGTGATTGACCCGGCCGTTGCCGGCAAGTTGTCCCCGCAGGGACCCTTTGTACCGTTGGCATGAGGAACTCTTCATGGACATGCCTGAGAACTTGCAGGGCACCCACGAACTGGTGGGATTGTAAATAAGTTGGGGCATGTTTTCCGTTGCCGCCTCCGGAGAGGCAGATTTGGAGGATGGGCCTGGAGGAAAGTGATGGCCCAGGCCCGCCACTACCACAACCGGTGGCGATCCTCCGGGGGTCAGGGGTCCCCCATGGACGTGGGGTCCCCTGAAGTGACAGCCGGGTGCGAGTCACCGTACCCGTTCCCGCTCGGGCAGCCTGGATCTGGACTGGGGTCAAGGGGTGCTGCCCACTTCTTAGGGGCAGCATCAGGGCTAGGTTGCTTGGGTGGGAGAGCGGAAGCTGTCCGTCCGTTATTATTAAAAGTGTGTGTATATGTGGTTTGTAACATTTAAGTGACCTGCCTCCCGTAAGGGAAGATTTAAAATGCTTAAACTGTTGATGGTTTTTATATTTTTTACAGTTAAAAAAAAAAAAGAAAAATAAAACCGGTGATGGACGGGCAGCCCGCAGACGGTCTGCATTTAAATAAGGGGGAATGTGGCGCCCTGGACTAGCCAGGTCGTCACAGGTACTACAACACACACCCCCACCCTGAGACAGGCACATCAGCCAGACGCAAAATCCTTGTTGCCTCCATCCAGGGGCTGATGTCCACACCAGGTGGGGTGGAGCCAGGCGGTTGCCCCCACCCACTGAGGAGTTCACAGTCCTAGAGGCGGGAAAGGAAGAGAGTTCAGTTAGGGAAGTGGAAGTGAGGAGTGAGAAGGAGCAAACTGACCGTGTCCGGGTGTGTGGCCCGGGCACTAAGCGCAAGGTTGGCAGACGGTGGTGGCCGTCTGCAGGAGAGGCGAATCAACGCGGAACCGTAAGACCGGGGACGGATGGTGGCCCGCTGGTACCGAACCGGGGAGCGAAGTGAAGCCAGCACACACAGGTAGGGCCTGCGGACCCCGACCAGGCTTGGAGTCGCCGTTAGAAGTCAAATCCGTCAGTGACCAGAACCCCAGGGGTTTCCTAACAGCCAAGACCCGATTGAAGGCAACCGTCCGACCAGCAAAAGGAAATACAGCTACCACCACAGCTAGAGTTCCAAGGTCCCGAGTCTGCGGGCAAAAGGGCTCCTCCGGCACATATACACGCTGGGGAGCGGGTTACCGGTGGGAATCCATCAGGACTGAACATACACAAAGATGCAGGGAAAGGCAGCCACCACCAACCGTCCGGGAGAAGTCACAGCAGCCAGCTGCGGGACCCGTCCATCCAGCCGTTTGGTTTTCCAGAGACTTTGTGTACATTTGTGGCTGAGTAAGTACAACCGTGCCGTCCGGCACCACGCTGCGCAGTCCAGACGACCCTGCACTTTGCCAACCCTGCCTCCCCGTCACCTCACCGGGCCCCGGGACCACCCCTACCCATGGAGGGAGGGAACAACATCCCAGCTGCTCCCTACCATCGCTCCCGGGAACCCCGCCACCAGCAGCGGTGGTGCCCAACCTCACCACAACCCGTGGGTGGCATCACGGACCAAATCCCCAAACCAAACTACCCCCTTTCACTCACGGGCGAGGAGCGCCGCTCGAGTCCCCGGATCCGGGCCCACTGCTCAAGCCACCGAGCAACAGCAGCGCCGGACCCGAGCGTTAGCGAGCGCGCGGCGGCGTCCTCCCCGCCCACGACACTGCCCCACTAAGAAGACAAGGAACAGGAAGCGGCTCTAAGAACAGTTCTCGTAAGGGATCACTGCCTATGGCTGTGGGTGCAGGATACTCAGCGAAACATATTGACCCTTGGACTCCAGGGCCATAGAGATGAAGGGCTTATTTAACTTTCCTGGCTAAAAGAATGTTCACAAGTAATATGCCGTCATTGGAAACTGCAATGATTGTGTGTCTGAGTTATACAGAAGATACCATGAAGTGTGCTGCCTGCTGTATTATGTGACCAAGTGTTGTGCCAAGTAAAGACTACTTTGTTGTTATGAATTTGTTTGTCGTCCTTATCTGGAAGTCCTATTGACCTGATGAAGAGTGTAACAGCATTGCTCCAAGTAACACTATCAGCACACACAGACCCAGAACTCTCATTTAAAACCCATGTCTCGGGGTGCTGAACTTTACACTCTTGCCCACACAGACCCAGAACTCTCATTTAAAACCCGTGTGTCGGGAGGCTGAACTTTACACTCTCCCCCATGGCTACTGCCCCGGGCACCATTGCTTCAGCCATGCGCTGCAATCTCCTGACATTTGAAAAAGAGATCACTCTCCGTCATGGTACTCCCATGACATCTCTGCATTACAACTATAATTTCTAATTCCACTAAGTAATGTTCATGAACATGGATATTTATATATAGATTGCGTTTGTTGCCCTGGAACAAGCACTCTGCCCTCAATTGGATGCATTTTATACCACAGTCACGGTATTGGCATGGGCTATCTACTAGTAAGAATTAAATGTGTAAGCAATGGAAGTTCCCATATTTAGGATCCACACCAAACCCATCAGGTAGATAATAAGTGGCCAATTTACTATCTATTTGCTGCTAACCTACATGACCATCTATGATCAGACATAATTACTACCCTTGTATTTCGGTTTGATTTATTGCAGAAGCCATTAGTCCTAAAATTAATAACTAATTTATACAAATAATTAAGTATTACATATTATAAAAAAATGAGAAGACAAATCATTCAGTTTTGAACTGTTTATTAAATACAGTCTCTACCTATACCTAAAGCCATTGATCCAGAAGAAGGCAAAAAACCTGGACACATTCAGCCAATTTGTGCCACAGGGAAAAAATTCCTTCTCGACCCCAAGAAAAGGCGATCAGTTCAAGAACCCTGGACCAAGGCTATACTACAACTAACTGAGCTATAGGACGGTTATATCATATAAGAACCCTTATGTGGAATTCATAAACTGGCCAACAGAAGAACTGGAATTAGGCCGGTGGTAGTATGGTACTTGTTTAGGCCTGTTGTTTGAAGACCAGAAATAGCCTTCGCTATTGCCCCAGACTAGGACAGATTTTGTATTTTATTACCTTTCAGAGCATCGCATCCCTGAAGAATGAAATCATTAGGGATGATCGAATACCACAAATATCCGACTTCGCGAATATCCGACCAATAGGTCACTGCTATGTGAATATTCGATGCGCAATGTAAGTCTATGGGAAGCCCAAACAATTGTTATTCGGGTTATCCATAGACTTACATTGCATATCAAATATTCGCAAATAGTCAAATAGCGGCAACCTGTTTGCGAATTTTCGCAAAGTCAGATATTTGTGGTATTTGATCATCCCTAGAAATCATCCTTAGTGACTGAGTAAATTAAACGAAAAAAGTGCACGTTTGTTATGATGCTCAAGATGGGGACCAGAATGTGGACTAATAATAAAATAGGGAACATGATAGGAGACATATCTACAATACATACATTATTCTTATCTATCTAATATGATGACAACAGCTCTCCAGACCCGCAACCCACCACAAGGACCACTCCTGTCTAATCCCTGAAGAATGAAATCATCCTCAGTAACAATGTGAGGGGGCTAAGCGCCTCCTTTGATCTCAGAGTATAGACTCCCGGGAAAGAGTGCTGCTCAAACTGTTGGGGTGCAGATGTGGGACCCTATACCAGAGATGATGTCCTCCACCCAACTTTCAAAAAGCTGTAAGGGTCGTCAGTAGAGATGGGTAGTCGAGCTGGGCTATCAGACGGTCACCTCTGTAGCTGTAGTGTCATTTTTCGTATGGTCCCAATGTGTAAATTAAAAAAAGTACACGTTTGTTATAATGTACAAGATGGGGACCATAATGTGGACAAAATAACAAAATAGCGAACATGATAGGGGACATTTCTACAATACATACATTATTCTTATCTATATAATAGGATGACAACAGCTCTCCAGACCTGCATCCCACCACAAAGACCACTCCAGCCCTGAAGAATGAAATCATCCTTAGTGACGAAGTGAGGGACTTCGTGCCAACCTGTGGTCTCAAGGCATTGACTCTTATAAGAGTCCTGCTCAAGGTGATGGGGTGCAACTGTGGGACCCTATACCAGAGATGATGTCCTCCACCCAACTTTCAAAAAGCTGTAAGGGTCTTCAGTAGAGATGGGTAGTCGAGCTGGGCTATCAGACGGTCACCTCTGTAGCTGTAGTGTCATTATTCGTATGGTCCCAATGTGTATATTAAAAAAAGTGCACCTTTGTTATAATGTACAAGATGGGGACCATAATGTGGACAAAAAAAACAAAATAGGGAACATGATAGGGGACATTTCTACAATACATACATTATTCTCATCTATATAATAGGATGACAACAGCTCTCCAGACCTGCATCCCACCACAAAGACCACTCCAGCCCTGAAGAATGAAATCATCCTTAGTGACGAAGTGAGGGACTTCGTGCCAACCTGTGGTCTCAAGGCATTGTCTCTTATAAGAGTCCTGCTCAAGGTGATGGGGTGCAACTGTGGGACCCTATACCAGAGATAATGTCCTCCACCCAACTTTCAAAAAGCTGTAAGGGTCTTAAGTAGAGATGAGTAGTTGAGCTGGGCTATCAGACGGTCACCTCTGTAGCTGTAGTGTCATTATTCGTATGGTCCCAATGTGTAAATTAAAAAAAAGTGCACATTTGTTATAATGTACAAGATGGGGACCATAATGTGGACAAAATAACAAAATAGGGAACATGATAGGGGACATTTCTACAATACATACATTATTCTTATCTATATAATAGGATGACAACAGCTCTCCAGACCTGCATCCCACCACAAAGACCATCCCAGCCCTGAAGAATGAAATTATCCTTAGTAACGAAGTGAGGGACTTCGTGCCAACCTTTGGTCTCAAGGCATTGACTCTTATAAGAGTCCTGCTCAAGGTGATGGGGTGCAACTGTGGGACCCTATACCAGAGATGATGTCCTCCACCCAACTTTCAAAAAGCTGTAAGGGTCTTCAGTAGAGATGGGTAGTCGAGCTGGGCTATCAGACGGTCACCTCTGTAGCTGTAGTGTCATTATTCGTATGGTCCCAATGTGTATATTAAAAAAAAGTGCACCTTTGTTATAATGTACAAGATGGGGACCATAATGTGGACAAAAAAAACAAAATAGGGAACATGATAGGGGACATATCTACAATACATAAATTATTCTTATCTATATAATAGGATGACAGCAGCTCTCCAGACCTGCATCCCACCACAAACACCACTCCAGCCCTGAAGAATGAAATCATCCTTAGTGACGAAGTGAGGGACTTCGTGCCAACCCGTGGTCTCAAGGCATTGTCTCTTATAAGAGTCCTGCTTAAGGTGATGGGGTGCAACTGTGGGACCCTATACCAGAGATGATGTCCTCCACCTAACTTTCAAAAAGCTGTAAGGGTCTTCAGTAGAGATGGGTAGTCGAGCTGGGCTATCAGACGGTCACCTCTGTAGCTGTAGTGTCATTATTCGTATGGTCCCAATGTGTAAATTAAAAAAAAGTGCACATTTGTTATAATGTACAAGATGGGGACCATAATGTGGACAAAATAACAAAATAGGGAACTTGATAGGGGACATTTCTACAATACATACATTATTCTTATCTATATAATAGGATGACAGCAGCTCTCCAGACCTGCATCCCACCACAAACACCACTCCAGCCCTGAAGAATGAAATCATCCTTAGTGACGAAGTGAGGGACTTCGTGCCAACCCGTGGTCTCAAGGCATTGTCTCTTATAAGAGTCCTGCTTAAGGTGATGGGGTGCAACTGTGGGACCCTATACCAGAGATGATGTCCTCCACCTAACTTTCAAAAAGCTGTAAGGGTCTTCAGTAGAGATGGGTAGTCGAGCTGGGCTATCAGACGGTCACCTCTGTAGCTGTAGTGTCATTATTCGTATGGTCCCAATGTGTATATTAAAAAAAAGTGCACCTTTGTTATAATGTACAAGATGGGGACCATAATGTGGACAAAATAGGGAACATGATAGGGGACATTTCTACAATACATACATTATTCTTATCTATATAATAGGATGACAACAGCTCTCCAGACCTGCATCCCACCACAAAGACCACTCCAGCCCTGAAGAATGAAATCATCCTTAGTGACGAAGTGAGGGACTTCGTGCCAACCTGTGGTCTCAAGGCATTGTCTCTTATAAGAGTCCTGCTCAAGGTGATGGGGTGCAACTGTGGGACCCTATACCAGAGATGATGTCCTCCACCCAACTTTCAAAAGCTGTAAGGGTCTTCAGTAGAGATGGGTAGTCGAGCTGGGCTATCAGACGGTCACCTCTGTAGCTGTAGTGTCATTATATGTATGGTCTTAATGTGTATATTAAAAAAAAGTGCACCTTTGTTATAATGTACAAGATGGGGACCATAATGTGGACAAAATAACAAAATAGGGAACATGATAGGGGACATTTCTACAATACATACATTATTCTTATCTATATAATAGGATGACAACAGCTCTCCAGACCTGCATCCCACCACAAAGACCACTCCAGCCCTGAAGAATGAAATCATCCTTAGTGACGAAGTGAGGGACTTCGTGCCAACCTGTGGTCTCAGGGCATTGTCTCTTATAAGAGTCCTGCTAAAGGTGATGGGGTGCAACTGTGGGACCCTATACCAGAGATGATGTCCTCCACCCAACTTTCAAAAAGCTGTAAGGGTCTTCAGTAGAGATGGGTAGTCGAGCTGGGCTATCAGACGGTCACCTCTGTAGCTGTAGTGTCATTATTCGTATGGTCCCAATGTGTATATTAAAAAAAAGTGCACCTTTGTTATAATGTACAAGATGGGGACCATAATGTGGACAAAAAAAACAAAATAGGGAACATGATAGGGGACATTTCTACAATACATACATTATTCTTATCTATATAATAGGATGACAACAGCTCTCCAGACCTGCATCCCACCACAAAGACCACTCCAGCCCTGAAGAATGAAATCATCCTTAGTGACGAAGTGAGGGACTTCGTGCCAACCTGTGGTCTCAAGGCATTGTCTCTTATAAGAGTCCTGCTCAAGGTGATGGGGTGCAACTGTGGGACCCTATACCAGAGATGATGTCCTCCACCCAACTTTCAAAAAGCTGTAAGGGTCTTCAGTAGAGATGGGTAGTCGAGCTGGGCTATCAGACGGTCACCTCTGTAGCTGTAGTGTCATTATTCGTATGGTCCCAATGTGTATATTAAAAAAAAGTGCACCTTTGTTATAATGTACAAGATGGGGACCATAATGTGGACAAAAAAAACAAAATAGGGAACATGATAGGGGACATTTCTACAATACATACATTATTCTTATTTATATAATAGGATGACAACAGCTCTCCAGACCTGCATCCCACCACAAAGACCATCCCAGCCCTGAAGAATGAAATTATCCTTAGTAACGAAGTGAGGGACTTCGTGCCAACCTGTGGTCTCAAGGCATTGACTCTTATAAGAGTCCTGCTCAAGGTGATGGGGTGCAACTGTGGGACCCTATACCAGAGATGATGTCCTCCACCCAACTTTCAAAAAGCTGTAAGGGTCTTCAGTAGAGATGGGTAGTCGAGCTGGGCTATCAGACGGTCACCTCTGTAGCTGTAGTGTCATTATTCGTATGGTCCCAATGTGTATATTAAAAAAAAGTGCACCTTTGTTATAATGTACAAGATGGGGACCATAATGTGGACAAAAAAAACAAAATAGGGAACATGATAGGGGACATTTCTACAATACATACATTATTCTTATCTATATAATAGGATGACAACAGCTCTCCAGACCTGCATCCCACCACAAAGACCACTCCAGCCCTGAAGAATAAAATCATCCTTAGTGACGAAGTGAGGGACTTCGTGCCAACCTGTGGTCTCAAGGCATTGTCTCTTATAAGAGTCCTGCTCAAGGTGATGGGGTGCAACTGTGGGACCCTATACCAGAGATGATGTCCTCCACCCAACTTTCAAAAAGCTGTAAGGGTCTTCAGTAGAGATGGGTAGTCGAGCTGGGCTATCAGACGGTCACCTCTGTAGCTGTAGTGTCATTATTCGTATGGTCCCAATGTGTATATTAAAAAAAAGTGCACCTTTGTTATAATGTACAAGATGGGGACCATAATGTGGACAAAAAAAACAAAATAGGGAACATGATAGGGGACATTTCTACAATACATACATTATTCTTATTTATATAATAGGATGACAACAGCTCTCCAGACCTGCATCCCACCACAAAGACCATCCCAGCCCTGAAGAATGAAATTATCCTTAGTAACGAAGTGAGGGACTTCGTGCCAACCTGTGGTCTCAAGGCATTGACTCTTATAAGAGTCCTGCTCAAGGTGATGGGGTGCAACTGTGGGACCCTATACCAGAGATGATGTCCTCCACCCAACTTTCAAAAAGCTGTAAGGGTCTTCAGTAGAGATGGGTAGTCGAGCTGGGCTATCAGACGGTCACCTCTGTAGCTGTAGTGTCATTATTCGTATGCTCCCAATGTGTATATTAAAAAAAAGTGCACCTTTGTTATAATGTACAAGATGGGGACCATAATGTGGACAAAAAAAACAAAATAGGGAACATGATAGGGGACATTTCTACAATACATACATTATTATTATCTATATAATAGGATGACAACAGCTCTCCAGACCTGCATCCCACCACAAAGACCATCCCAGCCCTGAAGAATGAAATTATCCTTAGTAACGAAGTGAGGGACTTCGTGCCAACCTGTGGTCTCAAGGCATTGACTCTTATAAGAGTCCTGCTCAAGGTGATGGGGTGCAACTGTGGGATCCTATACCAGAGATGATGTCCTCCACCCAACTTTCAAAAAGCTGTAAGGGTCTTCAGTTGAGATGGGTAGTCGAGCTGGGCTATCAGACGGTCACCTCTGTAGCTGTAGTGTCATTATTCGTATGGTCCCAATGTATATATTAAAAAAAGTGCACCTTTGTTATAATGTACAAGATGGGGACAATAATGTGGACAAAAAAAACAAAATAGGGAACATGATAGGGGACATTTCTACAATACATACATTATTCTTATCTATATAATAGGATGACAACAGCTCTCCAGACCTGCATCCCACCACAAAGACCACTCCAGCCCTGAAGAATGAAATTATCCTTAGTAACGAAGTGAGGGACTTCGTGCCAACCTGTGGTCTCAAGGCATTGACTCTTATAAGAGTCCTGCTCAAGGTGATGGGGTGCAACTGTGGGACCCTATACCAGAGATGATGTCCTCCACCCAACTTTCAAAAAGCTGTAAGGGTCTTCAGTAGAGATGGGTAGTCGAGCTGGGCTATCAGACGGTCACCTCTGTAGCTGTAGTGTCATTATTCGTATGGTCCCAATGTGTATATTAAAAAAAAGTGCACCTTTGTTATAATGTACAAGATGGGGACCATAATGTGGACAAAAAAAACAAAATAGGGAACATGATAGGGGACATTTCTACAATACATACATTATTCTTACCTATATAATAGGATGACAACAGCTCTCCAGACCTGCATCCCACCACAAAGACCATCCCAGCCCTGAAGAATGAAATTATCCTTAGTAACGAAGTGAGGGACTTCGTGCCAACCTGTGGTCTCAAGACATTGACTCTTATAAGAGTCCTGCTCAAGGTGATGGGGTGCAACTGTAGGACCCTATACCAGAGATGATGTCCTCCACCCAACTTTCAAAAAGCTGTAAGGGTCTTCAGTAGAGATGGGTAGTCGAGCTGGGCTATCAGACGGTCACCTCTGTAGCTGTAGTGTCATTATTCGTATGGTCCCAATGTGTATATTAAAAAAAAGTGCACCTTTGTTATAATGTACAAGATGGGGACCATAATGTGGACAAAAAAAACAAAATAGGGAACATGATAGGGGACATTTCTACAATACATACATTATTCTTATCTATATAATAGGATGACAACAGCTCTCCAGACCTGCATCCCACCACAAAGACCATCCCAGCCCTGAAGAATGAAATTATCCTTAGTAACGAAGTGAGGGACTTCGTGCCAACCTGTGGTCTCAAGGCATTGACTCTTATAAGAGTCCTGCTCAAGGTGATGGGGTGCAACTGTGGGACCCTATACCAGAGATGATGTCCTCCACCCAACTTTCAAAAAGCTGTAAGGGTCTTCAGTAGAGATGGGTAGTCGAGCTGGGCTATCAGACGGTCACCTCTGTAGCTGTAGTGTCATTATTCGTATGGTCCCAATGTGTATATTAAAAAAAGTGCACCTTTGTTATAATGTACAAGATGGGGACCATAATGTGGACAAAAAAAACAAAATAGGGAACATGATAGGGGACATTTCTACAATACATACATTATTCTTATCTATATAATAGGATGACAACAGCTCTCCAGACCTGCATCCCACCACAAAGACCATCCCAGCCCTGAAGAATGAAATTATCCTTAGTAACGAAGTGAGGGACTTCATGCCAACCTGTGGTCTCAAGGCATTGACTCTTATAAGAGTCCTGCTCAAGGTGATGGGGTGCAACTGTGGGACCCTATACCAGAGATGATGTCCTCCACCCAACTTTCAAAAAGCTGTAAGGGTCTTCAGTAGAGATGGGTAGTCGAGCTGGGCTATCAGACGGTCACCTCTGTAGCTGTAGTGTCATTATTCGTATGGTCCCAATGTGTATATTAAAAAAAAGTGCACCTTTGTTATAATGTACAAGATGGGGACCATAATGTGGACAAAAAAAACAAAATAGGGAACATGATAGGGGACATTTCTACAATACATACATTATTCTTATCTATATAATAGGATGACAACAGCTCTCCAGACCTGCATCCCACCACAAAGACCATCCCAGCCCTGAAGAATGAAATTATCCTTAGTAACGAAGTGAGGGACTTCGTGCCAACCTGTGGTCTCAAGGCATTGACTCTTATAAGAGTCCTGCTCAAGGTGATGGGGTGCAACTGTGGGACCCTATACCAGAGATGATGTCCTCCACCTAACTTTCAAAAAGCTGTAAGGGTCTTCAGTAGAGATGGGTAGTCGAGCTGGGCTATCAGACGGTCACCTCTGTAGCTGTAGTGTCATTATTCGTATGGTCCCAATGTGTATATTAAAAAAAGGTGCACCTTTGTTATAATGTACAAGATGGGGACCATAATGTGGACAAAAAAAACAAAATAGGGAACATGATAGGGGACATTTCTACAATACATACATTATTCTTATCTATATAATAGGATGACAACAGCTCTCCAGACCTGCATCCCACCACAAAGACTACTCCAGCCCTGAAGAATGAAATCATCCTTAGTGACGAAGTGAGAGACTTCGTGCCAACCTGTGGTCTCAAGGCATTGTCTCTTATAAGAGTCCTGCTCAAGGTGATGGGGTGCAACTGTGGGACCCTATACCAGAGATGATGTCCTCCACCCAACTTTCAAAAGCTGTAAGGGTCTTCAGTAGAGATGGGTAGTCGAGCTGGGCTATCAGACGGTCACCTCTGCAGCTGTAGTGTCATTATTTGTATGGTCTTAATGTGTATATTAAAAAAAAGTGCACCTTTGTTATAATGTACATGATGGGGACCATAATGTGGACAAAAAAAACAAAATAGGGAACATGATAGGGGACATTTCTACAATACATACATTATTCTTATCTATATAATAGGATGACAACAGCTCTCCAGACCTGCATCCCACCACAAAGACCATCCCAGCCCTGAAGAATGAAATTATCCTTAGTAACGAAGTGAGGGACTTCGTGCCAACCTGTGGTCTCAAGGCATTGACTCTTATAAGAGTCCTGCTCAAGGTGATGGGGTGCAACTGTGGGACCCTATACCAGAGATGATGTCCTCCACCCAACTTTCAAAAAGCTGTAAGGGTCTTCAGTAGAGATGGGTAGTCGAGCTGGGCTATCAGACGGTCACCTCTGTAGCTGAAGTGTCATTATTCGTATGGTCCCAATGTGTATATTAAAAAAAAGTGCACCTTTGTTATAATGTACAAGATGGGGACCATAATGTGGACAAAAAAAACAAAATAGGGAACATGATAGGGGACATTTCTACAATACATACATTATTCTTATCTATATAATAGGATGACAACAGCTCTCCAGACCTGCATCCCACCACAAAGACCATCCCAGCCCTGAAGAATGAAATTATCCTTAGTAACGAAGTGAGGGACTTCGTGCCAACCTGTGGTCTCAAGGCATTGACTCTTATAAGAGTCCTGCTCAAGGTGATGGGGTGCAACTGTGGGACCCTATACCAAAGATGATGTCCTCCACCTAACTTTCAAAAAGCTGTAAGGGTTTTCAGTAGAGATGGGTAGTCGAGCTGGGCTATCAGACGGTCACCTCTGTAGCTGTAGTGTCATTATTCGTATGGTCCCAATGTGTATATTAAAAAAAGGTGCACCTTTGTTATAATGTACATGATGGGGACCATAATGTGGACAAAATAACAAAATAGGGAACATGATAGGGGACATTTCTACAATACATACATTATTCTTATCTATATAATAGGATGACAACAGCTCTCCAGACCTGCATCCCACCACAAAGACCATCCCAGCCCTGAAGAATGAAATTATCCTTAGTAACGAAGTGAGGGACTTCGTGCCAACCTGTGGTCTCAAGGCATTGACTCTTATAAGAGTCCTGCTCAAGGTGATGGGGTGCAACTGTGGGACCCTATACCAAAGATGATGTCCTCCACCCAACTTTCAAAAAGCTGTAAGGGTCTTAAGTAGAGATGGGTAGTCGAGCTGGGCTATCAGACGGTCACCTCTGTAGCTGTAGTGTCATTATTCGTATGGTCCCAATGTGTATATTAAAAAAAAGTGCACCTTTGTTATAATGTACAAGATGGGGACCATAATGTGGACAAAAAAAACAAAATAGGGAACATGATAGGGGACATTTCTACAATACATACATTATTCTTATCTATATAATAGGATGACAACAGCTCTCCAGACCTGCATCCCACCACAAAGACCATCCCAGCCCTGAAGAATTAAATCATCCTTAGTGACGAAGTGAGGGACTTCGTGCCAACCTGTGGTCTCAAAGCATTGACTCTTATAAGAGTCCTGCTCAAGGTGATGGGGTGCAACTGTGGGACCCTATACCAGAGATGATGTCCTCCACCCAACTTTCAAAAAGCTGTAAGGGTCTTCAGTAGAGATGGGTAGTCGAGCTGGGCTATCAGACGGTCACCTCTGTAGCTGAAGTGTCATTATTCGTATGGTCCCAATGTGTATATTAAAAAAAAGTGCACCTTTGTTATAATTTACAAGATGGGGACCATAATGTGGACAAAAAAAACAAAATAGGGAACATGATAGGGGACATTTCTACAATACATACATTATTCTTATCTATATAATAGGATGACAACAGCTCTCCAGACCTGCATCCCACCACAAAGACCATCCCAGCCCTGAAGAATGAAATTATCCTTGGTAACGAAGTGAGGGACTTCGTGCCAACCTGTGGTCTCAAGGCATTGACTCTTATAAGAGTCCTGCTCAAGGTGATGGGGTGCAACTGTGGGACCCTATACCAGAGATGATGTCCTCCACCCAACTTTCAAAAAGCTGTAAGGGTCTTCAGTAGAGATGGGTAGTCGAGCTGGGCTATCAGACGGTCACCTCTGTAGCTGTAGTGTCATTATTCGTATGGTCCCAATGTGTATATTAAAAAAAAGTGCACCTTTGTTATAATGTACAAGATGGGGACCATAATGTGGACAAAAAAAACAAAATAGGGAACATGATAGGGGACATTTCTACAATACATACATTATTCTTATCTATATAATAGGATGACAACAGCTCTCCAGACCTGCATCCCACCACAAAGACCATCCCAGCCCTGAAGAATGAAATTATCCTTAGTAACGAAGTGAGGGACTTCGTGCCAACCTGTGGTCTCAAGGCATTGACTCTTATAAGAGTCCTGCTCAAGGTGATGTGGTGCAACCTTGGGACCCTATACCAGAGATGATGTCCTCCACCCAACTTTCAAAAAGCTGTAAGGGTCTTCAGTAGAGATGGGTAGTCGAGCTGGGCTATCAGACGGTCACCTCTGTAGCTGAAGTGTCATTATTCGTATGGTCCCAATGTGTATATTAAAAAAAAGTGCACCTTTGTTATAATGTACAAGATGGGGACCATAATGTGGACAAAAAAAACAAAATAGGGAACATGATAGGGGACATTTCTACAATACATACATTATTCTTATCTATATAATAGGATGACAACAGCTCTCCAGACCTGCATCCCACCACAAAGACCACTCCAGCCCTGAAGAATGAAATCATCCTTAGTGACGAAGTGAGAGACTTCGTGCCAACCTGTGGTCTCAAGGCATTGTCTCTTATAAGAGTCCTGCTCAAGGTGATGGGGTGCAACTGTGGGACCCTATACCAGAGATGATGTCCTACACCAAACTTTCAAAAGCTGTAAGGGTCTTCAGTAGAGATGGGTAGTCGAGCTGGGCTATCAGACGGTCACCTCTGTAGCTGTAGTGTCATTATTCGTATGGTCCCAATGTGTATATTAAAAAAAAGTGCACCTTTGTTATAATGTACAAGATGGGGACCATAATGTGGACAAAAAAAACAAAATAGGGAACATGATAGGGGACATTTCTACAATACATACATTATTCTTATCTATATAATAGGATGACAACAGCTCTCCAGACCTGCATCCCACCACAAAGACCACTCCAGCCCTGAAGAATGAAATCACCCTTAGTGACGAAGTGAGAGACTTCGTGCCAACCTGTGGTCTCAAGGCATTGTCTCTTATAAGAGTCCTGCTCAAGGTGATGGGGTGCAACTGTGGGACCCTATACCAGAGATGATGTCCTACACCCAACTTTCAAAAGCTGTAAGGGTCTTCAGTAGAGATGGGTAGTCGAGCTGGGCTATCAGACGGTCACCTCTGTAGCTGTAGTGTCATTATTCGTATGGTCCCAATGTGTATATTAAAAAAAAGTGCACCTTTGTTATAGTGTACAAGATGGGGACCATAATGTGGACAAAAAAAACAAAATAGGGAACATGATAGGGGACATTTCTACAATACATACATTATTCTTATCTATATAATAGGATGACAACAGCTCTCCAGACCTGCATCCCACCACAAAGACCATCCCAGCCCTGAAGAATGAAATTATCCTTAGTAACGAAGTGAGGGACTTAGTGCCAACCTGTGGTCTCAAGGCATTGACTCTTATAAGAGTCCTGCTCAAGGTGATGGGGTGCAACTGTGGGACCCTATACCAGAGATGATGTCCTCCACCCAACTTTCAAAAAGCTGTAAGGGTCTTCAGTAGAGATGGGTAGTCGAGCTGGGCTATCAGACGGTCACCTCTGTAGCTGAAGTGTCATTATTCGTATGGTCCCAATGTGTATATTAAAAAAAAGTGCACCTTTGTTATAATGTACAAGATGGGGACCATAATGTGGACAAAAAAAACAAAATAGGGAACATGATAGGGGACATTTCTACAATACATACATTATTCTTATCTATATAATAGGATGACAACAGCTCTCCAGACCTGCATCCCACCACAAAGACCACTCCAGCCCTGAAGAATGAAATCATCCTTAGTAACGAAGTGAGAGACTTCGTGCCAACCTGTGGTCTCAAGGCATTGTCTCTTATAAGAGTCCTGCTCAAGGTGATGGGGTGCAACTGTGGGACCCTATACCAGAGATGATGTCCTACACCCAACTTTCAAAAGCTGTAAGGGTCTTCAGTAGAGATGGGTAGTCGAGCTGGGCTATCAGACGGTCACCTCTGTAGCTGTAGTGTCATTATTCGTATGGTCTTAATGTGTATATTAAAAAAAAGTGCAGCTTTGTTATAATGTACAAGATGGGGACCATAATGTGGACAAAATAACAAAATAGGGAACATGATAGGGGACATTTCTACAATACATACATTATTCTTATCTATATAATAGGATGACAACAGCTCTCCAGACCTGCATCCCACCACAAAGACCATCCCAGCCCTGAAGAATGAAATTATCCTTAGTAACGAAGTGAGGGACTTCGTGCCAACCTGTGGTCTCAAGGCATTGACTCTTATAAGAGTCCTGCTCAAGGTGATGGGGTGCAACTGTTGGACCCTATACCAGAGATGATGTCCTCCACCCAACTTTCAAAAAGCTGTAAGGGTCTTCAGTAGAGATGGGTAGTCGAGCTGGGCTATCAGACGGTCACCTCTGTAGCTGTAGTGTCATTATTCGTATAGTCCCAATGTGTATATTAAAAAAAAGTGCACCTTTGTTATAATGTACAAGATGGGGACCATAATGTGGACAAAAAAAACAAAATAGGGAACATGATAGGGGACATTTCTACAATACATACATTATTCTTATCTATATAATAGGATGACAACAGCTCTCCAGACCTGCATCCCACCACAAAGACCACTCCATCACTGAAGAATGAAATCATCCTTAGTGACGAAGTGAGGGACTTCGTGCCAACCTGTGGTCTCAGGGCATTGTCTCTTATAAGAGTCCTGCTAAAGGTGATGGGGTGCAACTGTGGGACCCTATACCAGAGATGATGTCCTCCACCCAACTTTCAAAAAGCTGTAAGGGTCTTCAGTAGAGATGGGTAGTCGAGCTGGGCTATCAGACGGTCACCTCTGTAGCTGTAGTGTCATTATTCGTATGGTCCCAATGTGTATATTAAAAAAAAGTGCACCTTTGTTATAATGTACAAGATGGGGACCATAATGTGGACAAAAAAAACAAAATAGGGAACATGATAGGGGACATTTCTACAATACATACATTATTCTTATCTATATAATAGGATGACAACAGCTCTCCAGACCTGCATCCCACCACAAAGACCATCCCAGCCCTGAAGAATGAAATTATCCTTAGTAACGAAGTGAGGGACTTAGTGCCAACCTGTGGTCTCAAGGCATTGACTCTTATAAGAGTCCTGCTCAAGGTGATGGGGTGCAACTGTGGGACCCTATACCAGAGATGATGTCCTCCACCCAACTTTCAAAAAGCTGTAAGGGTCTTCAGTAGAGATGGGTAGTCGAGCTGGGCTATCAGACGGTCACCTCTGTAGCTGAAGTGTCATTATTCGTATGGTCCCAATGTGTATATTAAAAAAAAGTGCACCTTTGTTATAATGTACAAGATGGGGACCATAATGTGGACAAAAAAAACAAAATAGGGAACATGATAGGGGACATTTCTACAATACATACATTATTCTTATCTATATAATAGGATGACAACAGCTCTCCAGACCTGCATCCCACCACAAAGACCACTCCAGCCCTGAAGAATGAAATCATCCTTAGTAACGAAGTGAGAGACTTCGTGCCAACCTGTGGTCTCAAGGCATTGTCTCTTATAAGAGTCCTGCTCAAGGTGATGGGGTGCAACTGTGGGACCCTATACCAGAGATGATGTCCTACACCCAACTTTCAAAAGCTGTAAGGGTCTTCAGTAGAGATGGGTAGTCGAGCTGGGCTATCAGACGGTCACCTCTGTAGCTGTAGTGTCATTATTCGTATGGTCTTAATGTGTATATTAAAAAAAAGGGCAGCTTTGTTATAATGTACAAGATGGGGACCATAATGTGGACAAAATAACAAAATAGGGAACATGATAGGGGACATTTCTACAATACATACATTATTCTTATCTATATAATAGGATGACAACAGCTCTCCAGACCTGCATCCCACCACAAAGACCACTCCAGCCCTGAAGAATGAAATCATCCTTAGTAACGAAGTGAGAGACTTCGTGCCAACCTGTGGTCTCAAGGCATTGTCTCTTATAAGAGTCCTGCTCAAGGTGATGGGGTGCAACTGTGGGACCCTATACCAGAGATGATGTCCTACACCCAACTTTCAAAAGCTGTAAGGGTCTTCAGTAGAGATGGGTAGTCGAGCTGGGCTATCAGACGGTCACCTCTGTAGCTGTAGTGTCATTATTCGTATGGTCCCAATGTGTATATTAAAAAAAAGTGCACCTTTGTTATAATGTACAAGATGGGGACCATAATGTGGACCAAAAAAACAAAATAGGGAACATGATAGGGGACATTTCTACAATACATACATTATTCTTATCTATATAATAGGATGACAACAGCTCTCCAGACCTGCATCCCACCACAAAGACCACTCCAGCCCTGAAGAATGAAATCATCCTTAGTGACGAAGTGAGAGACTTCGTGCCAACCTGTGGTCTCAAGGCATTGTCTCTTATAAGAGTCCTGCTCAAGGTGATGGGGTGCAACTGTGGGACCCTATACCAGAGATGATGTCCTCCACCCAACTTTCAAAAAGCTGTAAGGGTCTTCAGTAGAGATGGGTAGTCGAGCTGGGCTATCAGACGGTCACCTCTGTAGCTGTAGTGTCATTATTCGTATGGTCCCAATGTGTATATTAAAAAAAAGTGCACCTTTGTTATAATGTACAAGATGGGGACCATAATGTGGACAAAATAACAAAATAGGGAACATGATAGGGGACATTTCTACAATACATACATTATTCTTATCTATATAATAGGATGACAACAGCTCTCCAGACCTGCATCCCACCACAAAGACCATCCCAGCCCTGAAGAATGAAATTATCCTTAGTAACGAAGTGAGGGACTTCTTGCCAACCTGTGGTCTCAAGGCATTGACTCTTATAAGAGTCCTGCTTAAGGTGATGGGGTGCAACTGTGGGACCCTATACCAGAGATGATGTCCTCCACCCAACTTTCAAAAAGCTGTAAGGGTCTTCAGTAGAGATGGGTAGTCGAGCTGGGCTATCAGACGGTCACCTCTGTAGCTGTAGTGTCATTATTCGTATGGTCCCAATGTGTATATTAAAAAAAAGTGCACCTTTGTTATAATGTACAAGATGGGGACCATAATGTGGACCAAAAAAACAAAATAGGGAACATGATAGGGGACATTTCTACAATACATACATTATTCTTATCTATATAATAGGATGACAACAGCTCTCCAGACCTGCATCCCACCACAAAGACCACTCCAGCCCTGAAGAATGAAATCATCCTTAGTGACGAAGTGAGGGACTTCGTGCCAACCTGTGTTCTCAGGGCATTGTCTCTTATAAGAGTCCTGCTCAAGGTGATGGGGTGCAACTGTGGGAACCTATACCAGAGATGATGTCCTCCACCCAACTTTCAAAAAGCTGTAAGGGTCTTCAGTAGAGATGGGTAGTCGAGCTGGGCTATCAGACGGTCACCTCTGTAGCTGAAGTGTCATTATTCGTATGGTCTTAATGTGTATATTAAAAAAAAGTGCACCTTTGTTATAATGTACAAGATGGGGACCATAATGTGGACAAAAAAAACAAAATAGGGAACATGATAGGGGACATTTCTACAATACATGCATTATTCTTATTTATATAATAGGATGACAACAGCTCTCCAGACCTGCATCCCACCACAAAGACCACTCCAGCCCTGAAGAATGAAATCATCCTTAGTGACGAAGTGAGAGACTTCGTGCCTACCTGTGGTCTCAAGGCATTGTCTCTTATAAGAGTCCTGCTCAAGGTGATGGGGTGCAACTGTGGGACCCTATACCAGAGATGATGTCCTACACCCAACTTTCAAAAGCTGTAAGGGTCTTCAGTAGAGATGGGTAGTCGAGCTGGGCTATCAGACGGTCACCTCTGTAGCTGTAGTGTCATTATTCATATGGTCCCAATGTGTATATTAAAAAAAAGTGCACCTTTGTTATAATGTACAAGATGGGGACCATAATGTGGACAAAAAAAACAAAATAGGGAACATGATAGGGGACATTTCTACAATACATACATTATTCTTATCTATATAATAGGATGACAACAGCTCTCCAGACCTGCATCCCACCACAAAGACCACTCCAGCCCTGAAGAATGAAATCATCCTTAGTGACGAAGTGAGGGACTTCGTGCCAACCTGTGTTCTCAGGGCATTGTCTCTTATAAGAGTCCTGCTCAAGGTGATGGGGTGCAACTGTGGGAACCTATACCAGAGATGATGTCCTCCACCCAACTTTAAAAAAGCTGTAAGGGTCTTCAGTAGAGATGGGTAGTCGAGCTGGGCTATCAGACGGTCACCTCTGTAGCTGAAGTGTCATTATTCGTATGGTCCCAATGTGTATATTAAAAAAAAGTGCACCTTTGTTATAATGTACAAGATGGGGACCATAATGTGGACAAAATAACAAAATAGGGAACATGATAGGGGACATTTCTACAATACATACATTATTCTTATCTATATAATAGGATGACAACAGCTCTCCAGACCTGCATCCCACCACAAAGACCACTCCATCCCTGAAGAATGAAATCATCCTAAGTGACGAAGTGAGGGACTTCGTGCCAACCTGTGGTCTCAAGGCATTGACTCTTATAAGAGTCCTGCTCAAGGTGATGGGGTGCAACTGTTGGACCCTATACCAGAGATGATGTCCTCCACCCAACTTTCAAAAAGCTGTAAGGGTCTTCAGTAGAGATGGGTAGTCGAGCTGGGCTATCAGACGGTCACCTCTGTAGCTGTAGTGTCATTATTCGTATAGTCCCAATGTGTATATTAAAAAAAAGTGCACCTTTGTTATAATGTACAAGATGGGGACCATAATGTGGACAAAAAAAACAAAATAGGGAACATGATAGGGGACATTTCTACAATACATACATTATTCTTATCTATATAATAGGATGACAACAGCTCTCCAGACCTGCATCCCACCACAAAGACCACTCCATCACTGAAGAATGAAATCATCCTTAGTGACGAAGTGAGGGACTTCGTGCCAACCTGTGGTCTCAGGGCATTGTCTCTTATAAGAGTCCTGCTAAAGGTGATGGGGTGCAACTGTGGGACCCTATACCAGAGATGATGTCCTCCACCCAACTTTCAAAAAGCTGTAAGGGTCTTCAGTAGAGATGGGTAGTCGAGCTGGGCTATCAGACGGTCACCTCTGTAGCTGTAGTGTCATTATTCGTATGGTCCCAATGTGTATATTAAAAAAAAGTGCACCTTTGTTATAATGTACAAGATGGGGACCATAATGTGGACCAAAAAAACAAAATAGGGAACATGATAGGGGACATTTCTACAATACATACATTATTCTTATCTATATAATAGGATGACAACAGCTCTCCAGACCTGCATCCCACCACAAAGACCACTCCAGCCCTGAAGAATGAAATCATCCTTAGTGACGAAGTGAGAGACTTCGTGCCAACCTGTGGTCTCAAGGCATTGTCTCTTATAAGAGTCCTGCTCAAGGTGATGGGGTGCAACTGTGGGACCCTATACCAGAGATGATGTCCTCCACCCAACTTTCAAAAAGCTGTAAGGGTCTTCAGTAGAGATGGGTAGTCGAGCTGGGCTATCAGACGGTCACCTCTGTAGCTGTAGTGTCATTATTCGTATGGTCCCAATGTGTATATTAAAAAAAAGTGCACCTTTGTTATAATGTACAAGATGGGGACCATAATGTGGACAAAATAACAAAATAGGGAACATGATAGGGGACATTTCTACAATACATACATTATTCTTATCTATATAATAGGATGACAACAGCTCTCCAGACCTGCATCCCACCACAAAGACCATCCCAGCCCTGAAGAATGAAATTATCCTTAGTAACGAAGTGAGGGACTTCTTGCCAACCTGTGGTCTCAAGGCATTGACTCTTATAAGAGTCCTGCTTAAGGTGATGGGGTGCAACTGTGGGACCCTATACCAGAGATGATGTCCTCCACCCAACTTTCAAAAAGCTGTAAGGGTCTTCAGTAGAGATGGGTAGTCGAGCTGGGCTATCAGACGGTCACCTCTGTAGCTGTAGTGTCATTATTCGTATGGTCCCAATGTGTATATTAAAAAAAAGTGCACCTTTGTTATAATGTACAAGATGGGGACCATAATGTGGACCAAAAAAACAAAATAGGGAACATGATAGGGGACATTTCTACAATACATACATTATTCTTATCTATATAATAGGATGACAACAGCTCTCCAGACCTGCATCCCACCACAAAGACCACTCCAGCCCTGAAGAATGAAATCATCCTTAGTGACGAAGTGAGGGACTTCGTGCCAACCTGTGTTCTCAGGGCATTGTCTCTTATAAGAGTCCTGCTCAAGGTGATGGGGTGCAACTGTGGGAACCTATACCAGAGATGATGTCCTCCACCCAACTTTCAAAAAGCTGTAAGGGTCTTCAGTAGAGATGGGTAGTCGAGCTGGGCTATCAGACGGTCACCTCTGTAGCTGAAGTGTCATTATTCGTATGGTCTTAATGTGTATATTAAAAAAAAGTGCACCTTTGTTATAATGTACAAGATGGGGACCATAATGTGGACAAAAAAAACAAAATAGGGAACATGATAGGGGACATTTCTACAATACATGCATTATTCTTATTTATATAATAGGATGACAACAGCTCTCCAGACCTGCATCCCACCACAAAGACCACTCCAGCCCTGAAGAATGAAATCATCCTTAGTGACGAAGTGAGGGACTTCGTGCCAACCTGTGGTCTCAAGGCATTGACTCTTATAAGAGTCCTGCTCAAGGTGATGGGGTGCAACTGTGGGACCCTATACCAGAGATGATGTCCTACACCCAACTTTCAAAAGCTGTAAGGGTCTTCAGTAGAGATGGGTAGTCGAGCTGGGCTATCAGACGGTCACCTCTGTAGCTGTAGTGTCATTATTCATATGGTCCCAATGTGTATATTAAAAAAAAGTGCACCTTTGTTATAATGTACAAGATGGGGACCATAATGTGGACCAAAAAAACAAAATAGGGAACATGATAGGGGACATTTCTACAATACATACATTATTCTTATCTATATAATAGGATGACAACAGCTCTCCAGACCTGCATCCCACCACAAAGACCACTCCAGCCCTGAAGAATGAAATCATCCTTAGTGACGAAGTGAGAGACTTCGTGCCAACCTGTGGTCTCAAGGCATTGTCTCTTATAAGAGTCCTGCTCAAGGTGATGGGGTGCAACTGTGGGACCCTATACCAGAGATGATGTCCTCCACCCAACTTTCAAAAAGCTGTAAGGGTCTTCAGTAGAGATGGGTAGTCGAGCTGGGCTATCAGACGGTCACCTCTGTAGCTGTAGTGTCATTATTCGTATGGTCCCAATGTGTATATTAAAAAAAAGTGCACCTTTGTTATAATGTACAAGATGGGGACCATAATGTGGACAAAATAACAAAATAGGGAACATGATAGGGGACATTTCTACAATACATACATTATTCTTATCTATATAATAGGATGACAACAGCTCTCCAGACCTGCATCCCACCACAAAGACCATCCCAGCCCTGAAGAATGAAATTATCCTTAGTAACGAAGTGAGGGACTTCTTGCCAACCTGTGGTCTCAAGGCATTGACTCTTATAAGAGTCCTGCTTAAGGTGATGGGGTGCAACTGTGGGACCCTATACCAGAGATGATGTCCTCCACCCAACTTTCAAAAAGCTGTAAGGGTCTTCAGTAGAGATGGGTAGTCGAGCTGGGCTATCAGACGGTCACCTCTGTAGCTGTAGTGTCATTATTCGTATGGTCCCAATGTGTATATTAAAAAAAAGTGCACCTTTGTTATAATGTACAAGATGGGGACCATAATGTGGACCAAAAAAACAAAATAGGGAACATGATAGGGGACATTTCTACAATACATACATTATTCTTATCTATATAATAGGATGACAACAGCTCTCCAGACCTGCATCCCACCACAAAGACCACTCCAGCCCTGAAGAATGAAATCATCCTTAGTGACGAAGTGAGGGACTTCGTGCCAACCTGTGTTCTCAGGGCATTGTCTCTTATAAGAGTCCTGCTCAAGGTGATGGGGTGCAACTGTGGGAACCTATACCAGAGATGATGTCCTCCACCCAACTTTCAAAAAGCTGTAAGGGTCTTCAGTAGAGATGGGTAGTCGAGCTGGGCTATCAGACGGTCACCTCTGTAGCTGAAGTGTCATTATTCGTATGGTCTTAATGTGTATATTAAAAAAAAGTGCACCTTTGTTATAATGTACAAGATGGGGACCATAATGTGGACAAAAAAAACAAAATAGGGAACATGATAGGGGACATTTCTACAATACATGCATTATTCTTATTTATATAATAGGATGACAACAGCTCTCCAGACCTGCATCCCACCACAAAGACCACTCCAGCCCTGAAGAATGAAATCATCCTTAGTGACGAAGTGAGAGACTTCGTGCCTACCTGTGGTCTCAAGGCATTGTCTCTTATAAGAGTCCTGCTCAAGGTGATGGGGTGCAACTGTGGGACCCTATACCAGAGATGATGTCCTACACCCAACTTTCAAAAGCTGTAAGGGTCTTCAGTAGAGATGGGTAGTCGAGCTGGGCTATCAGACGGTCACCTCTGTAGCTGTAGTGTCATTATTCATATGGTCCCAATGTGTATATTAAAAAAAAGTGCACCTTTGTTATAATGTACAAGATGGGGACCATAATGTGGACAAAAAAAACAAAATAGGGAACATGATAGGGGACATTTCTACAATACATACATTATTCTTATCTATATAATAGGATGACAACAGCTCTCCAGACCTGCATCCCACCACAAAGACCACTCCAGCCCTGAAGAATGAAATCATCCTTAGTGACGAAGTGAGGGACTTCGTGCCAACCTGTGTTCTCAGGGCATTGTCTCTTATAAGAGTCCTGCTCAAGGTGATGGGGTGCAACTGTGGGAACCTATACCAGAGATGATGTCCTCCACCCAACTTTAAAAAAGCTGTAAGGGTCTTCAGTAGAGATGGGTAGTCGAGCTGGGCTATCAGACGGTCACCTCTGTAGCTGAAGTGTCATTATTCGTATGGTCCCAATGTGTATATTAAAAAAAAGTGCACCTTTGTTATAATGTACAAGATGGGGACCATAATGTGGACAAAATAACAAAATAGGGAACATGATAGGGGACATTTCTACAATACATACATTATTCTTATCTATATAATAGGATGACAACAGCTCTCCAGACCTGCATCCCACCACAAAGACCACTCCATCCCTGAAGAATGAAATCATCCTAAGTGACGAAGTGAGGGACTTCGTGCCAACCTGTGGTCTCAAGGCATTGACTCTTATAAGAGTCCTGCTCAAGGTGATGGGGTGCAACTGTTGGACCCTATACCAGAGATGATGTCCTCCACCCAACTTTCAAAAAGCTGTAAGGGTCTTCAGTAGAGATGGGTAGTCGAGCTGGGCTATCAGACGGTCACCTCTGTAGCTGTAGTGTCATTATTCGTATAGTCCCAATGTGTATATTAAAAAAAAGTGCACCTTTGTTATAATGTACAAGATGGGGACCATAATGTGGACAAAAAAAACAAAATAGGGAACATGATAGGGGACATTTCTACAATACATACATTATTCTTATCTATATAATAGGATGACAACAGCTCTCCAGACCTGCATCCCACCACAAAGACCACTCCATCACTGAAGAATGAAATCATCCTTAGTGACGAAGTGAGGGACTTCGTGCCAACCTGTGGTCTCAGGGCATTGTCTCTTATAAGAGTCCTGCTAAAGGTGATGGGGTGCAACTGTGGGACCCTATACCAGAGATGATGTCCTCCACCCAACTTTCAAAAAGCTGTAAGGGTCTTCAGTAGAGATGGGTAGTCGAGCTGGGCTATCAGACGGTCACCTCTGTAGCTGTAGTGTCATTATTCGTATGGTCCCAATGTGTATATTAAAAAAAAGTGCACCTTTGTTATAATGTACAAGATGGGGACCATAATGTGGACCAAAAAAACAAAATAGGGAACATGATAGGGGACATTTCTACAATACATACATTATTCTTATCTATATAATAGGATGACAACAGCTCTCCAGACCTGCATCCCACCACAAAGACCACTCCAGCCCTGAAGAATGAAATCATCCTTAGTGACGAAGTGAGAGACTTCGTGCCAACCTGTGGTCTCAAGGCATTGTCTCTTATAAGAGTCCTGCTCAAGGTGATGGGGTGCAACTGTGGGACCCTATACCAGAGATGATGTCCTCCACCCAACTTTCAAAAAGCTGTAAGGGTCTTCAGTAGAGATGGGTAGTCGAGCTGGGCTATCAGACGGTCACCTCTGTAGCTGTAGTGTCATTATTCGTATGGTCCCAATGTGTATATTAAAAAAAAGTGCACCTTTGTTATAATGTACAAGATGGGGACCATAATGTGGACAAAATAACAAAATAGGGAACATGATAGGGGACATTTCTACAATACATACATTATTCTTATCTATATAATAGGATGACAACAGCTCTCCAGACCTGCATCCCACCACAAAGACCATCCCAGCCCTGAAGAATGAAATTATCCTTAGTAACGAAGTGAGGGACTTCTTGCCAACCTGTGGTCTCAAGGCATTGACTCTTATAAGAGTCCTGCTTAAGGTGATGGGGTGCAACTGTGGGACCCTATACCAGAGATGATGTCCTCCACCCAACTTTCAAAAAGCTGTAAGGGTCTTCAGTAGAGATGGGTAGTCGAGCTGGGCTATCAGACGGTCACCTCTGTAGCTGTAGTGTCATTATTCATATGGTCCCAATGTGTATATTAAAAAAAAGTGCACCTTTGTTATAATGTACAAGATGGGGACCATAATGTGGACAAAAAAAACAAAATAGGGAACATGATAGGGGACATTTCTACAATACATACATTATTCTTATCTATATAATAGGA
The DNA here is from genome assembly GCF_048569485.1 of Anomaloglossus baeobatrachus. Classification (NCBI taxonomy): domain Eukaryota; kingdom Metazoa; phylum Chordata; class Amphibia; order Anura; family Aromobatidae; genus Anomaloglossus; species Anomaloglossus baeobatrachus. The sequence goes on along the minus strand of NC_134359.1, from coordinate 80,605,533 downwards.
TGACAACAGCTCTCCAGACCTGCATCCCACCACAAAGACCACTCCAGCCCTGAAGAATGAAATCATCCTTAGTGACGAAGTGAGGGACTTCGTGCCAACCTGTGTTCTCAGGGCATTGTCTCTTATAAGAGTCCTGCTCAAGGTGATGGGGTGCAACTGTGGGAACCTATACCAGAGATGATGTCCTCCACCCAACTTTAAAAAAGCTGTAAGGGTCTTCAGTAGAGATGGGTAGTCGAGCTGGGCTATCAGACGGTCACCTCTGTAGCTGAAGTGTCATTATTCGTATGGTCCCAATGTGTATATTAAAAAAAAGTGCACCTTTGTTATAATGTACAAGATGGGGACCATAATGTGGACAAAATAACAAAATAGGGAACATGATAGGGGACATTTCTACAATACATACATTATTCTTATCTATATAATAGGATGACAACAGCTCTCCAGACCTGCATCCCACCACAAAGACCACTCCATCCCTGAAGAATGAAATCATCCTAAGTGACGAAGTGAGGGACTTCGTGCCAACCTGTGGTCTCAAGGCATTGACTCTTATAAGAGTCCTGCTCAAGGTGATGGGGTGCAACTGTGGGACCCTATACCAGAGATGATGTCCTCCACCCAACTTTCAAAAGCTGTAAGGGTCTTCAGTAGAGATGGGTAGTCGAGCTGGGCTATCAGACGGTCACCTCTGTAGCTGTAGTGTCATTATTCGTATGGTTCCAATGTGTAAGTTATTTTGTTCTGTATAGTTAGTGTGTGATGACACATAAGGCACCAAATATAATAAACCGATAGTCCTATAATCTAACACTAATCTATATCCTGGCCCTTTCTACATTCTTCAGTCTTCCTTTCTGGATCCAGATATACTTTCTAGAAGGAAAAAAAAAAAAAAGGGTCAGGCAAAGGCCTAGAAATCTGAAGACTAATGTAAAAATTGAAGATGGACTTCAGTTGGTTGTGTTTATAGCTTATCTGAGGTCCTTAAATGAGATTGTGACTAGATGCCCCATATGTGCACATATGTGAGAACAAATAATCTATTACAATCCACCATCTACCAATTTTTCAGATTATAATCACATATTACAATGCATACGTTACAACATTCCAAATGTAATGGTCCCAGTGAACCAAAATGGTGGAATTTGCTCCACATTTTTCAGTATCACTCACTACAAAATCTGTCAATCCGTATTATTTCAATTTTGCACCTTAATGATAAATGTGGGGCAGATTATGCCAGTGCAAGCATGGTAATACACTGCGCAATGTTAAATGAGATCAATGTTTCACATTTTTCAAGTCAAGTAAAAAAATTTTTTGGAGAAAACTGGTATTTTTTAATCATGTTAAGAATGGTTGCAACCAACAGAAACTTAATTGATGTATTTTTAACACAGGTATTACCTGTCTACATTATGTGTTACCTTTATGTAGAAGTGCAGTATTAACCTCTTCACGACACATGACATATTGGATATGTCATGGATCGTGTCAGGTTAATCACCGCCAGCTGCTGTGGGCAGCCGGTGGAGCTCTCCGCACATGTCAGCTGATTTGAACAGCTGACACGTGTGTCTTGGAGGCTGGAGTGGATCCGCAATCCACCTTTGCCTGTTAACCCCTTAGATCGTACTTTCAAAATGTGAGCGCAATGTAAATGCCCGGCACGGTAAGCTTGTACTCACCCGCTGCCATCGGAAGTCACGTGGCATGATCACGTTCTGCCAATGGTTTCCATGGTAGCAAAGGGTCATGTAATGACTCCTGTAGGTATCATGAGTCACTTCCTCTTACTGCCAGCAGAGCACCATGTGTGAGAGGAGAGCAGCAGATTAAAACTGTGCATCTGCGATCTACAAAAATGAACCAGCAATCAGACTGCTGATCCTTATAGCCCTCTATGGGAACTAGTAAAATAAAAAAAAGTTAAAAAAAGTTTTAAAAATTAAAAAAAACAAAAAAACCCATAATAGTTCAAATCACCCCCCCATTCGCCCCATTAAAGATTAAAAGGTTAAAAAAATAAATATACCCATATTCGGTATTGCCGAGTTCAGAAATGCCCAATCTGTCAAAATACAAAATCAATCTAATCGGTAAACGGTGTAGCGGCATAAAAATTCTAAATGCCAAAATTACGGTTTTTGGTTGCTGCAAATTTTGCGCAAAATGCAATAACAGGCGATCAAATGTAGCATCTGCGCAAATATGGTAGCGTTAAAAATGTCAGCTCGAGACGCAAAAAAATCCCCCATCACTGCGCCATAGAGCCCAAAAAATTAGAACGCTTAGGGTTTTGGAAAATGGTGCAAAAATTGTGCCACTTTTTTTGGGAAATACTTGAGAATTATTTTTTAACCCCTTAGATAATAATAAACCTATACATGTTTGCTATGTACGAACTTGTACCAACCTGAGGCATCACACCCACTCATCAGTTTTACCATATAGTGAACACTGTGAATAAAATATTCAAAAAACAATTGTGCAATCGCACTTTTTTATTTTGCAATTTTTCCACATTTGGAATTTTTTTGCTGTTTTCCAGTACATGGTAAAATTTATAATTTCATTTAAAAGTACAACTCGTCCCGCAAAAAATAAGCCCTTATATGGCAAGATTGACGGAAAAATGAAAAAGTTACGACTCTTGGAAGAAGGGGAGGGAAAAAAAATAACACTGGAAAAACGGAATATTGCCCCTGGGTAAAGGGTTTAAAAATGTCATATTTTCTGTCAAAAAGTTACCTATGCCCTTTCTTTTATATTTAAATTTTAGAATAGGTGTTTAAAAATGGTGTAATAAATGGCTTACAGCAGTGGAAAATTATTTATAACAATGAAATGTTGCAATTTGCAAAAACATAAATAAAATGAAGCAAATGGTACTATATAAAGTATGGTCCCAAATGTGAGAATACAAACCCCTCTTACATATATATGATGGAATAATGAAAATTTTTTTGTCCCACAAAATCTGAAATTAGGTAACAGAATCACTAACAATCTTCGCCAACCACAGTCACCACTTGTAGAGTCACTGACTGAAGTCCCCACTATGATGTCTCCATCCCAGGCGCCATCTTTGCTCTTACATCTCCATGTGGATGTCTCCATGTTTGCTGCATGGAACTCTCGGTGTCCAACATTCCGCCTTGTGACCTCACATAGAACCTTCATCACCAGAGTCTACAGATTCTAACCGCAAAGACTGACACAATATAGTACTGTACAGCCACAATCAGGACATTTGGAGGGTCAGTTTATGTTCACACAGGTTGTTTCTGGTGTGGGGTTTTTTGTATTTTTTTATTGGTTTTCTGCAAATACATGTAAATAAAAAACTGCTTTTTACCATACCAGCAAAATCTATCAGATTCCAGAAATCTTATGTACGCACAGACACATACAACTACTTTTTTTTTCCTTTCTGAACTTGTAAAATGCTGCAGGTTTTTTTCCTGCATTTGTTTTTACTGCTTTTTTCCCCCAATGAAAGCCATGAGAGTGAAAAAAAAAACCAGCAGTGCATTTTTGTTGCGTTTTTGCTGTTTTTTTTTTTTGGTGAATGAACATGTACTGTAAACAAATGACAGAACAAAAATCCAGTAAAAAACGCGGCAAACTCTCAGCACAAAAACACAACTTTTTTTACTGCCAAGAGATCAGGTTTTGCTGCTAACCCCCCCCCCCCCACAAAAAATGTAGCAAAAACGCCCTGCGTGAACATAGCCTAAGCATACATGTTGGCACAAGTTTAACTGATTGAAAACCCTGTGAAGTTCCACATTTACCTGTGTGGTTGATCCCGGATCCTCCGTTCTCCTTGTCTTGACCGTCAGAGATGATGGAGTCATCAATCCTGGATCCACCGCTCTCTTTGTCTTCACCTCTTTACTTGAACCTCTCAGTTCATGATCCTTGATCCTCCACTCTTGTCTTCACCTCCAGACATGAGAATGTATTTATAATCCTGGATCCTCCGCTCTCTTTATCTTCTGAGATGATCATCTGAGACCTCGATCCATGGTCCTCTGCTCTTCTCTTCACCTTCTGAGATGACCATCTGTGTCCTCGATCCTTCTCTCTCCTCTTCATCTTCTGGATTGAGTATTTGTCCCCTGTACACCAAGTTCTATAGATTCTCAGTCATTGTGACATCACGCGGTGAGGTAACAATGGCCGCCTGTATCAGGTGATGTCACATATGTGACCATGAAGGACATCCCCTGTTGTTAACATTGATAACAAGTAGTAATTATATGGCAGACCATATTGGTGAGGATCAAGGCTGTGAGGAGCAGGTGATTGAGTTCACAAAAGAAAAAATATGTTTATTTTTTCTGAAAAATCTAAATTCCTTATAAATATGTACTTCTGCGACAGATTACGAGCACCTGAAATTTTATACCAATTTCTTTCCTTATACAAAAGTCACCATTATAGAAATAGAGGTCTCGTTTATTATTAATAAAAATGTAACTGTTGCTGATAGCAACCTGCCCGATTCAACACTATGCTATTTTTTTATGTTAATATTTGTATTTTATTTTTTTTCAGCAAAAACACTATAGCAATATGCTTGAGTTAAACAATGCATTTTCACGCCATTTTCTTGCTTTTTTAGGAGGTTCTGACAGTTGTTTCTAAACTCAGCTTTCTTTAGTGTTAGCTTTGTCTTCATGCGTAATAAAGTTTTCCAATTACAACTTTTTACAAACAGCGGCTGCTAATAGCATAAAATCATGCAATAAGTAAGAGCCGCCTCACCTATCCCCCTGTGCCAATGCTGCCCGAACCCCTGGTAATGTTTGTACACTTCAGTTCAGGCTGCGTGATGTGGTTCTTGCTATCAGTGACTGTAGCCATGAAGTCATGTATTGTAGCCATGTGCTCATGGTTATGGAAGACATTCTCATAATACTGTTAGTGGTTTTCAAGATGGTGGCATGGTCACTGTTTGTTCCTTGGTTAAAGGAAACCTGTCACCAGATTTGGGGCCTATAAGCTGCGGCCACCACCAGTGAGCTCTTATATACAACATTCCAGAATACTGTATATAAGGCCGCTATGTAGAACGTAAAAATCACTTTATAATACTCACCTAAATGGTCGGTGCGGTGCAGACTGGTTGGATGAGTGTCTACATTCTCCGCTGACGGCGCCTCCTCTTTCGGCCATCTTTGTCCTCCTTCTTCTGAAGCCTGGGTGCATGACGCATTCTACGTCATTCACACTAGCCAGCATTGAGGTCTTGCGCAGGTGCACTTTGATCTGCCCTGAGCAGGGCTGATCATTGTATTGTAGTGCGCATGAGCAGGACCACAATGCTGGTGAGTGTGTATGACGTAGGACGCGTCATGCTCCCAGGCTTCAGAAGAAGGAGGACAAAGATGGCCGAAAGAGGAGGCGCCGGTACCGGAGAATGGAGGCGCCCATCCATCCAGTCTGCACCGCACCGACCATTTAGGTGAGTATTATAAAGTCATTTTCATGTTCTACACAGCGGCCTGGGCTCTTATATACAGCATGTTAGAATGCTGTATATACAGTTAGGTCCAGAAATATTTGGACAGTGACACAAGTTTTGTTATTTTAGCTGTTTACAAAAACATGTTCAGAAATACAATTATATATATAATATGGGCTGAAAGTGCACACTCCCAGCTGCAATATGAGAGTTTTCACATCCAAATCGGAGAAAGGGTTTAGGAATCATAGCTTTGTAATGCATAGCCTCCTCTTTTTAAAGAGACCAAAAGTAATTGGACAAGGGGCTCTAAGGGCTGCAATTAACTCTGAAGGCGTCTCCCTCGTTAACCTGTAATTAATGAAGTAGTTAAAAGGTCTGGGGTTGATTACAGGTGTGTGGTTTTGCATTTGGGAGCTGTTGCTGTGACCAGACAACATGCGGTCTAAGGAACTCTCAATTGAGGTGAAGCAGAACATCCTGAGGCTGAAAAAAAAGAAAAAATCCATCAGAGAGATAGCAGACATGCTTGGAGTAGCAAAATCAACAGTCGGGTACATTCTGAGAAAAAAGGAATTGACTGGTGAGCTTGGGAACTCAAAAAGGCCTGGGCGTCCACGGATGACAACAGTGGTGGATGATCGCCGCATACTTTCTTTGGTGAAGAAGAACCCGTTCACAACATCAACTGAAGTCCAGAACACTCTCAGTGAAGTAGGTGTATCTGTCTCTAAGTCAACAGTAAAGAGAAGACTCCATGAAAGTAAATACAAAGGGTTCACATCTAGATGCAAACCATTCATCAATTCCAAAAATAGACAGGCCAGAGTTAAATTTGCTGAAAAACACCTCATGAAGCCAGCTCAGTTCTGGAAAAGTATTCTATGGACAGATGAGACAAAGATCAACCTGTACCAGAATGATGGGAAGAAAAAAGTTTGGAGAGGAAAGGGAACGGCACATGATCCAAGGCACACCACATCCTCTGTAAAACATGGTGGAGGCAACGTGATGGCATGGGCATGCATGGCTTTCAATGGCACTGGGTCACTTGTGTTTATTGATGACATAACAGCAGACAAGAGTAGCCGGATGAATTCTGAAGTGTACCGGGATATATTTTCAGCCCAGATTCAGCCAAATGCCGCAAAGTTGATCGGACGGCGCTTCATAGTACAGATGGACAATGACCCCAAGCATACAGCCAAAGCTACCCAGGAGTTCATGAGTGCAAAAAAGTGGAACATTCTGCAATGGCCAAGTCAATCACCAGATCTTAACCCAATTGAGCATGCATTTCACTTGCTCAAATCCAGACTTAAGACGGAAAGACCCACAAACAAGCAAGACCTGAAGGCTGCGGCTGTAAAGGCCTGGCAAAGCATTAAGAAGGAGGAAACCCAGCGTTTGGTGATGTCCATGGGTTCCAGACTTAAGGCAGTGATTGCCTCCAAAGGATTCGCAACAAAATATTGAAAATAAAAATATTTTGTTTGGGTTTGGTTTATTTGTCCAATTACTTTTGACCTCCTAAAATGTGGAGTGTTTGTAAAGAAATGTGTACAATTCCTACAATTTCTATCAGATATTTTTGTTCAAACCTTCAAATTAAACGTTACAATCTGAACTTGAATTCTGTTGTAGAGGTTTCATTTCAAATCCAATGTGGTGGCATGCAGAGCCCAACTCGCGAAAATTGTGTCACTGTCCAAATATTTCTGGACCTAACTGTAAGAGCCCACTGGTGGTGGCCGCAGCTTATAGGCCCCAAATCTGGTGACACGTTCTCTTTACAATCTAATTCAGGCTGTTAAGCTATGTGCGCACTTTGCGTCGAGGTAGTTGCAGTTCAAAAAGCATCCTCTGGCAGAAAGGACAATGCTTTTGGCTTTAAAAATGCATGTAAAACGCAAAGAAAGTAGCCTATGCGCACCTTGCGGTTTTTATGAGTTTTTAGTGCTTTTCAGCTAATGCTGCAGTTTTGTATTAAATTGAATGGATGGGAGACGCAGCCAAAATGGCAAAACCAATTGACATGTTACTTCTTTAAACGCTGAGTTTTTGCCCAAATTTATGCAAATTAAACGCAGCGTTTTGAACTGCAAACTGCGCACAAGAAAGCTCAATGTCCCATTGACTTTGCTTGAAAAGCACGACGCAAGCATTTTGGTATGAAAACGCTGCAGTTGAAAAAGCAGTGGAAAAGCAGGTAAAAAATGAATCCACTGCTGGTTGTTTCACAGCATTGGATTGGATTTCACGGTGGTATATATATATATATATATATATATATATATATACATATTCTTACTTCGTACATACTAAAAGCGGCCTTATAGATTTGTTCAGCGTCACCGGTGGAAGTAGGAAGATGCTTGAATCCTTTTTCAGGCCACAAAGGCAGAGGGAACATTAGAGGTGGACAACACTTTAGGCTGTGTGCACACACTGCATTTTTTTAAGCACTTTTTGGTGAGGTTTTGTCACAAAAACTTATCTCTATCCTTATGCCATAAAAGTCAATGAGAGTTCTGAAGTTCTGTGCACGCAATGTTTTTTTTTTTTTCCTTGCAGATTTGGTTCCGGAAGAATACTGCAGCAGCATGTCAATTCTTGGTGCGTTTTCAGCCCTTCCACCCATTGACTTCATTATCAAAGACGCCCCAAAACGTGGCAAAAATGCACCTTGTATTTTAGTGTGCTTTTATGTCAGAAGATGCAGTTTTGAATGCAGAAACTTTCGGCACCAAATACGTGTGCACGTAGCCTTATAATTTAACTGGGTGCAAATGATTTGGAGCTCAGAACATTGGAGCTCAAACCGTTATAAATGTATTATTATTTTATTATTTTTTTTTCTGCACCTCATTTTAAATTTATTTTGATTACAAATTTTTTTTAGAATGATGGTTCACTTAATGACTTAATGAATCCCCTTATAGATTTTATGCTAGTGAAGCTCCGAGTTGTAATGACTTTCCTGTTATCTGGTTATGTGACTGTAGCCGGCAGCAAACCTATTGATACGGCACAGCGATGGTCTGCTGAACGAATGCAAAGTCACAATGACCTTGAGAAATGTGTCCAACAAAAGCATCTTGTTATCTGGAAGCGTTTGTGTTGCCTTTTGGAAATGTAGTAATAATGAGGACTGGTTAGATTGCAGCCGGACTGAATTAGGAAAACCGCGATTATTAAGATATCCTGAAAAGTTAGAAAAGAAGATCTAGCAAAATACTTAAAAAAGGAAACCTGATAGGAGATTTATGGTGCCTGATCCACGGCCAGGATAAATCTCTCACTGGCTGAGTTATTGCATTTGTTTATGATTTATTCCGGAACACGGTGGAATTTTTTGGGAAACATCGTTTAGGCCTAAGCCACACGGCAAGAAAATCGGTGCAAGAGGAGTGCGATAAAACATCGCATTCCACTCGGACCAATATTAGCCTGTGTGTCCGCGCACATGAGCGATTATTCTCTCAGTCCTAATCGGACCGAGAAAACAATCACAGCATGCTGCGACTGTAATGTGAGACTCTTTTCACTCGCACCCATTCAAGTGCTTTTTAGGACCCAGCACTAGGGATACCTAGGCTCAGGTATCCGGCTCGGCGCATAGGTGCGAAACCTATCTAGGGTGGTGAGGGACCCCAGGGACCAGCAGTTTTGGTCAGGGGTCACCATCTTCCCTTTCTCTAGACACAGGGTTTCCCTTCCTTTACACCATGTGCTTGGTACTTCCCTGTACCTAGCGTGACACAGTGACCCTGCTTTCAGTGATGTGTCACTTCGTTTATTCGTTTACTGAATGCAGCAGTTGTGATAAAATCCCTGTTTTCTCTGCTGCAGATCCAGCAGTGCTAGGAATGCTGAGCTGTGTATAACCCTGCACGAATAACTTATTAGCAGCTTTCTGTGTACAGTCATGGCCAAAAGTTTTGAGAATGCTACAAATATTAATTTTTACAAAGTCTACTGCTTAAGTTTTTCTAAAGGCAGTTTGCATATACTCCAGAATGTCATAAAGAGTGATCAGCTTAACAGCAATTACTTGCAAAGTCAATATTGGCTAAGAAAATGAATTTTAACCCCCAAAACACATTTCAATATCATTGCATTCCTGCCTTAAAAGGAGCAGCTAACATTGTTTTAGTGATTGTTCCATTAACACAGGTGTGGGTGTTGATGAGGACAGGGCTGGCGATCAATCAGTCATGATTAAGAAAAAATGACACCACTGGACACTTTAAAAGGAGGCTGATGCTTGGTATCATTGTTATTCTTCAGTTAACCATGGTTATCTCTAAAGAAACACATGCAGCCATCATTGCTCTGCACAAAAATGGCCTAACAGGGAAGAGTATCGCAGCTACAAAGATTGCACCTCAGTCAACAATCTATCGCATCATCAAGAACTTCAAGGAGAGAGCTTCCATTGTTGCCAAAAAGGCTCCAGGGCGCCCAAGAAGGACCAGCAAACGCCAGGATCGTATCTTAAAACTGTTTCAGCTGCGGGATCGGACTACCAGCAGTGCCGAGCTAGCTCAGCAATGGCAGCAGGCTGGTGTGAGTGCTTCTGCACGCACTGTGAGGCGGAGACTGCTTGAACAAGGCCTGGTTTCAAGGAGGGCAGCAAAGAAGCCACTTCTCTCCAGAAAAAACATCAGGGACCGACTGATATTCTGCAAAAGGTACAGGGAGGGGACGGCTGAGGACTGGGGTAAAGTCATTTTCTCAGATGAATCCCGTTTTCGATTGTTTGGGACATCTAGAAAACAGCTTATTAGGAGAAGAAGAGGTGAGCGCTACCACCAGTCTTGTCTCATGCCAACTGTTAAGCATCCTGAAACCATTCATGTGTGGGGTTGCTTCTCAGCCAAGGGAATCGCACCACTCACAGTCTTGCCTAAAAACACAGCCATGAATAAAGAATGGTACCAGAATGTCCTCCAAGAGCAACTTCTCCCAACTGTCCAAGAGCAGTTTGGCGCCCAACAATGCCTTTTCCAGCATGATGGAGCACCTTGCCATAAAGCAAAGGTGATCACTAAATGGCTCATGGAACAAAACATAGAGATTTTGGATCCATTGCCTGGAAACTCCCCAGATCTTAATCCCATTGAGAACTGAGAACTTGTGGGCAATCATCAAGAGACGGGTGGACAAACAAAAAACAACAAATTCTGGCAAAATGCAAGCATTGCTTATGCAAGAATGGACAGCTATCAGTCAGGATTTGCTCCAGAAGTTGATTGAGAACATGCCAGGGAGAATTGCAGAGGTCCTGAAGAAGAAGGGTCAACACTGCAAATATTGACTTGCTGCATTAACTCATTCTAACTGTCAATATAACCTTTTGGTACTCATAATATGATTGCAATTATATTTCTGTATGTGATGTAAACATCAGACAAACACAATTAAAAACCAGAGGGCAACAGATCATGTGAAAATATCATTTTGGTGTCATTCTCAAAACTTTTGGCCATGACTGTATATTGAGAGAAAACTACCAATCAGTGGTGGAGGTGTGCTTTGACCAGTAAAAACAGTATGATACATCATTTGGAGCCAGGATCATTGCCTCTACATCATGCTGTTCTCAGATTACATATAATAAACCCAGTGACATATTCTCGTTAGGTCGGGGTCAGAGGAGCGGATGAATCGGACAAGTGCAATATGAGAAAATTTTGCATTGCGCTCTGACCAATGTTACTCAATAAGGCAGAGTAGATCTGCATTTTTTTTCTCATCACGAATCGGCATGAGAAAGAAGTTGCAGCATGCTTTGATTGGCAGTGAGTTTCGGCTCACTCACACCTATACAAATCTATGGGTGTGTGTGAAACTTCAGACTGCATCGGATGCTATACGCTCGTCTGACCCCGGCATTAAAGGGATTATCCAGAAATTTATTTTTCAGCTGGTGTCCCGGCATTGGCAAAATACTCATTTGCCTATGCTCTCCATACAGCTGCCAGGGTCCCCTGATGGTCTCCGAGCCTTTTCTATTGACAGTCACATCAAGTGACTGCTGCAGTCAATTAATGGCCACAGCAATGAAGACCAATGATTGGATGCAGCAGTCACATGTCTGTATGACTGGAATAGGCTGTAGCTGTGCTGCCGCAGAGGATATGGGCAGTGAGTATGAGGGGGATTGGCAGGTGAGTATATTTTCTATATTTTACTGTTGACTGATTCCTTTTAAATGGTATAATAGCCAAGTGCTCTGAAAGTTCCATGATTTATCAGATCTTGTTACCTGCAATAAATGTGAAGCCCACACAGTTATTATAACCATGAAACTTCCAAAAGACAAGGAAAACGAAAAGTCTGTGTATAACTTTGACATGGAAAAATGATTTTACATATGTTAGTGGTTGTTTCAGTTTTCAATCTTCATTCCTTCATTCACTTTAGTCCCTCTACAGTTTGCCTGATCAAAGTTTTAGATATTTTAGTGGGAGTGTCTCTCCCTGTAATACAGGCTGGATGTGAGCTCAGAGTTTCTCTCCCTGTAATACAGGCTGGATGTGAGCTCAGAGTTTCTCTCCCTGTAATACAGGCTGGAATTGAGCTATGTGTGTAGATAGGATGCTGCTATTTTGATTTCATATATCAGCATACATTCTAACCTGTGCTTATTTATATTTCATGTGCTTTCCTTTTTATCTATAGGTTGTCGGCTCTGCGTCAAACATTAGATACTTTCTCCCCTCTCCTTTGCAGGGCTGAGTACAACCGCTCCTCCTGCTACTTCTAACTCAGAGCGAAGGGAAAGGATAACAGACAACTATCAGGAGCTCATTTGACTGATTTGAAATATTTTTGCAAAAGCACTGAGCGACATAAAGATCTTATAGGCTTTGCATCAGGAAAATGATCGAATTTTATATTTTAATGAATACTTTTAGGAAATAAATGAACAATATTTTTTTTAGACAAACTGCATTTAAAGGGAAGCTCTGGTGAACAAAAACAATACTTTTCCATTTTAATTATTTTTTTAAAAAATATCCTTTAGAATTTCAAATAATTTTAATTCGTTTTTAAAAATATCCTTCAGAATTTTCTAACCTTGCTGTTCGCTAATCTGCCCAAATCTATCAGCAAAGAGAAAATATTCCCGGGAATGTAAGTACCACAAGATAAAGTGAAATAGTAATAAAGAAGGGCTTGATCTACATCTTAGGCCTCTGTCACACGTACGTTAAAATCACGCATGTGCCGCGAGACACGTATTTCCCCTGCGTGTTGCGTGTGGTAAGTACGTGTCTCCGGTACATGCGGCCCACATGTGTTCTCTGTGTGCTATCCGCGATAACACACGGAGAACTGGTAATTTGAATACTCACGTGGTCCTTGCTGCTGTCCCGGGTACTGATCTTCGGCTCCAGCCCCGCCCACTCCCCGCTGATGCTGCTTCCGGCCGAGCGGAGGGGCGGAGATTAGCGCCCATTACAGCACGCCCACCTCGTTAACACGCTCATAATGAGCGGCGGCCGGCAGCAACTGTTTGCAGCGGAAGATTCTGAAGGGCTGGTGGAGGTGAGTATGTGTTTTTTTATTTTAAAATAATGACACATTTTTCTCCGGCGCGTGTCACACGGGACCGCATCCACACTACATCCGTGTGGTACGGGTGCGGGCCGTGTGACACCCGTGCTGCCGGAGAGAAACGGACATGTCGGCATGAGGAACCCACGGACACACGTAAGTACGGAATGGGCACACGTTCCGATCCAAAATACTTACATGTGTCCAAACCATTAGGAATCCATAGGTCCACGTGTGTACGTGTCTCCGGTATGTGAGAAAACTGCAAAACACGTACCGGAGGCACGTACATGTGACAGAGGCCTTAGAGGACAAGCTGATTTTTACATGGGATTGGAATATCTGAACTGAAACGTCTACCCATGAAAGACGAGTATAATTCACTTTAATCCTTCCGTTAAGACATTCACTCGTTTAATTTTGGGACAACTGATTCTTTAACACTCTACATTTTTTTCATAGTATGTTATTTTTATTTCTTTTTGATACGTAACGTTTTTTATTTTTTCTATTTAGGGGGGAGTGATGTATTAAAACCAGATTTTAAGACATACAATAAATCAATGTAAATTTCTATTTAAATAGTTTAAAGCTTAAAAACAGTGTAAAAATACCATACATATGCAGGAAATAGGCTTGATTGTAAACCAGAACAAGGCTGTCACGAGTGTGTCACGAGTGACAGACAGACATGTGCTTTCTGGAAATAGAAGGTCACAGCGTTTGGCTACGCAGAATGCTCCCTAACTTTCTATTGTTCCTGCTGTCAGTATTCATTATTATAGATAGCTTTCCTGCTGGATTTTCATCTCTCCCCCTTTTGGACCCAGCAGGAGCTCACCTTCCACCCAGCTGCTAATCATCAGTATTCTCTTGGTGCTTAAATACTCCCTTCTTCTTTGTGGTGACTGGTGCTGGTGATATTATTCAGTTAATTCTAGCTCTGGTTGCAAGCAGGTGGCTTGTACTCGTCTGTAGTATCATTGCTGAAGCTTTGCTGAACTCGTTACATACTGTAGATAGATATTTACATAGGTTGAAAAAAGACCTAGGTCCATCTACTTCAACCTTCCTCCACCAATTCTACATTTTGTCCCTAAGTCACTTATAACTGACAATGTTGTGTGTACTGAGGAAATCATCCAGCCTTTTTTAAAGGCTGTTATAGTATCTGCCATTACTACCTCTTGTGGTAGGGTATTCCACAATCTGAGTGCTCTAAAGGCCGATCGCACCCACCCCCGACTTTTGTGCATCACGGCAAATCGCTGCCCGTGGCGGACAAAATCGCTAGGCCCCGTCACACAGACTTACCTGCCTAGTGACGTCGCTGTGGTCGGTGAACAGCCTCTTTTCTAAGGGGGAGGTTCGTGCAGCGTCACAGCGACGTCACACGGCAGGCGTCCAATAGAAGCGTAGGGGTGGATAGCAGCCGCAGGAAAGTCACGCCCACCTTCTTGCCGGAGGACGCAGGTACGGTGTTGTTCGTTGTTTCTGGTGTCTCAAACATAGTGTCACGCTCCCCGGGTCCTCACCCCCGTTCCCCGGCTCACCTGCCACGCTCTCCGCTCCCCAGTCACCGGATTCCGTCCGTCCCAGGGCTCCGGGCCCCCGATCCCGGCGCCCGACAGCTTCCCTGGACCTGGCCGGCTCCCCTGCGTCCTCCTCGCAGCCTCCTTCCCTGGCTTCTGGCACCCGGGCGGCGCGCATGCGCATTAGGGCGCGCGCGCGGTCACTGACCCTTTCTTAAAGGGCCAGCGTCCATTAACAGGAAATGAGGTTGCACAGGTACAGGGTATATAGGGGGTCATTGTCCAAGGGGGCGGGGCCTGATCTTCGTGTTCCCTGAGCTAGGAGTCAGGTCTCTTGGTGTTTATGTGCCTGTACTCACCTATCTGTCTTTGTAGAGCCGTACCTGCCTCGCCATCCAGTCTGCCGTGTCCTGATCCCCGCACGCTGTCCGTCTGCCATCTGACAGTCCGTACCATCCCGGATCCCTGCGGTGACCCGTCATCTTGCTCCAGAGGTTCCGGACCCCGCCTGATATCACCTCGGCCTCCGAACCTGAGCTACGTCACCAAGACCACCTTCTGTGACTCCGTGGTCCCTGGGACTCCTCCGCTGCCTTCACTTGCACGGACTGTTCTGCTGCCCATCAGTGCTTCAGCTGCCGGACTCCCTACCACCATCTCAGAGAGTTCGGTCCAGTGGATCCACCTCCTGGGTCTGCCCGACCGCCCGGCCGTGACAGTAAGATCAGGCCATGGATCCCGCTGCAGCACTATCGGTTCTGCAAGAGGAACTCCAGCGTCAGCATGAAGTCCAGACCCGCATGCTGCAATTCATGACCTCCGTGGACACCCGCCTGTACACATTACAAGCATCAATGACGCCTGCGGCACCCAGGTCCCCCGCCAGGCAAGCCATGGCCCCCGCACCAGTGGCAACCTCGTCAGATGCTTCCCGACTCCGTTTGGCGTCACCTCCTCGTTATGCTGGAGATCCCAAGACCTGCAGGGGCTTCATAAATCAATGTTCCCTTCATTTCACGCAGCTGCCACATCTGTTCGCCTCCGACCAAGCCAAGGTCGCCTTTATAATGTCCCACCTAGAGGGCGAGGCGCTGGCGTGGATGAACCCCTTGTGGGAGAAGGAGGACCCCATGACCAAGGATCTTCAACAGTTCCTGCAGGCATTCCGCAGCACCTTTGACGAGCCGGGACGCGCTTCTGCCTCTGCTTCATCACTCCTCCGCCTACGTCAAGGAACACTGACGGTGGGCCAATACGCCATCCGTTTTCGCACTTTGGCTTCAGAACTCGGGTGGAATAATGAGGCCCTAACAGCCGCCTTCTGGGAGGGACTCTCGAGTCGCATCAAGGATGAGTTGGCGGGTCGGGACGTGCCCTCCACCCTAGATGCCCTGATTGCCCTAGCAACTCGTGTGGACATACGTTTTCAGGAGCGCTCCAAAGAGCTATCTCGTGAGAGACGCCCGTTACGGCATTCATCTCCTCCTCAGAAGCCCTCCGTACCTCAGTCATCAACAGCTGGGAGTCCCGTCCACGAGCCCATGCAGATTGACCGAGTGCGTCAGTCTGCACAACGTAGAGCAGAGCGGCTTGCCAAGGGTCTCTGCTTTTACTGCGGTGAGGGCACACACCTCCTCCGTTCCTGTCCGGAAAGGCCGGGAAACTCCAAAGCCTAGGGTTGGTAGGAGAGGCCACCCTAGGTGCTGGGACTCTCTCTGATCCGGTCACATGGACCGTGCAAGTGACAACGGGAGAGACGCGGTTCACGGCTGAGGCCTATCTTGATTCCGGGGCAGCAGGCAATTTCATCCAGCAAGCCACCGTGGACAAATACCAGGTGCCTGTTATCCCACTCCACAAGCCCCTGGTGATTGCCTCTGTGGATGGGAGACCCCTTTCTGACACCATCTCCTGGACCACCAGGCCGGTTGAACTGCGTATCGGTGCTCTTCACACCGAGAACATCGCCTTCTACGTCCTTCCGCACATGTCCCATCAGATCCTGCTGGGCCTTCCATGGTTACGGACTCACGAACCATCAGTCAGCTGGGGCACTGGCGAAATCACCCGCTGGGGTGCTTCGTGTCATGAGAGATGCCTAAAATCCACACAACCCATCCGACGACCTCCGGTTCCTGAGAACCTACCGGGGCTGCCCTCGGCTTATTGGTCCTTTGCTGATGTCTTTGATAAAAAAGAATCCGAGGTACTGCCGCCACATCGCCCCTACGATTGTGCCATCGACCTGCTCCCTGGAACAACGCCACCACGAGGACGGATATATCCTTTATCTCCAGCCGAAACAAGGGCTATGTCTACTTACATCTCAGAGAGCCTGGCTAGGGGATTCATTCGGAGATCCTCCTCTCCTGCTGGAGCAGGTTTCTTCTTTGTCAAGAAAAAAGAGGGCGATTTACGTCCCTGCATCGACTACCGGGGTCTGAATCAGATCACTGTTAAGAACAAGTACCCTCTGCCGCTCATCCCCGAATTGTTTGACCGGCTTAGAGGAGCTCGTCTGTTCACCAAGCTGGATCTTCGGGGTGCTTACAATCTGGTGCGCATCCGCTCTGGTGACGAATGGAAGACCGCGTTTAATACGCGCGATGGACATTATGAGTACTGCGTGATGCCCTTCGGCCTGTGTAACGCTCCTGCCGTCTTCCAAGAACTGGTGAACGACGTGTTCCGAGACCTCCTCTACACCTGTGTGGTAGTATATCTAGATGACATCCTTGTCTTCTCTCCGGACCTCCCAACCCACAGAGAGCACGTACAGCTGGTTCTACGAAGACTGAGAGAGAACCGTCTGTACGCAAAGTATGAGAAGTGTCTCTTTGAGCAGTCTTCTCTCCCCTTTCTGGGGTACATCATCTCTGAGACTGGACTGCAGATGGATCCCAAGAAGGTCTCCGCCATTCTCAACTGGCCTCCCCCTTCTGGACTGAAGGCAATCCAACGCTTCCTGGGATTCGCCAACTACTACCGCCAATTCGTCCCTCACTTCTCTGCTCTGACTGCTCCGCTTTCCGCTTTGACTAAGAAAGAGGCAAATCCAAAGGACTGGTCGCCTGCGGCCGACGCCGCGTTTGGCTCTTTGAAGCGGGCTTTTGCTTCCTCGCCTGTACTTCACCGTCCGGAGTTAAACCGCCAGTTCACCTTGGAGGTGGATGCCTCCTCCTCAGGAGCCGGAGCAGTGCTCATGCAGAAGTCCTCCTCCGGGAAGATGGTGACTTGCGGATTCTTCTCCAAGGGCTTCTCAGCGCCTGAACGCAACTATACCATCGGGGACCGAGAGCTCTTGGCAGTCAAACTGGCACTGGAGGAATGGCGCTACCTCCTGGAAGGTGCAGTGTATCCCGTGATCATCTACACGGACCACAAGAACCTAGAATACCTGCGGTCCGCTCAGCGACTGAACCCACGGCAAGCCAGGTGGTCCTTATTCTTTGCCAGGTTCGACTTTCAGCTTCACTTCCGACCCGCGGACAAGAATGTACGCGCTGATGCCTTGTCCAGGTCTTTCATGCCCATGGAGCAGGAGGAAGAGACTACCCAACCCATCATCTGTCCTAGCAACATCATTCCGGTGGCCCCTGTCACCCTAGCCCAGATACCGCCCGGGAAGACCTATGTCTCCGATACCGACAGGCAAAAAGTGTTACACTGGGGTCATGCCTCAAAAACAGCCGGGCATGCTGGTCAGAAGAGAACATGGGGTGCGATTGTACGCCATTACTGGTGGCCATCCCTTCGCACGGACGTCGCTGCTTTTGTCTCTGCCTGCTCCTCCTGTGCCAGGAACAAGACGCCCAAACACTTGCCCCATGGCCGTCTTCTGCCTTTACCGATACCCTCAGTCCCGTGGCAACACATAGCAATGGACTTTATTACGGACTTGCCATTATCCTCCGGGCACACAGTCATATGGGTCGTGGTTGATCGATTCTCCAAAATGGCCCACTTCGTTCCTATGGCCGGACTGCCCTCTGCTCAGGAACTCGCGGAAGCCTATATATATCACATCTTCCGCTTGCATGGCTTTCCATCCCACATAGTGTCCGACAGAGGAACTCAGTTCACCTCCCGCTTCTGGAGGGCTCTATGCAAACATCTGGGAGTGACTCTGGACTTTTCTTCTTCTTACCATCCTCAGTCTAACGGCCAAGTGGAGAGGGTCAATCAAATCGTGACCTCATACCTACGTCACTATGTCAACGCCCATCACGACGACTGGTCCTCGCTTCTGCCTTGGGCTGAATTCTCCCATAACCACCACGTTAGTGAGTCATCCTCCGAATCTCCCTTCCATGTTGTTTACGGACTCCAGCCCGCCGTCCCATTGCCTATATCCCCTTCATCGGATGTCCCGGCTGCTGATACTGCAGTTCGTGACTTTGCTACCATTTGGGACTCTGTCAAGGCGTCCCTTGGGCGCGCTTCCCAGCGGATGAAGAAACACGCTGACAAGAGACGTCTGGATCCTCCGTGTTTCTCTCCTGGTGACCTGGTCTGGCTTGCTTCCCAGTACATCCGATTGAAGATACCTTCCTACAAGCTGGGTCCTCGCTACATCGGGCCGTTTAAGGTCCTCAGCAAGATCAATGAGGTATCCTACAAGCTACAGCTCCCGGCCACGATGAGGATACCCAACTCCTTCCACGTCTCTCTGCTCAAGCCGGTTGTCCTTGGTCCCTTCTCCGCTGCTGCCAGTCCGGCCCCTCCTCCTATTGCCGATGATGACATCTATGCGGTAAGGGATATCGTGGCCATGAAGACCGTACGAGGTCGACAGTTCTTCCTGGTGGACTGGGAAGGGTATGGTCCTGAGGATAGGTCTTGGGAGCCCAGGGAGAACGTGGGCACTCCTCTTATCCGTGCCTTCATGTCCCGGTTGCGGGGAGGGGGGCGTGGGGGGGGGGGGTACTGTCACGCTCCCCGGGTCCTCACCCCCGTTCCCCGGCTCACCTGCCACGCTCTCCGCTCCCCAGTCACCGGATTCCGTCCGTCCCAGGGCTCCGGGCCCCCGATCCCGGCGCCCGACAGCTTCCCTGGACCTGGCCGGCTCCCCTGCGTCCTCCTCGCAGCCTCCTTCCCTGGCTTCTGGCACCCGGGCGGCGCGCATGCGCATTAGGGCGCGCGCGCGGTCACTGACCCTTTCTTAAAGGGCCAGCGTCCATTAACAGGAAATGAGGTTGCACAGGTACAGGGTATATAGGGGGTCATTGTCCAAGGGGGCGGGGCCTGATCTTCGTGTTCCCTGAGCTAGGAGTCAGGTCTCTTGGTGTTTATGTGCCTGTACTCACCTATCTGTCTTTGTAGAGCCGTACCTGCCTCGCCATCCAGTCTGCCGTGTCCTGATCCCCGCACGCTGTCCGTCTGCCATCTGACAGTCCGTACCATCCCGGATCCCTGCGGTGACCCGTCATCTTGCTCCAGAGGTTCCGGACCCCGCCTGATATCACCTCGGCCTCCGAACCTGAGCTACGTCACCAAGACCACCTTCTGTGACTCCGTGGTCCCTGGGACTCCTCCGCTGCCTTCACTTGCACGGACTGTTCTGCTGCCCATCAGTGCTTCAGCTGCCGGACTCCCTACCACCATCTCAGAGAGTTCGGTCCAGTGGATCCACCTCCTGGGTCTGCCCGACCGCCCGGCCGTGACACATAGCAATGTGTGCTGCCTCAGGAACGACGAACAACCTGCGTCCTGAACCAGCAACGATTTTATGGAAATGAACTACGTGTCAACGATCAACGATAAGGTGAGTATTTTTGATCGCTAGCGGTCGCTTGTACGTGTCACACGCAACGACGTCGCTAACGAGGCCGGATGTGCGTCATGAATTCCGTGACCCCCAACGACATCTCGTTAGCGATGTCGTTGCGTGTAAACCAGCCTTAACTGTAAAGAACCCTTTCCTATTTAGCTGCTGGAATCACTTTACTTCCAGCAGCTAAATAGGAAAGGGTTCTTTACAGTTAGAGCAGTCTGAGTCATCTGCGGATAAGTCTCCTATGTGTCCCTCTTGTGTCTTACTTTAACATTTAGTGGTATTGATGAAGAGCTCATCCCACCCGTTCCCTATTTAGGGTCCAGCACTAGGGTCAGGTACCCGGCTCGGCTCATAGGTGCGGAACCTATCTAGGGTGGTGAGGGACCCCAGAGACCAGCTGTAGGTTTAGTCAGGGGTCACCATCTCCCCCTTTCCTAGATGCAGGTGTCCTCTTCCCTTCCCTGTCGCCGCTCGCTTCGTACTTCCTCGTACCTAGCGTGACAAAGGCTGGGAAGATAAAACATGAAGGATTTGCTTCAATGTGTAACTGGATCTTGCAAATACCTGGTGATGTGCTCAGTTTTGCTCTGCTCCAATGAGTGGATCAGTAATCTATGGCTCACAGATGGGACTCCTCTGGTCTGGCTCCTCTTTTGATTAGCCGGCATGGCACAATGTCATCATTGTGACTTGAACACACAACGACAGACAACATCGGCTAAGCAAATGAGGAGCCACAGATGCTGGCAGGTAGGAGCTACTTCTTGGGGCTCCCATCTAGTGGCCATGGATTTCTGACCTGGCCACTGGGCCAGAGTCCTGCACATTTATTGGTTCATCTGTAGTAGATAGATGTCGGTCCTGACTTATATTCTTGGGCATGTTGGAAGGTTTGATAAAGGGTTGGACAGTTACTTAGCGCTATCTCCAAAAAGTAGCACTAGGTGGTTTTCTGTTCTCTACAAATGGTTTTCCAATGGAACATAGCCAGTAAGTCTCCATACAAAGCTGGTCTCCTTCAGATAAGTCAGTAGCCTCAAAGATGGAAATATGTTGGCCTCTTGACATAGATACAGATAAGGATTTGTTCATTTCTACATTGTGGTTTAATTTATTACATAAGTTACATCCCTATGCTGGATCCATCATAAGACAAAGATCAGTTGCGACTGATGACCACATTGACTGTCACCGCCCTCTCTCTGCATCTAGAGACTTGTGACAGAATCTGGGCCAGAGTCTCTCTGTGCTGTCTGATCTGAGACCCATCACATTAAATGTATTCCCATTCCTTTGGTGCTAAAAGGGTTAATGTCAGTTTTACTTTCCAGCAGCTTCTGACTCCTGGCCTCAGGTGTTTCCGGTTGGTGACCACTCCTTTCCCTTATATATGGTCACATCTCCCAGTAGAGGGGCCGGTTATTCTGATTCATTCTGAAATTAGGTTTCAAGGTGGAAGGAGCTGCTGGAACCCTTGTTGTGTGAAGTGGTGTAGGTTGCAGTCTTGGTGTCTGACTGCAACAGTAAAGTTGGGATTTCTCCTTTGTTATTTCCCCTGTCTGTTTTACCTTCCCTTCATGTTGTTTTAGTGCAGAGTTGGGACTAGCGATCCTCACCTGCCAGCTCACTAGCCACGGTTATTGCAGGGCTTCTTAGAATTTTAGGTATCTTGCTCAGCGACAGGTGTAGAACCTTTATAGGGCTTGCTAGGAGTGCAGGTTGCAGCTGCATGTGAGTGCAGGAGGTGTCCCATCATCTCCCTCCCTAGTGCCAGAGCCCACCATTGTTAAAGTGTCAACTGTGTACCCCTTGTTTGTTGTGGTGAAACCCCTGTTTGTTGTGTATCTGTCACGCTCCCCGTGTCCCAGCACCACTCCTTACCCACTGATCCAGCCCATGTGTTCACCAGTCATGGCTGCCGCTCCCGCTCTTGCTCCCCTGAGTCCTGTTCCTGGTCTCAGGAGTCTGACTCTGAGTATTAGCCTCATGGTTCTGTATAGGACCAGGCCGCGCCCACTCTCCTGGTCTTATAGGCCCAGCACACCTGAAGCAGGTAATGACATGGGGCTGTGCTGGGTATATAAGACTTGCCTTTCCATGTGGGCGGGGCCTGATCAACATGTCTTGTAGCTAGTCTTATGAGCTAGGTGCTCAGGTCCCCTGGTGCCGTGTCCTGCTGACTTCTTGTCATTGCTCCTTGGTACCTATGCCTGTTTACATTACTGTCCTAAAGAACTCTGTGACTCTGGTGACCTGTTTATACTTGTCCCTGCCACGTCAGCGCTCCGGCTGCCGTGTACCCTGCCCTCCGGTGGGGTGCAAGGTCCAGTGGATCCACCTCCTGGGCCTACCAGTCTTCCCGGCCCTGACAGTATCTCGACCTTCCCCAAGTCCATACGTGACATTGACTTATCATAGGTTTATTTAGGTTCTGTTGAAATTTCTGTCGTTTTGACAAGAAAATTAGCGCAAACTCTTTTTTTTTTTTTAAGGGAAAATATGAAAAAATGTGATTTTCTGATGTTGAGTATTCTGCTGATCTGAGCCGTCTTGATTTGTTGACTGCTAGTCGTCTGACATTTGACCACCTATGTTAGGACCACTTGAGCTGTCAGACACCACAGTCTGGGTTTTATAATGACATTAGGCTGATTATATTTAGTTCATTGATAAATATTTTACAAGATGATAATGTAGAGCTTATGCAATAAAATATGTGTATATTTCCACCATAGTGTATACACCAGATTATGCTACCAATATCTGCTGAGTGAGGATCTGACCTCTGGGATATCAAAGGATACAGACCTAGCTTTGTATTTGGGAATTATAGCACTGTTCTTCAGTTAATAAAAGAAAGCCTTTGTTCTAGGCGCCATTGGTCGGACTGTCAATATCAGTCAACGACGGCATAGCATAGGGTTCTAGGTACAGATCCAACCAAAAGCAACAACCCAAAGTCCTTTTTGGGACAGGGGCTCTTTTTGGCAACAATCTGAACTGCAGAATATGTTGACTTGTTATTTCCAATATCAGACTCTACAGCGGGTCCCAAACCTGTAGCTCAAGAGCCACTTGTGGCGCGTGGGCTCATGTTATGTGGCAGGTTTAGCAAACAGCTATGAAGAGCTGATGGAGAATTTTGTGAATAGCCCCACACAGAAGAGCACATCGGGATGTGTGTATACAATAATGGTGGGGAGAGGGAATAAGTATAGTAAACTGGAGACAGGACGATACCGCCAGTTAGAGGAGACATGAAGCTGGGTGCAATAATGTGGGGAGGGTGCTTGATGCAAGATTACATAGGGTAGAGTGGGAACCCTTTGATGTAAGTATCCTGCCAATGCAACAAGGTTTCTGTGTGCTTTCTGGGGGAAGCTTTGCCCATCATTTCATTGGGACTGTGGGGCTCTTGGTGTCACTATTGTGTAAATTGGAGGTTTCCCATCTATTAGAGCTGAATATGGTGCTCAAGTTTAGAAAGGTTGGGGACTGTTGATCTACTGTCATCTCGATGACCACCAGTGATCCCAGTCTACTGCACTGCCCTCCACGCATAAGTGAGTCACGTCCCATTCAAGTACATTTATACCAGGGATTGGAGATTTTGTCTTTTAAGGTGGCTTTACACGCTACGAGATCGCTAAAGCGATCTCATTGGGGTTACGGAATTTGTGACGCACATCCGGCCACGTTAGCGTAGTCGTCTTTGCGTGTGACACCTATTAGCGATTTTGAATTGTTGCAAAAACGTTCAAAATCGCTAATCGGTGACATGCCCCCCTCTTCCCAATTATCGTTGCTTCTGCAGTAACGATGTTGTTCCTCGTTTCTGCGGCAGCACACATCGCTACGTGTGACACCGCAGGAACGAGGAACCTCTCCTTACCTGCGTGCCGCCAGCAATGAGGAAGGAAAGAGGTAGGCGGGATGTTTGTCCCGCTCATCTCCGCCCCTCCGCTTTGATTGGGCGGCCGCTTAGTGACGACGCTGTGACGCTGAACGAACCGCCCCCTTAGAAAGGAGGCGGTTCGCCGGTCACAGCGACGTCGCAGAGCGGGTAAGTACGTGTGACGCTGCCGTAGTGATAATGTTCGCTACAGCAGCGATCAACACATATCGGCCGTACGATGGGGGCGTGTGCTATCACGCTCGACATCGCTAGCATCGGCTAGCGATGTCGCAGCATGTAAAGCCCGCTTTACTGTCACTTTCCCAGCTCCTTGAGAGTAGCTATTAAGATGTGATTTATTTTCCTCTGTCAGAGATTGCTCTCATCATGATTATGTCAACTACATGATGACTTCATTCAGATCACTTAGGAAATGCATTATTCACACCTTCTACTGTTGTGTGGAGATGTAATGATGACAATTTGACAAATATGTAACCTAACGTGTTCTCTAATTTAAAGAAGTTGGCCACTACTTGTTTATCGATAGGCCATGTTTAGGTAGGTCATCAATATCTGATCGGGAAGGGGGTGCACCATTCGGCACTATACATATGCAGACAGCATGTATGATTCCAAGCAGTCAGGCACGCTGTCAAACAGGATGGGGGCGCGGTCTGCCTGTAACCAATCACAGATGCCGGTACTGCCGGTGGATGGGGGAAGCAGTGCATATTCATGTGGTTAATGAGCAGCCCAGAAGTAGTGTTACAGTTGTGCGGAGACTGGTAAGCATAACGCTCCTGCAATATTCTTATTTTCTTTCTTTTTCTTTTATTTTATATTTGAATTACCCGAGTGGCAGGATCTGGATAGTTACCCACAGTTCTCTGAGAACTACGGGCTTCAGATTGGTTCATGGGTGCTAGGTTTTCTCACGCGGATCCAGACTTTTACAGTCTGGGTTATTAGAATCATGGAATCATAGAATGATAGAGTTGGAAGGGACCTCAAGGGCCATCGGGACCAACCCTCTGCGAGTGCAGGCTTTCCTAAATCATCCCAGCTATATGTTTATCCAGTTTCCGCTTTAAGATTTCCATTTATGGAGAGCTCACCACCTCCCATGGTCGCCTGTTCCCCTCCCTGACTGCCCTCAGTACCTCCAGGGGCCGCCTGTTCCACTCCCTTACTGCCCTCACTACCTCCGGTGGCCGCCTGTTCCACTCTCTGACTGCCCTCACTACCTCTAGTGGTCGCTTGTTCCACTCTCTGACTTCCCTCGCTGTCAGAATGTTTTTCCTAATGTCTAATCTGAATCTCCTTCCTTTTAGTTTCATCCCATTGCTTCATGTTGTTCCTTGTGCTAATGAGAATAGGGTAGTTCCCTCTGCACTATGACTACCTTTCAGATATTTGTAGACCGCTATTAAGTCTCCTCTCAGCCTTCTCTTTTTCAAACTAAACATCCCTAGTTCTTTTAGTTCGGCCATCACTACTTGTTGTGCTTTTTTCATTTTAGAGATTGGCATATTTGTAAGTCCCACAGGTGCTACCCATGACATTTCCAGGAGGGATTTTCCGGTCGTTGATTCCTATATTATTCCCAATTACCCTTACCCGGTATCAATAATATCACGGACACTGCTTGCGACTTGGTAAAAAATGGCCACAGCAGCCCTTTATTGCCTATTGTTTACACACTAACACAAGGGGGCGCCGTCCAACGGGCGTCCCCAACATTTAACAATAGGTAATACCATAATAATAATAATACAGTACGTAATACAATACGTAACCCTGGGTAGGCCCGATCCAGAAACCACCTTCCACCACCAAAACATGATCCCTGGCCGCAACACACACCGGGCCGGAGATGAGGTATGAATCACCTACGGATCAATACCCCCCACCTTGCAGGACCCATGCCTGCAAGATCCTTGTAACCGAAGCCACTATATCCTACAAGTGACTCTCCAATCAAATAACATTATCCGTTAAACCGCCTCTGGACCAGACCTACCCCTGCCATAAGTCCGGTCCAGAAGCCATACTCCACCACCAGAACACAATCCCTGGCCGCAACACACCGACCCAGAGATACGAGGCATTAATCACCTACGGATCAATACCCCAACCTTGCAGGACCCCATGCCTGCAAGATCCCTGTAACCAAAGCCACTGTATTCCGCAAGTGACTCTTTAATCACACAAACCGTCAGAAAAACACGATCCCTGGCCGCAACACACCGACCCAGAGATACGAGGCATTAATCACCTACGGATCAATACCCCAACCTTGCAGGACCCCATGCCTGCAAGATCCCTGTAACCAAAGCCACTATATCCTACAAGTGACCCTTCAATCACACAACCGTCAGAAACACGATCCCTGGCCGCAACACACTGACCCAGAGATGGGGGCATTAATCACCTACGGATTAAAACCCCCCCAAGAAGCATCAAGTATCAACCGTGTCTCAAAACCTTACATTCCTCTTTACCTCCAACTCAATATTATCCCCGGCTGCAACCTCCAGCCCAGAGATATGAGGCATCAATCACCTACGGATCAATCCCCCATGTGCATAACAGTAACTGTGACCTCAAAAACCTTAAAGCCCGTTAGCGACTTTAATCCAACAACATCCCCGAGCTGCAACCAGCCCAGAGATAAGAGGTATTAATCACCTACGGATCAAAACCCCTATGCCTTGCAGAACCACGTGCTTGCACTGCACTTGGATCCAGAACCATGACCCCAACCAGTGACTCCTCCTGCGATTACCATTTCACCAAAATGGATCACTGACCATAACAATGGTCCCATATTTAAATGAGGTAAAAGTCACCAAAGGAGTAATACCCTTACCCAA
This sequence comes from Anomaloglossus baeobatrachus, assembly GCF_048569485.1. Classification (NCBI taxonomy): domain Eukaryota; kingdom Metazoa; phylum Chordata; class Amphibia; order Anura; family Aromobatidae; genus Anomaloglossus; species Anomaloglossus baeobatrachus. The sequence goes on along the minus strand of NC_134359.1, from coordinate 80,578,406 downwards.
ACCAAAAACACCCGTACTTTCAATTACCTATCACCTGGGGCACTATAGCCACCTGTGACTCCCTGGCAACCATCAACTCCTTAATATATAATCCTTGGCAACAACCCTGACCCATATATAAGGCATTGATCACCAACGGAGCAATACCTCCTCCCTGCAGACAACCTTGTACCTGCAGGTCACCAGTAACCGGAGCCACTGTACCTTCCCCAGTGGCTCTCCATCCAAACACCAGTAACAATTAGAGCTCCTCTGGACCAGACCTACCCCCGCTGCTGTGACAAAGGACATAATCCCCATTATTTATGCTGACCATACACATATACATCATACACATCATATACATATACATATATTCCCACATTACCCCCATCTTATTCACCCACTTCCAAGAATCCCAAATGACAATATACATCACAATCCACAAAGAAATCTCTTTTCTTTCGTTTTTTTTTTTTTTTTTTCGTTTTATTTTATACACGACACTTTCTCCAATCCTTTCTTTTCTCATTTTTTTTTTTTTGTAATGGCTCTTAAAATTGAATAATTATCCATGCATATAAACACACCAATAATAACAATACACAATAGAAGGGAGGGTGGGTGGGAAGCTGTCATCCAGGAAATGCAAAAGGAGGTAATTGACTCCCACCTCCTATTATATACACCATGAAGCTCTCTCCTTTACTACCACCACACCCCACCCCCTAACCAATCACCTTCTTTTCCTCATTGCTAAACGAACCAACACTGTTTAACCCCATCAACTCCCTACCCTCCGGACTGTCATGTCGCCCCTACACCCTATGGGTTCCATGGCTTTCTTGACATTTCCAGGAGGGATTTTCCGGTCGTTGATTCCTATATTATTCCCAATTACCCTTACCCGGTATCAATAATATCACGGACACTGCTTGCGACTTGGTAAAAAATGGCCACAGCAGCCCTTTATTGCCTATTGTTTACACACTAACACAAGGGGGCGCCGTCCAACGGGCGTCCCCAACATTTAACAATAGGTAATACCATAATAATAATAATACAGTACGTAATACAATACGTAACCCTGGGTAGGCCCGATCCAGAAACCACCTTCCACCACCAAAACATGATACCTTGCCGCAACACACACCGGGCCGGAGATGAGGTATGAATCACCTACGGATCAATACCCCCCACCTTGCAGGACCCATGCCTGCAAGATCCTTGTAACCGGAGCCACTATATCCTACAAGTGACTCTCCAATCAAATAACATTATCCGTTAAACCGCCTCTGGACCAGACCTACCCCCGCCACAGAACAGGCCACGTGACACCTTGCGTGACCTGGACCCCCACACACCCAACGTTTGCTCCCCCAACTTGCAAGCCAAACCAACCATTAAAACCTTTCCATCCATCACTTAAACTCTGAGCATCCAATATATGCACCAGCCAGCGTACCCAGTCCACCTTACTGCACCGCACTCCCCTGATCCTTGGTGGCAGGAGCCACCGGGTCCCTGTGACGGCCACTCAGGCCCACCATGCCACAAGCTCCCAAACTATACCGGAATCCACACCATGCCCCGCTGGCCTTATTATAACCAATTAAATGCAGTACCGACTGTACCATCATCCTCCCCAGTACCGACCAAAGAACCACTGTACAGTCACCCTGTACAGTCGGTCCTCCTCCTGTCTCCAGCTGAATTAAACCACCACTGGGGTTGAGATACAACAACAGGATGACACTCACACTGCTTATGCTACTGGGTCACTTCGCACCCCAAACCTAGTTCTCTCAGGAAACCGCTAAAGTGAAACCCCGCTGTAAAACGACTGCAATCCATAGCCTTGAAATTTCCCCTACAGCTGACCTTGCAGCTTCCCCAGAGCCATATATCACTACCGGCCTCCCCTGACCGATTTATTCCGCCATCACACCCTCTGACAACAACAGAGGCTCGAGCTGTCTTCCCCAGAAAATCCCAAAATCTTCCCACATACTCAACTACCACACTAATGGACCTTCTTCATCCGAAATCAGGCCCACTTAATTTCAACGAGGCCCACACAGCCTAACGGAACCATGCTCCACCCCAAAATTAACACGGCCTCAAAAAACAAAACAACCGCAACCATCGCCCTGTACCCCTTACTGAGGCGAAGATATTGAAGCATTACCTTCAATCCCAAGGTCCCCAACAACACCTCCAACCATAATGCATATTCCGCTTGCCTCCGCAAACTGGACCACGACAAGCTCCCTGTACTACAATGCCCACCGGAAAATTGCAGCCACACCACTGGCCCGGTTGACTCCATATGCAACTATGGGCATCAGGAGACACAACTTTACCAAACACCATGTCCGGGCCTTTCGATCTCAAGGAAAACCTTGTGACACGCAACCCCCTTTGAGCTCTCATATTACACCCCAAGATAAATTAAAACCTTGGCCACACCATAGTATCCGCTCAAAGCCGACCACCGAGGGGCGTACCACTATTTTCCCATAACGCACAACTGCACCTTCAAACCAAATACCTTCGTGCCGTGAGACCGGAGCACCACGACTCCCTAAGCAAACCCTTACCCAGATGCCCATACCTACCACCGGGCCAAGCATTCCTTTTTTTTTTAAATTGTATATGAATATTAAATAGACTCCACCAGCCCACAGATGCCAGGAGTCCACCCATGCAAAACACCCAATAATACCAGATGGCCCTAAGCTATCCGACTTACACTCTATGCACCACAAGTACTTAATCCTCTAGTCCAAACCATAACTCGCATAGTCCCCACCCGTAATCACGGCTGTCCGAAAAACTCCATTATTCCGTCCGCAGCCCACCATTGCTGATTAACTGAGTTCACCCACAGCAGCCCAAAGCTGCCCAGCACCTACATTGACACCAATTCAGTCACGCTGGACTCAACATTCCTCCCAGCACCAACCTCCACAATGGGATAACATGCTGACTAGCCACAAATTAACCCCATGTTACCATTGATGCGGTTGCAAACCTACAAGCCCATTACAGCAACCAACACTTCACCTTCTCCTACATTTCCGCTCTCCTTTATTCACTTATCCACAGCAACCCTCGCACCATACCGGGGCCCCGCACCTACACATCACTCACAAAAACCCCCTGAAAACTCCTCGCACACACCGTACCGCGGGACCCCTCTCCCCTTTACCTTACCCACCATAATTCATCCAATAAGAACCACCATGCATCAGAAGATTAATAATGAAACACCCCAGCAAACCTTCAATAACTGCGCCGTCTCACCCGCTCACATGTGCCGCAATCATCAGCCCCCTTAACCAAGTCTCACAAGACCTAAACTGCGGTAAACGCCGAACCTCGCCATCCCCAACCTGCAACTGTAATCACCGGACCTGACGCCACCTGCACCCTCACGGCCCCGCTGCCATGAGACCACCCCGTCCGTAACTCTGCCCCTGGCCTCCAGAACATGAACCCACACCCCCCGGGGACCACGGCACCAACCGACCTATAAACTAACCACATGCTCCAAACCCCCCCAGCTGCTACCCATATCTCCAGACACTACTCCACTACAGCGACTGTCCCCCCACCACTACAAAAAGGCTGAAACTTAAATTGATTACGGCGCCAGGCTGCCTCCAGAGGACGCCCTCAGATCAGCCGTCACCGTCCTTTTCGCCAGTCGTCCGTCGCTGATCCCGGGACAGTCCCTCAAGCTGCAGGCACCGAATGCCCGCCGGGTTCGCCCCCTGACGCCAGGAGCACCGTGTCCACATGCCCTGTTTGGGCCAATTGTCGCCTCCACAATGCTGGGCGCTCCCATCCTGGGGGAAGCCGCTACTGATGAGAGCTGCACCCTTGTCCCAATGCCTGCTCCAGGATAGACAGCAGGCCTCCTGTCTCCTCCTCGTCGCCACCTGCTGCGCCCAGTCCTCCGGTCCCGATGATCCAGCCACACAGGGGAGGTGACCCTGCAGGCGCCTCCTGTCTCCTCCTCGCCGCCGCCTACTGCGCCCAATCTTCCGGTCCCGATAATCCAGCCACACAGGTGAGGTGACCCTGCAGGCGCCTCCTGTCTCCTCCTCGCCGCCGCCTGCTGCGCCCAGTCCTCCGGTCCCGATAATCCAGCCACACAGGTGAGGTGACCCTGTAGGCAGCCGTCCTCCGCCCCCCCCGCGGAGGGAGGGGGGGGGTGTTGTCCATCCACCGCCGCTGGGCGCGCTCCCTGCCAGGAGCGGCCGCATCGCTCAAAAAATCCAGCCTGAGGCCTCACACCGGAAGTAGGCCCCCGGGCTGGACACGCCCCCTTTTCGGCCGTCGCGGCCCTGCAGGAGATTCCTCCCGACAGCCAGAGCAGGTGCTGCAAGCTACCGCTGCCCACCCAGCTGCGGAGGGTCCCCACGGGAGTGGGGGCTCTCACGTTGTCCTCCTCACCCCCACCTTCCCCAAAAGACCCCGGCGAGTCCTGAAACTGCCAGCACTGCAGCAAAGGGGGGGGGGAAGGTGCCGAGGAGACACCCAGGCAGCCTGGGTGTGGGACTGCACTGCCATGCTGACCAGATCTGAGGATTCCTCAGGACATCATGATAGAGGTTCCCCAGCCCGTCAAAGCTGCAGTTCTGCGATGTCCAGATCCATCAGGCTGGATGTCATGATGGAGATTCCCCAGCCCGTCCAAGCTGTCATCCAGGAAATGCAAGAGGAGGTAATTGACTCCCACCTCCTATTATATACACCATGAAGCTCTCTCCTTTACTACCACCACACGCCACCCCCTAACCAATCACCTTCTTTTCCTCATTGCTAAACGAACCAACACTGTTTAACCCCATCAACTCCCTACCCTCCGGGCTGTCATGTCGCCCCTACACCCTATGGGTTCCATGGCTTTCTCATCTGTCAGACATTTGTTTTCTATCTTGCAGATATGCCAAAAATGTCTAAGATGGAAATAACACTTTAATATAAAAAGTTTGATCAAGTTGTGTTGGCACACTCTTATTTAAAAATCTGTCTTATGTTTCAGGTAAGGAGAACTTTAGAGGAGTTTCCTAAATTCTACAAGGTATCAACAATCCACAGGGATAAATACTAGATTTGGGAGGGTCCTAGTGTTGAGATCAGGGATCTTTGAGGGGCTCAGTACTGAGACCTCTAGTAGTTATCCCATATCCTAGGCAGGCGATAACTTGCAGCAACTGGCCTGCCTATTTACATTTTTTATAAATATTGAATATTACGTAACTCATTTAATTAGATAAATGTGACCCGGTGTATGATTCTTAAAGGGTTTGTCCACAACTTTTATATTAATGACCTATTCCCAGAATCGTGGGGTGTGACACCGGGATTTCAGACAATCAATTGTATATTCTTTTGTGGTGGCCCAAAGTTAATGTCAATAGTGTACAGAACACAAAGCCACAGCTCCATACACTGTTTAGTGACCGCTGCTGGGTACTGCAGGTCAGATCTTATTAAAAAGAATAGCAGCTACTGCAGCACCCGGCAGTGGCTGCTACACGGTGTATGGGCCCATCGCCCTCCTTATCCATGGTCAGATGCATCTTAAATCACCAGTCCACGGTAGACCCCTGGTGGCTTCTCCCTGCTCCACTCCACTGGACTGTCCATTAGTGATGAGCGAGCCCTACCATACTTGGGTGCTCGGTACTTGTAACCAATAGTTGGATGCTCTGATAACCTTGACTCGTGAATAGAGTTGAGCGCGGTTCGTGGTTCGTGGTTCTCCAGTTCTAGGCTCGAGTGATTTTGGGCCCTGTTCTAGATCGAACTAGAACTCGAGCTTTTTGCAAAAGCTCGATAGTTCTAGAAACGTTCGAGAACGGTTCTAGCAGCAAAAAAACAGCTAAATCCTAGCTTGGTTTCTGCTGTAATAGTGTAAGTCACTCTGTGAATCACACTATTATGACATTTCAATGTATAGTGTGCGTGAACAGCGCCTTCAGATCACTGCTGTTTCTATAATGACGATCGCCATTTTTTTTTTTTTTTTCTTGTCTTCCTTCCCTAAGCGCGCGCGTCTTGTGGGGCGGTCCAGAATGTCAGCCAATCCCAGACACACACACAGCTAAGTGGACTTTTAGCCAGAGAAGCAACGGCATGTGTGATAGGATGTCCATGTCACATGTCCCTGCATTATAAAACCGGACATTTTCCTCCAGGACGCCATTATCTCTTCTGCGTCTTTGGTGTCAGACATCACTGTCGCAGCTGCTTCCTGAGTCATATCGCCGATACTGCTGTATGCGCTCCATACACAGCGCTGGACAGCATAGGGATAGCACTTTCTAGCAGTCCTTTTAAGGGCTCAAACCGGCAGGGTCAGAGTTAAGGTGACAGGTCCTGAAAACAGCGCCAGCGTCTGTGTAGCCAAGGTCAGGGATTTCCTCCCTGCATTTCCCTATTAGGAGGGATAGAAAGGCAGGCTTCCATTCCTCTATCCAGAGCCCCAAAATCCTGGCACTGTACCCTCCTGTCCTCTGCACACTCCAACTCATAACTAAGCCATTATACTAGCAAACACTCAGTGTACCTAGTGGCATCCTATACGTGGCTATTGGACTTTGCTATAGTCACACTAGTGCAAAGACATTTGCAGAGCGCGTCTGCCTGCATTGCACACTCCAACTCATTATAACTAAGCCATTATACTAGCAAACACTCAGTGTACCTAGTGGCATCCTATACGTGGCTATTGGACTTTGCTATAGTCACACTAGTGCAAAGACATTTGCAGAGCGCGTCTGCCTGCATTGCACACTCCAACTCATTATAACTAAGCCATTATACTAGCAAACACTCAGTGTACCTAGTGGCATCCTATACGTGGCTATTGGACTTTGCTATAGTCACACTAGTGCAAAGACATTTGCAGAGCGCGTCTGCCTGCATTGCACACTCCAACTCATTATAACTAAGCCATTATACTAGCAAACACTCAGTGTACCTAGTGGCATCCTAAACGTGACTATTGTACTTTTGTCTATTCACACTATTGTAAAGATATTTGCAGCACGTCTGCCTGCATTGCACACTCCAACTTTTTTTAACTCAGCCATTATACTAGCAAACACTCAGTGTACCTAGTGGCATCCTAAACGTGGCTATTGTACTTTTGTCTACTCAAAGTAGTGGAAAGATATTTGCAGCATGTCTGCCTGCATTGCACACTCCAACTTTTTTTAACTCAGCCATTATACTAGCAAACAGTCAGTGTACCTAGTGGCATCCTAAACGTGGCTATTGTACTTTTGTCTATTCACACTATTGTAAAGATATTTGCAGCACGTCTGCCTGCATTGCACACTCCAACTTTTTTTAACTCAGCCATTATACTAGCAAACACTCAGTGTACCTAGTGGCATCCTAAACGTGGCTATTGTACTTTTGTCTACTCAAACTAGTGGAAAGATATTTGCAGCACGTCTGCCTGCATTGCACACTCCAACTTTTTTTAACTCAGCCATTATACTAGCAAACAGTCAGTGTACCTAGTGGCATCCTAAACGTGGCTATTGTACTTTTGTCTACTCAAACTAGTGGAAAGATATTTGCAGCATGTCTGCCTGCATTGCACACTCCAACTTTTTTTTAACTCAGCCATTATACTAGCAAACAGTCAGTGTACCTAGTGGCATCCTAAACGTGACTATTGTACTTTTGTCTACTCAAACTATTGTAAAGATATTTGCAGCACGTCTGCCTGCATTGCACACTCCAACTTTTTTGAACTCAGCCATTATACTAGCAAACACTCAGTGTGCCTAGTGGCATCCTAAACGTGGCTATTGTACTTTTGTCTACTCAAACTAGTGGAAAGATATTTGCAGCACGTCTGCCTGCATTGCACACTCCAACTTTTTTTAACTCAGCCATTATACTAGCAAACAGTCAGTGTACCTAGTGGCATCCTAAACGTGGCTATTGTACTTTTGTCTATTCACACTATTGTAAAGATATTTGCAGCACGTCTGCCTGCATTGCACACTCCAACTTTTTTTTAACTCAGCCATTATACTAGCAAACACTCAGTGTACCTAGTGGCATCCTAAACGTGACTATTGTACTCCATTAGTGCCCCACTGGTGCAAATCTATGTGCAGCACCTCTGCATGACACCCTCCTGCTCTGTTTTTAATGAGCTATAATGATAGCAAAAAATACTGCCATTTAGTGGCATCATAGAAGTGGCTGTTGTATTCCATTAGTGCCCCACTGGTGCCAAGCTATTTCTAGCACCTCTGCATGACACCCTCCTGCTCTGTTTTTAATAAGCTATAATGATAGCAAAAAATACTGCCATTTAGTGGCATCATAGAAATGGCTGTTGTATTCCATTAGTGCCCCACTGGTGACAAGCTATTTATAGCACCTCTGCATGACACCCTCATGCACATTTTGCTACGCTAATGTTATAGCAAACTCATGGAATTCATTGCTGCATTTCATAATTCGGAGGGATAGAAAGTCAGGCTTCCTTTAGCTTTTCCTTCTCTTCATAGACAGTATCTCCAAGAGCAATTTCCCCTCCACGTCTAAGTGTGGAGAGGCAGCTAGTGCGCATGCGTGTGCCGATTTACCCCAGCTGCAGCCTAATTACAGTGTTTCGCCTAGGGAGTATGCTCAGCCTGACTGTGTTATTCCTGACGCTAAGTCTTCATTTCGGGATACAGCGCATGCTCCCACACTAAGTGTGAAAAGCCTCTTTGCACAGGTACTTGCACTCCGTGCCGGGTCTAAGTCCTGTTTTGTGCCTAGACACCATGCTAAAGCTGATAGTCTTTTTTCATAGACTGTATTTCATGCTACTGATCATGCTCAGGAACTTACTGCATCAGAGACTAGGTACGGTAATGAACTCTTGGGCCCTGCCCCTGATGTGGGAGTCCCATATAGACCACAGGGCATCAGGTGTCCTCCCAAATGGCTTGCAGAGGCCCACCCCTATGACTTGTCACCGCATTATTGATGGTCAGACGATGACTGGTGAGGTGTTTGGGTCATGGCAGCCATGAGGTCATCATTGAAGTTGCGGTTCCAAATAGGACGCTACTTATGCGACTCATGACGTGTCACTTTACTTTTGTCTCCAGGAGGTGCATTGTGGTTCACCCTGGTTTGGGGCGGACCCAGGTTATAAAAGGGGCTGGAGCCAACAAGGAGGTGCGCAGTCTTCTATTATGCTACGAAAGAGCACACCTCCATGTGTTGAACCCATTGCGGCTTTAGGCCAGAGGTAGGCAGGGATAGGGTGTCGATGCAGGCCACCACCACAGTTGGTAACGCAGAACGGTTAAGACCAGCTCCTGTCCTACCAGTCCTGCTTGTGCAGCCCAGTGGCATTAACAGGCCTGCTGCTGCTGATGCGCCTGCTGTCCACAGGTGTGGCCCCTACGCACACGGTCAGCGTACTCAATGGCCCCTGTGTGGTTAACAGGGAGTTCCTGGGCTGGGTGGGCATGTGGACGCTGTGACGCTAACAGGGCTCCCAGTCTCCAGATCCGAATGGCGTCTAACTCGGTTCAGGCTACTATTAGTTTCATAGCCACACAGCTCTGTATCCTCCACCAAACCTTCCAGTTGCCAACCTCTCCTTTTCCAACTGGGAGCACGGTGGACACTGACTGCTGATGGTGATATATACCTTTCTCTTTCTTTTCTTATTAATTTTCGTTATATAGCGGTAACATAGTATATAGCACTTTATCCAAATCTGCCAGTCCCACTGTAACAGATGGTGTTTCTTCAGCAAATGTTACTGTTGCTTAACCACCAAATCCACGGACCAAAACTTATTTCCCCTTTCCAACACACCTGTTCCCCTTTCCACCAGCATCTGTCCTTTTTCAACTCATTTTGGTATATGAACAAAAGTGCAACTCTGCAGGGACACCGTACTCAACGCCATCTCAGCACAGCAGCCAGCCCTCGGTCCCTCAGATGTGGACAAGTAAAAGACCATTTCCTCCTATCCATGACAAAGCGTTGAGATTCACTCTGTGCAGCACTGGTGTTTAGTGGGAAAGTAGATCTAAGATTGCGTACCACATTCTGCAGATACTCCTGTATACGTGCGTCCATTTATATGGCACGAATTATTTTGCCAAATTTTGTCTTGTACCGGGGATGTAACAGTGTGGCAACCCAGTATTCTGGATTACTTTGAATTCGTACAATCCGAGGGTCATGTTGTAGGTAGTGCAGCAAGAAGCCGCTGATGTGTCTTGTGCATCCAGGAGGACCAAGTGCTTGGTGTGTTGGTGGCAGAGAGGTGAGAATCGTGCCTCCTTCCTCTGCCCTCTCACCACAACCTCGCACAACCGAAATGTGAGCAAGCTCTCACTCATCTGCTGAGTCTTCCATGCCCATCGCAAGTTCGTTCTCCATTTCTTCATTGGCTCCTGCACCTTCCTCAACACTTTTTGCTGATACTATGCACCCTTGTTAATCCCTCTCCCTCACCATGACTGCCGCCTAGGTGCCGCTGACCATCTGGACCTCGTAGATCTTGTTATCCCTTCCGCATATGACTCCTCCTGTACTTCCTCCCCTTCCTCTTGTCCCAACACCTGACTCCGAATAATAATTACAGTGCGCTCCATCATGTAGATGACCAGAATTGTCACGCTGAGAATGACATTGCCAGTGCTAAACATCTTCGTCGACATTTGTAAACTGTGTAGCAGGGTGCATAGGTCCTTGATCTGACACCACTCCAGCAGCGTGATCTGCACCACCTCTGGATCAAGTTATCCCAGGCTATATGTCATAACGTATTGCAGCAGGGTTCGGCGGTGCTGCCACAAACGCTGCAACATGTGCAGATTCAAATTCCTGCGTGTGGGCACATCGCATTTCAGGCGTTTAACCAGCAGACCTAAAGACTTCTGTAGCGACGAAAGTTGTTGAGCTGCTGTGTGCGCACGATGGAAGTGAGCACATAGCGAGCGTGCACGCTGCACAAGGCCATGTAGGCCGTGATGGTGTTTTAAAAATTGATGGAGAATTAGGTTCAACACGTGAGCCATACAAGGCACGTGTGTCACATTGCCCTGACGATGGCCCGCAGCCAGGTTTGCATCATTGCCGCACACGGCTGTTAAGTCACCAACGGAGTCCGCTCCGTCAATTTGTACTCCGGTCGCCAGGTGACAACGTGTTCCTTTCATGAATAGTGCTGATGATGGGAGAGGAGTCGATGCCAGCGGCGCAGGTGGACGCAGGTTATGCTCACACACTGGGCTGCATTACCTTGACAGATGCAGAATCTCTGGCTGAATGTAGCTGGTGGGTATCTCACAGATGAAATACCATCATACAGCTACAACCAATGGGAAGACACAACACCCTTTTTTATGCCCATCCTGTCTGCAGACCACTGCCAGACATAGCTATGAACCTCTAGTTAATTTTACCCCCAGTTCAGTTTTATGATTTTGTGTGCTTGTTACCTGACTACTTTTCCTGCTTGCTGTTTATGTACCTTGTTGGCCGATCCGCATTTCACCTCTGCTTGTTTTCTGATTAAGTCCTGGCCGTCCCATTCTGTTCCTGTTCCTCAATTAATGTTTTGACCCTGCCTGACTACTATTCTCTGGAAATGCAGCCTTCCACAGGTATTAATCACCTTGGGCCCTGTGTAATTCCTAATCCCTGTATAGGGGTTAAAGGGTTTCAGGGTTCTAGGGGTCCTACTTGGTGAGTGGCTTCCCTCTAGCCTATCATTAACAGCCCATCTGAGTGTGTGGATCAAGGAAGGCGTTACACCGTGCTCTCTGCAGAAGGCCATGTGGTCCAGGATAGTGCTTTAAAAATTGCTGGACAACCAGGTTCAACACGTGAACCACACAAGCCATGTGTGTCACATTGTCACAGCGAAGGGCCGCACCCATGTTTGCATCATTGTCGCACCCGGCCTTCCCTGGCTGCTGGTTGAGTGGAGACAACCATTGATGAAACTCGGTATCCAGAGCTAACCGTCCACAACTTCTCAGCGGTGTGACTCACATTTCCCATACATTTCAAAGTAAAACTTTGACCGCCTGATGGCATTGAGCTCTGCTGCCAGCATAGTAAGGAGGTGTGTGGTAGTCCTTGTGCGCAGTTACAAGGAAGGGTGGCCTGACCACACAGGGTTTGCGCCAAGGTGGAGGACCCACACGAGGTTGAAGAGGCAGAAGCAGTGTATTAACTTCTACATACAGAAGAAGGATTGAAACAACTCGTGGGGACGGCAAGACTTGTACAGCAGACCCTTCTCCATCTCTCACCATAGTTTGCCAGTGCCCAGTCAGTGACATGTAATGACCCTGTCTATGCTTACTGGTCCAAGTATCTGTGTTGAAATGCACCCTGTCGCACACAGAGTTTCTCAAGGAAGTGGTGATGTTGTGTGCGACATGCTGGTGTATCGCGGGCATGCTGTTCTTGGAGAAGCAGTGGTGATTGGGCATCTTGTACTGGATCACAGCGACAGACATAAGGTCTCTAAAATCCTGTGTGTCCACTAGGCGGGAAGGCAGCATTTCGGTAGCCAACAGCTTACAGAGGGATAGAGTCAACCTCTTTGCTTTGTAATGGGTCGCAGGAAGTGGCCTTTTATTTGACCACATCTGAGGGACAGAGATCTGGCTGCTGTGTGTAGACGGTGTTGAGTAGGGCGTCCCTGGAAAAATGCAGGTTTGTGAGGAAAGTGCAGGCGGAGACATGATGTTGCCTTCATCCAACGTTGGTGCTATCGATGTTTGAGAGAGCTGTACACACTCACTTGTTTCCCCTTCCAAACCAACTGACGACCTACCAAGCAAACTGCCTGTTGCGGTTACAGTGGTGGAAGTTGTGGGTGGAAAAACAGGTGTGACAGCTGTCCCCACAGTCCTAGAAGATGACGAGCGCGCGGATGCACTGGAAGGGGCAGGCGGTGGATGGTTCGCTCCGCTAGGCCGCATTGCAGCACGGTGAGCTTCCCACCGGGCCATATGATATTTATTCATGTGACGATTCATGGAAGAAGTTGTCAAACTGCTGAGGTTTTGACCTCTACTAAGAGAACCATGACAAATTTTACAGATCACATAATTTGGGCGATCTTTTTCTATGTCAAAAAAGGACCAGGCTAGGCAAGGCTTAGAGGCCATGCGACCTGTTGATCCACCCCGAATAATGCTCAGAGGCAGAGTGGTGGCTGAGGATGCAGTTGTAGACGTGCTACCAGTGCTCCGACTCTGTCCAGGAAGGCGCAAGGTAACTTCGTCGTCGGTTGCATCCTCCTCCACCGCCTCTGTTGACCTCCTCGAGTGTCTGACTGTGGGTTGACAGTAGGTGGGATCTAGAACTTCATCATCAATTGTTGTGTTTGCACTCCCCTCCCCCTCAGACCGAGCCTCTTCTTGCCCTGACTGAATATTTAAGTTGTCATCCCAATCGGGTATCTGCGTCTCATCTTCATCAGTACCTCATTGTCTATAACCACAGGTGTTGGAAAGGCAGCATTTTGGTAGCCAACAGTTTGCAGATGCTGAAAGTCAACCTCCAAGCCATGTCATGCCCTTCGAAAAGCATGTAAAACACAGTAAGGGGACTCCAACCACAGTCTCCCTCGTTGCCACTAATTGGGCCACACACACCCCACTTGATTGGCATCAGTTGACCCACATTTTCAAGATGAAAAAGATGCTTTGCATGAAGCACTCTCAAAAATACGCGTGCCTTTCCCGTCCCCTGGCTGACCCAGGGGAAGAAAAGTCCTCTGAGAGCCATGACTTGTTCATCTTGGTTCTTTTAGAAACACAGCGAGGGGACTCCAACCACAGTCTCCCTCGTTGCTACTAATTGGGCCACACACACCCCACTTGACTGGCATCGGTTGACCCCCCTTTTGAAAAAGAAAAAGATGCTTTGCATGAAGCACTCTCAAAAATACGCGTGCCTTTCCCGTCCCCTGGCTGACCCAGGGGAAGAAAAGTCCTCTGAGAGCCATGACTTGTTCATCTTGGTTCTTTTAGAAACACAGCGAGGGGACTCCAACCACAGTCTCCCTCGTTGCCACTAATTGGGCCACACACACCCCACTTGACTGGCATCAGTTGACCCACATTTTCAAGATGAAAAAGATGCTTTGCATGAAGCACTCTCAAAAATACGCGTGCCTTTCCCGTCCCCTGGCTGACCCAGGGGAAGAAAAGTCCTCTGAGAGCCATGACTTGTTCATCTTGGTTCTTTTAGAAACACAGCGAGGGGACTCCAACCACAGTCTCCCTCGTTGCTACTAATTGGGCCACACACACCCCACTTGACTGGCATCGGTTGACCCCACTTTTGAAAAAGAAAAAGATGCTTTGCATGAAGCACTCTCAAAAATACACGTGCCTTTCCCGTCCCCTGGCTGACCCAGGGGAAGAAAAGTCCTCTGAGAGCCATGACTTGTTCATCTTGGTTCTTTTAGAAACACAGCGAGGGGACTCCAACCACAGTCTCCCTCATTGCCACTAATTGGGCCACACACACCCCACTTGACTGGCATCAGTTGACCCACATTTTCAAGATGAAAACGATGCTTTGCATGAAGCACTCTCAAAAATACGCGTGCCTTTCCCGTCCCCTGGCTGACCCAGGGGAAGAAAAGTCCTCTGAGAGCCATGACTTGTTCATCTTGGTTCTTTTAGAAACACAGCGAGGGGACTCCAACCACAGTCTCCCTCGTTGCTACTAATTGGGCCACACACACCCCACTTGACTGGCATCGGTTGACCCCACTTTTGAAAAAGAAAAAGATGCTTTGCATGAAGCACTCTCAAAAATACGCGTGCCTTTCCCGTCCCCTGGCTGACCCAGGGGAAGAAAAGTCCTCTGAGAGCCATGACTTGTTCATCTTGGTTCTTTTAGAAACACAGCGAGGGGACTCCAACCACAGTCTCCCTCGTTGCCACTAATTGGGCCACACACACCCCACTTGACTGGCATCAGTTGACCCACATTTTCAAGATGAAAAAGATGCTTTGCATGAAGCACTCTCAAAAATACGCGTGCCTTTCCCGTCCCCTGGCTGACCCAGGGGAAGAAAAGTCCTCTGAGAGCCATGACTTGTTCATCTTGGTTCTTTTAGAAACACAGCGAGGGGACTCCAACCACAGTCTCCCTCGTTGCTACTAATTGGGCCACACACACCCCACTTGACTGGCATCGGTTGACCCCACTTTTGAAAAAGAAAAAGATGCTTTGCATGAAGCACTCTCAAAAATACGCGTGCCTTTCCCGTCCCCTGGCTGACCCAGGGGAAGAAAAGTCCTCTGAGAGCCATGACTTGTTCATCTTGGTTCTTTTAGAAACACAGCGAGGGGACTCCAACCACAGTCTCCCTCGTTGCCACTAATTGGGCCACACACACCCCACTTGACTGGCATCAGTTCACCCACATTTTCAAGATGAAAAAGATGCTTTGCATGAAGCACTCTCAAAAATACGCGTGCCTTTCCCGTCCCCTGGCTGACCCAGGGGAAGAAAAGTCCTCTGAGAGCCATGACTTGTTCATCTTGGTTCTTTTAGAAACACAGCGAGGGGACTCCAACCACAGTCTCCCTCGTTGCTACTAATTGGGCCACACACACCCCACTTGACTGGCATCGGTTGACCCCACTTTTGAAAAAGAAAAAGATGCTTTGCATGAAGCACTCTCAAAAATACGCGTGCCTTTCCCGTCCCCTGGCTGACCCAGGGGAAGAAAAGTCCTCTGAGAGCCATGACTTGTTCATCTTGGTTCTTTTAGAAACACTGCGAGGGGACTCCAACCACAGTCTCCCTCATTGCCACTAATTGGGCCACACACACCCCACTTGACTGGCATCAGTTGACCCACATTTTCAAGATGAAAACGATGCTTTGCATGAAGCACTCTCAAAAATACGCGTGCCTTTCCCGTCCCCTGGCTGACCCAGGGGAAGAAAAGTCCTCTGAGAGCCATGACTTGTTCATCTTGGTTCTTTTAGAAACACAGCGAGGGGACTCCAACCACAGTCTCCCTCGTTGCTACTAATTGGGCCACACACACCCCACTTGACTGGCATCGGTTGACCCCACTTTTGAAAAAGAAAAAGATGCTTTGCATGAAGCACTCTCAAAAATACGCGTGCCTTTCCCGTCCCCTGGTTGACCCAGGGGAAGAAAAGTCCTCTGAGAGCCATGACTTGTTCATCTTGGTTCTTTTAGAAACACAGCGAGGGGACTCCAACCACAGTCTCCCTCGTTGCCACTAATTGGGCCACACACACCCCACTTGACTGGCATCAGTTGACCCACATTTTCAAGATGAAAAAGATGCTTTGCATGAAGCACTCTCAAAAATACGCGTGCCTTTCCCGTCCCCTGGTTGACCCAGGGGAAGAAAAGTCCTCTGAGAGCCATGACTTGTTCATCTTGGTTCTTTTAGAAACACAGCGAGGGGACTCCAACCACAGTCTCCCTCGTTGCTACTAATTGGGCCACACACACCCCACTTGACTGGCATCGGTTGACCCCACTTTTGAAAAAGAAAAAGATGCTTTGCATGAAGCACTCTCAAAAATACGCGTGCCTTTCCCGTCCCCTGGCTGACCCAGGGGAAGAAAAGTCCTCTGAGAGCCATGACTTGTTCATCTTGGTTCTTTTAGAAACACAGCGAGGGGACTCCAACCACAGTCTCCCTCGTTGCCACTAATTGGGCCACACACACCCCACTTGACTGGCATCAGTTCACCCACATTTTCAAGATGAAAAAGATGCTTTGCATGAAGCACTCTCAAAAATACGCGTGCCTTTCCCGTCCCCTGGCTGACCCAGGGGAAGAAAAGTCCTCTGAGAGCCATGACTTGTTCATCTTGGTTCTTTTAGAAACACAGCGAGGGGACTCCAACCACAGTCTCCCTCGTTGCTACTAATTGGGCCACACACACCCCACTTGACTGGCATCGGTTGACCCCACTTTTGAAAAAGAAAAAGATGCTTTGCATGAAGCACTCTCAAAAATACGCGTGCCTTTCCCGTCCCCTGGCTGACCCAGGGGAAGAAAAGTCCTCTGAGAGCCATGACTTGTTCATCTTGGTTCTTTTAGAAACACAGCGAGGGGACTCCAACCACAGTCTCCCTCGTTGCCACTAATTGGGCCACACACACCCCACTTGACTGGCATCAGTTGACCCACATTTTCAAGATGAAAAAGATGCTTTGCATGAAGCACTCTCAAAAATACGCGTGCCTTTCCCGTCCCCTGGCTGACCCAGGGGAAGAAAAGTCCTCTGAGAGCCATGACTTGTTCATCTTGGTTCTTTTAGAAACACAGCGAGGGGACTCCAACCACAGTCTCCCTCGTTGCTACTAATTGGGCCACACACACCCCACTTGACTGGCATCGGTTGACCCCACTTTTGAAAAAGAAAAAGATGCTTTGCATGAAGCACTCTCAAAAATACGCGTGCCTTTCCCGTCCCCTGGCTGACCCAGGGGAAGAAAAGTCCTCTGAGAGCCATGACTTGTTCATCTTGGTTCTTTTAGAAACACAGCGAGGGGACTCCAACCACAGTCTCCCTCGTTGCCACTAATTGGGCCACACACACCCCACTTGACTGGCATCAGTTCACCCACATTTTCAAGATGAAAAAGATGCTTTGCATGAAGCACTCTCAAAAATACGCGTGCCTTTCCCGTCCCCTGGCTGACCCAGGGGAAGAAAAGTCCTCTGAGAGCCATGACTTGTTCATCTTGGTTCTTTTAGAAACACAGCGAGGGGACTCCAACCACAGTCTCCCTCGTTGCTACTAATTGGGCCACACACACCTCACTTGACTGGCATCGGTTGACCCCACTTTTGAAAAAGAAAAAGATGCTTTGCATGAAGCACTCTCAAAAATACGCGTGCCTTTACCGTCCCCTGGCTGACCCAGGGGAAGAAAAGTCCTCTGAGAGCCATGACTTGTTCATCTTGGTTCTTTTAGAAACACAGCGAGGGGACTCCAACCATAGTCTCCCTCGTTGCCACTAATTGGGCCACACACACCCCACTTGACTGGCATCAGTTGACCCACATTTTCAAGATGAAAAAGATGCTTTGCATGAAGCACTCTCAAAAATACGCGTGCCTTTCCCATCCCCTGGCTGACCCAGGGGAAGAAAAGTCCTCTGAGAGCCATGACTTGTTCATCTTGGTTCTTTTAGAAACACAGCGAGGGGACTCCAACCACAGTCTCCCTCGTTGCCACTAATTGGGCCACACACACCCCACTTGACTGGCATCAGTTGACCCACATTTTCAAGATGAAAAAGATGCTTTGCATGAAGCACTCTCAAAAATACGCGTGCCTTTCCCGTCCCCTGACTGACCCAGGGAAAGAAAAGTCCTCTGAGAGCCATGACTTGTTCATCTTGGTTCTTTTAGAAACACAGCGAGGGGACTCCAACCACAGTCTCCCTCGTTGCTACTAATTGGGCCACACACACCTCACTTGACTGGCATCGGTTGACCCCACTTTTGAAAAAGAAAAAGATGCTTTGCATGAAGCACTCTCAAAAATACGCGTGCCTTTCCCGTCCCCTGGCTGACACAGGGGAAGAAAAGTCATCTGAGAGCCATGACTTGTTCATCTTGATTCTTTTAGAAACACAGCGAGGGGACTCCAACCACAGTCTCCCTCGTTGCCACTAATTGGGCCACACACACCCCACTTGACTGGCATCAGTTGACCCACATTTTCAAGATGAAAAAGATGCTTTGCATGAAGCACTCTCAAAAATACGCGTGCCTTTCCCATCCCCTGGCTGACCCAGGGGAAGAAAAGTCCTCTGAGAGCCATGACTTGTTCATCTTGGTTCTTTTAGAAACACAGCGAGGGGACTCCAACCACAGTCTCCCTCGTTGCTACTAATTGGGCCACACACACCCCACTTGACTGGCATCGGTTGACCCCACTTTTGAAAAAGAAAAAGATGCTTTGCATGAAGCACTCTCAAAAATACGCGTGCCTTTCCCGTCCCCTGGCTGACCCAGGGGAAGAAAAGTCCTCTGAGAGCCATGACTTGTTCATCTTGGTTCTTTTAGAAACACAGCGAGGGGACTCCAACCACAGTCTCCCTCGTTGCCACTAATTGGGCCACACACACCCCACTTGACTGGCATCAGTTGACCCACATTTTCAAGATGAAAAAGATGCTTTGCATGAAGCACTCTCAAAAATACGCGTGCCTTTCCCATCCCCTGGCTGACCCAGGGGAAGAAAAGTCCTCTGAGAGCCATGACTTGTTCATCTTGGTTCTTTTAGAAACACAGCGAGGGGACTCCAACCACAGTCTCCCTCGTTGCTACTAATTGGGCCACACACACCCCACTTGACTGGCATCGGTTGACCCCACTTTTGAAAAAGAAAAAGATGCTTTGCATGAAGCACTCTCAAAAATACGCGTGCCTTTCCCGTCCCCTGGCTGACCCAGGGGAAGAAAAGTCCTCTGAGAGCCATGACTTGTTCATCTTGGTTCTTTTAGAAACACAGCGAGGGGACTCCAACCACAGTCTCCCTCGTTGCCACTAATTGGGCCACACACACCCCACTTGACTGGCATCAGTTCACCCACATTTTCAAGATGAAAAAGATGCTTTGCATGAAGCACTCTCAAAAATACGCGTGCCTTTCCCGTCCCCTGGCTGACCCAGGGGAAGAAAAGTCCTCTGAGAGCCATGACTTGTTCATCTTGGTTCTTTTAGAAACACAGCGAGGGGACTCCAACCACAGTCTCCCTCGTTGCTACTAATTGGGCCACACACACCCCACTTGACTGGCATCGGTTGACCCCACTTTTGAAAAAGAAAAAGATGCTTTGCATGAAGCACTCTCAAAAATACGCGTGCCTTTCCCGTCCCCTGGCTGACCCAGGGGAAGAAAAGTCCTCTGAGAGCCATGACTTGTTCATCTTGGTTCTTTTAGAAACACAGCGAGGGGACTCCAACCACAGTCTCCCTCGTTGCCACTAATTGGGCCACACACACCCCACTTGACTGGCATCAGTTGACCCACATTTTCAAGATGAAAAAGATGCTTTGCATGAAGCACTCTCAAAAATACGCGTGCCTTTCCCGTCCCCTGGCTGACCCAGGGGAAGAAAAGTCCTCTGAGAGCCATGACTTGTTCATCTTGGTTCTTTTAGAAACACAGCGAGGGGACTCCAACCACAGTCTCCCTCGTTGCTACTAATTGGGCCACACACACCCCACTTGACTGGCATCGGTTGACCCCACTTTTGAAAAAGAAAAAGATGCTTTGCATGAAGCACTCTCAAAAATACGCGTGCCTTTCCCGTCCCCTGGCTGACCCAGGGGAAGAAAAGTCCTCTGAGAGCCATGACTTGTTCATCTTGGTTCTTTTAGAAACACAGCGAGGGGACTCCAACCACAGTCTCCCTCGTTGCCACTAATTGGGCCACACACACCCCACTTGACTGGCATCAGTTGACCCACATTTTCAAGATGAAAAAGATGCTTTGCATGAAGCACTCTCAAAAATACGCGTGCCTTTCCCGTCCCCTGGCTGACCCAGGGGAAGAAAAGTCCTCTGAGAGCCATGACTTGTTCATCTTGGTTCTTTTAGAAACACAGCGAGGGGACTCCAACCACAGTCTCCCTCGTTGCCACTAATTGGGCCACACACACCCCACTTGACTGGCATCAGTTGACCCACATTTTCAAGATGAAAAAGATGCTTTGCATGAAGCACTCTCAAAAATACGCGTGCCTTTCCCGTCCCCTGACTGACCCAGGGAAAGAAAAGTCCTCTGAGAGCCATGACTTGTTCATCTTGGTTCTTTTAGAAACACAGCGAGGGGACTCCAACCACAGTCTCCCTCGTTGCTACTAATTTGGCCACACACACCTCACTTGACTGGCATCGGTTGACCCCACTTTTGAAAAAGAAAAAGATGCTTTGCATGAAGCACTCTCAAAAATACGCGTGCCTTTCCCGTCCCCTGGCTGACACAGGGGAAGAAAAGTCATCTGAGAGCCATGACTTGTTCATCTTGATTCTTTTAGAAACACAGCGAGGGGACTCCAACCACAGTCTCCCTCGTTGCCACTAATTGGGCCACACACACCCCACTTGACTGGCATCAGTTGACCCACATTTTCAAGATGAAAAAGATGCTTTGCATGAAGCACTCTCAAAAATACGCGTGCCTTTCCCATCCCCTGGCTGACCCAGGGGAAGAAAAGTCCTCTGAGAGCCATGACTTGTTCATCTTGGTTCTTTTAGAAACACAGCGAGGGGACTCCAACCACAGTCTCCCTCGTTGCTACTAATTGGGCCACACACACCCCACTTGACTGGCATCGGTTGACCCCACTTTTGAAAAAGAAAAAGATGCTTTGCATGAAGCACTCTCAAAAATACGCGTGCCTTTCCCGTCCCCTGGCTGACCCAGGGGAAGAAAAGTCCTCTGAGAGCCATGACTTGTTCATCTTGGTTCTTTTAGAAACACAGCGAGGGGACTCCAACCACAGTCTCCCTCGTTGCCACTAATTGGGCCACACACACCCCACTTGACTGGCATCAGTTGACCCACATTTTCAAGATGAAAAAGATGCTTTGCATGAAGCACTCTCAAAAATACGCGTGCCTTTCCCATCCCCTGGCTGACCCAGGGGAAGAAAAGTCCTCTGAGAGCCATGACTTGTTCATCTTGGTTCTTTTAGAAACACAGCGAGGGGACTCCAACCACAGTCTCCCTCGTTGCTACTAATTGGGCCACACACACCCCACTTGACTGGCATCGGTTGACCCCACTTTTGAAAAAGAAAAAGATGCTTTGCATGAAGCACTCTCAAAAATACGCGTGCCTTTCCCGTCCCCTGGCTCACCCAGGGGAAGAAAAGTCCTCTGAGAGCCATGACTTGTTCATCTTGGTTCTTTTAGAAACACAGCGAGGGGACTCCAACCACAGTCTCCCTCGTTGCCACTAATTGGGCCACACACACCCCACTTGACTGGCATCAGTTCACCCACATTTTCAAGATGAAAAAGATGCTTTGCATGAAGCACTCTCAAAAATACGCGTGCCTTTCCCGTCCCCTGGCTGACCCAGGGGAAGAAAAGTCCTCTGAGAGCCATGACTTGTTCATCTTGGTTCTTTTAGAAACACAGCGAGGGGACTCCAACCACAGTCTCCCTCGTTGCTACTAATTGGGCCACACACACCCCACTTGACTGGCATCGGTTGACCCCACTTTTGAAAAAGAAAAAGATGCTTTGCATGAAGCACTCTCAAAAATACGCGTGCCTTTCCCGTCCCCTGGCTGACCCAGGGGAAGAAAAGTCCTCTGAGAGCCATGACTTGTTCATCTTGGTTCTTTTAGAAACACAGCGAGGGGACTCCAACCACAGTCTCCCTCGTTGCCACTAATTGGGCCACACACACCCCACTTGACTGGCATCAGTTGACCCACATTTTCAAGATGAAAAAGATGCTTTGCATGAAGCACTCTCAAAAATACGCGTGCCTTTCCCGTCCCCTGGCTGACCCAGGGGAAGAAAAGTCCTCTGAGAGCCATGACTTGTTCATCTTGGTTCTTTTAGAAACACAGCGAGGGGACTCCAACCACAGTCTCCCTCGTTGCTACTAATTGGGCCACACACACCCCACTTGACTGGCATCGGTTGACCCCACTTTTGAAAAAGAAAAAGATGCTTTGCATGAAGCACTCTCAAAAATACGCGTGCCTTTCCCGTCCCCTGGCTGACCCAGGGGAAGAAAAGTCCTCTGAGAGCCATGACTTGTTCATCTTGGTTCTTTTAGAAACACAGCGAGGGGACTCCAACCACAGTCTCCCTCGTTGCCACTAATTGGGCCACACACACCCCACTTGACTGGCATCAGTTGACCCACATTTTCAAGATGAAAAAGATGCTTTGCATGAAGCACTCTCAAAAATACGCGTGCCTTTCCCGTCCCCTGACTGACCCAGGGGAAGAAAAGTCCTCTGAGAGCCATGACTTGTTCATCTTGGTTCTTTTAGAAACACAGCGAGGGGACTCCAACCACAGTCTCCCTCGTTGCTACTAATTGGGCCACACACACCTCACTTGACTGGCATCGGTTGACCCCACTTTTGAAAAAGAAAAAGATGCTTTGCATGAAGCACTCTCAAAAATACACGTGCCTTTCCCGTCCCCTGGCTGACCCAGGGGAAGAAAAGTCCTCTGAGAGCCATGACTTGTTCATCTTGATTCTTTTAGAAACACAGCGAGGGGACTCCAACCACAGTCTCCCTCGTTGCCACTAATTGGGCCACACACACCCCACTTGACTGGCATCAGTTGACCCACATTTTCAAGATGAAAAAGATGCTTTGCATGAAGCACTCTCAAAAATACGCGTGCCTTTCCCATCCCCTGGCTGACCCAGGGGAAGAAAAGTCCTCTGAGAGCCATGACTTGTTCATCTTGGTTCTTTTAGAAACACAGCGAGGGGACTCCAACCACAGTCTCCCTCGTTGCTACTAATTGGGCCACACACACCCCACTTGACTGGCATCGGTTGACCCCACTTTTGAAAAAGAAAAAGATGCTTTGCATGAAGCACTCTCAAAAATACGCGTGCCTTTCCCGTCCCCTGGCTGACCCAGGGGAAGAAAAGTCCTCTCAGAGCCATGTCCACATTGTCAGTGGACAGACACGTGTGCTTATCTGCCAGCAGACCCCCAGCAGCACTGAAGACAGGTTCCGAGAGAATGCTGGCTGCAGGACACGACAAGATCCCCAAGGCGTACGTGGTGAGCTCAGGAAATTTATCCAGATTGGAAGCCTAAAATGAGCAGGGCTCAAGTTGCACAATAATGGAATCGATGTTTCCTTGCATATACTCATATATCTGTGTGTCCTCCTCTTTTTCCTTGTCCAGCTGTTTTGTTTTCGCATGAGTATATGTCCTTGTCACTTTCCCATGTGTTTGTGTTGTGTTGTGAGTTGTTTGTCACCTTTTGGACACCTTTGAGGGTGTTTTCTAGGTGTTTTCTGTGTTTGTGATTGCCTGCCATTGTTTCCTATGCAGTTCTAGTTCGGTTCGTCGAACGTTCGACGAGCCGAACTCGAACGGGAGCTCCGTTCGGCGAACCGACCTCGAGCCGAACCGCGACCGGTTCGCTCATCTCTACTCGTGAACCCGAATATAATGGAAGTCAAGGGGGACTCAAGCATGTTTCCCTAAGATCTCCCAGAAAAGTGGTGGAGTTTCCCATTGACTTCCATCCAAGTGTCTGACTGCTCATTCTGAGTACCGAGCACCCGAGCATGGTACTGGGTGCTCATCACTATTGCCTATATAAAAACAAGCCGCCTGACCCCGGCTTGGCATCGTGTCTGGATGTTATTTCGTATAGGTTGTACAGGATTGCCGGTCTCTAATTCATGATGCATCAATCTACTGGCATATTCCCTTTAAAGTCATTAAAAGAGGAAATATTTCCCCTTTCCGATAATAAGAATTGAATTCTTCCGATAGATATCTGCATTTATGTAACACCTGCTCCAGAAAGATATATGTTAGTTATTGTCGGGCTCGTCTCTGCTGTGTAAGATTGCAGGGCAGGTCAGTGAGGCTGCACTGAATGCACCCTGACTGCCGAGCCCGGTATGTAAGAGGTTAAAATCCCACTCCCATGCCCGAACCCTGCCCCCTTTATGGTGTCCAATCCCACTATTCTCCTCACTATTGGATCCCCTATATAATCCCCCTTACTTCCTGGATTCGGCCTCTCCTCATCCTGAGACCCGGACGCTGCTGTGCTGCTGGCAACCCGGACACAGTTTGCTGCTGGTGAGAGAAGGCCGACACTTTGGCTGCTGCCATAAGGGACAGAATCGGGAGGGATGGTGACGCCTGGCTTAACGCTTCTTAGATAAGCCGCGTTCCGTCCCTCCTGAGGCTCAGGCGGTGACCCCCGGCGGCAGGCAGTCCGCTCGGCGTACCCGTCCGCCGGAGCGCCTGAGTCCCACAACGATAATGTCGCGGGGCGTGCGCACTTCTCGTGCTCGCGCCTCGCGACTAGCCCCCCCCAACCCCCTCTCGGTTCCCGACCGCGGTGGCTACACGCCAGCACTGTTCCTCTGGCAGCGTGGACCTGCAGTCGGTAGCTGTAACGTCACGGGGCGTGCGCACTTCTCGTGCGCGCGCCTCGCGACTAATACCGCACAGTTTCACCCAGCTCCCGGCCGCAGTGGCTGTGAGCCAGGACTGTACCCCTGGCCGCATGTGTCTGCGGTCGGGAGTTGCTAACCCCCATGTACCACCAACTCATGTGGATCCCTCCCAGCTCCTCACCCCCTTCCAGCTCCCCACCGCTGCGGCTGTGAGCCGGGACTGTACCCCTGGCCGCATGTGTCTGCGGTTGGGAGCTGTTAACCCCCATGTACCACCAACTCATGCAGATCCTTCCCCCCTCACTCCCTCCCAGCTCCTCACTCCCTCCCAGCTACCGGCAGTGGCTGCTGCATGCAGACATTCTCCCCCTGTCAGTGCAGAGCCGCGGCTGGTATTAGTTAACCCCTGCCTCCCCGAACTGCTATTAAAACAACCACCACTGTCACTAACAATAACAGGGGGACACCATGACTGTGGATCCTCGTTCATAGGAGGATCTGCAGGCATGGTGCACCCCCTACCCCCCCCCCACCCCCCTCTCAATTTATTCAGCAAGATGCCCCCCCCCCCCCTTGCTTCACTAATGGACGGTGCGGTATCGCCCAAGTTTTTCGTATTCGGTGATGAGCTCTGTACCTGTTCCAAGAGGTCCGACATGGTAAAACTCCATCAGAGACAGGCAGCTATTTTATTTGCTTTCAAGATGGCATTCAGCAAGAGGGCATTCAGCAGGCACTCTTTCTTATGGGTGGGGGTCGGAGCGCAGTCTAGCGACTTTTGCTCCTCCGTGGCGGTCAGTGGTTGAAAATGGTGGATGTTAAGCGAAGGCTGATTGCGCCGGGAGTCCGGCCTGGCATTACGCCTCGTTTGAAATGGTATATCCGGTTGGATAATTACAATGGTTATTTTAAGCTGTGACCGACCCCAACCCAACAAAAGATGAGAGTTTGTATAAATATTTGATTATCTCTCCAATAAAGTTGATTTGGTTTACTACAATTGTGTGTTTTGTTCGGGCATGGGACATTGGTTCAGTGGTGGGGTCTCGGCAGTCTGCAGGGCAGGTCAGTGAGGCTGCACTGAATGCACCCTGACTGCCGAGCCCGGTATGTAAGAGGTTAAAATCCCACTCCCATGCCCGAACCCTGCCCCCTTTATGGTGTCCAATCCCACTATTCTCCTCACTATTGGATCCCCTATATAATCCCCCTTACTTCCTGGATTCGGCCTCTCCTCATCCTGAGACCCGGACGCTGCTGTGCTGCTGGCAACCCGGACACAGTTTGCTGCTGTCCCACCCTCCCTCCCCTTTATTGTATGTTATATTGTTTTAAGTCACAGCGGTCAGTGGTTGAAAATGGTGGATGTTAAGCGAAGGCTGATTGCGCCGGGAGTCCGGCCTGGCATTACGCCTCGTTTGAAATGGTATATCCGGTTGGATAATTACAATGGTTATTTTAAGCTGTGACCGACCCCAACCCAACAAAAGATGAGAGTTTGTATAAATATTTGATTATCTCTCCAATAAAGTTGATTTGGTTTACTACAATTGTGTGTTTTGTTCGGGCATGGGACATTGGTTCAGTGGTGGGGTCTCGGCAGTCAAATATTTCCTAACGTTTATCTGAAATTACAGCTTTCTTATTGTCTGTTCAGAAGAGATTTTTTATTTTTGCTCTTTGTATTTACTTTTTCAAACTTAGAGCATGATGCAGATATCTCCTTTTATTAATATATGGATTTTCTTCAGTTTTAGACATTCAAATTAAACATTCGAATGTCTTAAATAACATGGGAAAAAAACCTTTCTATAAAGTTATATAAAGACTATTATACTGTATATTATCCTACACCCACCAGAGAAAAAGGACCAGGCCATGATCCTACGTAGTGTAAACTCTGAATATCTCCCATTGGGGTTAATCTGCAGGTTAATAGTATTCTGAACCTAATGCACCTACAATAATAATACAGGAATCTTTATTTTCTTAATCAAAAAAAGTAATTTTTATTTTTGCTCATAGTGTTTTGATAATACATTTCCAAGATAAACAAAGGACAACAGTTTCGTGAACAACAGGGAATGATAGTATAGCCGCACATTTATAAGGTGACGATTTTCAGGCAGATGGTGACCAGCACCCAAGTATCATGTGACCGACTCCAGTAACTTAAGGACAATACTGCAGGATTAGTACATGT
Source organism: Anomaloglossus baeobatrachus (assembly GCF_048569485.1). Taxonomy (NCBI): domain Eukaryota; kingdom Metazoa; phylum Chordata; class Amphibia; order Anura; family Aromobatidae; genus Anomaloglossus; species Anomaloglossus baeobatrachus. The sequence continues at coordinate 80,551,028 of NC_134359.1, read as the reverse complement.
GTGATTTCAATGTCGCACCAGAGTGTTATGGCATGAAAAATATTTACAATATACAATAATAGTATTCTGAACCTGTCCGGCGCCTGAACATTAAACCCCGCTGCCGGGAGGAAATTAGCTTTAATCCTCCCAGCAGCATTCTTATATCAGTCACGGGGACAGCACCGGTGCGGGTTCAGTCACCGGACTGTGTATGGAAAGTGGCAACTGAAACCACACCAGCCGCATTGTCACTGTCAGTCAGTGCGGTGGGTCATATTACAGCCGCCTCTTTCCATATCAGAGCGGTGACTGACGTCAACGCCACCCCCATTACTGAAACCGGAATGCTGCCAGGATGTCATGGGGTATGTAGCAATGGAAGCGGGGCTCTTGAGCTGACCCTAAGACTGGGGCACCTGCGCTGTCCTTTATCTCGAAGGTATTCTCACACAGGAACACACAGACAGACAAAGAGACATACAGAGACAGAGATACAGAGACAGAGATGTACACACAGAGAAAGAGACACACACAGAGACACACACAGGGACACACAGACAGACACAGAGACAGAGATACAGAGACAGAGAGACACACACAGAGACAGAGACCCACACACAAACAGAGACACACACAGACAGAGACACACACAGGGACACACAGACAGACACAGAGACAGACACAGAGACACACACAGAGACACACACACAGAGACAGAGAGACACACACAGAGACACACACAGAGACACACACACACAAACAGAGACACACAGTGACAGAGACACAGACAGAGACACACAGACAGAGACACACATACACATAGAAACAGAGGCACAGAGAGAGAGAGAGAGAGAGACACACAGGGACACACACACAAAGACACACACAGAGACACACACAGAGACAGACACACACAGAGTCATAGACAAACAGAGACAGAAACACACAGAGATAGAAACACACAGACACACAGATAGACAGACAGAGAGATAGAGTGAGAGAGACTGAGAGACACTTAGTTACTATCCCAGGCAACGCCAGGTACTACAGCTAGTATGTTATATTTTCCTGTGGGCTGCAGGATCCTGTGTTCAGGGATGTGAGGGTTAACACCTAGCTAGCTAGGGAGAGGAAGGAGCATTAGAGTCAGGAGAAGAGAAAGGAGCATTAAAGGCAGGAAGAGAGGAAGGAGCATTAGAGTTGTCGCGGGCGGAGGAGGGGACGCCGCGCCTTCCCTACTGCTCGGGTCCGGCTGCCGCGGCTGCTGCGGCCTGCCGCTGCTCGGTGGCTCGAGCGATGGGCCGGATCCCGGGGACTCGAGCGGCGCTCCTCGTCCATGAGTGAAAAGGGGATTGGGTTGTTGGGATAGTGTATTGTCCGTGACGCCACCCACGGTTGTGGTGATTTGTTAACACCACCGCTGCTCTGTATGGGGAGCCCGGGAGTGATGGTGTGGAGCAGCCAGTTGTTGATGTGCCCCTCCGTGGGTAGGGGTTGTGGTGCTCCCGGGGCCCGATGATGGGATTGGAATGGTGGACAGGCGGGTATGGGGCCTGTGGAGGTACAGGGGCGCAGGGGCAGCGCTGTGCCGCACGGCACGGAGGTACTCACTCAGCCAGTAACCACGACACAGTTCTCGGTAAACAAACGGCTGGTTGGACGGGTCCCTCGGACGGTTCACGGTGCTGCGGTTCCCTGCAGTTAGCTGTGACGGTCTCTTCCCTGCACCTTTGAAATGTCTCTTTGGTAGCGATGGGTCCCCACCGGTTACCCGCTCCCCGGCTTCAATCTGGGCCGGAGGAGCCTCTCTCTTGCTCGCAGGCGCTGGCCCTGGGAAACTGGTGCCTTGGCGGTGGCGGTGTCTCCCCTCAATGGTCGGACTGTTGCCTTCAATCGGGACTTAGTTGTTAGGAGACAGACATCCCCTTCACTGACAGATTTGGCAAATTATGGCGACTCCTAGCCTTGCCGGGATCCAAAAGGCCCCTGCCCTGGTGCTGACTGTCCTTTGTATACTGCTCCAGACCGCCAGGCCACTACCCGTCCGCGGTCCTTCCAGCAACCTCCTGACAGTCCCACTGCAGACTATCACCGCCGTCTGCTGACCTTGCTGTCACTGTCCAGGCACCCAGCCACGGACCAACTTCAGGCTTTACTACTGTTTCTTTCCTTTTCACTTCAGCTTCTCCTACAAGCTCCTCTAACACTTCACTTCCTTCACTTGACTTTACTCCTTCCACTTTCTCCTCCAAACTCTATCTTGCTTCCTCTCACTTCCTCTCCCTTTTCTTATCTGCCTGGTTCTTCCCGCCTCCAGGGCTGTGTACTCCTCGGTGGGCGGAGCCAACTGTCTGGCCCACCCCCTGGTGTGGACATCAGCCCCTGGAGGAAGGCAACAAGGATTTTAGGTTAGCTGTTGTACCTGCAGGGAATGTGGGGTGCGTGTGTTGTTGTGACCTGTGACCCTTGGCTTGCCCAGGGCGTCACAGAGTCAGGAGGAGAGAAAGGAGCATTAGAGGCAGGAGGAGAGGAAGGAGCATTTGAGTCAGGAGGAGAGGAAGCTCCTGGTGTAGGGGTCAGTGTGTAGAGTACTGGTGAAGGAAGGAGTTGTTCTGGTGAAGCTGGTGTGGTGTGAGACACATTGCACAGAAACAGCAAGAAACCGTTAAAAGGAACCTGTTGCAGCAACACTGGTCACATTAGCAGACAAGCTGGAAGAGAGCAAAGAAATGTAAGAAACCAAGAATGTAGTGAGTCCATTGTATACCAGTGGGGGCGCACTGGTGAAGTGAGGGTGCTGCTGTGGCGCCCTGGACTTGCCAGGTCGTCACAGGTACTACAACACACACCCCCACCCTGACACAGGCACATCAGCCAGACACAAAATCCTTGTTGCCTCTCTCGAGGGGCTGATGTCCACACCAGGTGGGGTGGAGCCAGGCGGTTGGCCCCACCCACTGAGGAGTTCACAGTCCTGGAGGCGGGAAAGGAAGAGAGTTCAGTTAGGGAAGTGGAAGTAAATAGTGAGAAGGAGCAAACTGACCGTGTCCGGGTGTGTGGCACAGGCACAAAAAGCAAGGTTGGCAGACGGTGGTGGCCGTCTGCAGGAGAGGCGAATCAACGCGTAACCGCAGGACCGGGGACGGATGGTGGCCCGCCGGTACCGAACCGGGGAGCGAAGTGAAGCCAGCACACACAGGCAGGGCCTGCGGACCCCGACCAGGCTTGGAGTCGCCATTAGAGGTCAAATCCGTCAGTGACCGGAACCCCAGGGGTTTCCTAACAGCCAAGACCCGATTGAAGGCAACCGTCCGACTAACAAAAGGAAATACAGCTACCGCCACAGCTAGAGTTCCAAGGGCCAGAGCCTGCGGGCAAAAGGGCTCCTCCGGCACATATACACGCTGGGGAGTGGGTTACCGGTGGGAATCCATCGGGACCGAACATACACAAAGATGCAGGGAAAGGCAGCCACCACCAACCGTCCGGAAGAAGTCACAGCAGCCGGCTGCGGAACCCGTCCATCCAGCCGTTTGGTTTACCAGAGACTTTGTGTACATTTGTGGCTGAGTGAGTACAACCGTGCCGTCCGGCACTGCGCTGCGCAGTCCAGGCGACCCTGCACCTTGCCAACCCTGCCTCCCCGTCACCTCACCGGGCCCCGGGACCACCAACCCCTACCCATAGAGGGGGGAAACAACATCCCAGCTGCTCCCTACCATCGCTCCCGGGATCCCCGTCACCAGCAGCGGTGGTGCCCAACCTCACCACAACCCGTGGATGGCGTCACTAACCAAATCCCCAAACCAAACGACCCCCTTTCACTCACGGGCGAGGAGCGCCGCTCGAGTCCCCGGATCCGGGCCCACCGCTCGAGCCACCGAGCAGCAGCAGCGCCGGACCCGAGCGTTAGCGAGCGCGCGGCAGCGGCGTCCTCCCCGCCCGCGACAACTTGGCGTCACGAACAGGATCTTACCGTTCTGCCGGCTGGTAGAAGTGCGCCTTGTGCCCCGCCGATGGTGTCCGGCCGAAAAATTTCAGAATCCGACATCTTGGGCGCGAAGATTTTCCCGCTCAAGCGTCTTCTCGAGCAGTGGAGGCGCAAAAGCCGAAGCCCCGCCCCTGAAGAGTAGGTGCCGAGAAAAGAACAAGGGGAGGTGGTAACAAGATGTCTGCGCCCGACGGAGCCGCTGGAGGAACGGCGGTCGCAGCCGCAGCGGCACCCGTGGATGGAAATGGGCCAGCCCATGCTCCGGTCGCACGAGCAGGGGAGGCCGTGGCCCCCGCCATTGCTCAGGTGATGCCGTTCTCCTTGCCCTATGTGCCCGGAGCTACCTGGCTGCCGCAGTACGACGGAAAACCTGATGCTTTACAGGTCTTCCGGAAGAAGCTTAACCCGGTCCTTGAACTGTATCCTCTGACCGATAAGCAACATGCAGCGGTAGTGCTGGGGCAGCTAACCGGCGCGGCTGAGCAGGAGACGGAGACCTGGACCGAGGGGGACCGGTCCACCGTGGCCACTATCTTTGAAAAGCTTCAGATTGCCTTCAAGACCCGCACCGAAGCCAAGCTGCGGATGCAGTTTTATCAATGGCGACAGCGGCCTGCATATAGTATTAGAGACTATGCCTTGCGCCTGCAAACTTCCCTCCGTACGCTGAAGCGGGTGGATACCATTAATGATGCGGACAGCAACAAAATGTTAGTCAAGCAGTTCATGCAGGGGCTGGGATCCCCAGAGGACCGCAAGCAGCTCCGGCTGTGGGCCCTAGAACATCCTAACGTGGACTTTGCCATGCTGAAAGAACGGGCCATCAAAGCTCTTCAGCCCCCAGCGTCCGACGTCCCTGAAGCGGCCCCATGGCCAGCTGAGACGGCTCCCAGCTTGGTAGCCCCTCCTCTCCCAGCTCCCTCGGCCCCTGCAGCCCCTGGCGGAATGATGGAGGAGCTGGCTGCCCAGGTCCGTCGCATGGATGGAGACCTCACCAAGATCCTCGCCGCACTCCAGCCTCCGACGAGATCCAAGCCCCCGGGGAGGATGCAGCTCACTGACAGCCCGGAGGACGTCCCCTGGATGCAGCGAAGAAGGGCCAATGACTCATGGTATGGACCTCCAATTTGTTACAGGTGCAGCAAGCCCGGCCACTACTCCCGACGGTGTCCGTTAAACGAGCAACCCCTGGGGCCAAGGGCCAATCCTCAGGAGTAGAACCCAGTGGCCCCCCAGACTGGCGGGACCGGTACATATGAGCCCGTCCCATCATCCCTCTGGCAGTAGATGGCATCCCGCTGATGGTACTCCTGGACACTGGATCCCAGGTAACCACGATACCATACACACAGTATCAGCGGTATTGGGGGGATGATGAACTTGCCCCTCCAGACGGTAGCATGACACTGATCGCAGCTAATGGACTCCCCTTGACACAAGGGGGATACAAGCAAGTGGCCATGACCGTGGGATGGGCTGAACTGCAGCACCAGGGAATGATTGTGATAATGAATGAACCCAGCGACCATAACCCGAAGGTAGTGCTAGGGACTAATGTGATGGAGCACTGCATGAGTGAGGTGCTGACCCTCCTGCAGCAGCTGGCCGCCACCGCAGCAGGAGGCCGACAGAGGGCTGTGCAGCGTGATATCCGGGCCTTGATGTATCGGCAGCAAGTGAACTCAACAGGAGGGGAGATTGAGGGAGTGAGAGTGATGGATGCGGCCCCTTTGATTGTGCCTCCCAGGAGCGAAATGATGATTTGGTGCTGGGCAGCGGTAGGTCCCCAGGGGCGTGATTACTCAGCCATGGTAAAGCCCATGCCCTCCGAACACTGGCCCACAGTAATGGCCACCCGAGGGGTAGTAGACGTTAAGAAGGGGAGAGTGCCCGTAAGGGTGTTAAACTGTGGGGAGGAGGAGGTCAGGCTTCCCCGGTACGCTACCCTTGCCAAGCTACTTACCCTAGATCCCCACACTATCCAGGAGGCCATTCCCCTGACCTTTCCGCCTTCTGTCAGTTACTACACACCCCCTGAGCGGTTAGATGAGTGGTGTCAAGAGTTACATGTAGACACCGATGCTATCCCCACACATCACAAAGAAGGGGTATACCGGGTGGTACAGGAGTACGAGCAGGTTTTCAGCAAACATTCACTAGATTTTGGGCGGATTAAAGGGGTCCAACACCACATCCCCACCGGTGAGCATCCCCCCATTAAAGAGAGATACAGACCTATCCCACCCGCACACTACCAATGCGCCAAAGACATGTTGAGGAACATGAAGGAGTCGGGGGTTATTCGGGATAGCTGCAGTCCCTGGGCCGCCCCGCTGGTGCTGGTAAAGAAGAAGGATGGCACCATGAGGATGTGTGTGGATTACCGGAAGATTAACCAGATAACGCATAAGGATGCCTATCCTCTGCCCCGTATTGAAGAGTCACTGGCCGCACTGAGAACCGCTAACTACTTCTCAACCCTGCACCTCACCAGTGGGTACTAGCAGGTGGCTGTGACGACCGAGGACCGCGAGAAGACTGCCTTCGCTACACCCATGGGACTCTGTGAATTCAACAGCATGCCGTTCTGGCTGTGCAACGCCCCTGGAACCTTCCAACGGCTGATGGAATGCTGTCTGGAACATCTGAATTTTGAGACCGTCTTGCTGTACCTGGACGATGTAATTGTATACTCACAGACGTATGAAGCCCACCTGGAGCACCTAGCTGAGGTGTTCGCGTCCCTTGCCAAGTACGGAATGAAATTGAAGCACTCCAAGTGCCATCTATTGAAGCCCAGGGTGCAGTACCTCGGACATGTGGTGGGCGCCGAAGGCGTCGCCCCAGATCCCGAAAAGATCACTGCCATTCAGGACTGGCCGAGGCCGACCACGGTGAGAGAGGTGAGACAGTTCCTGGGTCTGGTGGGCTACTATCGCCGCTTCATTAAGGGGTACACGAAGATGGCCGCCCCCATGCAAGACCTCCTCGTGGGACAGACCAAGGGTGGCAGGTCCCCTGGAACCCCGTTGGCGTGGGAAGAGAAGCATGAAGAGTCCTTCCGCCAGCTGAAGACGGCTTTGACCGGGGAAGAAATCCTGGCGTACCCCGACTACAGTCTCCCGTTCATCTTCTACACCGATGCCAGTAATGTAGGCTTGGGAGCAGTCTTATCCCAGCTACAGGACGGAAGGGAGAAGGTGATCGCTTATGCTAGCCGGAAACGCCGAACTATGGAAAGGAACCCTGAGAACTACAGCTCTTTCAAGCTTGAGCTCTTAGCACTGGTGTGGGCCATCACCGAGCGATTCCGCCATTACCTAGCGGCAGCCAAGTTCACTGCTTATACGGACAATAACCCGCTAACCCATCTGGATACAGCTAAGCTGGGTGCATTGGAGCAGCGGTGGGTGGCCAGGTTGGCAAACTATGACTTCACCATCAAGTACCGAGCCGGCCGTAAAAATGCTAACGAAGACGCACTCTCCCGGATGCCCCACCTGTTAGGAGAGGGACCGGACGATGATGACCTCGAAGAGATCGAGTTGCCTGCGTTCCACCGGCCGCCAGCCGAGAAGTTGCATGTCCAGCAACAACAAGTGAACTTAGATCCGCTGCCCAGCCAAGGGTGGCAAGAAGCCCAGGACCAGGCACCCTCTGTCCGCTTGGTCAAGACTAGAGTTGATCGTGGTTCGCGGTTCGTGGTTCTCCAGTTCGCGGTTCGAGTGATTTTGGGGGCTGTTCTAGGTCGAACTAGAACTCGAGCTTTTTACTAAAGCTCGATAGTTCTAGTCACGTTCGAGAACGGTTCTAGCAGCAAAAAGCCAAGCTAATTACTAGCTGGCTTTCCTCTGTAATAGTGTAAGTCACTCTGTGACTCACACTATTATGAAATTTCAGCGTATAGTGTGCGGGAACAGCGCATTCAGATCACTGCTGCTGTGATAATGGCGATCGCCATTTTTTTTTTTTTCCTTGTCTTCCTTCCCTAAGCGCGCGCGTGTAGTGGGGCGGGCGAGCATGTCAGCCAATCCCAGACACACACAGCTAAGTGGACTTTTAGCCAGAGAAGCAACGGCATGTGTGATAGGATGTCCATGTCACATGTCCCTGCATTATAAAAATGAGTATCTGCCCGTCCGGACGCCATTATCTCTTCTGCGTCCTTGGTGTCAGTCATGGGTACGGGATTGAAATAGACCAGGTGAGTGCTGCTGAGAGCAGTTCTACTATTCATATGTGAGGCCGTATGGCACATTTTATAAAAATATTTTAGTGTAGGACTGCCTCAAATGAGATTTGCCGTGACGTGGCGAGGCAGCTCAAGAAATTGCAATTTTTTGCCAAAAATCTCAAAAATTTTTATAATACAGTTTGGAATGTTTAGTGCTGAAGTGCACATTTGGTGCTGGCTTTTTGTTTTTTCTTCATTGAATTGGTCGGTGGTTGACCTCCACCTTGCTATGCACCCCAATTTGGGATGTATTCCATCTGTCTAGATTTTGGCGGTTGGTGACTGTTCACATTAAGTCATCAGGCTTTGTCCACAGGCTATATACTTCATGCAGCATTTGCTTGGACCTGTCCCGCCCACAACCATGACTCAGTCATGGGTACGGGATTGAAATAGACCAGGTGAGTGCTGCTGAGAGCAGTTCTACTATTCATATGTGAGGCCGTATGGCACATTTTATAAAAATATTTTAGTGTAGGACTGCCTCAAATGAGATTTGCCGTGAAGTGGCGCGGCAGCTCAAGAAATTGCAACTTTTTGCCAAAAATCTCAAATATTTTTATAATACAGTTTGGAATGTTTAGTGCTGAAGTGCACATTTGGTGCTGGCTTTTTGTTTTTTCTTCATTGAATTGGTCGGTGGTTGACCTCCACCTTGCTATGCACCCCAATTTGGGATGTATTCCATCTGTCTAGATTTTGGCGGTTGGTGACTGTTCACATTAAGTCATCAGGCTTTGTTCACAGGCTATATACTTCATGCAGCATTTGCTTGGACCTGTCCCGCTCACAACCATGACTCAGTCATGGGTACGGGATTGAAATAGACCAGGTGAGTGCTGCTGAGAGCAGTTCTACTATTCATATGTGAGGCCGTATGGCACATTTTATAAAAATATTTTAGTGTAGGACTGCCTCAAATGAGATTTGCCGTGACGTGGCGAGGCAGCTCAAGAAATTGCAATTTTTTGCCAAAAATCTCAAAAATTTTTATAATACAGTTTGGAACGTTTAGTGCTGAAGTGCACATTTGGTGCTGGCTTTTTGTTTTTTCTTCATTGAATTGGTCGGTGGTTGACCTCCACCTTGCTATGCACCCCAATTTGGGATGTATTCCATCTGTCTAGATTTTGGCGGTTGGTGACTGTTCACATTAAGTCATCAGGCTTTGTCCACAGGCTATATACTTCATGCAGCATTTGCTTGGACCTGTCCCGCCCACAACCATGACTCAGTCATGGGTACGGGATTGAAATAGACCAGGTGAGTGCTGCTGAGAGCAGTTCTACTATTCATATGTGAGGCCGTATGGCACATTTTATAAAAATATTTTAGTGTAGGACTGCCTCAAATGAGATTTGCCGTGACGTGGCGAGGCAGCTCAAGAAATTGCAATTTTTTTGCCAAAAATCTCAAAAATTTTTATAATACAGTTTGGAATGTTTAGTGCTGAAGTACACATTTGGTGCTGGCTTTTTGTTTTTTTTTTTACACACACAGATAAGTAGACTTTTAGCCAGAGAAGCAACGGCATGTGTGATAGGATGTCCTTGTCACATGTCCCTGCATTATAAATACGGGCATCTGCCCGTCTGGACGCCATTATCTGCCTTCTGCATCTGGGTGTCAGTCACCGCTGGCATAGCTCCTGTCTCCGATACTGCTGTGTACGCTCTACACACAGTGCTATACAGAATAGGGATAGAAGTTTCTATTAGCCCTTGTAAGGGCTAATACCAGCAGGCACAGAGCCATAGGTGACAGTCAGGTCCATGAAAACAGATTTTAACAGCTACACAAGATAACAGCGTCTGTGTAGCTAAGGTCAGGGATTTCCTCGCTGCATTTCCCCATTAGGAGGGATAGAAAGTGAGGCTTCCTTTCCTCTACCCAGACCCACAACCCTGCCACTGTACCCTCCTGCCCTTTGCACACTAAAACTCATTGTTACTAAGCCATTATACTAGCAAACACTGAGTAAACTTAGTGGCATCCTAAAAGTGGCTGTTGGACTTCCATTAGTGTCCCACTAGTGCAAATCTATTTGCAGCACCTCTGCGTTGCACACTCAAACTCATTGTTACTAAGCCATTATACTAGCAAACACTGAGTAAACTTAGTGGCATTCTAAAAGTGGCTGTTGGACTTCCATTAGTGTCCCACTAGTGCAAATCTATTTGCAGAACATCTGCATTGCACACTCAAACTCATTGTTACTAAGCCATTATACTAGCAAACACTGAGTAAACTTAGTGGCATCCTAAAAGTAGCTGTTGGACTTCCATTAGTGTCCCACTAGTGCAAATCCATTTGCAGAACCTCTGCATTGCACACTCGAACTCATTGTTACTAAGCCATTATACTAGCAAACACTGAGTAAACTTAGTGGGATCCTAAAAGTGGCTGTTGGACTTCCATTAGTGTCCCACTAGTGCAAATCTATTTGCAGAACCTCTGTATTGCACACTCAAACTCATTGTTACTAAGCCATTATACTAGCAAACACTGAGTAAACTTAGTGGCATCCTAAAAGTAGCTGTTGGACTTGCATTAGTGTCCCACTAGTGCAAATCTATTTGCAGAACCTCTGCATTGCACACTCAAACTCATTGTTACTAAGCCATTATACTAGCAAACACTGAGTAAACTTAGTGGGATCCTAAAAGTGGCTGTTGGACTTCCATTAGTGTCCCACTAGTGCAAATCTATTTGCAGAACCTCTGCATTGCACACTCAAACTCATTGTTACTAAGCCATTATACTAGCAAACACTGAGTAAACTTAGTGGCATCCTAAAAGTAGCTGTTGGACTTCCATTAGTGTCCCACTAGTGCAAATCTATTTGCAGAACCTCTGCATTGCACACTCAAACTCATTGTTACTAAGCCATTATACTAGCAAACACTGAGTAAACTTAGTGGCATCCTAAAAGTAGCTGTTGGACTTCCATTAGTGTCCCACTAGTGCAAATCCATTTGCAGAACTCCTGCATTGCACACTCGAACTCATTGTTACTAAGCCATTATACTAGCAAACACTGAGTAAACTTAGTGGGATCCTAAAAGTGGCTGTTGGACTTCCATTAGTGTCCCACTAGTGCAAATCTATTTGCAGAACCTCTGCATTGCACACTCAAACTCATTGTTACTAAGCCATTATACTAGCAAACACTGAGTAAACTTAGTGGGATCCTAAAAGTGGCTGTTGGACTTCCATTAGTGTCCCACTAGTGCAAATCTATTTGCAGAACCTCTGCATTGCACACTCAAACTCATTGTTACTAAGCCATTATACTAGCAAACACTGAGTAAACTTAGTGGCATCCTAAAAGTAGCTGTTGGACTTCCATTAGTGTCCCACTAGTGCAAATCTATTTGCAGAACCTCTGCATTGCACACTCAAACTCATTGTTACTAAGCCATTATACTAGCAAACACTGAGTAAACTTAGTGGCATCCTAAAAGTAGCTGTTGGACTTCCATTAGTGTCCCACTGGTGCAAAGCTATTTGCAGCACCACTGCATTGCACACTCCTGCTCTGTTTTTAATAAGCTATAATAATAGCAAAAAATGCTGCCAGTTAGTGGCATCCAAAAAGTGGCTGTTGTACTCCATTTGTGCCCCAATGGTGCCAAACTATTTCTAACCCCTCTGCATGACACCCTCCTGCTCTGTTTTTAATAAGCTATAATAATAGCAAAAAATGCTGATAGTTAGTGGCATCCAAAAAGTGGCTGTTGTACTCCATTTGTGCCCCACTGGTGCCAAGCTATTTCTAGCACCTCTGCATGACACCCTCCTGCTCTGTTTTTAATAAGCTATAATAATAGCAAAAAATGCTGATAGTTAGTGGCATCCAAAAAGTTGCTGTTGTACTCCATTTGTGCCCCAATGGTGCCAAGCTATTTCTAACACCTCTGCATGACACCCTCCTGCACATTTTGCAACGCTATTTTTATAGCAAACTCATGGAATTCCTTGCTGCATTTCACCATTAGGAGGGATAGAAAGTGAGGCTTCCTTTACTGTCCTGGTACACACAGAACACGGCCACTGTACCCACCTGCCCACTTTTGCCACGATATTTAATTTGCCCAAAGAGCTGACACTTTTTCTGCCATCCTAAAATTGTCTGGAATACTAAGTTAGTGTTCCTTTGCTGCCAAGCAAGGTACAACACATGTGCGTTCTACACTCCTTTCCATTTGTGGAACACAATAATTAACTGCAGGTAGTCCAGCCAATGTTTCACGAAGGTGCAGGCGTGGATATAATGTTGCCTTCATCCAATGGTGGTTCTCTCGATGTCTGACAGCTCAACAATACCATCTGTTTCCACTTCCAAAACAAGTGACGACCTGGCAATCACACTCCCACTTACGGGTAAAGGGGTGGAAGTTCATCGTGAAAAAGCATGTGTGACTGCTGTCCCCACAGTCACAGAAGATGAAGAGCACGCAGATGCACTTGATGGGGCAGGCGGTGGTTGCACAGCCCCGGTAGGCCGCATTGTAGCACAGTGAAATTCCCTTTGCGACTTATGCTTCATTTTAAGTCTTGTATTTGGTGGGATCGACAGTATGCAGCAAAACCACGCAACATGAAAAGCACTGTTTGCAGTTGGGTTCACAAATGATTCTTTCACTTTCCCAAAACAAACAATAAGAACCATGCATTAAATTGAAATAATAGAACAATCTAATCAGTGGCCTACTGCTTGCTAAGCCCTCTGGGTAGCAGCAGTAATTGTGTGTTTGTGCGTGTGTGTGTGCGAAGACAACTAACTAGTGGCGCATCACAAGAGCTTCCCAGTTATCTACCTATACATAGACAAAACACATCACCCACCCTGAATACCCTTGTTAGCTGAAGCCTCACAGATAAGGCAGATGATAACAGTGTGAATGCAAACCACACAGCTCTGCAACACAGTCATGTAAATTTTGAAAAGCAACATTCAATGCAAACATGTGTCGCTGTCCCTCTATGATTTAAACTGTACGTGACAATTTGACAGTGCAGAGGCAGCAAGTATGATTGTCTATATAGTCGTCCTACCCAGAACAGATATGTGTTTTCATAATAAAACAAAGTGTTGCGTGAACGCATTACTGTCTGGGCACAGCCTACCGTACCCGGGTAATGTGATGTCCAGTTGCCATAAATACAGACTTTACGCTCCTATAATGGTTAACAGTATAGACAGCACCGGAAGAATGTTGGTCTGTGGCACAGGATGCTGCTCACTGGCGTTACGGTACTCCTCACAAAACTCCAAAATGACTCCCCTCACAATTGAACGAAGTATTTCCGCGGTTGCTCCTTCCTGTGTGCCGATTTACCCCAGCCACAGCCTAACTCCAGTGTTTCGCCAACTGAGTATGCTCTGCCTCACTGTGTCATTCCTGAGGCAAGGTCTTAATTTTGGGCTACAGCGCATGCTCGTTTGGACTGTGCCTGAGTCATTCTGCGACCTGCGGCTCAACACACTTACACAGGGCCCTGGTGCTTGACTCACTCTCGGGAGGCCACTAAAACTAACTGCACCCAACATCAGGCCCAGGTGTCCCCTTACACTGCAGTGGCGGTCCCCACTGACCGCAATACCGAGAGTGGCGTCACAAAAATACATATAAAGAAGCAACCTAAGTGTGACCAGACTCTTCCTCCATGTGGAGTCCCTGAAGGAAATGCACCAACACAACACCCGTGGGACTTCACACTGACTGAGAAAAGCCTCTTTGCACAGGTACTTGCACTACGTGCCGGGTCTAAGTCCTGTGTTGTGCCTAGACAGCATGCTGAAGCGGAAAGTCTTTTTTTCAGAAACTGTATTTCATGCTACTGAGCATGCTCAGGCACTTACTGCATCAGAGGCTAGGTCGGGTAATGAACTCTTTGGCCCTGCCCCTGATGTGGGGAGCCCATATAGACCACAGGGCATCAGGTGTCCTGACAATTTGGCCAGGCCACTCCCAACAGGCTTGCAGAGGGCCGCCCCTATGACTTGTCACCTCATTGTTGTTGGTCAGACGATGACTGTTGAGGTGTTTTGGTTGTGGCAGCCATGAGGTCATCATTCAAGTGGCCATTCAAAATAGGACGCTAGTTATGCCACTCATGACGTGTCACTCTGCTTTTGTGTCCAGGAGGTGCATTGTGGTCCACCCTGGCTTCGGGCGGACCCAGGTTATAAAAGGGGCTGGAGCCAAGAATAAGGTGCCAAGTCTTCTATTATGCTCCGAAAGAGCACACCTCCATGTGTTGAACCCATTGCGGCTTTAGGCCAGAGGTAGGCAGGGATAGGTCATCGATGCAGGCCGCCACCACAGTTGGTAACGCAGAACGTTTAAGAACAGCTCCTGTCCTACCAGTCCTGCTAGTGCAACCCAGTGGCATAAACAGGCCTGCTGCTGCTGATGCACCTGCTGTCCACAGGTGTGTCCCCTACGCACACGGACTGCGTAACCAATGGCCCCTGTGTTGTTAACAGGGAATTCCTGGGCTGGGTGGTCGTGTGGACCCTGTCACGCTAACAGGGCTCCAAGTCTCCAGATCCGAGTTGCGTCTAACTCGGTTCAGGCTACTATTTGTTTGAGAGTCAACCTGCTCTGTATCCTCCACCTAACCTTCCAGTTGCCAACCTCTCCTTTTCCATCTGTGAGCACGGTGGACACCGAATGGCGATTGGGATATCTACCTTTCTCTTTCTTTTCTTCTTAATAGTTTTTGATATAGCGGTAACATAGTATATACCACCTTATCCAAATCTGCCAGTCCCACCATACCAGATGTTGTTTCTTCAGCAAATGTTAATGTTGCTTAACCACCAAACCCACGGACACAAACTTTTTTACCCTTTCCAACACACCTGTTCCCCTTTCCACCAGCATCTGTCCTTTTTCAACTCAGTTTGTATATGAAAAAAATGCAACTCTGCAGAGACACCGTACTCAACGCTGTCTCAGCACAGCAGCCAGCCCTCGGTCCCTCAGATGTGGACAAGTAAGACCATTTCCTCCTATCGATGAAAAAGCGTTGAGATTCCCTCTGTGCACCACTGGTGTTTAGTGGAAAAGCAGATGTAAGATTGTGTACCAACTTCTGCTGATACTCCTGCATATGTGCATCCCTTTCTATGTCAGGAGTTATTTCGCAAAATTTTGTGTTGTACCGGGGATCTAACAGTGTGGCAACCCAGTAGTCAGCATGACTTGGAATTCGTACAATCCGAGGGTCATGTTGTAGGTAGTGCAGCAAGAAGGCGCTCATGTGTCTTGAGCATCCAGGAGGACCAAGTCCTTGGTGTGTTGGTGGCGGAGAGGTGAGAATCGTGCCTCCTTCCTCTGCCCTCTCCCCACAACCTCGCACAACCAAAATGTGAGCAAGCTCTCACTAATCTGCTGAGTCTTCCATGCCCATCGCCAGTTCGTCCTCCATTTCTTCCTGGGCTCCTGCACCTTCCTCAACTGTTTGCTGATACTATGCTCCCTTGATAATCCCTCTCCCCCACCGTACCATGACTGCCGCCAAGATGCCGCTGACCATCTGGACCTTGTAGATCTTGTTATCCCTTCCGCATATGACTCCTCCAGTACTTCCTCCCTTCCTCTTGGACCAACACCTGACTCCGAATAATACTTACAGTGTGTTCCATCATGTAGATGACCAAAATTGTACGCTGAGAATGTCATCGCCAGTGTTAAACATCTGCGTCGACATTTGTAAACTGTGTAGAACGGTGCATATGTCATTGATCTGACACCACTCCAGCAGCGTGATCTGCACCACCTCTGGATCAAGTTAGCCCAGGGTATACGTCATAACGTATTTCAGCTGGGCTCTGCGGTGCTGACACAGACGCTGCAACATGTGCAGATTAAAATTCCTGCGTGTCGGAACATCGCATTTCTGACGTTTCACCGCCAGACCTTAAGACTTCAGGAGCGATGAAAGTTGTTGAGCTACTGGGTGCGAACGATGGAAGTGAGCACATAGTGAGCGTGCCTGCTGTACAAGGCCATGTAGGCCGGGATGTTGTTTTAAAAATTGCTGGAGAATCAGATTAAACACGTGAGCCATACAAGTCACGTGTGTCACATGGGCCTGAGGAAGGCACGCTGCCATGTTTGCATCATTGTGCACATGGCTGTTAAGTCACCACCGTAGTCCGCTACGTCAATTTGTACTCCGGTCGCAAGGTGACAACGTGTTCCTTTCATGCATAGTGCTGATGATGGGAGAGGAGTCGACGCCAGCGGCGCAGGTGGACGCAGGTTATGCTCACCCACTGGGATGCGTTACCTTGACAGATGCAGAACCACAGGCTGAATGCAGGTGGTGGGTATCTCACAGATGAAGTAGCATCATTCAGCTACAACCAATGGGAAGACACAACACCCTTTTTTAGGCCCCTCCTGTCTGAAGACCACTGCCAGACATAGCTATGAACCTCTGGTTACTGTTACCCCCAGTTTAGCTTTATGAGTTTGTGTGCTTCTTACCTGACTACTTTTCCTGCTTGATGTTTAGGTACCTCGTTGGTCGATTTGCATTTCACCTCTGCTTGTTTTCTGATTAAGTCCTGTCCCTCCCATTCTGTTCCTCTTCCTCAATTAATGTGTTGACCCTGCATGACTACTATTCTCTGGAACTGCTGCTTTCCACAGGTATTGATCAACTTGGGCCCTGTGTCATTCAACATCACTGTATAGGGATTAAAGGGTTTCAGGGTTCTGGGGGTCCAGCTTGGTGAGTGGGTTCCCTCTAGCCTATCCTTTACAGCTTGTCTGAGTGTGTTGATCTAGGCAGGCGTTACACCGTGCCCTCGACAGAAGGACATGTAGGCCGGGATAGTATTTAAAAATTGCTGGAGATTCAGATTCAACACGTGAGCCATACAAGGTACGTGTGTCACATTGCCCTGAAGAAGGTCCGCAGACTGTTTAGCATCATTGTCGCACCCGGCATTCCCTGGCTGCTGGTTGAGTGGAGACAACCATTGATGAAACTCGGTCTCACTCTACAGAGCTAACCGTCCACAACTCCTCAGCGGTGTCTCACATTTCCCCTACATTTCAAAGTAAACATTTGACCGCCTGATGGCCTTGAGCTCTGCTGCCAGCATAGTAAGGAGGTGTGTGGGATTCCTTGGGAGCAGTTACAAGGAAGGCAAGCCTGACCACACAAGGTTTGGGCTGAGGTGCAGGAATAACACGAGGTTGATGAGGCAGAAGCAGTGGAGGAACTTGTACATACAGAGGAAGGATTGAAACACACAACTCGTGGGGACGGAAAGACTTGTACAGCAGACACTTCTCCATCTATCACCATAGTTACCCAGTGCCCAGTCAGTGACATGTAACTCCCCTGTCCATGCTTACTGTTCCAAGTATCTGTGGTGAAATGCACCCTGTCACACACTAATAATAATATTAATAATAATCTTTATTTCTATAGCGGCAACATATTCCGCAGCGCTTTACAATTCACACACAGAGTTTCTCAAGGAAGCGGTGATGTTGTGTGCGACCTGCTGTGTTAGCGCGGGCACCCCTTTCTTGGAAAAGGAGTGAAAATGGCCATCGGCTCTTGGGGCACTGCAATGGGCATAAGGTCTTGAAAATCCTCAGTGACAAAAGGGTGTAAAGGCAGCCTATCTGTAGCCAACAAGTTGGAGATGCCGAAACTAAACCTCTTAGGCATGTCATGCACTTCGAAAATCATGTAAAAAACAGCGAGGGGACTCCAACCACAGTCTCCCTCGTTGCCACTAATTGGGCCACACACACCCCACTTGACTGTCATCAGTTGATCCCCCTTTTCAAAATGAAAAAGATGCTTTACATGAAGCACTCTCAAAAATACGTGTGCCTTTCGCGTCCCCTGGCTGACCCAGGGGAAGAAAAGTCCTCTGAGAGCCATGACTTGTTCATCTTGGTTCTTTTAGAAACACAGCGAGGGGACTCCAACCACAGTCTCCATCGTTGCCACTAATTGGGCCACACACACCCCACTTGACTGGCATCAGTTGATCCCCCTTTTCAAAATGAAAAAGATGCTTTGCATGAAGCACTCTCAAAAATACGCGTGCCTTTCGCCTCCACTGGCTGACCCAGGGGAAGAAAAGTCCTCTGAGAGCCATGACTTGTTCATCTTGGTTCTTTTAGAAACACAGCGAGGGGACTCCAACCACAGTCTCCCTCGTTTCCACTAACACACACCCCACTTGACTGTCATCAGTTGATCCCCCTTTTCAAAATGAAAAAGATGCTTTGCATGAAGCACTCTCAAAAATACGTGTGCCTTTCGCCTCCCCTGGATGACCCAGGGGAAGAAAAGTCCTCTGAGAGCCATGTCCACAATGTCAGTGGACAGACGCGTGTGCTTATCTGCCAGCAGACCCCCAGCAGCACTGAAGACAGGTTATGAGAGAACGCTGGCTGCAGGACACGACAAGATCCCCAAGGCGTATGTGGCAAGCTCAGGCAATTTATCCAGATTGGAAGCCTAAAATGAGCAGGGCTCATGTTGCACAGTAATGGCATCGATGTTTCCTTGCATATACTAATATATCTGTGTCTCCTCCTCTTTTTCCTTGTCCAGCTCTTTTGTTTTCGCATGAGTATATGTCCTTGTCACTTTCCCATGTGTTTGTGTTGTGTTGTGAGTTGTTTGTCACCTTTTGGACACCTTTGAGGGTGTTTTCTAGGTGTTTTTATGTGTTTGTGATTGCCTGCCATTGTTTTCTATGGGGTTCGAGTGGTTCGCCGAACTGGTTCGCCGAACCGAACTCGAACGAGACCTCCGTTCGGCGAACCGAACTCGAGCCGAACCGCGACCGGTTCGCTCATCTCTAGTCAAGTCCCTGGTGAAACAAGGCTCTGCTGGAATAGACCCTGCTGCCCCCGCCGAGGCCCAACGACTGTGGAGGGAACGAGCCCGGCTGTACCTGCACCAGGGGAAGCTGTATCGGGAATTTATCAACCCGAAGACCCATGAGAAGGTTCGCCAGCTGGTGATTCCCCAGACTAACGTGCCCACTGTTCTGCAGGCATACCATGACGGTGCCGGGCACTTTGGGTGGAAGAAGCTGGAGATGCTGTTGAGGGAGCGATTCTATTGGAGTGGGATGCGGGAGTCTGTAGAGGCCTGGTGCTGAGAATGTGGTCCCTGTGCACTGAGAAGAAGGGATGAGGCCAGCCAAAAGGCCCCTTTGCGCCCAATCATTACGCATCAGCCGCTGGAGCTGGTCGCCCTCGACCACGTGAAGCTCACCCCTAGCTGAAGTGGGTACACCTATGCTCTGACCATTGTAGACCACTATTCGAGATTCATGGTGGTTGTCCCAGTTAAAGATCTGACCGGGCGTACTGCAGCCAGAGCCTTCCAGGCCTACTTTTGTCGACAACATGGGTACCCGGAGAGGGTGCTGACCGACCAGGGTCCAGCTTTTGAAGCAGAAGTGTTTCAGGAATTCTGCCAGTTATACGGCTGTAAAAAGATCCGGACCACCCAGTACCATGCACAGACTAACGGCATGTGTGAAAAGATGAACCATCTGGTCTTGGACCTCCTTAAGACCCTGCCGTTGGAAGAGCGGAACTTATGGCCGGAAAAGCTGTCCGATCTGGTAGACATGGACAATAACATTCCTAGCAGCTCCACCAAGTGCACGCCCACGTACCTAATGAGAGCCCGACCAGGCCGGTTGCCGGTGGACCTAGAAATGGATTTGGAGGCTCCAGAGGCCCTTCCTTCCACTGCTGACTGGGACGCCCGGCGGAGGGCGCAGTACCGACAGGTCCAAGAATACGTAGAAAAGAACTTGTGTCGGAGTCGGGGACAGCAAGAACAGTGCCTCAACAGGAAGGCTCCTGCAGGTCCCTTTCAGCCTGGGGATGTAGTACTGAAGCGAAAGAGAAGAACCCATAAGCTGGATGACCAATAGGAGAAGACCCCGTATGTTATACAACCCACTGAGTGGGAGAATGTGAAGGCCTACCAGATCAGTCGTGACCAGGGGAAGACTTCGGCCATGGTTTCCAGAGACCACCTGAAGAGGTGCCCACCACCGTTGAGGGTGGCAACTGAAGTTCCGGCCCCCAGACCGGCTGGAGAGAAAGAAAAAGAGGTAATCCACACCATGATGGGCGATTTTCCGGCAGATTGGCCTTTGCAGAATGGCGCAGTGATTCTTCCTGTGATACTGTTCCCACAACCTGTGGAGGAAAAAGAGATGGAAGTCGCCGCCAATGAACCAGTGCCCAGGGATGCACCTATACCCAGCCCCCCTGCGTCTCCGCCTGCCCCACATAATAGACGGGAAGGGGAACCAGTTTTTTCCTCCGCCCCACTGCCTGTCACCACTAACATTGGGCCCCGAAGGTCCACACGCCCCAACCTAGGCCGACCCCCGCTTAGGTACAGGGAAACTACCATTTAGGGGTGTTACACGTTGAGTGTGTAAATAAGTAAATGAATGAATCAACCGAGCAAATAACCTGATTGACACCGTGATTGACCCGGCCGTTGCCGGCAAGTTGTCCCCGCAGGGACCCTTTGTACCGTTGGCATGAGGAACTCTTCATGGACATGCCTGAGAACTTGCAGGGCACCCACGAACTGGTGGGATTGTAAATAAGTTGGGGCATGTTTTCCGTTGCCGCCTCCGGAGAGGCAGATTTGGAGGATGGGCCTGGAGGAAAGTGATGGCCCAGGCCCGCCACTACCACAACCGGTGGCGATCCTCCGGGGGTCAGGGGTCCCCCATGGACATGGGGTCCCCTGAAGTGACAGCCGGGTGCGAGTCACCGTACCCGTTCCCGCTCGGGCAGCCTGGATCTGGACTGGGGTCAAGGGGTGCTGCCCACTTCTTAGGGGCAGCATCAGGGCTAGGTTGCTTGGGTGGGAGAGCGGAAGCTGTCCGTCCGTTATTATTAAAAGTGTGTGTATATGTGGTTTGTAACATTTAAGTGACCTGCCTCCCGTAAGGGAAGATTTAAAATGCTTAAACTGTTGATGGTTTTTATATTTTTTACAGTTAAAAAAAAAAAAGAAAAAGAAAACCGGTGATGGACGGGCAGCCCGCAGACGGTCTGCATTTAAATAAGGGGGAATGTGGCGCCCTGGACTAGCCAGGTCGTCACAGGTACTACAACACACACCCCCACCCTGAGACAGGCACATCAGCCAGACGCAAAATCCTTGTTGCCTCCCTCCAGGGGCTGATGTCCACACCAGGTGGGGTGGAGCCAGGTGGTTGCCCCCACCCACTGAGGAGTTCACAGTCCTAGAGGCGGGAAAGGAAGAGAGTTCAGTTAGGGAAGTGGAAGTGAGGAGTGAGAAGGAGCAAACTGACCGTGTCCGGGTGTGTGGCCCGGGCACTAAGCGCAAGGTTGGCAGACGGTGGTGGCCGTCTGCAGGAGAGGCGAATCAACGCGGAACCGTAAGACCGGGGACGGATGGTGGCCCGCTGGTACCGAACCGGGGAGCGAAGTGAAGCCAGCACACACAGGTAGGGCCTGCGGACCCCGACCAGGCTTGGAGTCGCCGTTAGAAGTCAAATCCGTCAGTGACCAGAACCCCAGGGGTTTCCTAACAGCCAAGACCCGATTGAAGGCAACCGTCCGACCAGCAAAAGGAAATACAGCTACCACCACAGCTAGAGTTCCAAGGTCCCGAGCCTGCGGGCAAAAGGGCTCCTCCGGCACATATACACGCTGGGGAGCGGGTTACCGGTGGGAATCCATCAGGACCGAACATACACAAAGATGCAGGGAAAGGCAGCCACCACCAACCGTCCGGGAGAAGTCACAGCAGCCAGCTGCGGGACCCGTCCATCCAGCCGTTTGGTTTTCCAGAGACTTTGTGTACATTTGTGGCTGAGTAAGTACAACCGTGCCGTCCGGCACCACGCTGCGCAGTCCAGACGACCCTGCACTTTGCCAACCCTGCCTCCCCGTCACCTCACCGGGCCCCGGGACCACCCCTACCCATGGAGGGAGGGAACAATATCCCAGCTGCTCCCTACCATCGCTCCCGGGATCCCCGCCACCAGCAGCGGTGGTGCCCAACCTCACCACAACCCGTGGGTGGCATCACGGACCAAATCCCCAAACCAAACTACCCCCTTTCACTCACGGGCGAGGAGCGCCGCTCGAGTCCCCGGATCCGGGCCCACTGCTCAAGCCACCGAGCAACAGCAGCGCCGGACCCGAGCGTTAGCGAGCGCGCGGCGGCGTCCTCCCCGCCCACGACACTGCCCCACTAAGAAGACAAGGAACAGGAAGCGGCTCTAAGAACAGTTCTCGTAAGGGATCACTGCCTATGGCTGTGGGTGCAGGATACTCAGCGAAACATATTGACCCTTGGACTCCAGGGCCATAGAGATGAAGGGCTTATTTAACTTTCCTGGCTAAAAGAATGTTCACAAGTAATATGCCGTCATTGGAAACTGCAATGATTGTGTGTCTGAGTTATACAGAAGATACCATGAAGTGTGCTGCCTGCTGTATTATGTGACCAAGTGTTGTGCCAAGTAAAGACTACTTTGTTGTTATGAATTTGTTTGTCGTCCTTATCTGGAAGTCCTATTGACCTGATGAAGAGTGTAACAGCATTGCTCCAAGTAACACTATCAGCACACACAGACCCAGAACTCTCATTTAAAACCCGTGTCTCGGGGTGCTGAACTTTACACTCTTGCCCACACAGACCCAGAACTCTCATTTAAAACCCGTGTGTCGGGAGGCTGAACTTTACACTCTCCCCCATGGCTACTGCCCCGGGCACCATTGCTTCAGCCATGCGCTGCAATCTCCTGACATTTGAAAAAGAGATCACTCTCCGTCATGGTACTCCCATGACATCTCTGCATTACAACTATATTTTCTAATTCCACTAAGTAATGTTCATGAACATGGATATTTATATATAGATTGCGTTTGTTGCCCTGGAACAAGCACTCTGCCCTCAATTGGATGCATTTTATACCACAGTCACGGTATTGGCATGGGCTATCTACTAGTAAGAATTAAATGTGTAAGCAATGGAAGTTCCCATATTTAGGATCCACACCAAACCCATCAGGTAGATAATAAGTGGCCAATTTACTATCTATTTGCTGCTAACCTACATGACCATCTATGATCAGACATAATTACTACCCTTGTATTTCGGTTTGATTTATTGCAGAAGCCATAAGTCCTAAAATTAATAACTAATTTATACAAATAATTAAGTATTACATATTATAAAAAAATGAGAAGACAAATCATTCAGTTTTGAACTCTTTATTAAATACAGTCTCTACCTATACCTAAAGCCATTGATCCAGAAGAAGGCAAAAAACCTGGACACATTCAGCCAATTTGTGCCACAGGGAAAAAATTCCTTCTCGACCCCAAGAAAAGGCGATCAGTTCAAGAACCCTGGACCAAGGCTATACTACAACTAACTGAGCTATAGGACGGTTATATCATATAAGAACCCTTATGTGGAATTCATAAACTGGCCAACAGAAGAACTGGAATTAGGCCGGTGGTAGTATGGTACTTGTTTAGGCCTGTTGTTTGAAGACCAGAAATAGCCTTCGCTATTGCCCCAGACTAGGACAGATTTTGTATTTTATTACCTTTCAGAGCATCGCATCCCTGAAGAATGAAATCATTAGGGATGATCGAATACCACAAATATCCGACTTCGCGAATATCCGACCAATAGGTCACTGCTATGTGAATATTCGATGCGCAATGTAAGTCTATGGGAAGCCCAAACAATTGTTATTCGGGTTATCCATAGACTTACATTGCATATCAAATATTCGCAAATAGTCAAATAGCGGCGACCTGTTTGCGAATTTTCGCAAAGTCAGATATTTGTGGTATTTGATCATCCCTAGAAATCATCCTTAGTGACTAAGTGAGTAAATTAAACGAAAAAAGTGCACGTTTGTTATGATGCTCAAGATGGGGACCAGAATGTGGACTAATAATAAAATAGGGAACATGATAGGAGACATATCTACAATACATACATTATTCTTATCTATCTAATATGATGACAACAGCTCTCCAGACCCGCAACCCACCACAAGGACCACTCCTGTCTAATCCCTGAAGAATGAAATCATCCTCAGTAACAATGTGAGGGGGCTAAGCGCCTCCTTTGATCTCAGAGTATAGACTCCCGGGAAAGAGTGCTGCTCAAACTGTTGGGGTGCAGATGTGGGACCCTATACCAGAGATGATGTCCTCCACCCAACTTTCAAAAAGCTGTAAGGGTCGTCAGTAGAGATGGGTAGTCGAGCTGGGCTATCAGACGGTCACCTCTGTAGCTGTAGTGTCATTTTTCGTATGGTCCCGATGTGTAAATTAAAAAAAGTACACGTTTGTTATAATGTACAAGATGGGGACCATAATGTGGACAAAATAACAAAATAGCGAACATGATAGGGGACATTTCTACAATACATACATTATTCTTATCTATATAATAGGATGACAACAGCTCTCCAGACCTGCATCCCACCACAAAGACCATCCCAGCCCTGAAGAATGAAATCATCCTTAGTGACGAAGTGAGGGAATTCGTGCCAACCTGTGGTCTCAAGGCATTGTCTCTTATAAGAGTCCTGCTCAAGGTGATGGGGTGCAACTGTGGGACCCTATACCAGAGATGATGTCCTCCACCCAACTTTCAAAAAGCTGTAAGGGACTTCAGTAGAGATGGGTAGTCGAGCTGGGCTATCAGACGGTCACCTCTGTAGCTGTAGTGTCATTATTCATATGGTCCCAATGTGTAAATTAAAAAAAAGTGCACATTTGTTATAATGTACAAGATGGCGACCATAATGTGGATAAAATAACAAAATAAGGAACATGATAGGGGACATTTCTAAAATACATACATTATTCTTATCTATATTATAGGATGACAACAGCTCTCCAGACCTGCATCCCACCACAAAGACCACTCCAGCCCTGAAGAATGAAATCATCCTTAGTGACGAAGTGAGGGACTTCGTGCCAACCTGTGGTCTCAAGGCATTGTCTCTTATAAGAGTCCTGCTCAAGGTGATGGGGTGCAACTGTGAGACCCTATACCAGAGATGATGTCCTCCACCCAACTTTCAAAAAGCTGTAAGGGTCTTCAGTAGAGATGGGTAGTCGAGCTGGGCTATCAGACGGTCACCTCTGTAGCTGTAGTGTCATTATTCGTATGGTCCCAATGTGTATATTAAAAAAAAAGTGCACCTTTGTTATAATGTACAAGATGGGGACCATAATGTGGACAAAAAAAACAAAATAGGGAACATGATAGGGGACATTTCTACAATACATACATTATTCTTATCTATATAATAGGATGACAACAGCTCTCCAGACCTGCATCCCACCACAAAGACCACTCCAGCCCTGAAGAATGAAATCATCCTTAGTGACGAAGTGAGGGACTTCGTGCCAACCTGTGGTCTCAAGGCATTGTCTCTTATAAGAGTCCTGCTCAAGAAGATGGAGTGCAACTGTGGGACCCTATACCAGAGATGATGTCCTCCACCCAACTTTCAAAAAGCTGTAAGGGTCTTCAGTAGAGATGGGTAGTCGAGCTGGGCTATCAGACGGTCACCTCTGTAGCTGTAGTGTCATTATTCGTATGGTCCCAATGTGTATATTAAAAAAAAGTGCACCTTTGTTATAATGTACAAGATGGGGACCATAATGTGGACAAAAAAAACAAAATAGGGAACATGATAGGGGACATTTCTACAATACATACATTATTCTTATCTATATAATAGGATGACAACAGCTCTCCAGACCTGCATCCCACCACAAAGACCACTCCAGCCCTGAAGAATAAAATCATCGAAGTGAGGGACTTCGTGCCAACCTGTGGTCTCAAGGCATTGTCTCTTATAAGAGTCCTGCTGAAGGTGATGGGGTACAACTGTGGGACCCTATACCAGAGATGATGTCCTCCACCCAACTTTCAGAAAGCTGTAAGGGTCTTCAGTAGAGATGGGTAGTCGAGCTGGGCTATCAGACGGTCACCTCTGTAGCTGTAGTGTCATTATTCGTATGGTCCCAATGTGTAAATTAAAAAAAAGTGCACCTTTGTTATAATGTACAAGATGTGGGCCATAATGTGGACAAAATAACAAAATAGGGAACATGATAGGGGACATTTCTACAATACATACATTTTTCTTATCTACATAATAGGATGACAACAGCTCTCCAGACCTGCATCCCACCACAAAGACCACTCCATCCCTGAAGAATGAAATCATCCTTCTGACGAAGTGAGGGACTTCGTGCCAACCTGTGGTCTCAAGGCATTGTCTCTTATAAGAGTCCTGCTCAAGGTGATGGGGTGCAACTGTGGGACCCTATACCAGAGATGATGTCCTCCACCCAACTTTCAAAAAGCTGTAAGGGTCTTCAGTAGAGATGGGTAGTCGAGCTGGGCTATCAGACGGTCACCTCTGTAGCTGTAGTGTCATTATTCATATGGTCCCAATGTGTAAATTAAAAAAAAGTGCACATTTGTTATAATGTACAAGATGGCGACCATAATGTGGATAAAATAACAAAATAAGGAACATGATAGGGGACATTTCTAAAATACATACATTATTCTTATCTATATAATAGGATGACAACAGCTCTCCAGACCTGCATCCCACCACAAAGACCACTCCAGCCCTGAAGAATGAAATCATCCTTAGTGACGAAGTGAGGGACTTCGTGCCAACCTGTGGTCTCAAGGCATTGACTCTTATAAGAGTCCTGCTCAAGGTGATGGCGTGCAACTGTGGGACCCTATACCAGAGATGATGTCCTCCACCCAACTTTCAAAAAGCTGTAAGGGTCTTCAGTAGAGATGGGTAGTCGAGCTGGGCTATCGGACGGTCACCTCTGTAGCTGTAGTGTCATTATTCGTATGGTCCCAATGTGTATATTAAAAAAAAGTGCACCTTTGTTATAATGTACAAGATGGGGACCATAATGTGGACAAAAAAAACAAAATAGGGAACATGATAGGGGACATTTCTACAATACATACATTATTCTTATCTATATTATAGGATGACAACAGCTCTCCAGACCTGCATCCCACCACAAAGACCACTCCAGCCCTGAAGAATGAAATCATCCTTAGTGACGAAGTGAGGGACTTCGTGCCAACCTGTGGTCTCAAGGCATTGTCTCTTATAAGAGTCCTGCTCAAGGTGATGGGGTGCAACTGTGGGACCCTATACCAGAGATGATGTCCTCCACCCAACTTTCAAAAAGCTGTAAGGGTCTTCAGTAAAGATGGGTAGTCGAGCTGGGCTATCAGACGGTCACCTCTGTAGCTGTAGTGTCATTATTCGTATGGTCCCAATGTGTATATTAAAAAAAAGTGCACCTTTGTTATAATGTACAAGATGGGTACCATAATGTGGACAAAAAAAACAAAATAGGGAACATGATAGGGGACATTTATACAATACATACATTATTCTTATCTATATAATAGGATGACAACAGCTCTCCAGACCTCCATCCCACCACAAAGACCATCCCAGCCCTGAAGAATGAAATTATCCTTAGTAACGAAGTGAGGGACTTCGTGCCAACCTGTGGTCTCAAGGCATTGACTCTTATAAGAGTCCTGCTCAAGGTGATGGGGTGCAACTGTGGGACCCTATACCAGAGATGATGTCCTCCACCCAACTTTCAAAAAGCTGTAAGGGTCTTCAGTAGAGATGGGTAGTCGAGCTGGGCTATCAGACGGTCACCTCTGTAGCTGTAGTGTCATTATTCGTATGGTCCCAATGTGTATATTAAAAAAAAAGTGCACCTTTGTTATAATGTACAAGATGGGGACCATAATGTGGACAAAAAAAACAAAATAGGGAACATGATAGGGGACATTTCTACAATACATACATTATTCTTATCTATATAATAGGATGACAACAGCTCTCCAGACCTGCATCCCACCACAAAGACCATCCCAGCCCTGAAGAATGAAACCATCCTTAGTGACGAAGTGAGGGACTTCGTGCCAACCTGTGGTCTCAAGGCATTGTCTCTTATAAGAGTCTTGCTCAAGGTGATGGGGTGCAACTGTGGGACCCTATACCAGAGATGATGTCCTCCACCCAACTTTCAAAAGCTGTAAGGGTCTTCAGTAGAGATGAGTAGTTGAGCTGGGCTATCAGACGGTCACCTCTGTAGCTGTAGTGTCATTATTCGTATGGTCCCAATGTGTAAATTAAAAAAAAGTGCACATTTGTTATAATGTACAAGATGGGGACCATAATGTGGACAAAATAACAAAATAGGGAACATGATAGGGGACATTTCTAAAATACATACATTATTCTTATCTATATAATAGGATGACAACAGCTCTCCAGACCTGCATCCCACCACAAAGACCATCCCAGCCCTGAAGAATGAAATTATCCTTAGTAACGAAGTGAGGGACTTCGTGCCAACCTTTGGTCTCAAGGCATTGACTCTTATAAGAGTCCTGCTCAAGGTGATGGGGTGCAACTGTGGGACCCTATACCAGAGATGATGTCCTCCACCCAACTTTCAAAAAGCTGTAAGGGTCTTCAGTAGAGATGGGTAGTCGAGCTGGGCTATCAGACGGTCACCTCTGTAGCTGTAGTGTCATTATTCGTATGGTCCCAATGTGTATATTAAAAAAAAGTGCACCTTTGTTATAATGTACAAGATGGGGACCATAATGTGGACAAAAAAAACAAAATAGGGAACATGATAGGGGACATTTCTACAATACATACATTATTCTTATCTATATAATAGGATGACAACAGCTCTCCAGACCTGCATCCCACCACAAAGACCACTCCAGCCCTGAAGAATGAAATCATCCTTAGTGACGAAGTGAGGGACTTCGTGCCAACCTGTGGTCTCAAGGCATTGTCTCTTATAAGAGTCCTGCTCAAGAAGATGGAGTGCAACTGTGGGACCCTATACCAGAAATGATGTCCTCCACCAAACTTTCAAAAAGCTGTAAGGGTCTTCAGTAGAGATGGGTAGTCGAGCTGGGCTATCAGACGGTCACCTCTGTAGCTGTAGTGTCATTATTCGTATGGTCCCAATGTGTATATTAAAAAAAAGTGCACCTTTGTTATAATGTACAAGATGGGGACCATAATGTGGACAAAAAAAACAAAATAGGGAACATGATAGGGGACATTTCTACAATACATACATTATTCTTATCTATATAATAGGATGACAACAGCTCTCCAGACCTGCATCCCACCACAAAGACCACTCCAGCCCTGAAGAATGAAATCATCCTTAGTGACGAAGTGAGGGACTTAGTGCCAACCTGTGGTCTCAAGGCATTGTCTCTTATAAGAGTTCTGCTCAAGGTGATGGGGTGCAACTGTGGGACCCTATACCAGAGATGATGTCCTCCACCCAACTTTCAAAAGCTGTAAGGGTCTTCAGTAGAGATGAGTAGTCGAGCTGGGCTATCAGACGGTCACCTCTGTAGCTGTAGTGTCATTATTCGTATGGTCCCAATGTGTAAATTAAAAAAAAGTGCACATTTGTTATAATGTACAAGATGGGGACCATAATGTGGACAAAATAACAAAATAGGGAACATGATAGGGGACATTTCTACAATACATACATTATTCTTATCTATATAATAGGATGACAACAGCTCTCCAGACCTGCATCCCACCACAAAGACCATCCCAGCCCTGAAGAATGAAATTATCCTTAGTAACGAAGTGAGGGACTTCGTGCCAACCTGTGGTCTCAAGGCATTGACTCTTATAAGAGTCCTGCTCAAGGTGATGGGGTGCAACTGTGGGACCCTATACCAGAGATGATGTCCTCCACCCAACTTTCAAAAAGCTGTAAGGGTCTTCAGTAGAGATGGGTAGTCGAGCTGGGCTATCAGACGGTCACCTCTGTAGCTGTAGTGTCATTATTCGTATGGTCCCAATGTGTATATTAAAAAAAAGTGCACCTTTGTTATAATGTACAAGATGGGGACCATAATGTGGACAAAAAAACCAAAATAGGGAACATGATAGGGGACATTTCTACAATACATACATTATTCTTATCTATATAATAGGATGACAACAGCTCTCCAGACCTGCATCCCACCACAAAGACCATCCCAGCCCTGAAGAATGAAATTATCCTTAGTAACGAAGTGAGGGACTTCGTGCCAACTTTTGGTCTCAAGGCATTGACTCTTATAAGAGTCCTGCTCAAGGTGATGGGGTGCAACTGTGGGACCCTATACCAGAGATGATGTCCTCCACCCAACTTTCAAAAAGCTGTAAGGGTCTTCAGTAGAGATGGGTAGTCGAGCTGGGCTATCAGACGGTCACCTCTGTAGCTGTAGTGTCATTATTCGTATGGTCCCAATGTGTATATTAAAAAAAAGTGCACCTTTGTTATAATGTACAAGATGGGGACCATAATGTGGACAAAAAAAACAAAATAGGGAACATGATAGGGGACATTTCTACAATACATACATTATTCTTATCTATATAATAGGATGACAACAGCTCTCCAGACCTGCATCCCACCACAAAGACCACTCCAGCCCTGAAGAATGAAATCATCCTTAGTGACGAAGTGAGGGACTTCGTGCCAACCTGTGGTCTCAAGGCATTGTCTCTTATAAGAGTTCTGCTCAAGGTGATGGGGTGCAACTGTGGGACCCTATACCAGAGATGATGTCCTCCACCCAACTTTCAAAAGCTGTAAGGGTCTTCAGTAGAGATGAGTAGTCGAGCTGGGCTATCAGACGGTCACCTCTGTAGCTGTAGTGTCATTATTCGTATGGTCCCAATGTGTAAATTAAAAAAAAGTGCACATTTGTTATAATGTACAAGATGGGGACCATAATGTGGACAAAATAACAAAATAGGGAACATGATAGGGGACATTTCTACAATACATACATTATTCTTATCTATATAATAGGATGACAACAGCTCTCCAGACCTGCATCCCACCACAAAGACCATCCCAGCCCTGAAGAATGAAATTATCCTTAGTAACGAAGTGAGGGACTTCGTGCCAACCTGTGGTCTCAAGGCATTGACTCTTATAAGAGTCCTGCTCAAGGTGATGGGGTGCAACTGTGGGACCCTATACCAGAGATGATGTCCTCCACCCAACTTTCAAAAAGCTGTAAGGGTCTTCAGTAGAGATGGGTAGTCGAGCTGGGCTATCAGACGGTCACCTCTGTAGCTGTAGTGTCATTATTCGTATGGTCCCAATGTGTATATTAAAAAAAAGTGCACCTTTGTTATAATGTACAAGATGGGGACCATAATGTGGACAAAAAAAACAAAATAGGGAACATGATAGGGGACATTTCTACAATACATACATTATTCTTATCTATATAATAAGATGACAACAGCTCTCCAGACCTGCATCCCACCACAAAGACCATCCCAGCCCTGAAGAATGAAATTATCCTTAGTAACGAAGTGAGGGACTTCGTGCCAACCTGTGGTCTCAAGGCATTGACTCTTATAAGAGTCCTGCTCAAGGTGATGGGGTGCAACTGTGGGACCCTATACCAGAGATGATGTCCTCCACCCAACTTTCAAAAAGCTGTAAGGGTCTTCAGTAGAGATGGGTAGTCGAGCTGGGCTATCAGACGGTCACCTCTGTAGCTGTAGTGTCATTATTCGTATGGTCCCAATGTGTATATTAAAAAAAAGTGCACCTTTGTTATAATGTACAAGATGGGGACCATAATGTGGACAAAAAAACCAAAATAGGGAACATGATAGGGGACATTTCTACAATACATACATTATTCTTATCTATATAATAGGATGACAACAGCTCTCCAGACCTGCATCCCACCACAAAGACCATCCCAGCCCTGAAGAATGAAATTATCCTTAGTAACGAAGTGAGGGACTTCGTGCCAACTTTTGGTCTCAAGGCATTGACTCTTATAAGAGTCCTGCTCAAGGTGATGGGGTGCAACTGTGGGACCCTATACCAGAGATGATGTCCTCCACCCAACTTTCAAAAAGCTGTAAGGGTCTTCAGTAGAGATGGGTAGTCGAGCTGGGCTATCAGACGGTCACCTCTGTAGCTGTAGTGTCATTATTCGTATGGTCCCAATGTGTATATTAAAAAAAAGTGCACCTTTGTTATAATGTACAAGATGGGGACCATAATGTGGACAAAAAAAACAAAATAGGGAACATGATAGGGGACATTTCTACAATACATACATTATTCTTATCTATATAATAGGATGACAACAGCTCTCCAGACCTGCATCCCACCACAAAGACCACTCCAGCCCTGAAGAATGAAATCATCCTTAGTGACGAAGTGAGGGACTTCGTGCCAACCTGTGGTCTCAAGGCATTGTCTCTTATAAGAGTTCTGCTCAAGGTGATGGGGTGCAACTGTGGGACCCTATACCAGAGATGATGTCCTCCACCCAACTTTCAAAAGCTGTAAGGGTCTTCAGTAGAGATGAGTAGTCGAGCTGGGCTATCAGACGGTCACCTCTGTAGCTGTAGTGTCATTATTCGTATGGTCCCAATGTGTAAATTAAAAAAAAGTGCACATTTGTTATAATGTACAAGATGGGGACCATAATGTGGACAAAATAACAAAATAGGGAACATGATAGGGGACATTTCTACAATACATACATTATTCTTATCTATATAATAGGATGACAACAGCTCTCCAGACCTGCATCCCACCACAAAGACCATCCCAGCCCTGAAGAATGAAATTATCCTTAGTAACGAAGTGAGGGACTTCGTGCCAACCTGTGGTCTCAAGGCATTGACTCTTATAAGAGTCCTGCTCAAGGTGATGGGGTGCAACTGTGGGACCCTATACCAGAGATGATGTCCTCCACCCAACTTTCAAAAAGCTGTAAGGGTCTTCAGTAGAGATGGGTAGTCGAGCTGGGCTATCAGACGGTCACCTCTGTAGCTGTAGTGTCATTATTCGTATGGTCCCAATGTGTATATTAAAAAAAAGTGCACCTTTGTTATAATGTACAAGATGGGGACCATAATGTGGACAAAAAAAACAAAATAGGGAACATGATAGGGGACATTTCTACAATACATACATTATTCTTATCTATATAATAAGATGACAACAGCTCTCCAGACCTGCATCCCACCACAAAGACCACTCCATCCCTGAAGAATGAAATCATCCTTAGTGACGAAGTGAGGGACTTCGTGCCAACCTGTGGTCTCAAGGCATTGTCTCTTATAAGAGTCCTGCTTAAGGTGATGGGGTGCAACTGTGGGACCCTATACCAGAGATGATGTCCTCCACTCAACTTTCAAAAGCTGTAAGGGTCTTCAGTAGAGATGGGTAGTCGAGCTGGGCTATCAGACGGTCACCTCTGTAGCTGTAGTGTCATTATTCGTATGGTCCCAATGTTTATATTAAAAAAAGTGCACCTTTGTTATAATGTACAAGATGGGGACCATAATGTGGACAAAAAAAACAAAATAGGGAACATGATAGGGGACATTTCTACAATACATACATTATTCTTATCTATATAATAGGATGACAACAGCTCTCCAGACCTGCATCCCACCACAAAGACCACTCCAGCCCTGAAGAATGAAATCATCCTTAGTGACGAAGTGAGAGACTTCGTGCCAACCTGTGGTCTCAAGGCATTGTCTCTTATAAGAGTCCTGCTCAAGGTGATGGGGTGCAACTGTGGGACCCTATACCAGAGATGATGTCCTCCACCCAACTTTCAAAAAGCTGTAAGGGTCTTCAGTAGAGATGGGTAGTCAAGCTGGGCTATCAGACGGTCACCTCTGTAGCTGTAGTGTCATTATTCGTATGGTCCCAATGTTTATATTAAAAAAAAGTGCACCTTTGTTATAATGTACAAGATGGGGACCATAATGTGGACAAAAAAAACAAAATAGGGAACATGATAGGGGACATTTCTACAATACATACATTATTCTTATCTATATAATAGGATGACAACAGCTCTCCAGACCTGCATCCCACCACAAAGACTACTCCAGCACTGAAGAATGAAATCATCCTTAGTGACGAAGTGAGAGACTTCGTGCCAACCTGTGGTCTCAAGGCATTGTCTCTTATAAGAGTCCTGCTCAAGGTGATGGGGTGCAACTGTGGGACCCTATACCAGAGATGATGTCCTCCACCCAACTTTCAAAAGCTGTAAGGGTCTTCAGTAGAGATGAGTAGTCGAGCTGGGCTATCAGACGGTCACCTCTGTAGCTGTAGTGTCATTATTTTTATGGTCTTAATGTGTATATTAAAAAAAAGTGCACCTTTGTTATAATGTACAAGATGGGGACCATAATGTGGACAAAAAAAACAAATAGGGAACATGATAGGGGACATTTCTACAATACATACATTATTCTTATCTATATAATAGGATGACAACAGCCCTCCAGACCTGCATCCCACCACAAAGACCATCCCAGCCCTGAAGAATAAAATTATCCTTAGTAACGAAGTGAGGGACTTCGTGCCATCCCGTGGTCTCAAGGCATTGACTCTTATAAGAGTCCTGCTCAAGGTGATGGGGTGCAACTGTGGGACCCTATACCAGAGATGATGTCCTCCACCCAACTTTCAAAAAGCTGTAAGGGTCTTCAGTAGAGATGGGTAGTCGAGCTGGGCTATCAGACGGTCACCTCTGTAGCTGTAGTGTCATTATTCGTATGGTCCCAATGTGTATATTAAAAAAAAGTGCACGTTTGTTATAATGTACAAGATGGGGACCATAATGTGGACAAAAAAAACAAAAAAGGGAACATGATAGGGGACATTTCTACAATACATACATTATTCTTATCTATATAATAGGATGACAACAGCTCTCCAGACCTGCATCCCACCACAAAGACCACTCCAGCCCTGAAGAATGAAATCATCCTTAGTGACGAAGTGAGAGACTTCGTGCCAACCTGTGTTCTCAAGGCATTGTCTCTTATAAGAGTCCTGCTCAAGGTGATGGGTTGCAACTGTGGGACCCTATACCAGAGATGATGTCCTCCACCCAACTTTCAAAAGCTGTAAGGGTCTTCAGTAGAGATGAGTAGTCGAGCTGGGCTATCAGACGGTCACCTCTGTAGCTGTAGTGTCATTATTCGTATGGTCCCAATGTGTATATTAAAAAAAAGTGCACATTTGTTATAATGTACAAGATGGGGACCATAATGTGGACAAAATAACAAAATAGGGAACATGATAGGGGACATTTCTACAATACATACATTATTCTTATCTATATAATAGGATGACAACAGCTCTCCAGACCTGCATCCCACCACAAAGACCACTCCAGCCCTGAAGAATGAAATCATCCTTAGTGACGAAGTGAGGGACTTCGTGCCAACCTGTGGTCTCAAGGCATTGTCTCTTATAAGAGTCCTGCTTAAGGTGATGGGGTGCAACTGTGGGACCCTATACCAGAGATGATGTCCTCCACCTAACTTTCAAAAAGCTGTAAGGGTCTTCAGTAGAGATGGGTAGTCAAGCTGGGCTATCAGACGGTCACCTCTGTAGCTGTAGTGTCATTATTCGTATGGTCCCAATGTTTATATTAAAAAAAAGTGCACCTTTGTTATAATGTACAAGATGGGGACCATAATGTGGACAAAAAAAACAAAATAGGGAACATGATAGGGGACATTTCTACAATACATACATTATTCTTATCTATATAATAGGATGACAACAGCTCTCCAGACCTGCATCCCACCACAAAGACCACTCCAGCCCTGAAGAATGAAATCATCCTTAGTGACGAAGTGAGAGACTTCGTGCCAACCTGTGGTCTCAAGGCATTGACTCTTATAAGAGTCCTGCTCAAGGTGATGGGGTGCAACTGTGGGACCCTATACCAGAGATGATGTCCTCCACCCAACTTTCAAAAGCTGTAAGGGTCTTCAGTAGAGATGGGTAGTCGAGCTGGGCTATCAGACGGTCACCTCTGTAGCTGTAGTGTCATTATTTGTATGGTCTTAATGTGTATATTAAAAAAAAGTGCACCTTTGTTATAATGTACAAGATGGGGACCATAATGTGGACAAAAAAAACAAAATAGGGAACATGATAGGGGACATTTCTACAATACATACATTATTCTTATCTATATAATAGGATGACAACAGCCCTCCAGACCTGCATCCCACCACAAAGACCATCCCAGCCCTGAAGAATAAAATTATCCTTAGTAACGAAGTGAGGGACTTCGTGCCATCCCGTGGTCTCAAGGCATTGACTCTTATAAGAGTCCTGCTCAAGGTGATGGGGTGCAACTGTGGGACCCTATACCAGAGATGATGTCCTCCACCCAACTTTCAAAAAGCTGTAAGGGTCTTCAGTAGAGATGGGTAGTCGAGCTGGGCTATCAGACGGTCACCTCTGTAGCTGTAGTGTCATTATTCGTATGGTCCCAATGTGTATATTAAAAAAAAGTGCACGTTTGTTATAATGTACAAGATGGGGACCATAATGTGGACAAAAAAAACAAAAAAGGGAACATGATAGGGGACATTTCTACAATACATACATTATTCTTATCTATATAATAGGATGACAACAGCTTTCCAGACCTGCATCCCACCACAAAGACCACTCCAGCCCTGAAGAATGAAATCATCCTTAGTGACGAAGTGAGAGACTTCGTGCCAACCTGTGTTCTCAAGGCATTGTCTCTTATAAGAGTCCTGCTCAAGGTGATGGGTTGCAACTGTGGGACCCTATACCAGAGATGATGTCCTCCACCCAACTTTCAAAAGCTGTAAGGGTCTTCAGTAGAGATGAGTAGTCGAGCTGGGCTATCAGACGGTCACCTCTGTAGCTGTAGTGTCATTATTCGTATGGTCCCAATGTGTATATTAAAAAAAAGTGCACATTTGTTATAATGTACAAGATGGGGACCATAATGTGGACAAAATAACAAAATAGGGAACATGATAGGGGACATTTCTACAATACATACATTATTCTTATCTATATAATAGGATGACAACAGCTCTCCAGACCTGCATCCCACCACAAAGACCATCCCAGCCCTGAAGAATGAAATTATCCTTAGTAACGAAGTGAGGGACTTCGTGCCAACCTGTGGTCTCAAGGCATTGACTCTTATAAGAGTCCTGCTCAAGGTGATGGGGTGCAACTGTGGGACCCTATACCAGAGATGATGTCCTCCACCCAACTTTCAAAAAGCTGTAAGGGTCTTCAGTAGAGATGGGTAGTCGAGTTGGGCTATCAGACGGTCACCTCTGTAGCTGTAGTGTCATTATTCGTATGGTCCCAATGTGTATATTAAAAAAAAGTGCACCTTTGTTATAATGTACAAGATGGGGACCATAATGTGGACAAAAAAAACAAAATAGGGAACATGATAGGGGACATTTCTACAATACATACATTATTCTTATCTATATAATAGGATGACAACAGCTCTCCAGACCTGCATCCCACCACAAAGACCACTCCAGCCCTGAAGAATGAAATCATCCTTAGTGACGAAGTGAGGGACTTCGTGCCAACCTGTGGTCTCAAGGCATTGTCTCTTATAAGAGTCCTGCTTAAGGTGATGGGGTGCAACTGTGGGACCCTATACCAGAGATGATGTCCTCCACCTAACTTTCAAAAAGCTGTAAGGGTCTTCAGTAGAGATGGGTAGTCAAGCTGGGCTATCAGACGGTCACCTCTGTAGCTGTAGTGTCATTATTCGTATGGTCCCAATGTTTATATTAAAAAAAAGTGCACCTTTGTTATAATGTACAAGATGGGGACCATAATGTGGACAAAAAAAACAAAATAGGGAACATGATAGGGGACATTTCTACAATACATACATTATTCTTATCTATATAATAGGATGACAACAGCTCTCCAGACCTGCATCCCACCACAAAGACCACTCCAGCCCTGAAGAATGAAATCATCCTTAGTGACGAAGTGAGAGACTTCGTGCCAACCTGTGGTCTCAAGGCATTGTCTCTTATAAGAGTCCTGCTCAAGGTGATGGGGTGCAACTGTGGGACCCTATACCAGAGATGATGTCCTCCACCCAACTTTCAAAAGCTGTAAGGGTCTTCAGTAGAGATGGGTAGTCGAGCTGGGCTATCAGACGGTCACCTCTGTAGCTGTAGTGTCATTATTTGTATGGTCTTAATGTGTATATTAAAAAAAAGTGCACCTTTGTTATAATGTACAAGATGGGGACCATAATGTGGACAAAAAAAACAAAATAGGGAACATGATAGGGGACATTTCTACAATACATACCTTATTCTTATCTATATAATAGGATGACAACAGCTCTCCAGACCTGCATCCCACCACAAAGACCATCCCAGCCCTGAAGAATAAAATTATCCTTAGTAACGAAGTGAGGGACTTCGTGCCATCCTGTGGTCTCAAGGCATTGACTCTTATAAGAGTCCTGCTCAAGGTGATGGGGTGCAACTGTGGGACCCTATACCAGAGATGATGTCCTCCACCCAACTTTCAAAAAGCTGTAAGGGTCTTCAGTAGAGATGGGTAGTCGAGCTGGGCTATCAGACGGTCACCTCTGTAGCTGTAGTGTCATTATTCGTATGGTCCCAATGTGTATATTAAAAAAAAGTGCACGTTTGTTATAATGTACAAGATGGGGACTATAATGTGGACAAAAAAAACAAAAAAGGGAACATGATAAGGGAAATTTCTACAATACGTACATTATTCTTATCTATATAATAGGATGACAACAGCTCTCCAGACCTGCATCCCACCACAAAGACCACTCCAGCCCTGAAGAATGAAATCATCCTTAGTGACGAAGTGAGAGACTTCGTGCCAACCTGTGTTCTCAAGGCATTGTCTCTTATAAGAGTCCTGCTCAAGGTGATGGGGTGCAACTGTGGGACCCTATACCAGAGATGATGTCCTCCACCCAACTTTCAAAAGCTGTAAGGGTCTTCAGTAGAGATGAGTAGTCGAGCTGGGCTATCAGACGGTCACCTCTGTAGCTGTAGTGTCATTATTCGTATGGTCCCAATGTGTAAATTAAAAAAAAGTGCACATTTGTTATAATGTACAAGATGGGGACCATACTGTGGACAAAATAACAAAATACGGAACATGATAGGGGACATTTCTACAATACATACATTATTCTTATCTATATAATAGGATGACAACAGCTCTCCAGACCTGCATCCCACCACAAAGACCATCCCAGCCCTGAAGAATAAAATTATCCTTAGTAACGAAGTGAGGGACTTCGTGCCATCCTGTGGTCTCAAGGCATTGACTCTTATAAGAGTCCTGCTTAAGGTGATGGGGTGCAACTGTGGGACCCTATACCAGAGATGATGTCCTCCACCTAACTTTCAAAAAGCTGTAAGGGTCTTCAGTAGAGATGGGTAGTCAAGCTGGGCTATCAGACGGTCACCTCTGTAGCTGTAGTGTCATTATTCGTATGGTCCCAATGTTTATATTAAAAAAAGTGCACGTTTGTTATAATGTACAAGATGGGGACCATAATGTGGACAAAAAAAACAAAAAAGGGAACATGATAGGGGACATTTCTACAATACATACATTATTCTTATCTATATAATAGGATGACAACAGCTCTCCAGACCTGCATCCCACCACAAAGACCACTCCAGCCCTGAAGAATGAAATCATCCTTAGTGACGAAGTGAGAGACTTCGTGCCAACCTGTGTTCTCAAGGCATTGTCTCTTATAAGAGTCCTGCTCAAGGTGATGGGGTGCAACTGTGGGACCCTATACCAGAGATGATGTCCTTCACCCAACTTTCAAAAGCTGTAAGGGTCTTCAGTAGAGATGGGTAGTCGAGCTGGGCTATCAGACGGTCACCTCTGTAGCTGTAGTGTCATTATTTGTATGGTCTTAATGTGTATATTAAAAAAAAGTGCACCTTTGTTATAATGTACAAGATGGGGACCATAATGTAGACAAAATAACAAAATAGGGAACATGATAGGGGACATTTCTACAATACATACTTTATTCTTATCTATATAATAGGATGACAACAGCTCTCCAGACCTGCATCCCATTACAAAGACCATCCCAGCCCTGAAGAATGAAATTATCCTTAGTAACGAAGTGAGGGACTTCGTGCCAACCTGTGGTCTCAAGGCATTGACTCTTATAAGAGTCCTGCTCAAGGTGATGGGGTGCAACTGTGGGACCCTATACCAGAGATGATGTCCTCCACCCAACTTTCAAAAAGCTGTAAGGGTCTTCAGTAGAGATGGGTAGTCGAGCTGGGCTATCAGACGGTCACCTCTGTAGCTGTAGTGTCATTATTCGTATGGTCCCAATGTGTATATTAAAAAAAAGTGCACCTTTGTTATAATGTACAAGATGGGGACCATAATGTGGATAAAAAAAACAAAATAGGGAACATGATAGGGGACATTTCTACAATACATACATTATTCTTATCTATATAATAGGATGACAACAGCTCTCCAGATCTGCATCCCACCACAAAGACCACTCCAGCCCTGAAGAATGAAATCATCCTTAGTGACGAAGTGAGGGACTTCGTGCCAACCTGTGGTCTCAAGGCATTGTCTCTTATAAGAGTCCTGCTCAAGGTGATGGGGTGCAACTGTGGGACCCTATACCAGAGATGATGTCCTCCCCCCATCTTTCAAAAAGCTGTAAGGGTCTTCAGTAGAGATGGGTAGTCGAGCTGGGCTATCAGACGGTCACCTCTGTAGCTGTAGTGTCATTATTCGTATGGTCCCAATGTGTATATTAAAAAAAAGTGCACCTTTGTTATAATGTACAAGATGGGGACCATAATGTGGACAAAAAATACAAAATAGGGAACATGATAGGGGACATTTCTACAATACATACATTATTCTTATTTATATAATAGGATGACAACAGCTCTCCAGACCTGCATCCCACCACAAAGACCACTCCAGCCCTGAAGAATGAAATCATCCTTAGTGACGAAGTGAGGGACTTCGTGCCAACCTGTGGTCTCAAGGCATTGTCTCTTATAAGAGTCCTGCTTAAGGTGATGGGGTGCAACTGTGGGACCCTATACCAGAGATGATGTCCTCCACCTAACTTTCAAAAAGCTGTAAGGGTCTTCAGTAGAGATGGGTAGTCAAGCTGGGCTATCAGACGGTCACCTCTGTAGCTGTAGTGTCATTATTCGTATGGTCCCAATGTGTATATTAAAAAAAAGTGCACCTTTGTTATAATGTACAAGATGGGGACCATAATGTGGACAAAAAATACAAAATAGGGAACATGATAGGGGACATTTCTACAATACATACATTATTCTTATTTATATAATAGGATGACAACAGCTCTCCAGACCTGCATCCCACCACAAAGACCACTCCAGCCCTGAAGAATGAAATCATCCTTAGTGACGAAGTGAGGGACTTCGTGCCAACCTGTGGTCTCAAGGCATTGTCTCTTATAAGAGTCCTGCTTAAGGTGATGGGGTGCAACTGTGGGACCCTATACCAGAGATGATGTCCTCCACCTAACTTTCAAAAAGCTGTAAGGGTCTTCAGTAGAGATGGGTAGTCGAGCTGGGCTATCAGACGGTCACCTCTGTAGCTGTAGTGTCATTATTCGTATGGTCCCAATGTGTATATTAAAAAAAATTGCACCTTTGTTATAATGTACAAGATGGGGACCATAATGTGGACAAAATAACAAAATAGGGAACATGATAGGGGACATTTCTACAATACATACATTATTCTTATCTATATAATAGGATGACAACAGCTCTCCAGACCTGCATCCCACCACAAAGACCATCCCAGCCCTGAAGAATAAAATTATCCTTAGTAACGAAGTGAGGGACTTCGTGCCATCCTGTGGTCTCAAGGCATTGACTCTTATAAGAGTCCTGCTCAAGGTGATGGGGTGCAACTGTGGGACCCTATACCAGAGATGATGTCCTCCACCCAACTTTCAAAAAGCTGTAAGGGTCTTCAGTAGAGATGGGTAGTCGAGCTGGGCTATCAGACGGTCACCTCTGTAGCTGTAGTGTCATTATTCGTATGGTCCCAATGTGTATATTAAAAAAAAGTGCACCTTTGTTATAATGTACAAGATGGGGACCATAATGTGGACAAAAAATACAAAATAGGGAACATGATAGGGGACATTTCTACAATACATACATTATTCTTATTTATATAATAGGATGACAACAGCTCTCCAGACCTGCATCCCACCAGAAAGACCACTCCAGCCCTGAAGAATGAAATCATCCTTAGTGACGAAGTGAGGGACTTCGTGCCAACCTGTGGTCTCAAGGCATTGTCTCTTATAAGAGTCCTGCTTAAGGTGATGGGGTGCAACTGTGGGACCCTATACCAGAGATGATGTCCTCCACCTAACTTTCAAAAAGCTGTAAGGGTCTTCAGTAGAGATGGGTAGTCGAGCTGGGCTATCAGACGGTCACCTCTGTAGCTGTAGTGTCATTATTCGTATGGTCCCAATGTGTATATTAAAAAAAAGTGCACATTTGTTATAATGTACAAGATGGGGACCATAATGTGGACAAAATAACAAAATAGGGAACATGATAGGGGACATTTCTACAATACATACATTATTCTTATCTATATAATAGGATGACAACAGCTCTCCAGACCTGCATCCCACCACAAAGACCATCCCAGCCCTGAAGAATGAAATTATCCTTAGTAACGAAGTGAGGGACTTCGTGCCAACCTGTGGTCTCAAGGCATTGACTCTTATAAGAGTCCTGCTCAAGGTGATGGGGTGCAACTGTGGGACCCTATACCAGAGATGATGTCCTCCACCCAACTTTCAAAAAGCTGTAAGGGTCTTCAGTAGAGATGGGTAGTCGAGTTGGGCTATCAGACGGTCACCTCTGTAGCTGTAGTGTCATTATTCGTATGGTCCCAATGTGTATATTAAAAAAAAGTGCACCTTTGTTATAATGTACAAGATGGGGACCATAATGTGGACAAAAAAAACAAAATAGGGAACATGATAGGGGACATTTCTACAATACATACATTATTCTTATCTATATAATAGGATGACAACAGCTCTCCAGACCTGCATCCCACCACAAAGACCACTCCAGCCCTGAAGAATGAAATCATCCTTAGTGACGAAGTGAGGGACTTCGTGCCAACCTGTGGTCTCAAGGCATTGTCTCTTATAAGAGTCCTGCTTAAGGTGATGGGGTGCAACTGTGGGACCCTATACCAGAGATGATGTCCTCCACCTAACTTTCAAAAAGCTGTAAGGGTCT
The DNA here is from genome assembly GCF_048569485.1 of Anomaloglossus baeobatrachus. Classification (NCBI taxonomy): domain Eukaryota; kingdom Metazoa; phylum Chordata; class Amphibia; order Anura; family Aromobatidae; genus Anomaloglossus; species Anomaloglossus baeobatrachus. The sequence continues at coordinate 80,507,477 of NC_134359.1, read as the reverse complement.
TCAGTAGAGATGGGTAGTCAAGCTGGGCTATCAGACGGTCACCTCTGTAGCTGTAGTGTCATTATTCGTATGGTCCCAATGTTTATATTAAAAAAAAGTGCACCTTTGTTATAATGTACAAGATGGGGACCATAATGTGGACAAAAAAAACAAAATAGGGAACATGATAGGGGACATTTCTACAATACATACATTATTCTTATCTATATAATAGGATGACAACAGCTCTCCAGACCTGCATCCCACCACAAAGACCACTCCAGCCCTGAAGAATGAAATCATCCTTAGTGACGAAGTGAGAGACTTCGTGCCAACCTGTGGTCTCAAGGCATTGTCTCTTATAAGAGTCCTGCTCAAGGTGATGGGGTGCAACTGTGGGACCCTATACCAGAGATGATGTCCTCCACCCAACTTTCAAAAGCTGTAAGGGTCTTCAGTAGAGATGGGTAGTCGAGCTGGGCTATCAGACGGTCACCTCTGTAGCTGTAGTGTCATTATTTGTATGGTCTTAATGTGTATATTAAAAAAAAGTGCACCTTTGTTATAATGTACAAGATGGGGACCATAATGTGGACAAAAAAAACAAAATAGGGAACATGATAGGGGACATTTCTACAATACATACCTTATTCTTATCTATATAATAGGATGACAACAGCTCTCCAGACCTGCATCCCACCACAAAGACCATCCCAGCCCTGAAGAATAAAATTATCCTTAGTAACGAAGTGAGGGACTTCGTGCCATCCTGTGGTCTCAAGGCATTGACTCTTATAAGAGTCCTGCTCAAGGTGATGGGGTGCAACTGTGGGACCCTATACCAGAGATGATGTCCTCCACCCAACTTTCAAAAAGCTGTAAGGGTCTTCAGTAGAGATGGGTAGTCGAGCTGGGCTATCAGACGGTCACCTCTGTAGCTGTAGTGTCATTATTCGTATGGTCCCAATGTGTATATTAAAAAAAAGTGCACGTTTGTTATAATGTACAAGATGGGGACTATAATGTGGACAAAAAAAACAAAGAAGGGAACATGATAGGGGACATTTCTACAATACGTACATTATTCTTATCTATATAATAGGATGACAACAGCTCTCCAGACCTGCATCCCACCACAAAGACCACTCCAGCCCTGAAGAATGAAATCATCCTTAGTGACGAAGTGAGAGACTTCGTGCCAACCTGTGTTCTCAAGGCATTGTCTCTTATAAGAGTCCTGCTCAAGGTGATGGGGTGCAACTGTGGGACCCTATACCAGAGATGATGTCCTCCACCCAACTTTCAAAAGCTGTAAGGGTCTTCAGTAGAGATGAGTAGTCGAGCTGGGCTATCAGACGGTCACCTCTGTAGCTGTAGTGTCATTATTCGTATGGTCCCAATGTGTAAATTAAAAAAAAGTGCACATTTGTTATAATGTACAAGATGGGGACCATACTGTGGACAAAATAACAAAATAGGGAACATGATAGGGGACATTTCTACAATACATACATTATTCTTATCTATATAATAGGATGACAACAGCTCTCCAGACCTGCATCCCACCACAAAGACCATCCCAGCCCTGAAGAATAAAATTATCCTTAGTAACGAAGTGAGGGACTTCGTGCCATCCTGTGGTCTCAAGGCATTGACTCTTATAAGAGTCCTGCTTAAGGTGATGGGGTGCAACTGTGGGACCCTATACCAGAGATGATGTCCTCCACCTAACTTTCAAAAAGCTGTAAGGGTCTTCAGTAGAGATGGGTAGTCAAGCTGGGCTATCAGACGGTCACCTCTGTAGCTGTAGTGTCATTATTCGTATGGTCCCAATGTTTATATTAAAAAAAAGTGCACGTTTGTTATAATGTACAAGATGGGGACCATAATGTGGACAAAAAAAACAAAAAAGGGAACATGATAGGGGACATTTCTACAATACATACATTATTCTTATCTATATAATAGGATGACAACAGCTCTCCAGACCTGCATCCCACCACAAAGACCACTCCAGCCCTGAAGAATGAAATCATCCTTAGTGACGAAGTGAGAGACTTCGTGCCAACCTGTGTTCTCAAGGCATTGTCTCTTATAAGAGTCCTGCTCAAGGTGATGGGGTGCAACTGTGGGACCCTATACCAGAGATGATGTCCTTCACCCAACTTTCAAAAGCTGTAAGGGTCTTCAGTAGAGATGGGTAGTCGAGCTGGGCTATCAGACGGTCACCTCTGTAGCTGTAGTGTCATTATTTGTATGGTCTTAATGTGTATATTAAAAAAAAGTGCACCTTTGTTATAATGTACAAGATGGGGACCATAATGTGGACAAAATAACAAAATAGGGAACATGATAGGGGACATTTCTACAATACATACTTTATTCTTATCTATATAATAGGATGACAACAGCTCTCCAGACCTGCATCCCATTACAAAGACCATCCCAGCCCTGAAGAATGAAATTATCCTTAGTAACGAAGTGAGGGACTTCGTGCCAACCTGTGGTCTCAAGGCATTGACTCTTATAAGAGTCCTGCTCAAGGTGATGGGGTGCAACTGTGGGACCCTATACCAGAGATGATGTCCTCCACCCAACTTTCAAAAAGCTGTAAGGGTCTTCAGTAGAGATGGGTAGTCGAGCTGGGCTATCAGACGGTCACCTCTGTAGCTGTAGTGTCATTATTCGTATGGTCCCAATGTGTATATTAAAAAAAAGTGCACCTTTGTTATAATGTACAAGATGGGGACCATAATGTGGATAAAAAAAACAAAATAGGGAACATGATAGGGGACATTTCTACAATACATACATTATTCTTATCTATATAATAGGATGACAACAGCTCTCCAGATCTGCATCCCACCACAAAGACCACTCCAGCCCTGAAGAATGAAATCATCCTTAGTGACGAAGTGAGGGACTTCGTGCCAACCTGTGGTCTCAAGGCATTGTCTCTTATAAGAGTCCTGCTCAAGGTGATGGGGTGCAACTGTGGGACCCTATACCAGAGATGATGTCCTCCCCCCATCTTTCAAAAAGCTGTAAGGGTCTTCAGTAGAGATGGGTAGTCGAGCTGGGCTATCAGACGGTCACCTCTGTAGCTGTAGTGTCATTATTCGTATGGTCCCAATGTGTATATTAAAAAAAAGTGCACCTTTGTTATAATGTACAAGATGGGGACCATAATGTGGACAAAAAATACAAAATAGGGAACATGATAGGGGACATTTCTACAATACATACATTATTCTTATTTATATAATAGGATGACAACAGCTCTCCAGACCTGCATCCCACCACAAAGACCACTCCAGCCCTGAAGAATGAAATCATCCTTAGTGACGAAGTGAGGGACTTCGTGCCAACCTGTGGTCTCAAGGCATTGTCTCTTATAAGAGTCCTGCTTAAGGTGATGGGGTGCAACTGTGGGACCCTATACCAGAGATGATGTCCTCCACCTAACTTTCAAAAAGCTGTAAGGGTCTTCAGTAGAGATGGGTAGTCAAGCTGGGCTATCAGACGGTCACCTCTGTAGCTGTAGTGTCATTATTCGTATGGTCCCAATGTGTATATTAAAAAAAAGTGCACCTTTGTTATAATGTACAAGATGGGGACCATAATGTGGACAAAAAATACAAAATAGGGAACATGATAGGGGACATTTCTACAATACATACATTATTCTTATTTATATAATAGGATGACAACAGCTCTCCAGACCTGCATCCCACCACAAAGACCACTCCAGCCCTGAAGAATGAAATCATCCTTAGTGACGAAGTGAGGGACTTCGTGCCAACCTGTGGTCTCAAGGCATTGTCTCTTATAAGAGTCCTGCTTAAGGTGATGGGGTGCAACTGTGGGACCCTATACCAGAGATGATGTCCTCCACCTAACTTTCAAAAAGCTGTAAGGGTCTTCAGTAGAGATGGGTAGTCGAGCTGGGCTATCAGACGGTCACCTCTGTAGCTGTAGTGTCATTATTCGTATGGTCCCAATGTGTATATTAAAAAAAATTGCACCTTTGTTATAATGTACAAGATGGGGACCATAATGTGGACAAAATAACAAAATAGGGAACATGATAGGGGACATTTCTACAATACATACATTATTCTTATCTATATAATAGGATGACAACAGCTCTCCAGACCTGCATCCCACCACAAAGACCATCCCAGCCCTGAAGAATAAAATTATCCTTAGTAACGAAGTGAGGGACTTCGTGCCATCCTGTGGTCTCAAGGCATTGACTCTATTAAGAGTCCTGCTCAAGGTGATGGGGTGCAACTGTGGGACCCTATACCAGAGATGATGTCCTCCACCCAACTTTCAAAAAGCTGTAAGGGTCTTCAGTAGAGATGGGTAGTCGAGCTGGGCTATCAGACGGTCACCTCTGTAGCTGTAGTGTCATTATTCGTATGGTCCCAATGTGTATATTAAAAAAAAGTGCACCTTTGTTATAATGTACAAGATGGGGACCATAATGTGGACAAAAAATACAAAATAGGGAACATGATAGGGGACATTTCTACAATACATACATTATTCTTATTTATATAATAGGATGACAACAGCTCTCCAGACCTGCATCCCACCACAAAGACCACTCCAGCCCTGAAGAATGAAATCATCCTTAGTGACGAAGTGAGGGACTTCGTGCCAACCTGTGGTCTCAAGGCATTGTCTCTTATAAGAGTCCTGCTTAAGGTGATGGGGTGCAACTGTGGGACCCTATACCAGAGATGATGTCCTCCACCTAACTTTCAAAAAGCTGTAAGGGTCTTCAGTAGAGATGGGTAGTCGAGCTGGGCTATCAGACGGTCACCTCTGTAGCTGTAGTGTCATTATTCGTATGGTCCCAATGTGTATATTAAACAAAAGTGCACCTTTGTTATAATGTACAAGATGGGGACCATAATGTGGACAAAATAACAAAATAGGGAACATGATAGGGGACATTTCTACAATACATACATTATTCTTATCTATATAATAGAATGACAACAGCTCTCCAGACCTGCATCCCACCACAAAGACCACTCCATCCCTGAAGAATGAAATCATCCTAAGTGACGAAGTGAGGGACTTCGTGCCAACCTGTGGTCTCAAGGCATTGACTCTTATAAGAGTCCTGCTCAAGGTGATGGGGTGCAACTGTGGGACCCCATACCAGAGATGATGTCCTCCACCCAACTTTCAAAAGCTGTAAGGGTCTTCAGTAGAGATGGGTAGTCGAGCTGGGCTATCAGACGGTCACCTCTGTAGCTGTAGTGTCATTATTCGTATGGACCCAATGTGTATATTAAAAAAAAGTGCACCTTTGTTATAATGTACAAGATGGGGACCATAATGTGGACAAAAAATACAAAATAGGGAACATGATAGGGGACATTTCTACAATACATACATTATTCTTATCTATATAATAGGATGACAACAGCTTTCCAGACCTGCATCCCACCACAAAGACCATCCCAGCCCTGAAGAATAAAATTATCCTTAGTAACGAAGTGAGGGACTTCGTGCCATCCTGTGGTCTCAAGGCATTAACTCTTATAAGAGTCCTGCTCAAGGTGATGGGGTGCAACTGTGGGACCCTATACCAGAGATGATGTCCTCCACCCAACTTTCAAAAAGCTGTAAGGGTCTTCAGTAGAGATGGGTAGTCGAGCTGGGCTATCAGACGGTCACCTCTGTAGCTGTAGTGTCATTATTCGTATGGTCCCAATGTGTATATTAAAAAAAAGGGCACCTTTGTTATAATGTACAAGATGGGGACCATAATGTGGACAAAATAACAAAATAGGGAACATGATAGGGGACATTTCTACAATACATACATTATTCTTATCTATATAATAGGATGACAACAGCTCTCCAGACCTGCATCCCACCACAAAGACCACTCCAGCCCTGAAGAATGAAATCATCCTTAGTAACGAAGTGAGGGACTTCGTGCCATCCTGTGGTCTCAAGGCATTAACTCTTATAAGAGTCCTGCTCAAGGTGATGGAGTGCAACTGTGGGACCCTATACCAGAGATGATGTCCTCCACCCAACTTTCAAAAAGCTGTAAGGGTCTTCAGTAGAGATGGGTAGTCGAGCTGGGCTATCAGACGGTCACCTCTGTAGCTGTAGTGTCATTATTCGTATGGTCCCAATGTGTATATTAAAAAAAAGTGCACCTTTGTTATAATGTACAAGATGGGGACCATAATGTGGACAAAAAAAACAAAATAGGGAACATGATAGGGGACATTTCTACAATACATACATTATTCTTATCTATATAATAAGATGACAACAGCTCTCCAGACCTGCATCCCACCACAAAGACCACTCCATCCCTGAAGAATGAAATCATCCTAAGTGACGAAGTGAGGGACTTCGTGCCAACCTGTGGTCTCAAGGCTTTGACTCTTATAAGAGTCCTGCTCAAGGTGATGGGGTGCAACTGTGGGACCCCATACCAGAGATGATGTCCTCCACCCAACTTTCAAAAGCTGTAAGGGTCTTCAGTAGAGATGGGTAGTCGAGCTGGGCTATCAGACGGTCACCTCTGTAGCTGTAGTGTCATTATTCGTATGGTTCCAATGTGTAAGTTATTTTGTTCTGTATAGTCAGTGTGTGATGACACATAAGGCACCAAATATAATAAACCGATAGTCCTATAATCTCACACTAATCTATATCCTGGCCCTTTCTACATTCTTCAGCCTTCCTTTCTGGATCCAGATATACTTTCTAGAAAGAAAAAAAAAAAAAGGGTCAGGCAAAGGCCTAGAAATCTGAAGACTAATGTAAAAATTGAAGATGGACTTCAGTTGGTTGTGTTTATAGCTTATCTGACGTCCTTAAATGAGATTGTGACTAGATGCCCCATATGTGCACATATGTGAGAACAAATAATCTATTACAATCCACCATCTACCAATTTTTCAGATTATAATCACATATTTCAATGCATACGTTACAACATTCCAAATGTAATGGTCCCAGTGATCCAAAATGGTGGAATTTGCTCCACATTTTTCAGTATCACTCACTACAAAATCTGTCAATCCGTATTATTTCAATTTTGAACCTTAATGATAAATGTGGGGCAGATTATGCCAGTGCAAGCATGGTAATACACTGCCCAATGTTAAATGAGATCAATGTTTCACATTTTTCAAGTCAAGTAAAAAAATTTTTTGGGAGAAAACTGGTATTTGTTAATCATGTTAAGAATGGTTGCAACCAACAGAAACTTAATTGATGTATTTTTAACACAGGTATTACCTGTCTACATTATGTGTTACCTTTATGTAGAAGTGCAGTATTAACCTCTTCACGACACATGACATATTGGATATGTCATGGATCGTGTCAGGTTAATCACCGCCAGCTGCTGTGGGCAGCCGGTGGAGATCTCCGCACATGTCAGCTGATTTGAACAGCTGACACGTGTGTCTTGGAGGCTGGAGTGGATCCGCGATCCACCTTTGCCTGTTAACCCCTTAGATCGTACTTTCAAAATGTGAGCGCAATGTAAATGCCCAGCACGGTAAGCTTGTACTCACCCGCTGCCATCGGAAGTCACGTGGCATGATCACATTCTGCCAATGGTTTCCATGGTAGCAAAGGGTCATGTAATGACTCCTGTAGGTATCATGAGTCACTTCCTCTTACTGCCAGCAGAGCACCTGTGTCGCCCTGGGCAAGCCAGGGGACACAGGTCACACCAACACCCACACCCCACATCCCAGGTAGGAACATCACAGTCAAAACACAAATCCTTGTTGCCTTCCCCAGAGACTGATGATGCACACCAGGGGGTGGGCCAGGCGGTTGGCTCCGCCCACCGAGGAGCTCACAGTTCTGGAGGCAGGAAGAAGCAGGCAGATCAGTCTAGGAGGAGGAAGTGTGAGGAGCTAAGTGAGAGAGTAAACAGCAAAGTGAAAGGAGAAGCTAGTAAAAGTAGAGTGGAAAGTGACAGAAAAGCCTGAAGTGGTCCGTGACTGTGTGTCCGGACGGAACCAGCAAGGTTGGCAACAACGGTGACTGTCTGGAGGGGGGGACCGTTCGGAAGTTCCTGGAAGGACCCCGTTGGCTGTGTGCCCGGTGGTCTGGAACAGTGTCCCGAAGGACGGTCAGCACCAGGACAGGGGCTTTCCGGACCCCAGCAGGGCTAGGAGTCGTCAGATCTGCTGAATCCGCTAGTGAAGGGGACGTAGATTCTCCCAACAAACAAGTCCCGAGTGAAGGCAACAGCCCGACCGATACCGAGGAGACACCGCCACCGCCAAGGCACCAGTTTCCTCAGGGCCAGCGCCTGCGGGCAAAGTGTAGGGCTCCTCCGGCCCAGATTGCAGCCGGGGAGCGGGTAACCGGAGGGAATCCACCGCTACCACCATCAGAACACAAGGTGCAGGGAAGAGTGACATCACCGTTAACTACCGGGAGAGCAAGTGCAGCCGTCTGTGGGACCGTCCTACCAGCCGTTGGTTTACCGTACAAACTGTGTCCGTGTCTCAGGCTGAGTGAGTACCACAGTGCCGCAAGGCACAGCGCTGCCCCCGCGTCCCTGCGCCCTCCAGGCCCTACACTTTACATCTCTTCACCGGGCCCCGGGATCACCAACCCCTGCCCACGGAGGGGCAACACAACACCTGGCTGCTCCCATCACCATCCCCGGGACCCCCACACTGAGCAGCGGTGGTGCAATCACCACAACCGTGGGTGGCGTCACGAACTATAACCCCAACAAACATTCCCCTTTTCACTCACGGGCGAGGAGTGTCGCTCGAGACACCCCGGGATCCGGCCCACGGCTCGAGCCACCAGGAGCAGCTGCCGGACCCGAGCAGAAGGGGTGAGCGCGGTGTGCCGACACCCTCCTCCCCGCCCGCGACAACTTGGCGTCACGAACAGGATCCTACCGCTCTGCCGTCTGGTAGAGGTGCGCCTTGTTACCGCCGGAGGTATCCGGCAGAAAAATTTGAGAAGCCGCCATCTTTGGCGCGAAAAGTTCCCGCTCGAGCGTCTTCTCGAGCAGTAGAGGCGCGAGGGCCAAAACCCCGCCCCGAGAGGGGAGTGGCCAAAAAGAGCTAAGGGGGACGCGATGGCGGCTGGACGCATGTAGCTGCGGCTATAAAAGCAGGGACGCCAGGACTCTGCAAACATCCCATTCCTGGAAGCAAACAGCAAAGAAACCATGTGGATGCCGTCCCAAAACACCGTGGCCCCCGCACCGGGAACCGCAGCGTGGGTGGAGATCCGGACCGCGCAGCTCCATCTAAGGCTGCAGGTCAAAATGCAGCTCCTCCTGGAGGAGTGGGAGACCGACATGGCAGACGTTTTGGCAGCCGTGCGGAGACGCGAGGAGGAAGCGGAGGAAGGGAGGGTGAGTGACCCACGCCCCTATGTCCCGGAGGGACCGGTCGCTGCGGCTGAGGGACCCGGTCCAAGCCCTCTCCCCCCGTTGCCTCCCTCGCCACCCGTCCCGGAGGCCGTGACCCCGCCACTAGGCCCGCTACCACCGCAACCGGTAGCGATACCCAGCCCGTCCGCCCCAGCGGACCGACCTGTAGCCGGAGCCCGCAGCAAGCCGGAGGCATTGCCTTGGAAGGCCCCAAAGATAGTGCCAGAGACAGTCCCCGAGCAGCTTCCCGAGCCGGAGCCGATGACCCGCTCCGAGCCAAGGGCCCAGCTGCGGAAAGCCCCTGTGCCCATCCCCCACACCTCGGCTGAGGTGGCGCCGGGTTGTTGCTGCAGGGCAGCGCCCAAGGCCATGACACCGCGGGATACGCCGCTCACTGGTCTGACAGTGGGTAACGTACTGGATGTCCCGCGGGGCCCGACCTGTACGCCGGAGCCATATTGGGACAGGGAGCCGACAAAGCTGGGCCTGGAGATCGCGGAAAGGGAACGGAGAAAAGCCGAGCTGGTGGCCCGAGCCATTCGGGAAAAAGAGAACCTGCGGCAGGCGACCTTCCGTGTCCGGGGCCCGTTCTACGAGGGGCAGGTGAGGCGATTCGATATCCGCCGGGGCTACGGGTTCATATACGAGCCGGGCCTGGAGGCCGAGGTGTTTGTAGCCCGGCGGGATGTACATGCCCACCTGCCCGAGGAGCATCCTGGCCGCAATTTGATACCGGGGGACATGGTGCGGTACACTCGGCACTGCGGAGAGAGGGGGTGGTTTGCCCTGGATGTAAAAGTGAAGGGCAGCCCGGAGAGCAAGGTGAGCTCAGCGCCCCCTCCCTCGGATGAAGCAGCAGCAGGACCGGAGTAGGGCAATGAAGGCCCGCAGCACCGTCCCCGTTGGGACCAGCACTTTGTTTGTTTGCAAAAGTTTGAAAGTTGAAAGTTTGAAAAATGGAAAAACACTGATTACACCGAGTTTCACCTGATTCACTGTGTGATTTGCAACCGGCTGGAGCCGGCACCGTTGTCCCCGTGGGGACCGTTTAAATGCATGGGAACTGCCATGGACAAGCCCGTGAACTCTGCAGGGCAACCACAAACGTTAGTGGCTTGTAAATATGTTGTTTGCCGTTACAGTTTCCGCAGTACCGCCTCCGGAGAGGCAGGTTGGGAAGGACAGATCCCGCTCGGGTGACTTGTGCTGGACTGTGGGTCAAGGGGTGCTGCCTGGGTTTTAGGGGCAGCATCAGGGCCAGGTTGCTTGGGTGGGAGAGAGCGGAAACCGTAACCGTGAACCGTTTGAAACGTTAAGTAAATGTGCCTCCCGTCTTGGGAAGAAGTATTAAAAATGTCATTATGTTATGTTTAACCCTGTTATCCCCTTTTTACAGAAAAATAAAACCGGTGTAGGACGGCAGCCCGCGGACGGTCTGCATTTTGCTAAGGGGGAATGTGTCGCCCTGGGCAAGCCAGGGGACACAGGTCACACCAACACCCACACCCCACATCCCAGGTAGGAACATCACAGTCAAAACACAAATCCTTGTTGCCTTCCCCAGAGACTGATGATGCACACCAGGGGGTGGGCCAGGCGGTTGGCTCCGCCCACCGAGGAGCTCACAGTTCTGGAGGCAGGAAGAAGCAGGCAGATCAGTCTAGGAGGAGGAAGTGTGAGGAGCTAAGTGAGAGAGTAAACAGCAAAGTGAAAGGAGAAGCTAGTAAAAGTAGAGTGGAAAGTGACAGAAAAGCCTGAAGTGGTCCGTGACTGTGTGTCCGGACGGAACCAGCAAGGTTGGCAACAACGGTGACTGTCTGGAGGGGGGGACCGTTCGGAAGTTCCTGGAAGGACCCCGTTGGCTGTGTGCCCGGTGGTCTGGAACAGTGTCCCGAAGGACGGTCAGCACCAGGACAGGGGCTTTCCGGACCCCAGCAGGGCTAGGAGTCGTCAGATCTGCTGAATCCGCTAGTGAAGGGGACGTAGATTCTCCCAACAAACAAGTCCCGAGTGAAGGCAACAGCCCGACCGATACCGAGGAGACACCGCCACCGCCAAGGCACCAGTTTCCTCAGGGCCAGCGCCTGCGGGCAAAGTGTAGGGCTCCTCCGGCCCAGATTGCAGCCGGGGAGCGGGTAACCGGAGGGAATCCACCGCTACCACCATCAGAACACAAGGTGCAGGGAAGAGTGACATCACCGTTAACTACCGGGAGAGCAAGTGCAGCCGTCTGTGGGACCGTCCTACCAGCCGTTGGTTTACCGTACAAACTGTGTCCGTGTCTCAGGCTGAGTGAGTACCACAGTGCCGCAAGGCACAGCGCTGCCCCCGCGTCCCTGCGCCCTCCAGGCCCTACACTTTACATCTCTTCACCGGGCCCCGGGATCACCAACCCCTGCCCACGGAGGGGCAACACAACACCTGGCTGCTCCCATCACCATCCCCGGGACCCCCACACTGAGCAGCGGTGGTGCAATCACCACAACCGTGGGTGGCGTCACGAACTATAACCCCAACAAACATTCCCCTTTTCACTCACGGGCGAGGAGTGTCGCTCGAGACACCCCGGGATCCGGCCCACGGCTCGAGCCACCAGGAGCAGCTGCCGGACCCGAGCAGAAGGGGTGAGCGCGGTGTGCCGACACCCTCCTCCCCGCCCGCGACACACCATGTGTGAGAGGAGAGCAGCAGATTAAAACTGTGCATCTGCGATCTACAAAAATGAACCAGCAATCAGACTGCTGATCCTTATAGCCCTCTATGGGAACTAGTAAAATAAAAAAAAGTTAAAAAAAGTTTTAAAAATTAAAAAAACAAAAAAACCCATAATAGTTCAAATCACCCCCCATTCGCCCCATTAAAGATTAAAAGGTTAAAAAAATAAATATACCCATATTCGGTATTGCCGAGTTCAGAAATGCCCAATCTGTCAAAATACAAAATCAATCTAATCGGTAAACGGTGTAGCGGCATAAAAATTCTAAATGCCAAAATTACGGTTTTTGGTTGCTGCAAATTTTGCGCAAAATGCAATAACAGGCGATCAAATGTAGCATCTGCGCAAATATGGTAGCGTTAAAAATGTCAGCTCGAGACGCAAAAAAATCCCCCATCACTGCGCCATAGAGCCCAAAAAATTAGAACGCTTAGGGTTTTGGAAAATGGTGCAAAAATTGTGCCACTTTTTTGGGGAAATACTTGAGAATTTTTTTTAACCCCTTAGATAATAATAAACCTATACATGTTTGCTATGTACGAACTTGTACCAACCTGAGGCATCACACCCACTCATCAGTTTTACCATATAGTGAACACTGTGAATAAAATATTCAAAAAACAATTGTGCAATCGCACTTTTTTATTTTGCAATTTTTCCACATTTGGAATTTTTTTGCTGTTTTCCAGTACATGGTAAAATTTATAATTTCATTTAAAAGTACAACTCGTCCCGCAAAAAATAAGCCCTTATATGGCAAGATTGACGGAAAAATTAAAAAGTTACGACTCTTGAAAGAAGGGGAGGAAAAAAAAATCACACTGGAAAAACGGAATATTGCCCCTGGGTAAAGGGTTTAAAAATGTCATATTTTCTGTCAAAAAGTTACCTATGTCCTTTCTTTTATATTTAAATTTTAGAATAGGTGTTTAAAAATGGTGTAATAAATGGCTTACAGCAGTGGAAAATTATTTAGAACAATGAAATGTTGCAATTTGCAAAAACATAAATAAAATGAAGCAAATGGTACTATATATAGTATGGTCCCAAATGTGAGAATACAAACCCCTCTTACATATATATGATGGAATAATGAAAATTTTTTTGTCCCAAAAAATCTGAAATTAGGTAACAGAATCACTAACAATCTTCGCCAACCACAGTCACCACTTGTAGAGTCACTGACTGAAGTCCCCACTATGATGTCTCCATCCCAGGCGCCATCTTTGCTCTTACATCTCCATGTGGATGTCTCCATGTTTGCTGCATGGAACTCTCGGTGTCCAACATTCCGCCTTGTGACCTCACATAGAACCTTCATCACCAGAGTCTACAGATTCTAACCGCAAAGACTGACACAATATAGTACTGTACAGCCACAATCAGGACATTTGGAGGGTCAGTTTATGTTCACACAGGTTGATTTTGGTGTGGGGTTTTTTGTATTTTTTTATTGGTTTTCTGCAAATACATGTAAATAAAAAACTGCTTTTTACCATACCAGCAAAATCTATCAGATTCCAGAAATCTTATGTACGCACAGACACATACAACTACTTTTTTTTTCCTTTCTGAACTTGTAAAATGCTGCAGGTTTTTTTCCTGCATTTGTTTTTACTGCTTTTTTCCCCCAATGAAAGCCATGAGAGTGAAAAAAAAACCCAGCAGTGCATTTTTGTTGCGTTTTTGCTGTTTTTTTTTTTTTGGTGAACGAACATGTACTGTAAACAAATGACAGAACAAAAATCCAGTAAAAAACGCGGCAAACTCTCAGCACAAAAACACAACTTTTTTTACTGCCAAGAGATCAGGTTTTGCTGCTAACCCCCCCCCCCCACAAAAAATGTAGCAAAAACGCCCTGCGTGAACATAGCCTAAGCATACATGTTGGCACAAGTTTAACTGATTGAAAACCCTGTGAAGTTCCACATTTACCTGTGTGGTTGATCCCGGATCCTCCGTTCTCCTTGTCTTGACCGTCAGAGATGATGGAGTCATCAATCCTGGATCCACCGCTCTCTTTGTCTTCACCTCTTTACTTGAACCTCTCAGTTCATGATCCTTGATCCTCCACTCTTGTCTTCACCTCCAGACATGAGAATGTATTTATAATCCTGGATCCTCCGCTCTCTTTATCTTCTGAGGTGATCATCTGAGACCTCGATCCATGGTCCTCTGCTCTTCTCTTCACCTTCTGAGATGACCATCTGTGTCCTCGATCCTTCTCTCTCCTCTTCATCCTCTGGATTGAGTATTTGTCCCCTGTACACCAAGCTCTATACATTCTAAGTCATTGTGACATCACGCGGTGAGGTAACAATGGCCGCCTGTATCAGGTGATGTCACATATGTGACCATGAAGGACATCTCCTGTTGTTAACATTGATAACAAGTAGTAATTATATGGCAGACCATATTGGTGAGGATCAAGGCTGTGAGGAGCAGGTGATTGAGTTCACAAAAGGAAAAATATGTTTATTTTTTCTGAAAAATCCAAATTCCTTATAAATATGTACTTCTGCAACAGATTACGAGCACCTGAAATTTTATACCAATTTCCTTCCTTATACAAAAGTCACCATTATAGAAATAGAGGTCTCGTTTATTATTAATAAAAATGTAACTGTTGCCGATAGCAACCTGCCCGATTCAACACTATGCTATTTTTTTATGCTAATATTTGTATTTTATTTTTTTATTTTTTTTTTTCAGCAAAAACACTATAGCAATATGTTTGAGTTAAACAATGCATTTTCACGCCATTTTCTTGCTTTTTTAGGAGGTTCTGACAGTTGTTTCTAAACTCAGCTTTCTTTAGTTTTAGCTTTGTCTTCATGCGTAATAAAGTTTTCCAATTACAACTTTTTACAAACAGCGGCTGCTAATAGCATAAAATCATGCAATAAGTAAGAGCCGCCTCACCTATCCCCCTGTGCCAATGCTGCCCGAACCCCTGGTAATGTTTGTACACTTCAGTTCAGGCTGCGTGATGGGGTTCACGCTATCAGTGACTGTAGCCATGAAGTCATGTATTGTAGCCATGTGCTCATGGTTATGGAAGACATTCTCATAATACTGTTAGTGGTTTTCAAGATGGTGGCATGGTCACTGTTTGTTCCTTGGTTAAAGGAAACCTGTCACCAGATTTGGGGCCTATAAGCTGCGGCCACCACCAGTGAGCTCTTATATACAACATTCCAGAATACTGTGTATAAGGCCGCTGTGTAGAACGTAAAAATCACTTTATAATACTCACCTAAATGGTCGGTGCGGTGCAGACTGGTTGGATGAGTGTCTACATTCTCCGCTGCTGGCGCCTCCTCTTTCGGCCATCTTTGTCCTCCTTCTTCTGAAGCCTGGGTGCATGACGCGTTCTACGTCATTCACACTAGCCAGCATTGAGGTCCTGCGCAGGTGCACTTTGATCTGTCCTGAGCAGGGCAGATCATAGTATTGTAGTGCACCTGCGCAGGACCTCTGTGGTCTGTGGTCTCGTTCCTGAGAACTCTGCTGAACTTCTACCTGAATCATCTAATGATAAGTAGTTCATGCTTTTACCCCTTGTGTCGTCTATAGTGGTTAGTGGGGTTAACGGAGAACTCATCCCATCCGTTTCCTTTTTAGGACCCACTAGGCATACCTAGGCTCAGGTATCCGGCTCGGCGCATAGGTGCGAAACCTATCTAGGGTGGTGAGGGACCCCAGGGACCAGCAGTTTTGGTCAGGGGTCACCATCTTCCCTTTCTCTAGACGCAGGGTTTCCTTTCCCTTGCGCCATGTGCTTGGTACTTCCCTGTACCTAGCGTGACACAGTGACCCTGCTTTCAGTGATGTGTCACTTCGTTTTTTCATTTACTGAATGCAGCAGTTGTGATAAAATCCCTGTTTTCTCTGCTGCAGATCTAGCAGAGCTGGGAATGCTGAGCTGTGTATAACCCTGCACGAATAACTTATTAGCAGCTTTCTGTGTACACTGTATATTGAGAGAAAACTACCAATCAGTGGTGGAGGTGTGTTTTGACCAGGAGGCACGAGACACCTAGTCCTCTAGTGATAAAATAAAAACAGTATGATACATCATTTGGACTCAGGATCATTGCCTCTACATCATGCTGTTCTCAGATTACATATAATAAACCCAGTGACATATTCTCGTTAGGTCGGGGTCAGAGGAGCGGATGAATCGGACAAGTGCAATATGAGAAAATTTTGCATTGCGCTCTGACCAATGTTACTCAATAAGGCAGAGTAGATCTGCATTTTTTTCTCATCACGAATCGGCATGAGAAAGAAGTTGCAGCATGCTTTGATTGGCAGTGAGTCTCGGCTCACTCACACCTATACAAATCTATGGGTGTGTGTGAAACTTCAGACTGCATCGGATGCTATACGCTCGTCTGACCCCGGCATTAAAGGGATTATCCAGAAATTTATTTTTCAGCTGGTGTCCCAGCATTGGCAAAATACTCATTTGCCTATGCTCTCCATACAGCTGCCAGGGTCCCCTGATGGTCTCTGAGCCTTTTCTATTGACAGTCACATCAAGTGACTGTGTGGCGCCCTAGGACCTGGTCGCCACAGCAGCATTGCCCTCCCAAAGGGTTAATGCTGAGCCTGGAGGTAATTGGGAGATCCATTGGCCAGCAGGTTCAACACCCAACACAGTTCTCCCTCCGGCCAGCAGGGGGAGCTCTGAACCTGGCATTCCAGGGAGCCTTCCTCTACCTGACCAGAGGGAGGAAGTAGAGCCAGTCTGAAGGGAGTAGTGGAAGTGAACAGACGCAGAGTGAGCTGTCCTGTGAATCTGGGGCCTAGAGCTGGAGCAGCTTGGCCCAGAGAAGCAGGAATAGCTGAGAGGCAGCAGAGAGACTCAGACATCGGAGTCTGTGGTTGCCAGGGTATAAAATCCGTCCCTGGTAGCCGAGTCCGAAGGGCAGGAGAGCTGCAAGCCCCTGGCCCAGAAACATCCAAGGTACAGCTGCAGCATCAGGGCCCGGTGTGGACTCCAGCGGAGAAGCACCAGAGAGAGGGTCTGCGCAGCCACCTACAGAAAGAAGGGACGTGCCATCGGTCCCAGCAGCAAAGAGGGCCATTGCTGGATTCAGAGAAGCAGGGTCCTATCATCACAAAGCAAAGTACAGGAGTAGGCCTCATACTCAGCTGGCCAGAAAGATCATCCCAAGTACTTCCAGGCCGACCGGATCCCCATCACCACCTGTAACGGTCTCCCAGGACTGGACTGTTCCCAGAGTAAAAGAGGAGAAGGTAAAGAGACTGTTGTTTGTGCCTGGTTCTTTCCTCGCCTGTCGGCCCTGCACCGTGTTAGCCACACAACACCATAGACTTTCACGGGCACCAACTGTATCCCGGGGCATCGCTCCACCTGTGGGGAGCAGTACCATCATAGCTGCCATAACATCACCCCGGAGTTCTCCCATAGCAGCGGCGGCTTAATAGCCGCATACCACAGGTGGCGTCACGAACATTAACTTTAACTCATCAGCCACATATTGAACTGACACCCACCAGGGCCACGGAGCCGGGCCCAGCCACCACTGACTACCCCCGGACTAGTCCGGCCCGGTACCGGGTGTCCCACAGCCCTGGGGTGGGCGAGTCAACTTTTGGCGTCACGAACAGGATTTCGTGCCCGGTTCCACCGGGTACTGTGTGCCTGAAGAATTGCGCTTTAAAGACTGTATTACTGCGTGTTTCACTGTTTGAAAACTGCCGCCGCCATTATCCTCACTGCGCGCAGGAAGAAGGGGGGCGTGCCTGACAAAGAGCGCGAAGGGAGCGCGCCATCAGAGCAGAGCGCTGTTAACCCCGCGCGACCCAGAAGGAAATTTGAAAAGTGAACGGAGCCTGGTAAGGTTCACTAAGGGGGAGGAAGATGTCCGACGCAGAGGGAGGGCAGGTGGCTGCCATAGCCCGGGACGCCGCAGCACCCGCCGAAGCGATCCCTGTCGCCGTAGCCCCATCCCCCGCTGTAGCGCCGGTAATGCCGATCACCATGCCGTACATACCGGGCGCAGAATGGCTGCCGCAGTACTCCGGGGAGTCCCATACCTTGAGCGACTTCAGAGAAAGCCTGCACAGCTTATTCCGGGTGTATCCGCTGACTGAGAGCCAGAAGGTGGGCATATTAATGGGACAGCTAGCCGGCGCAGCCCAGCGTGAAGTGAAGTCCTGGCCTGATACAGATAAAGGGACAGTAACCCAGATACTGGCCAAGCTAAAGAGTACTTTTGACACCCGCACCGCAGCAGAGATAAAGATGAGATTCTTTGGGTGCAAGCAGCGGCCCACAGACAGCATAAGGGACTATGCCTTAAACCTGCAGGAGGCCCTGAAAGCGGTTAAACAAGTGGACCCAGAGAGTGTACGTGAAGAACACAAGCTCCTAACTGAGCAGTTCATAGAGGGGCTCCTGTCAGATGCCCACAGGACCCAGCTGCGTATCATGGTCCTGCAGAACCCTGCTCTGGACTTTGCAAAGTTTAAGGACCAGGCCATCCGGGTACTGAGAGAATCTACACCGAATGACCCAGTACCCCTCCGGCCTCTTGCTATCACGTACCCCGGGGTGGTGCCTGCAACACGAGCCACTGCAGGGGCTGAGGCGCAGTCCCTGGATAAGGATCCCACTGCAGAGCTCAGACAGCAGGTCCAAGATCTGACCAAGACTGTAGCTGCCCTTGCCAAGATCGTGCAGTCCCTACAAGTGACCCCACCGCCGGCAAGAATCGAGTTGGCCTCCAGCCCAGATGACGTCCCCTGGATGCGACAGAGGAAGGTTCCGCCGACCCGAGGCAGAGACACAGACCGGTATGATCCAACGGGACAACCGATCTGCCGCCGCTGCAGCCAGGCGGGCCACATTGCACGATACTGTCCTTTAAATGGGCCGAGCCTGGGGCCAGGAGCCGACCCCCAGGTGTAAGGAAGCCCGGCTCAACCCCCAGCCGCAGCAAGTATGTGGGAGGACGACCGGTCCTTCCTATTGTGCTGGATGGGATCCCTTTGAATGCCCTCCTGGATACTGGGTCCCAGGTAACAACCATCCCCTATAAACTGTACAAGAGATATTGGGCTGATTCAGACATTGACCATGGCCCAGATGATGATTTAACAATTGTGGCCAGTAATGGTCAGCCCTTACCTCAAATTGGGTATAAAGAAGTAACCATTAAAGTGGGGCGGGTAGAATTGCCGTGTCAGGGGATGATAATTGTAGATATTGATCGCAAAGAATCTGACCCGTTGGTAACCATTGGTACAAATGTGATAGAAAATTGTATTGCCGAAGTGATAATTTTGTTGCAGCAGGCGTCTGAAACTGCCAGCTCCGGGCAGCAGCGTGCCCTACAGAGGGAGATCAGAGCCCTGATGAGGAGGCAGCAGGTAGAGCTGGCCGGAGGAGAAATTGGCAGTGTGAGGGTAAGTGACCCCCTACCCATTGCAATACCCCCAAGAAGTGAAATGTTGATATGGTGTCGGGCAGCAATAGGCCTCAAGGGTCAGGATTACCATGCCTTGGTAGAACCGGTGTATTCAGACAGTAGGCCTGGAGTCCTGATAGCCAGAGGGGTAGCAGACGTCCGCAAGGGGAGAGTGCCCATCCGTGTCCTGAATTGTGGGGAGGAGGAAGCCAAATTGCCCCGGTACGCCACTGTAGCAAAACTGTACACTGTCAGTACCAACACCATCAAAGCAGTGGAACCCTTGATCCCGTCCGACCAGGCGGAAGACAATGGCTCCAAGGGGCAGCTGGAAGACTGGTGCCAAAACTTACATGTGGGCACCGACTCCACCCCCTCACACCAAAAGAATGGGGTTTACCGGGTGGTACAGGAGTACGAGCGGGTCTTCAGCAAACACCCCCTAGATTTTGGGCAGGTGAAAGGGGTTAAACATCAAATCCCCACGGGTGATCATCCTCCCGTTAAAGAGAGATACCGCCCTGTACCCCCCGCACAGTATCAGCGTGCCAAAGAAATGTTACGGGAAATGAAGGAGGCTGGGGTTATCAGAGATAGTTGTAGCCCCTGGGCAGCTCCACTAGTGCTCGTAAAGAAAAAAGATGGTACAATGAGAATGTGTGTAGATTACAGGCAAATTAACCGCATTACACATAAAGATGCTTATCCCCTACCCAGAATAGAGGAGTCACTAACAGCCTTAAAGTCAGCTAACTATTTCTCCACCTTGGATCTCACCAGTGGGTATTGGCAGGTTCCCGTGGCAGAGGCGGACAAGGAGAAGACTGCATTCACGACGCCAATGGGCCTCTGCGAGTTCAACTGCATGCCATTCGGGCTCTGCAACGCCCCAGGGACATTCCAACGGTTGATGGAGTGCTGCTTGGGCCACCACAACTTCGAAACCGTGCTGTTGTACCTGGATGACGTCATAGTCTACTCCAAGACTTATGAAGACCACCTGAAGCACTTAGCAGAAGTGTTCGAGTCTTTGTCAAAATATGGCCTGAAGATCAAGCCGTCCAAATGTCACCTCTTGAAGCCAAAGGTACAGTACCTGGGTCATGTGGTCAGCGCAGAAGGTGTGGCACCTGATCCGGAGAAAGTCACCGTAATCAAGGACTGGCCAAGACCCACCACGGTAAAGGAGGTGCGGCAGTTCCTTGGGCTGGTGGGCTACTACCGAAGGTTCATTGATGGTTTCACCAAGATAGCAGCGCCCCTTCAAGATCTCCTGGTGGGCCAGCCAAAGCAGGCTAAGAAGCAGAGCCCTCCATTTGAATGGAGCAGCCAACTAGAAACCTCCTTTGTCCAGCTGAAAGGGGCTCTCACGGGAGAAGAAATTCTGGCCTACCCTGACTACAGCCAGCCGTTTGTACTGTATACAGATGCCAGCAACGTGGGCCTGGGAGCCGTTTTGTCCCAGGTGCAGGGAGGCAGAGAGAAGGTGATAGCGTACGCCAGTAGGAAGCTTCGGCCCACAGAAAGGAATCCAGAAAATTACAGTTCCTTCAAGCTGGAGTTCCTCGCTATTGTTTGGGCAGTGACTGAACGCTTCAAACACTATCTGGCGTCGGCCAAGTTCACCATCTTCACGGACAACAATCCATTGACACACCTGGCCACAGCCAAGTTAGGGGCGTTGGAACAGCGATGGATGGCCCGGCTGTCTAACTTTGACTTTACCATCAAGTACCGGGCTGGCAAGAAGAATAACAATGCTGATGCGCTGTCCAGAATGCCTCACTTACCCGAATCTGGAGAAGACCTGGATGAACTCGAAGAGATAGAGTTACCGGCTTTCCATCATCAGGGCGTTTCCCAGTGTGAGCATGCTGTGGGAGTGAAGCGCTCGAGCCAGCACGAGGTCCCGGTTAACCCATTACTCCACCATAATTGGGAAGAGACACAGAACGGTGACCCGGCGGTGCGATTGGTCAAAGAAAAGCTAGCACAAGCTGAGACTCATCTTGGTCCAGATGCTCCAGAAGAAGCCCAGCAGTTGTGGAAAGAGAGGGGACGACTGTTCACCTACCAAGGCAAGCTCTGCAAGAGATACGTCAACTGGCGAACAAATGAACTTGTCTGGCAGATCGTGGTTCCGCAGAGGGATGCTCCAATGGTCCTAGCAGCTTATCATGATAACGCAGGCCACTTTGGGTGGAAGAAGTTGGAGGCCCTACTCCGTGATCGGTTCTATTGGGTGCACATGAGAAAGATGATCGAGAAGTGGTGCCGAGACTGTGGCCCGTGTAACCTGAGGCGGAAGGATGATGCCAGCCAAAGGTCTCCCCTACAGCCAATTGTTACGAAGCAGCCCCTGGAGTTGGTGGCCCTGGACCACGTGAAGTTAACACCAAGCCGGTCAGGCTATGTGTACGCCCTCACAATTGTGGACCATTACTCTCGTTTCCTGGTAGTAGTGCCTGTGAAGGACCAGACAGCCAGAACAGCAGCTAAAGCGTTCCAGGCATCCTTTTGCCGGCCTCACGGTTATCCGGAAAGGGTACTGACCGATCAAGGTCCTGCGTTCGAGGCAGAGGTGTTCCAAGAGTTTTGTAACATGTACGGTTGTAAGAAAATCAGAACAACACCGTACCACCCCCAAACCAATGGACTGTGCGAGAAAATGAACCATGTGGTTATTGATATGCTGAAGACTCTACCTCTGGAAGAAAGGAACCAATGGCCAGAGAGGCTGCCAGATCTGGTCGACCTGTACAACCATATCCCAGTAAATTCGACCAACTGCAGCCCCGCTTACCTGATGCGAGCCAGACCTGGCAGGTTGCCTGTAGACTTTGAAATGGGGACTGTGTCGCCTGAGGCGGTTCAAGAAATAGAGGATTGGGATACAGAACGGCAGCAGCAGTACCGTAAGGTCCAGGAATGCGTAGAGAGGAGCCTGTCTCAAGCCAGAACAAGACAAGAGCAGCAGTACAATCAAACGGCCCCAGCAACTCCCTTAGCACCTGGAGAACAAGTCCTCAAGAAGAAGCGGAGGACGCATAAATTGGATGATCAGTGGGAGAACGAGCCCTACACCATTATCCCCTCCAACTTTGACAACAGTAAGGTGTGCCTCATAAGCAAGGACGAAGGCAAGACTTGTCAAGCAATATCCAGAGACCGCCTGAAGACGTGCCCTGAGCGGTGCAAAGTTCAAAAGGAAGTGGAGGAAGTTCGAGAAGAAGGGGAAGAGATGATACAAACGATCCTCGGCAAATTCCCCAAGACTTGGACCCGCATAAATGGTGCCGTAGTGGTACCGGTCCTGACGTTCCCACAGTTGGTCGAGCCAGAAACAGCACAGGTTCCGGATCCACCCAAAGAACCGTCCGCCCCGACACGCGGTGACACGCCAGCAGTGGAACAGGAGGATCAACCCCCTGTCAGTGGTGAACCTGTCATACCCTTGGCGACTCCTAGCCCATATGGGCGATCATCATGCATACCTATTGGGGTTAGGCCTACCGGTAGTGCTGAGATAGGAGACACACTAAGTAGTCAAAAACAAACACCAGAGCTACGCAGGTCTCAACGCAGCACTCGGGGACAACCCCCTCTGAGGTATAGGGAATCAAATGTATAAAAGAAAAAGAAAGAGTATTTATTAGAATGTAAATAGTTATGTGAAAAGTCTGTAATGTCGTGTACAAAATGTTTTTTTTTTGTGATTGCGAAAATGGACAATTGGGCCACTGGACTATGGGTGGCCAACACCTAAATTGTTTATAGTTAGCACCAGTGTGCTCAACACCCCTGAAGAAAAACCCGTCCGGCGTGCATAGAGTGGGGTCATCAATGCTCTGACGCACGCCCAGAGCCTACGTTGGGGGTTTGATCGCGGCGGGTCCCCCATGGAGCAGTGTAATGGACACCCGGCAGGGAGCCACACTGGACTCTTATAGTACTGTTTGAAGTTGTAACGTTAAAAATAATGTGCCTCCCATATTGGGATGAAATGTATGACATGTTATGTTTTGTTTCCACAGTCCGGGAGTACTGAATTTAACTAAGGGGGAGTGTGGCGCCCTAGGACCTGGTCGCCACAGCAGCATTGCCCTCCCAAAGGGTTAATGCTGAGCCTGGAGGTAATTGGGAGATCCATTGGCCAGCAGGTTCAACACCCAACACAGTTCTCCCTCCGGCCAGCAGGGGGAGCTCTGAACCTGGCATTCCAGGGAGCCTTCCTCTACCTGACCAGAGGGAGGAAGTAGAGCCAGTCTGAAGGGAGTAGTGGAAGTGAACAGACGCAGAGTGAGCTGTCCTGTGAATCTGGGGCCTAGAGCTGGAGCAGCTTGGCCCAGAGAAGCAGGAATAGCTGAGAGGCAGCAGAGAGACTCAGACATCGGAGTCTGTGGTTGCCAGGGTATAAAATCCGTCCCTGGTAGCCGAGTCCGAAGGGCAGGAGAGCTGCAAGCCCCTGGCCCAGAAACATCCAAGGTACAGCTGCAGCATCAGGGCCCGGTGTGGACTCCAGCGGAGAAGCACCAGAGAGAGGGTCTGCGCAGCCACCTACAGAAAGAAGGGACGTGCCATCGGTCCCAGCAGCAAAGAGGGCCATTGCTGGATTCAGAGAAGCAGGGTCCTATCATCACAAAGCAAAGTACAGGAGTAGGCCTCATACTCAGCTGGCCAGAAAGATCATCCCAAGTACTTCCAGGCCGACCGGATCCCCATCACCACCTGTAACGGTCTCCCAGGACTGGACTGTTCCCAGAGTAAAAGAGGAGAAGGTAAAGAGACTGTTGTTTGTGCCTGGTTCTTTCCTCGCCTGTCGGCCCTGCACCGTGTTAGCCACACAACACCATAGACTTTCACGGGCACCAACTGTATCCCGGGGCATCGCTCCACCTGTGGGGAGCAGTACCATCATAGCTGCCATAACATCACCCCGGAGTTCTCCCATAGCAGCGGCGGCTTAATAGCCGCATACCACAGGTGGCGTCACGAACATTAACTTTAACTCATCAGCCACATATTGAACTGACACCCACCAGGGCCACGGAGCCGGGCCCAGCCACCACTGACTACCCCCGGACTAGTCCGGCCCGGTACCGGGTGTCCCACAGCCCTGGGGTGGGCGAGTCAACTGCTGCAGTCAATTAATGGCCACAGCAATGAAGACCAATGATTGGATGCAGCAGTCACATGTCTGTATGACTGGAATAGGCTGTAGCTGTGCTGCCGCAGAGGATATGGGCAGTGAGTATGAGGGGGATTGGCAGGTGAGTATATTTTCTATATTTTACTGTTGACTGATTCCTTTTAAATGGTATAATAGCCAAGTGCTCTGAAAGTTCCATGATTTATCAGATCTTGTTACCTGCAATAAATGTGAAGCCCCCACAGTTATTATAACCATGAAACTTCCAAAAGACAAGGAAAACGAAAAGTCTGTGTATAACTTTGACATGGAAAAATGATTTTACATATGTTAGTGGTTGTTTCAGTTTTCAATCTTCATTCCTTCATTCACTTTAGTCCCTCTACAGTTTGTCTGATCAAAGTTTTAGATATTTTAGTGGGAGTGACTCTCCCTGTAATACAGGCTGGATGTGAGCTCAGAGTTTCTCTCCCTGTAATACAGGCTGGATGTGAGCTCAGAGTTTCTCTCCCTGTAATACAGGCTGGAATTGAGCTCTGTAGATAGGATGCTGCTGTTTTCATTTCATATATCAGCACATATTCTAACCTGTGCTTATTTATATTTCATGTGCTTTCCTTTTTATCTATAGGTTGTCGGCTCTGCGTCAAACTTTAGATACTTTCTCCCCTCTCCTTTGCAGGGCTGAGTACAACCGCTCCTCCTGCTACTTCTAACTCAGAGCGAAGGGAAAGGATAACAGCCAACTATCAGGAGCTCATTTGACTGATTTGAAATATTTTTGCAAAAGCACTGAGCGACATAAAGATCTTATAGGCTTTGCATCAGGAAAATGATCGAATTTTATATTTTAATGAATACTTTTAGGAAATAAATGAACAATAAATGAACAATATTTTTTTTTAGACAAACTGCATTTAAAGGGAAGCTCTGGTGAACAAAAACAAAACTTTTCCATTTTAATTATTTTTTAAAAAATATCCTTTAGAATTTCAAATAATTTTAATTCGTTTTTAAAAATATCCTTCAGAATTTTCTAACCTTGCTGTTCGCTAATCTGCCCAAATCTATCAGCAAAGAGAAAATATTCCCGGGAATGTAAGTACCACAAGATAAAGTGAAATAGTAATAAAGAAGGGCTTGATCTACATCTTAGGCCTCTGTCACACGTACGTTAAAATCACGCATGTGCCGCGAGACACGTATTTCCCCTGCGTGTTGCGTGTGGTAAGTACGTGTCTCCGGTACATGCGGCCCACATGTGTTCTCTGTGTGCTATCCGCGATAACACACGGAGAACTGGTAATTTGAATACTCACGTGGTCCTTGCTGCTGTCCCGGGTACTGATCTTCGGCTCCAGCCCCGCCCACTCCCCGCTGATGCTGCTTCCGGCCGAGCGGAGGGGCGGAGATTAGCGCCCATTACAGCACGCCCACCTCGTTAACACGCTCATAATGAGCGGCGGCCGGCAGCAACTGTTTGCAGCGGAAGATTCTGCAGGGCTGGTGGAGGTGAGTATGTGTTTTTTTATTTTAAAATAATGACACATTTTTCTCCGGCGCGTGTCACACGGGACCGCATCCACACTACATCCGTGTGGTACGGGTGCAGGCCGTGTGACACCCGTGCTGCCGGAGAGAAACGGACATGTCGGCATGAGGAACCCACGGACACACGTAAGTACGGAATGGGCACACGTTCCGATCCAAAATACTTACATGTGTCCAAACCATTAGGAATCCATAGGTCCACGTGTGTACGTGTCTCCGGTATGTGAGAAAACTGCAAAACACGTACCGGAGGCACGTACATGTGACAGAGGCCTTAGAGGACAAGCTGATTTTTACATGGGATTGGAATATCTGAACTGAAACGTCTACCCATGAAAGACGAGTATAATTCACTTTAATCCTTCCGTTAAGACATTCACTCGTTTAATCTTGGGACAACTGATTCTTTAACACTCTACATTTTTTTCATAGTATGTTATTTTTATTTCTTTTTGATATGTGATGCCCTGGGCAAGCCAGGGGTCACAGGACACAACAACACCCGCACCCCACACCTCAGGTAGTGACACCAAAGCTAACCTACAAATCCTTGTTGCCTTCCTCCAGAGACTGATGATGCACACCAGGGGGTGGGCCAGGCGGTTGGCTCCGCCCACCGAGGAGATCACAGCTCTGGAGGCGGGAAAACCAGGCAGATAAGGAAAGGGAGAGGAAGTGTGAGGAGCTAAGTGAAGGAGTAAACAGCGAAGTGAAAGTAGAAGGAAGGAAAGTGGTAAGGGAGGAAAGCGAGAGTGGTGACAAGAAGGAAGACAAGCCTGAAGGGTCCAGCTTTGTGTAGGGCCAGATCAGCAAGGTCAGCGACGGCGGTGACCGTCTGGAGTGGGACCGTTCGGAAGTTCCTGGAAGGACCCCGTTGGCTGTGTGCCCGGTGGTCTGGAGCAGTGTTCCGAAGGACAGTCAGCACCAGGACAGGGGCCTTTCGGACCCCGGCAGGGCTAGGAGTCGTCAGATCTGCTAAATCCGTTAGTGAAGGGGACGTAGATCCCCCAACAACCAAGTCCCGATTGAAGGCAACAGCTCAACCGTTACCGAGGAGACACCGCCACCGCCAAGGCACCAGTTTCCTCAGGGCCAGCGCCTGCGGGCAAAGTGTGGAGCTCCTCCGGCCCAGATTGTAGTCGGGGAGCGGGTAACCGGTGGGAATCCACCGCTACCAATGGACTTAACATAGGTGCAGGGAAGAGTGACCATCACCACCAACTACCGGGGAGAGCAAGTGCAGCCGTCTGTGGGACCGTCCTACCAGCCGTTTGGTTTACCGTACAAACTGTGTCCGTGTCTCAGGCTGAGTGAGTACCACCGTGCCGCAAGGCACCGCGCTGCCCCCCCGCGCCCCTGCGCCCATCTGGCCCTGCAGTCCCCATCTCATCACCGGGCCCCGGGAGCACCAACCCCTGCCCACGGAGGGGCAATCCAACAACTAGCTGCTCCCCCACCATCACTCCCGGGCTCCCCGCATCGAGCAGCGGTGGTGAAATCACCACAACCGTGGGTGGCGTCACGAACTGTAACAATCCCCATCACCCCCAACAACATCCCCTTTCACTCACGGGCGAGGAGTGCCGCTCGAGATAGCCCCCGGGATCCGGCTCACCGCTCGAGCCACCACTGAGCAGCAGCCGCCGGACCCGAGCAGAAGGGGTGAGCGTAGTGTGCTGACACCCTCCTCCCCGCCCGCGACAACTTGGCGTCACGAACAGGATCCTACCGCTCTGCCGTTTGGTAGAGGTGCGCCTTGTGACCGCCGGAGGTGTCCGGCTGAAAATTTCCAGAAGCCGCCATATTGGGCGCGAAAAGTTCCCGCTCGAGCGTCTTCTCGAGCAGTAGAGGCGCGAAGGCCAAAACTCCGCCCCAAAAGAGGAGTGGCCGGAAAGAGCTAAGGGGGACGGAAGCAAGATGTCTGCGCCCGACGAAGCCGCTGGAGGAGCGGCGGTCGCAGCTGCAGTGGCACCCGCAGATGGGAATGGGCCTGCCCAGGTCCCGGCCGCAGTGGCGGGAGGTGCCGCGGTCCCCGCGCTCGCTCAGGTCATGCCGTTCTCCTTGCCCTATGCGCCCGGAGCTGCCTGGCTACCGCAGTATGACGGGAAACCGGATGCCTTGCAGGCCTTCCGGAAGAAGCTTGGCCCGTTGCTGGAGCTGTACCCCCTGAATGATAAGCAACGTGCAGCGATAGTGCCGGGCCAGCTAACCGGTGCGGCTGAGCAGGAGGCGGAGACCTGGGCCGAGGGGGATCAGCTCTCTGTAGCCACCATCTTTAAGAAGCTACAGACTGCCTTTGAGACCCGGACTGAAGCTGAGCTGAGGATGCAGTTTTACCAGTGCCGACAACGGGCTACGGATAGCATTCGGGACTATGCTTTACGGTTGCAAACCGCCCTCCGCACGCTAAAGCGGGTGAATCCTATTAATGAGGCGGATAGCAATAAGATGTTAACAGAGCAATTTGCGCAGGGGATGAGATCCCCTGAGGATCGTAAACAACTCCGGCTGTGGGCCCTGGAAAACCCTGATGTGGACTTTGCCGTATTAAAGGAGAGGGCCATTAAAGCATTACAGCCCCCGGCCCCAGAAGCCCTGGAGCCAACCCCGTGGCCCATTGAGACTGCTCCTGTGGTGGTGACTCCTGCTCTACCAACCTCTTCCACATCCACCGCCTCAAGCAGCACTATGGAGGAGCTGGCAGCCCAGGTCCGTCGCATGGACGGAGACCTCGCCAAGATCCTTGCTGCACTCCAACCGTTGACCAAATCTCAGCCTTCAGCACCGATACAGCTTGCTGACAGCCCTGAAGATGTCCCCTGGATGCAGCGGAGAAGTGCTAACCAACCGCGGAGCAGGCCTCCAATCTGCTACAAGTGCCGTAAGCCTGGGCATTACTTTCGAGAGTGCCCGTTAAACGAGCAACCCCTGGGGCCCCGGGCCAATCCTCAGGAGTAGAACCCCATGGCCCCTTGGACTGGCGAGATCGATATGTCGGGGCTCGAGCCATCATCCCCGTGGTTGTGGACGGCATACCGGTGATGGCTCTCTTGGACACTGGATCCCAGGTAACCACCATACCATATACATTGTACCAGCGGTATTGGGGAGCAGACGAGCTGGCTCCTCCAGACACTAGTATAACGCTGATTGCTGCCAATGGACTCCCACTAACCCAAGTGGGGTACAAACAGGTGGCCATGACAGTGGGGCAAGCTGAACTGCAACACCAGGGTATGATTGTGATCATGAATGAGCCCAGTGATCATAACCCGAAGATAGTGCTGGGAACCAATGTGATGGAGCACTGTATGGGTGATGTGTTGGCCCTACTGCAACAGCTGGCCGCCACGGCGGCGGGGAGCCGACAGAGAGCTGTGCAGCGTGAGATCCGAGCCTTGATGTACCGCCAGCATGTAAATTCAACCGGAGGAGAGATTGGTGGAGTGAGAGTGATGGATGTGGCCCCGTTGCTCGTGCCCCCTAGAAGTGAGATGATGATTTGGTGTAGGGCAGCAGTAGGCCCTCAGGGGCGTGACTACCCTGCCATGATGGAGCCCATACCCTCCGAGCATTGGCCCACTGTGGTGGCCGCCCGAGGGGTGGTAGATGTAAAAAAGGGGAGGGTGCCCGTGAGGGTGCTGAATTGCGGGGAGGAAGAAGTCAGGCTGCCCCGGTACGCTACCATTGCCAAACTGCTCACACTAGATCCTCACACCATCCACGAAACCAGCTCCTCGGTCCCTTCACCTACTACCAGCACTGCCCCGTCACCGGGGGAGGTAAAAGAGTGGCACCAACAGCTACATGTGGGCACTGATGACACCCCTACACATCACAAAGCGGGAGTATACAGGGTGGTGCAGGAGTATGAACAGGTTTTTAGTAAACACCCACTAGACTTCGGGCAGATCAAAGGGGTCCAACACCACATCCCCACTGGCGAACACCCCCCTATCAAAGAGAGGTACCGGCCTATTCCCCCTGCACATTACCAGTGTGCCAAGGATATGTTGAGAAATATGAAGGAGGCAGGGGTTATTCGGGATAGCTGTAGTCCCTGGGCCGCTCCGTTGGTACTGGTCAAGAAGAAGGATGGTACCATGCGGATGTGTGTGGACTACCGGAAGATTAACCAGATAACCCATAAAGATGCCTACCCGCTGCCCCGTATTGAAGAGTCGTTGGCCGCGCTGCGGACTGCAAATTACTTCTCCACCCTGGACCTCACCAGTGGATACTGGCAGGTGGCCGTGGCCCCGGAAGACCGGGAGAAAACCGCCTTCACCACTCCAATGGGGCTCTGTGAATTTAATAGTATGCCGTTCGGGCTGTGCAATGCCCCAGGAACCTTCCAACGGCTGATGGAGTGCTGTCTGGGGCACCTAAACTTCGAGACCGTCCTATTGTATTTGGATGATGTGATTGTTTACTCCCAGACGTACGAAGCCCATCTGGAGCACCTGGCCGAGGTGTTCGTGTCCCTTGCCAAATATGGGATGAAGTTGAAGCCCTCCAAGTGTCACCTGCTGAAACCCCGGGTGCAGTACCTGGGGCATGTGGTGAGTGCAGAAGGTGTTGCCCCCGACCCTGAGAAGATCACTGCCATCCAGGACTGGCCAAGGCCAACCACCGTAAGGGAGGTCCGGCAGTTTTTGGGTCTGGTGGGGTACTACCGGCGCTTTATCAAGGGGTACACGAAGATGGCTGCCTCCATGCAAGACCTCCTCGTGGGACAGACCAAAGGTGGAAGGCCAGCCCCACTGGTGTGGGAGGACAGGCATGAGGAATCCTTCCGTCAGCTGAAGGCGGCTTTGACCGGAGAGGAGGTCCTGGCGTATCCGGACTACGGCTGCCCATTCATCCTCCACACTGATGCCAGTAATGTGGGCTTGGGAGCAGTCCTGTCCCAGGTCCAGGAAGGCAAGGAAAAAGTGATTGCCTACGCTAGTCGAAAACTCCGGCCGACCGAAAGGAACCCCGAGAACTACAGCTCTTTCAAGCTCGAGCTCCTGGCACTGGTGTGGGCTATCACCGAGCGGTTCCGCCACTACCTGGCCGCTGCAAAGTTCACCGCTTTTACGGATAACAATCTGTTGACTCACCTGGATACAGCCAAACTGGGTGCGCTAGAACAACGGTGGGTAGCCAGACTAGCCAACTACGACTTTACCATCAAGTATAGGGCTGGTCGTGTCAACATCAATGCTGATGCTCTCTCTCGAATGCCCCACTCGTCGGAAGGTGGGTGCGAAGATGATGACCTCGAGGAGATCGAGTTGCCTGCATTCCACCGGCCCTCGGTTGAGAAGATCCATGTCCATCAACAACGGGTGAACCTGGACCCGCTACCCAGCCAGAAGTGGCAAGAAGCTCAAAATCAGGCGCCTGCTGTCCGCCTAGTCAAGACCCTAGTGGAGCAAGGCGCTGCTGGGATGGACCCTACCGCTCCAGCGGAAGCCCAACGCTTGTGGAAAGAACGGGCCCGGTTGTACCTGCATCAGGGGAGGCTGTACCGGGAGCTGATCAACCCGAAGACCCATGAGAAGACCCGCCAGCTGGTCATTCCCCAAGCTGATGTACCCACCGTTCTGCAGGCGTACCATGATAGTGCCGGCCACTTCGGATGGAAAAAGCTGGAGATGCTGTTGAGGGAGCGGTTCTATTGGAGTGGAATGCGGGAATCGGTGGAGGCCTGGTGTCGGGAATGTGGTCCTTGTACGCTGAGAAGGAAGGATGAAGCCAGCCAGAAAGCCCCCCTCCATCCCATCGTGACACACCAACCGTTGGAGCTGGTCGCCTTGGACCATGTAAAGCTCACCCCCAGCCGAAGTGGGTACACCTACGCTCTGACCATAGTAGACCATTATTCCCGGTTCGTGGTGGTTGTCCCGGTCAAGGACTTAACCGGCCGTACCGCTGCGAGAGCGTTCCAGGCTTACTTCTGTCGGCCCCATGGATACCCTGAGAAGGTGCTCACTGACCAAGGCCCAGCCTTCGAGGCGGAGGTATTCCGCGAGTTCTGTCAGCTGTATGGTTGCAAGAAGATCCGGACCACCCCTTACCATGCCCAGACCAACGGTATGTGTGAGAAGATGAACCATCTGGTTCTGGGTCTCCTCAAAACGTTGCCATTGGAGGAGCGGAATCTGTGGCCGGAGAAGCTGCCCGACTTGGTCGATATGTACAATAATATCCCGTCCAGCTCAACGAAGTGCACCCCAGCGTATCTGATGAGGGCTCGGCCTGGCCGGCTGCCAGTGGACCTGGAAATAGGTCTGGAAGCCCCAGAGACACTCCCTGCAACGGCTGACTGGGACGCCCGGCGGAGGGTGCAGTACCGACAGATTCAAGAGTATGTGGAGAAGAACCTGAGTCGGAGTCGAGAGCAGCAAGAGCGGCACTTCAATCAGAAAGCAGCTGCCGTCCCTTTCCAGCCTGGAGATGTGGTGTTGAAGCGGAAGAGAAAAACCCACAAGCTGGATGATCAATGGGAACAAGCCCCTTACATCATCCAACCCACAGGATGGGAAGATGGAAAGGCTTACCAGATCAGTCGTGACCAAGGGGGCACTTTGGCCACGGTTTCCCGGGACCATCTGAAAAGGTGCCCACCAGCCTTGAGAACCATGACGGAGGTGCCAACTCTTCCACCAGCGGAAAAGCCAAAAGAGGTGATTCACACTGTGATGGGTGACTTCCCAGCAGACTGGCCTATGCAGAACGGCGCGGTGATTCTTCCAGTGATACTGTTCCCACAACCCGTGGATGAAGAAGTGGTGGAAGCGGTCAACCGTGAGCCAGAACCGGTGCCAGTGCCCAGGGATGAACCTATGCCCAGCTCCCCTATGCCTCCGCCTGCCCCACACGATAGCCGGGAGGTGGAACCAATTGTTTCCTCTGCCCCACTGCCTAGTCCCACTGATACCGGTCCCCGGAGGTCCACCTGTCCCAACCTAGGTAGACCCCCACTTAGGTACAGGGAAACCGTCCTTTAGAAAGGGGATCAGGAAGGCAGATATGTAAGTGTTGTGTTTGTTTGAAAAGTTGAAAAGTTTTGAAAATGAAAATGATGATTGAACCGAGTACTTAACCTGATTGTCTGCAGCTTGATTGAACCGGCCGGAGCCGGCACCGTTGTCCCCGTGGGGACTGTTTAAAGTTGCATGGAGGACTTTCCATGGACAAGCCCGTGAACTCTGCAGGGCAACCACAAACGTTAGTGGCTTGTAAATATGTTGGTTACCGTTACCGTTTTCCGCAATGCCGCCTCCGGAGAGGCAGGTTGGAGGGAGGGCCCTCAGCAGAGCAGGCTGAGGCCCAGCCACCAAAGGAACCGGTGGCTACCCTCTGGAGGGAAGGACAGATCCCGCTCGGGTAATGTGTGCTGGACTGTGGGTCAAGGGGTGCTGCCTGGGTTTTAGGGGCAGCATCAGGGCCAGGTTGCTTGGGTGGGAGAGAGCGGAAACCGTGACCGTAAACCGTTGTAACGTTGAAAGTAAATGTGCCTCCCGTCTTGGGAAGAGTTATTGAAAATGTATATATGTTAATTCAAATGTTATCTTTTTCAGAAAATAAAACCGGTGTAGGACGGCAGCCCGCGGACGGTCTGCATTTTGCTAAGGGGGAATGTGACGCCCTGGGCAAGCCAGGGGTCACAGGACACAACAACACCCGCACCCCACACCTCAGGTAGTGACACCAAAGCTAACCTACAAATCCTTGTTGCCTTCCTCCAGAGACTGATGATGCACACCAGGGGGTGGGCCATGCGGTTGGCTCCGCCCACCGAGGAGATCACAGCTCTGGAGGCGGGAAAACCAGGCAGATAAGGAAAGGGAGAGGAAGTGTGAGGAGCTAAGTGAAGGAGTAAACAGCGAAGTGAAAGTAGAAGGAAGGAAAGTGGTAAGGGAGGAAAGCGAGAGTGGTGACAAGAAGGAAGACAAGCCTGAAGGGTCCAGCTTTGTGTAGGGCCAGATCAGCAAGGTCAGCGACGGCGGTGACCGTCTGGAGTGGGACCGTTCGGAAGTTCCTGGAAGGACCCCGTTGGCTGTGTGCCCGGTGGTCTGGAGCAGTGTTCCGAAGGACAGTCAGCACCAGGACAGGGGCCTTTCGGACCCCGGCAGGGCTAGGAGTCGTCAGATCTGCTAAATCCGTTAGTGAAGGGGACGTAGATCCCCCAACAACCAAGTCCCGATTGAAGGCAACAGCTCAACCGTTACCGAGGAGACACCGCCACCGCCAAGGCACCAGTTTCCTCAGGGCCAGCGCCTGTGGGCAAAGTGTGGAGCTCCTCCGGCCCAGATTGTAGTCGGGGAGCGGGTAACCGGTGGGAATCCACCGCTACCAATGGACTTAACATAGGTGCAGGGAAGAGTGACCATCACCGCCAACTACCGGGGAGAGCAAGTGCAGCCGTCTGTGGGACCGTCCTACCAGCCGTTTGGTTTACCGTACAAACTGTGTCCGTGTCTCAGGCTGAGTGAGTACCACCGTGCCGCAAGGCACCGCGCTGCCCCCGCGTCCCTGCGACCACTAGGCCCTGCATCCCCCACCTCATCACCGGGCCCCGGGACCACCAACCCCTGCCCACGGAGGGGCAATCCAACAACTAGCTGCTCCCCCACCATCACTCCCGGGCTCCCCGCATCGAGCAGCGGTGGTGAAATCACCACAACCGTGGGTGGCGTCACGAACTGTAACAATCCCCATCACCCCCAACAACATCCCCTTTCACTCACGGGCGAGGAGTGCCGCTCGAGATAGCCCCCGGGATCCGGCTCACCGCTCGAGCCACCACTGAGCAGCAGCCGCCGGACCCGAGCAGAAGGGGTGAGCGTAGTGTGCTGACACCCTCCTCCCCGCCCGCGACAGATACGTAACGTTTTTTATTTTTTTTATTTAGGGGGGAGTGATGTATTAAAACCAGATTTTAAGACATACAATAAATCAATGTATATTTCTATTTAAATAGTTTAAAGCTTAAAAACAGTGTAAAAATACCATACATATGCAGGAAATAGGCTTGATTGTAAACCAGAACAAGGCTGTCACGAGTGTGTCACGAGTGACAGACAGACATGTGCTTTCTGGAAATAGAAGGTCACAGCGTTTGGCTACGCAGAATGCTCCCTAACTTTCTATTGTTCCTGCTGTCAGTATTCATTATTATAGATAGCTTTCCTGCTGGATTTTCATCTCTCCCCCTTTTGGACCCAGCAGGAGCTCACCTTCCACCCAGCTGCTAATCATCAGTATTCTCTTGGTGCTTAAATACTCCCTTCTTCTTTGTGGTGACTGGTGCTGGTGATATTATTCAGTTAATTCTAGCTCTGGTTGCAAGCAGGTGGCTTGTACTCGTCTGTAGTATCATTGCTGAAGCTTTGCTGAACTCGTTACATACTGTAGATAGATATTTACATAGGTTGAAAAAAGACCTAGGTCCATCTACTTCAACCTTCCTCCACCAATTCTACATTTTGTCCCTAAGTCACTTATAACTGACAATGTTGTGTGTACTGAGGAAATCATCCAGCCTTTTTTAAAGGCTGTTATAGTATCTGCCATTACTACCTCTTGTGGTAGGGTATTCCACAATCTGAGTGCTCTAAAGGCCGATCGCACCCACCCCCGACTTTTGTGCATCACGGCAAATCGCTGCCCGTGGCGGACAAAATCGCTAGGCCCCGTCACACAGACTTACCTGCCTAGCGACGTCGCTGTGGTCGGTGAACAGCCTCTTTTCTAAGGGGGAGGTTCGTGCGGCGTCACAGCGACGTCACACGGCAGGCGTCCAATAGAAGCGTAGGGGTGGATAGCAGCCGCAGGAAAGTCACGCCCACCTTCTTGCCGGAGGACGCAGGTACGGTGTTGTTCGTTGTTTCTGGTGTCTCAAACATAGCGATGTGTGCAGCCTCAGGAACGACGAACAACCTGCGTCCTGAACCAGCAACGATTTTATGGAAATGAACTACGTGTCAACGATCAACGATAAGGTGAGTATTTTTGATCGCTAGCGGTCGCTTGTACGTGTCACACGCAACGACGTCGCTAACGAGGCCGGATGTGCGTCATGAATTCCGTGACCCCCAACGACATCTCGTTAGTGATGTCATTGCGTGTAAACCAGCCTTAACTGTAAAGAACCCTTTCCTATTTAGCTGCTGGAATCACTTTTCTTCCAGCAGCTAAATAGGAAAGGGTTCTTTACAGTTAGAGCAGTCTGAGTCATCTGCGGATAAGTCTCCTATGTGTCCCTCTTGTGTCTTACTTTAACATTTAGTGGTATTGATGAAGAGCTCATCCCACCCGTTCCCTATTTAGGGTCCAGCACTAGGGTCAGGTACCCGGCTCGGCTCATAGGTGCGGAACCTATCTAGGGTGGTGAGGGACCCCAGGAACCAGCTGTAGGTTTAGTCAGGGGTCACCATCTCCCCCTTTCCTAGATGCAGGTGTCCTCTTCCCTTCCCTGTCGCCGCTCGCTTCGTACTTCCTCGTACCTAGCGTGACAAAGGCTAGGAAGATAAAACATGAAGGATTTGCTTCAATGTGTAACTGGATCTTGCAAATACCTGGAGATGTGCTCAGTTTTGCTCTGCTCCAATGAGTGGATCAGTAATCTATGGCTCACAGATGGGACTCCTCTGGTCTCGCTCCTCTTTTGATTAGCCGGCATGGCACAATGTCATCATTGTGACTTGAACACACAACGACAGACAACATCGGCTAAGCAAATGAGGAGCCACAGATGCTGGCAGGTAGGAGCTACTTCTTGGGGCTCCCATCTATTGGCCATGGATATCTGACCTGGCCACTGGGCCAGAGTCCTGCACATTTATTGGTTCATCTGTAGTAGATAGATGTCGGTCCTGACTTATATTCTTGGGCATGTTGGAAGGTTTGATAAAGGGTTGGACAGTTACTTAGCGCTATCTCCAAAAAGTAGCACTAGGTGGTTTTCTGTTCTTTACAAATGGTTTTCCAATGGAACATAGCCAGTAAGACTCCATATAAAGCTGGTCTCCTTCAGATAAGTGAGTAGCCTCAAAGATGGAAATATGTTGGCCTCTTGACATAGATACAGATAAGGATTTGTTCATTTCTACATTGTGGTTTCATTTATTACATAAGTTACATCCCTATGCTGGATCCATCATAAGACAAAGATCAGTTGCGACTGATGACCACATTGACTGTCACCGCCCTCTCTCTGCATCTAGAGACTTGTGACAGAATCTGGGCCAGAGTCTCTCTGTGCTGTCTGATCTGAGACCCATCACATTAAATGTATTCCCATTCCTTTGGTGCTAAAAGGGTTAATGTCAGTTTTACTTTCCAGCAGCTTCTGACTCCTGGCCTCAGGTGTTTCCGGTTGGTGACCACTCCTTTCCCTTATATATGGTCACATCTCCCAGTAGAGGGGCCGGTTATTCTGATTCATTCTGAAATTAGGTTTCAAGGTGGAAGGAGCTGCTGGAACCCTTGTTGTGTGAAGTGGTGTAGGTTGCAGTCCTGGTGTCTGACTGCAACAGTAAAGTTGTGATTTCTCCTTTGTTATTTCCCCTGTCTGTTTTACCTTCCCTTCATGTTGTTTTAGTGCAGAGTTGGGACTAGCGATCCTCACCTGCCAGCTCACTAGCCACGGTTATTGCAGGGCTTCTTAGAATTTTAGGTATCTTGCTCAGCGACAGGTGTAGAACCTTTATAGGGCTTGCTAGGAGTGCAGGTTGCAGCTGCATGTGAGTGCAGGAGGTGTCCCATCATCTCCCTCCCTAGTGCCAGAGCCCACCATTGTTAAAGTGTCAACTGTGTACCCCTTGTTTGTTGTGGTGAAACCCCTGTTTGTTGTGTATCTGTCACGCTCCCCGTGTCCCAGCACCACTCCTTACCCACTGATCCAGCCCATGTGTTCACCAGTCATGGCTGCCGCTCCCGCTCTTGCTCCCCTGAGTCCTGTTCCTGGTCTCAGGAGTCTGACTCTGAGTATTAGCCTCATGGTTCTGTATAGGACCAGGCCGCGCCCACTCTCCTGGTCTTATAGGCCCAGCACACCTGAAGCAGGTAATGACATGGGGCTGTGCTGGGTATATAAGACTTGCCTTTCCATGTGGGCGGGGCCTGATCAACGTGTCTTGTAGCTTGTCTTATGAGCTAGGTGCTCAGGTCCCCTGGTGCCGTGTCCTGCTGACTTCTTGTCATTGGTCCGGCCGCTGCTGCTGCGGCTGCTGCTCGGTGGTGGCTCAAGCGGTGGGCCGGATCCCGGGGACTCGAGCGGCGTTCCTCGCCCGTGAGTGAAAAGGGGGATTGATTGTGGGGATTTTAGATATTGTCCGTGACGCCACCCACGGTTGTGGTGAGGTTGTGACACCACCGCTGCTCTGGACAGGGATCCTGGGAGCGGTGACAGGGAGCAGCTTTGATGTTAGTTCTCCCCTCCGTGGGTAGGGGGGTTGGTTGTCCTGGGGCCCGGTGAGGGGGTAGGTAGGGATGGATGGCAGGCGGGTTGCGGGGCCTGGTGAGGTGCAGGGTCGCAGGGGCAGCGCTGTGCCGCACGGCACGGTGGTACTCACTCAGCCAATGATGAAGACACAGTTCTCGGTAAAACACACGGCTGGATGGACGGGTCCCACAGACGGCTGCGGTGTTGTTTCTCCCGGCAGGTTGATGGTGACTGCCTTTCTCTGCACCTATGTAGTGTAACGGTTCCAATGGGTTCCCACCGGTAACCCGCTCCCCGGCTTGGATATGGGCCGGAGGAGCCCCTTTCGCCCGCAGGCTCTGGCCCTGGGAACGGTAGCCTTGGTGGTGGCTGTGTTTCCCTCTCTTGGTTGGACTGTTGCCTTCTGTCGGGACTTGGCTGCTGGGAAATCCAGGAGGTTCCCTTCACTAACGAATTTGGCAAATTCACGGCGACTCCTAGCCTTGCCGGGGTCCGTAAGCCCCTGCCAGATGGTGCTGACTTCTCTTTGTTTACCGGTCTGGTACCGCCGGGCCACCACCCGTCCACGGTCCTTGCGGTAAACTCCGATAGGCCACTCCTGCAGACGGTCACCACCGTCTGCCAACCTTGTTGATCCGTCCGGGGCACACACCCGGACCAACTTCAGACTGCTCGACTGCTACTTCACCTCCTTCCACTTTCACTCCTCAACTAAACTGCACTGTTTTCCCGCCTCCAGGACTGAGAACTCCTCGGTGGGCGGAGACCAACCGCCTGGCTCCACCCCCTGGTGTGGGCATCAGCCCCTGGAGGAAGGCAACAAGGGTTTTGTCTGACCTCGGTGTGTCTGACCGGGAGTGTGTTGGTGTTGTTCTCTGTGGCCCCTGGCTTGTCCAGGGCGCCACATTCCCCCTTAGTAAAATGCAGACCGTCCGCGGGCTGCCCGTCCATCACCGGTTTTATTTTCACAACTGAAAAGATAAACGGTAGAACAAGTTACAAATATAATAACATCTTCCCACATCGGGAGGTACTCTTACTTTAACGTTACTAAACGGTATGGCTTCCGCTCTCTCCCACCCAAGCAACCTGGCCCTGATGCTGCCCCTAAGCAAATGGGCAGCACACCTTGACCCCAGTCCTGCACAAGCTGCCCGAGTGGGTTCTGTCCTTTTCAGGGGACCCGCGTCCATGGGGACCCCTGAACCCCTCCAGAGGATCGCCACCGGTTCCAGTGGTGGCTGGGACCCAGCCTACTCCACTGCGGGCCCTTTCTCCAATCTGCCTCTCCGGAGGCGGTCACGGTATAAGCCAACAAAACAACATTTTATTTACACGCCACAAGTTTGTGGTTGCCCTGCTAGTTCTCGGGCTTGTCCGTAGCAGTTTCTACGCAGTGGTGTAAGGGGTCCCAACGGGGACCAGTTGCCGGCAACGACCGGTTCTAATCAGCAGTAAATCAGGTAAACTTTCTACGGTAATCATTCACTTACATTCGTGGAAACTTGTTAATGATACTTTGGTGGTGGTCCCAACGGGGACAACTGCAACGGGACTCCGCTGCCATTACTCCGATTCTTCTGAGTCGGCTGGGGGAGGAGGTGCGGTGGACACTCGGGCTTCCTGGCTGCCCCTCAGCTTCGCATCCAATGTGAACCACCCCCTCTCCCCACAGTGCCGGGTATACTGCACCAGGTCTCCGGGCATCAGATTGCGGCCTGGATGCCCCTCCGGCAGGTGGGCATTAACATCCCGCCGGGCTATAAAGATTTCGGCCTCCAGGCCCGGTTCATAGATTAAACCATAGCCCCGGCGGACATCAAACCGCCTCACCTGCCCTTCATACAGGGGGCCCCGGACACGGAAGGTCGCTTGCCTCAGGCTCTCCTTTTCCCGGATCGTACGGGCCACCATCTCCGCCTTCTTCCTCACTCTCTCGGCAATCTCTAGGCCCAGCGGTGTCGGTTCCTTGTCCTAATACGGAGCTGCTGCAAGCTCCGGCGCACGGGTCGGGCCCCGCGAGACCTTCTGGACCCTACCCACCACTGGCGATCTGGGTGGAAGGTCCCGTGGTGACTTGGCCTGGGGTGCTGCTTTGCAGCGGCAACCCGGCGCAACCTCAGCCGAGGTGTGGGGGATGGGCACAGGGGTCCTCTTCCGCCGGGCCTCCTGCACGGAGCGGCCTGTCGGCTCCGGCTCAGGAAATTTTTTGGGGGATGCCTCCGGCTCAGGCTTCTGCACCTTCCAGAGTAGCACTTCCGGTCGGTCACGGGCTCCGGTTGCAGGTCGATCCGCCTGGGCGGACATGCAGGGTACCGCTACCGGTTGCGGTGGTAGTAGGCCTAGTGGCGGGGTCACGGCAGCCGATACGGGTAGCGAGGGAGGTAGCAGGGCGAGCGGGTTTAGACCGGGTACCGCGGCCGCGATGACCGACCCACTAGGGGTACCGGGGCGTGGGTCACTCACCCTCCCTTCCGAAACTTCCTCCTCGCGTCTCCGCACGGTTGCTATAACTTCCGCCATGTCGGCCTCCCACTCCTCCAGGAGGAGCTGCATCTTGACCTGCAGCCGCTGTTGGAGCTGCGCGGTCCGGATCTCCACCCACGCCACGGTTCCATGCGCGGGGGCTACGGTGCTACGGGACAGCATGTACAGGGCTTCAGCGGCCTCTTCCAGGAACCAGCAACAAGATGGCCGCAGGGTCCTGGCATCCCTGCTTTTATAGCCACGCTCAAATGCAACCAGTCGCCATTTCGTCCCCCTTAGTTTCTTTCAGGCTCCTCCTCTATAGGGGTGGGGTTTAGGCCTTCGCGCCTCTACTACTCGAGGAGCTGCTCGAGCGGGAATTTTTCGCGCCCAAGATGGTGGCTTCTCCAAATTTTCGGCCAGACACCTCCGGCGGTCACAAGGCGCACCTCTACCAGACAGCAGAGCGGTAAGATCCTGTTCGTGACGCCAAGTTGTCGCGGGCGGAGGAGGTGACGCTGCGCTCTCCCACTGCTCGGGTCCGGCCGCTGCTGCTGCTGCTCGGTGGTGGCTCAAGCGGTGGGCCGGATCCCGGGGACTCGAGCGGCGTTCCTCGCCCGTGAGTGAAAAGGGGGATTGATTGTGGGGATTTTAGATATTGTCCGTGACGCCACCCACGGTTGTGGTGAGGTTGTGACACCACCGCTGCTCTGGACGGGGATCCCGGTGCGGTGACAGGGAGCAGCTTTGATGTTAGTTCTCCCCTCCGTGGGTAGGGGGGTTGGTTGTCCCGGGGCCCGGTGATGGGGTAGGTAGGGATGGATGGCAGGCGGGTTGCGGGGCCTGGTGAGGTGCAGGATCGCAGGGGCAGCGCTGTGCCGCACGGCACGGTGGTACTCACTTAGCCAATGATGAAGACACAGTTCTCAGTAAAACACACGGCTGGATGGACGGGTCCCACAG
Source organism: Anomaloglossus baeobatrachus (assembly GCF_048569485.1). Taxonomy (NCBI): domain Eukaryota; kingdom Metazoa; phylum Chordata; class Amphibia; order Anura; family Aromobatidae; genus Anomaloglossus; species Anomaloglossus baeobatrachus. Next base: position 80,465,363 of record NC_134359.1, on the reverse strand, counting down.
ACGGCTGCGGTGTTGTTTCTCCCGGCAGGTTGATGGTGACTGCCTTTCCCTGCACCTATGTAGTGTAACGGTTCCAATGGGTTCCCACCGTCTCCGGCTTGGATATGGGCCGGAGGAGCCCCTTTTGCCCGCAGGCTCTGGCCCTGGGAACGGTAGCCTTGGCGGTGGCTGTGTTTCCCTCTCTTGGTAGGACTGTTGCCTTCTGTCGGGACTTGGCTGCTGGGAAACCCAGGAGGTTCCCTTCGCTAACGAATTTGGCAAATTCACAGCGACTCCTAGCCTTGCCGGGGTCCGTAAGCCCCTGCCAGATGGTGCTGACTTCTCTTTGTGTACCGGTCCGGTACCGCCGGGCCACCGCCCATCCACGGTCCTTGCGGTAAACTCCGATAGGCCACTCCTGCAGACGGTCACTGTCGCGGGCGGAGGAGGTGATGCTGCCCTTTCCCACTGCTCGGGTCCGGCTGCTGCTGTTGCTGCTCGGTGGTGGCTCGAGTGGTGGGCTGGATCCCGGGGACTCGAGCGGCGTTCCTCACCCGTGAGTGAAAAGGGGGGTTGATTGTGGGGATTTTAGATATTGTCCGTGACGCCACCCACGGTTGTGGTGAGGTTGTGACACCACCGCTGCTCTGGACGGGGATCCCGGAGCGGTGACAGGGAGCAGCTTTGATGTTAGTTCTCCCCTCCGTGGGTAGGGGGGTTGGTTGTCCCGGGGCCCGGTGATGGGGTAGGTAGGGATGGATGGCAGGTGGGTTGCGGGGCCTGGTGAGGTGCAGGGTCGCAGGGGCAGCGCTGTGCCGCACGGCACGGTGGTACTCACTCAGCCAATGATGAAGACACAGTTCTCGGTAAAACACACGGCTGGATGGACGGGTCCCACAGACGGCTGCGGTGTTGTATCTCCCGGCAGGTTGATGGTGACTGCCTTTCCCTGCACCTATGTAGTGTAACAGTTCCAATGGGTTCCCACCGTCTCCAGCTTGGATATGGGCCGGAGGAGCCCCTTTTGCCCGCAGGCTCTGGCCCTGGGAACGGTAGCCTTGGCGGTGGCTGTGTTTCCCTCTCTTGGTTGGACTGTTGCCTTCTGTCGGTACTTGGCTGCTGGGAAACCCAGGAGGTTCCCTTCGCTAACGAATTTGGCAAATTCACGGCGACTCCTAGCCTTGCCGGGGTCCGTAAGCCCCTGCCAGATGGTGCTGACTTCTCTTTGTGTACCGGTCCGGTACCGCCGGGCCACCGCCCATCCACGGTCCTTGCAGTAAACTCCGATAGGCCACTCCTGCAGACGGTCACTGTCGCGGGCGGAGGAGGTGACGCTGCGCTTTCCCACTGCTCGGGTCCGGCTGCTGCTGTTGCTGCTCGGTGGTGGCTCGAGTGGTGGGCTGGATCCCGGGGACTCGAGCGGCGTTCCTCGCCCATGAGTGAAAAGGGGGGTTGATTGTGGGGATTTTAGATATTGTCCGTGGCGCCACCCACGGTTGTGGTGATATTGGAACACCACCGCTGCTCTGGACGGGGATCCCGGGAGCGGTGACAGGGAGCAGCTTTGATGTTAGTTCTCCCCTCCGTGGGTAGGGGGGTTGGTTGTTCCGGGGCCCGGTGATGGGGTAGGGATGATGGCAGGCGGGTTACGGGGCCTGGTGAGGTGCAGGGTCGCGGGGGCAGCGCTGTGCCGCACGGCACGGTGGTACTCACTCAGCCAATGATCAGGACACAGTTCTCGGTAAAACACACGGCTGGATGGACGGGTCCGACAGACGGCTCCGGTTGTTTCTCCCGGCAGGTTGATGGTGACTGCCTTTCCCTGCACCTAAGTAGTTTGCACGGTTCCAATGGGTTCCCACCGGGAACCCGTTCCCCGGCTTGGATATGGGCCGGGGGAGCCCCTTTTGCCCGCAGGCGCTGGCCCTGGGAAACGGTTGCCTTGGCGATGGCGGTGCCTCCCTCTCCTGGTCGGACTGTTGCCTTCTGTCGGGACTTGGCTGCTGGGAAACCCAGGAGGTTCCCTTCACTAACGAATTTGGCAAATTCACGGCGACTCCTAGCCTTGCCGGGGTCCGTAAGCCCCTGCCAGATGGTGCTGACTTCTCTTTGTGTACCGGTCCAGTACCGCCAGGCCACCGCCCGTCCACGGTCCTTGCGGTAAACTCCGATAGGCCACTCCTGCAGATGGTCACCACCGTCTGCCAACCTTGCTGCTCCGTCTGGGCCACACACCCGAACTAACTTCAGACTGCTCAACTGCTACTTTACTTCCTCACTCCTGTAACTCCTGAACTAATCTGCCTGTTTTCCCTCCTCCAGGACTGTGAACTCCTCGGTGGGCGGAGACCAACCACCTGGCTCCACCCCCTGGTGTGGACATCAGCCCCTGGAGGAAGGCAACAAGGGTTTTGTGTCTGACCTTGATGTGCCTGCTGGGAGTGTGGGGTGTGTTGGTGTTGTTCTCTGTGGCCCCTGGCTTGTCCAGGGCGCCATATTCCCCCTTAGTTAAATGCAGGCCGTCCGCGGGCTGCCCGTCCATCACCGGGTTTATTTTCACAACTGAAAAATAGAAAAAACGGTAACACATTACAAGTAAAATAACATCTTCCCACATCGGGAGGTACTCTTATTTAAACGTTGCCAACGGTACGACTTCCGCTCTCTCCCACCCAAGCAACCTGGCCCTGATGCTGCCCCTAAGCAAACAGGCAGCACCCCTTGACCCCTGTCCTGCACAAGTTGCCCGAGCGGGTTCTGTCCTTTTCAGGGGACCCACGTCCGTGGGGAACCCCTGAACCCCTCCAGAGGATCGCCACCGGTTCCGGTGGTGGCTGGGCCCCAGCCTATTCCACTGCGGACCCTTCCTCCAATCTGCCTCTCCGGAGGCGATAACGGTAAAACCAAAAACAGATTTTTATTTACAGGCCACAAGTTTGTGGTTGCCCTGCTAGTTCTCGGGCCTGTTCATAAGGAGTTCCTTATGCAAAACTTGTAAAGGGGGTCCCAACGGGGACTAGTTGCCGGCAACGACCGGTTCAAATCAAGTAGCAAATCAGGTAACTTTCATCAATTATTCATTCTTCATTTTTGGAACTGTAAACAGCACTCTGGTGGTCCCAACGGGGGACAATTGCAACGGGACTCCGCTGCCATTACTGGTCGCTTTCATCATCCTCTGCCGGCCCTGGGTGGAAGAACACAGGCACCAGCCCATCCAGCGCATAGCAGGTGCGACGAGGAAGGGCCGCCCGGTATCCGTTATTTCCACTCCGGGGAATGTAAGTGGCCTCCATGCCATCCAGGGCAAAGACTCCTTCGTCCTCCTCGGAAACAGGCTCTGTGTCCGGTCCGGAGTCGCTATCATCCGTCCCTGCGCCAGGCGGGTCACCGCCAGCTGCCGCAGCCTCTGGACTCGCCACTTTCTCGGCCACTGCCACGAAGGGGTGTACGCCAGACGGGCCAGGCGCAGCACGGTGCACGGGCAAGGAAGACGGAGGCGGCATGGGGGCCAGGGGTAGACCGGGCCCCTCAGCCGCAGTGGCCAGTCCCTCGGGGACACAGGGGCGTGGGTCACTCACCAGCTCCTCCATCATGGCCTCCATTCCGTACACTCGGGCAACCGCGGCTACCGCTTCCACCTCCGCGGTCCACTGCTCCAGTAGACATATCTGACTCCAGTAGCGTCGGCAGATCCCCGCCGTTCGGGCCCAGAGCCACGTCGCTGTTCCGGGCACCGGCTCGGTAGCCTCCGCATAGCTAGGCGGGGCAGACATCCTTTGCAGGGCTCAGCAAATCGCGGGGTCCCGGCGTCCCTGCTCGTATAGCCGCGAGCTACATGCGGCCAGCCGCCATTTCGTCCCCCTTAGCCTCTTTCCGGCTCCTCCTCTACAGGGGCGGGGTTTAGGCCTTCGCGCCTCCACTACTCGAGGAGACGCTCGAGCGAGAATTTTTCGCTCCCAAGATGGCGGCTTCTCAAAATTTTTGGCCGGACACCTCCGGCGGTCACAAGGCGCACCTCGACCAAACGGCAGAGCGGTAAGATCCTGTTCGTGACGCCAAGTTGTCGCGGGCGGAGGAGGTGACACTGCGCTCTCCCACTGCTCGGGTCCGGCTGCTGCTGCTGCTGCTCGGTGGTGGCTCGAGCGGTGGGCCGGATCCCGGGGACTCGAGCGGCGTTCCTCGCCCGTGAGTGAAAAGGGGGGTTGATTGTGGGGATTTTAGATATTGTCCGTGACGCCACCCACGGTTGTGGTGATATTGGGACACCACCGCTGCTCTGGATGGGGATCCCGGGAGCGGTGACAGGGAGCAGCTTTGATGTTAGTTCTCCCCTCCGTGGGTAGGGGGGTTGGTTGTCCCGGGGCCCGGTGATGGGGTAGGGATGATGGCAGGCGGGTTACGGGGCCTGGTGAGGTGCAGGGTCGCGGGGGCAGCGCTGTGCCGCACGGCACGGTGGTACTCACTCAGCCAATGATCAGGACACAGTTCTCGGTAAAACACACGGCTGGATGGACGGGTCCCACAGACGGCTGCGGTTGTTTCTCCCGGCAGGTTGATGGTGACTGCCTTTCCCTGCACCTAAGTAGTTTGTACGGTTCCAATGGTTTCCCACCGGTAACCCGCTCCCCGGCTTTGATATGGGCCGGGGGAGCCCCTTTTGCCCGCAGGCGCTGGCCCTGGGAAACGGTTGCCTTGGCGGTGGCGGTGTCTCCCTCACTTGGTTGGACTGTTGCCTTCTGTCGGGACTTGGCTGTTGGGAAACCCAGGAGGTTCCCTTCACTAACGAATTTGGCAAATTCACGGCGACTCTTAGCCTTGCCGGGGTCCGTAAGCCCCTGCCAGATGGTGCTGACTTCTCTTTGTGTACCGGTCCGGTACCGCCGGGCCACCGCCCATCCACGGTCCTTGCGGTAAAGTCCGATAGGCCACTCCTGCAGACGGTCACCACCGTCTGCCAACCTTGCTGCTCCGTCCGGGCCACACACCCGGACTAACTTCAGACTGCTCGACTGCTACTTTACTTCCTCACTCCTGTAACTCCTGAACTAATCTGCCTGTTTTCCCTCCTCCAGGACTGTGAACTCCTCGGTGGGCGGAGACCAACCGCCTGGCTCCACCCCCTGGTGTGGACATCAGCCCCTGGAGGAAGGCAACAAGGGTTTTGTGTCTGACCTTGATGTGCCTGCTGGGAGTGTGGGGTGTGTTGGTGTTGTTCTCTGTGGCCCCTGGCTTGTCCAGGGTGCCACAGTCACCACCGTCTGCCAACCTTGTTGATCCGTCCGGGCCACACACCCGGACCAACTTCAGTGTGCTCGACTGCTACTTCACCTCCTTCCACTTTCACTCCTCAACTAAACTGCACTGTTTTCCCGCCTTCATGACTGAGAACTCCTCGTTGGGCGGAGACGAACTGCCTGGCTCCACCCCCTGGTGTGGACATCAGCCCCTGGAGGAAGGCAACAAGGGTTTTGTCTGACCTCGGTGTGCCTGACCGGGAGTGTGGGGTGTGTTGGTGTTGTTCTCTGTGGCCCCTGGCTTGTCCAGGGCGCCACACTCCAGTGAGAGGAAAAAAGTACTGTCCCCGGTAAGTTACTGGATATATATATACATTTATTTGGCCTTTGACCACCTCTGATCAGTCCTGTGGTCCCTGTACGGTCTTGTTTGTGATGTGCCGTCTCTTATTAAATAAATTCCAAATACCCGGGTCACTGCTGGGGCACACTTCTTACAAATTATTTCCTATTATGTCTGGAATTATAGGAGAGCACACTGGAGCCCCTGCGTCAGCTCCTAATCCCAGCCACCGCTCTCTCCAGCCCCATTGAGAGCTTCATAACTTCTCTAGGACATATGCAGTAACCGCTAACCCCCCTCTTCCCAGTCATCACGATGCAATTCCCCTGGGTTGTCACCATGACAACCCCTTTTGCCTCCCGGGTTGTCACCATGACAGCCCCAAAACCTTGGTATGAGAGCTCTTCTGGGTCGTCACTGTGGAGACACGGGGGTTAGTGGGTGCTCTCGTCATCTGGCCTGGCCGCCTTTAGAAAGACAGCATGGTCCAGGGCTCATCCCAAATGAAAGCCCGACCTCCTTAACCGTGGGCATAACACTACTCAGACAACACAGGGTGAGGGAATCACAATTTTAAGACTTTATTGGATCCCAAAACAATTAACGGCACATAGCACATAACCAGCAAAACACACAAATGTAACAGGCAACAGTTTCTCACACTTCCGCTGGCTCACCAGGGATTTAGAATGTCCGTGCCTCAGAGCTTCCAGGGCTACTTACTCCAATCCAGCAGCACCCCGCTTTAGGAAGCTGGCTGAGTTCTGCAAAGTCTGTAGCCAGGTGACCAAATTGTCCAAACCTGGGTTTCTTCCTTAAGTAGTCTCTGGTATCACAGCCGAATCCTTGCATTCAATGCTGAAGTCCATGTAGTGTTATACTCCAGGTTCAGCTATGGCTTGCCAATCGGATCCGCAGATCCCAGATTGGTACCATGTAGCAAGAGTATTCCTCGGCAAAGGACAGTTCTCCTTCTTATACCCCTGAGCTCTCCATTCAGACCATTGGGGTCTTCACGATTGGTGGATAAGACTGGGCTCTTATTGGCTAAATTTCAAGCCATATACAGAATATTCCAGTAATAATGGTCAATGGCAGAGACGAGGGAGAGCCAGCTAAGTTAAATCGCATCCAGCAAACACATCGTAATACAATGGGTGTCTGACCTTCAGTGGCCAAAACAATTACATGAGTCAACAAAAACTTGAATACTAAACTCCCAAGAGTCTTGTAGAACAATGAGGGATTATCCCCATCTATAAACAAACTGTCTTGAGGGGCCGGAAGGGTGCCATTGATGACTAAACGGGGAGAGAGAGGCAAGCGGGTATGGAAATATGATGCGGAGCAACAAGGCTGATGGAGGAGACTTTTCTATTAGACTGAGGTATTATTGCATAATTTAACTTTTGTTTATCTGTGGAGCCATGTTGTTTGTAGGCTCAATTTATATAACTGATCTAAGAATCCTTTTTTCTTTTTTTTTATATTCAGAGGAAGAACCTGATTTATACACAACATATGTTTTTTCAATGTACGCTTTTACTAGTTATATAAGATGCAATATATTTTCTCTGTATTGATTCTTAGTTGTTTAATAAAAAAGATCTGATTTAAAAAAAAAACACAAACTGTCTTCATGTCTGGCTGAATTTTAAGAAAGTTAACCCATGCTAGGCACTCACAAAGACCATGTCGTCACAGTCACCATGACAACCTACCTGCGGTCATCACCATGACAACCCCCACCCCGAGTCGTCACCGTCACCATGACACCCACCTTCCCCGACGGTGGTCATCAAGACAACCCCTCAGATGTAACCATGACAAACCCCCTTCCCTCCCAGGTCATCACCGTGACAACGCCTCTGGGTCGTATCTATAAGAACCTGCCCAGGTCATCACCATGACAACCCTTCCCCCTGGTCTTCTGCATGAAAACCCCCGGGTTGTCACCATAACAATCCTCCATGCCGTCACCATGACAACCCCGCAGGTCATCACTAAGGGCGGCTTTGCACACTATGACATCGCAGGTGCGATGTCGGTGGGGTCAAATCGAAAGTGATGCGATGTCGTAGTGTGTAAATCCTAGATGATACGATGAACGAGCGCAAAAGCGTCATTATTGTATCATCGGTGCAGGCTCCAACATTTCCATAATGCTGGTGCCGCGACAGGTACGATGTTGTTCCTCGTTCCTGCGGCAGCACACATCGCTGTGTGTGAAGCCGCAGAAACGAGGAACATCTCCTTACCTGCCGCCGGCGGCTATACGGAAGGAAGGAGGTGGGCGGGATGTTTACATCCTGCTCATCTCCGCCCCTCCGCCGCCATTGGCCGCCTGCCGTGTGACGTCTCTGTGACGCCGCACGACCCGCCCCTTAGGAAGGAGGCGGGTCGCCGGCCAGAGCGGCGGTCACAGGGCAGGTGAGTGCATGTGAAGCTGGCGTAGCGATAATTATCGCTACGCCAGCTATCACAAGATATCGTACCTGCGACAGGGGCGGGGACTATCGCGTGCGACATCGCAGCATCGGCTTGCGATGTCGCAACGTGTAAAGCACGCCTAAGACAAACCCCCAAGGGTCATCACCATGACAACCCCCCAGGTAGTCACCATGACAACCCCCGATTCATCACAATGTCACCATGACAACCCCACTCCCTGGTCAGCACAATGACATAATCCTACCTACAGTCGTGGCCATTTACAACCCCCCTGGGTCGTCACCATGAAAGCCGCCCCTCCGGGGTCGTCACCATGAGAACCCCGGTGCATCACCATGACAAACCCCATCGGCTCGTCACCCTGACAACCCCGGCTCGTCACCATGACAACCACTTCTCAACCACGAGAGCCGCCCCTACCCGAGTCGTCACGATGGCAACATCCCAGGTTATCCCTGTGGAGACACGGGGCTCAGTGGGTGCTCTCGTCCACTGAAACCCGCCGCCTTTAGAAAGACAGCGTGGCTCAGGGCTCATCCCAACTGAACGCCGGCCTCCTTAACCGTGGGCGTAACAATACTCAGACAACACAGGGTGAGGGAACCACAATAATTAGACTTTATTGGATCCCCAAACAATTAATGGCACATAACACATAACCAGCAAAACACACAAATGTAACAGGCAACAGAGTCTCACCCTTCCGCTGACTCACCAGGGATTTAGAATGTCCTTGCCTCAGAGGTTCCAGGGCCGCTTACTCCAATCCAGCAGCACCCCGCTTTTGGCGGGCACCCACCGAGAAAGGAATAGCGCCAGATTTAGGAAGCTGGCTGAGGTCTGCAAAGTCTGTTCCAGGTGACTGAACTGTCCCAACCTGAGTGTCCTCCTTAGGTAGTCCTGTATGATGTTAAAATCCTGGCAGCCGGAGTCAAAATCCCTAGGCTGTGGATATGGTCTCCAACCGGGACCGGAGTCCCTAGATTGAAGCAATAAGATATCCTGATCCTCTAGTCAGCTCCAAAGAGCTTAGACTGGATCCATCAGCATCCATCAACCTTCATCAACCCTGGTGGCTTAAAGAAGTCCCTTTTATAGCCATAACCTTCCCTTAGAATACACTGCGTCCTCATCGATTGGTTGGACAAGATTGCTTCTCCCATTGGATGAATTTCAAGCTGCATGGATAATGTTCATTTAAATGATGTGCATAGAAAGACTCAAGGTGTACATGTAATCTGGGAGTCACCGACTAGACAATGGCTACTAAGGTAATCACATTATCAATACACAACTACAATACAATGGTTACTGGAAAAGTCTGGAGAACAATACGTCTAGCTTTCAGTGGCCAACACAATTACATTGAGTCAACAAGAGTCTTGTAAAAACAATGAGGGACTTCTCCCCCATCTATAGACAATCTATCATGCTGTCTGGCTGGATTTTAAGAAACTTTAACCCATGAGAGTCCATGTCGTCACAATCCCCATGACAAACACCCCGGGGTCATCACCATGACAACCTCCCTGGGGTCATCACCATGACAGCTCCCACCCCGGGTCGTCACCATGACAAGCCTCCTCCCCTGTCATCACCATGACAGTCCCCCGGGTCACCATGACAACCCCTCTCTCTGAGTCAACACCATGACAACCCCCCGACTCGTCACCATGACAAGCTCTCGGCTCGTCACCATGACAACAAGCCCCCCACCCCGGCTCATCATTATGACAACCCCACAATTCCCCTCCCAGGTCTTCACCTTGACAACCCCTTGGGTCGTCACTATGATAAACTGCCTGGGGTCGACAGCATGACAACCCCTTTTTCCGGGTTTTCACCATGACAACCCACCCGTTACCATGACAATTCCCTCTGGTCGTCACCATGACAACTTCCCAGGTCATCACCATGACAGCCCCCCACCCTGGGTCGTCACCATGAGAACCCCTCTGTGCCTTACCATGACAACCCCCCCGGACCATCACTATAACAGCCCCCCACCCTCGGGTTATCACCATGACAACTTCCCTGGGTCATCACCATGAAAGCCGCCCCACAAGGGCGTCACTATGACAACCCCCCGAGAGCCTTACCATGACAACCCCATGGCTTGTCAGTCATCACCATGACAACCCCTCGATCATCACCATAACAACCCCCTCGGGGTCATCACCATGACAATCCCTGGGACATCACCATGACACATGACAATCCATGGGTGGTAACCATGACAATCCCCCCATCGTCAACATGACAGCCCCTCCCCTGGGTCATCACCAGGACAAGCCCCCTCCCCTGTCATCACCATGACAGTCCCCCGGGTCACCATGACAACCCCTCTCTCTGAGTCAACACCATGACAACCCCCCGACTCGTCACCATGACAAGCTCTCGGCTCGTCACCATGACAACAAGCCCCCCACCCCGGCTCATCATTATGACAACCCCACAATTCCCCTCCCAGGTCTTCACCTTGACAACCCCTTGGGTCGTCACTATGATAAACTGCCTGGGGTCGACAGCATGACAACCCCTTTTTCCGGGTTTTCACCATGACAACCCACCCGTTACCATGACAATTCCCTCTGGTCGTCACCATGACAACTTCCCAGGTCATCACCATGACAGCCCCCCACCCCGGGTCGTCACCATGAGAACCCCTCTGTGCCTTACCATGACAACCCCCCCGGACCATCACTATAACAGCCCCCCACCCTCGGGTCATCACCATGACAACTTCCCTGGGTCATCACCATGAAAGCCGCCCCACAAGGGCGTCACTATGACAACCCCCCGAGAGCCTTACCATGACAACCCCATGGCTTGTCAGTCATCACCATGACAACCCCTCGATCATCACCATAACAACCCCCTCGGGGTCATCACCATGACAATCCCTGGGACATCACCATGACACATGACAATCCATGGGTGGTAACCATGACAATCCCCCCATCGTCAACATGACAGCCCCTCCCCTGGGTCATCACCAGGACAAGCCCCCTCCCCTGTCATCACCATGACAGCCCCCTGGTAATCACCATGACAGCCGTCTGGGTAATCACCATGACAACCCCCTGGCTCGTCACCATGACAACCCCCAGGCTCCTCACCCATGACAACCCCCCCGGTAGTCACCCATGACAACCCACACGGTCGCCACCCATGACAACCCTCTCACAGTCATTCCCCATGACAACCCCCCCACGGTCGTCCCCCATGACAACCCTCCCCGATCGTCACCCGTGAAAAACCCCCCTGGTCGTGACCCATGACAACCCCCACAGTTGTCACCCATTACAACCCCCCTGTCATCACCATGACATCCCCCGGTCGTCACCATGACAAGCCCCCTCCCCTGTCATCACCATGACAGCCCCCCTGGTAATCACTATGACAGCCCTCCGGGTAATCACCATGACAACCCCCTGGCTCATCACCATGACAACCCCCCAGGCTCCTCACCCATGACAACCCCCCCGGTAGTCACCCATGACAACCCACACAGTCGCCACCCATGACAACCCCCAAACAGTCATTCCCCATGACGACCCCCCCACGCTTGTCCCTCATGACAACCCCCACGGTCGTCACCCATTACAACCCCCCTGTCGTCACCATGACATCCCCCGGTCATCACCATGACAACCCCTTCCCAGTCGTCACCCATGACAACCCTCCCCGGTCATCACCCATTACAACCGCTCCAGACAGACGTCACTATGACAACCCCCCCGTCGTCACCATGACATCCCCCGGTCGTCACCATGACAACCCCCTCCCGGTCATCACCCATGATAACCCCCCCGGTCATCATCCATGACAACCCCCCCCAGACAGACATCACCATGACAACCCCCCACAGTTGTCACCATGACAACCCCCATTCGTCGCCATGACAACCCTTGATCGTCACCCATGACAACCCTCCCCCCCTGGTCGTCACCCATGACAACCCCCCCGGTCGTCAACCATGACAACCCCCCCGGCCGTCCCCCATGACAACCCTCCCAGGCGTCACCATGAGAACACCCCCCCGGATGTCACCATGACAACCCCCCACGGTTGTCACCATGACAACCCCCAAGGTCGTCACCATGACAACCCTCCTGACGTGTCACCATGACAAACCCCTTCCCCGACGCGTCACCATGACGACCCCCCCAAAGCATCACCATAACAACCCCGACGCTTCACCATGACAATGCCTTCGATGCGTCACCATGACAACGCCCCCGGGTCATCATAATGACAACCCCCCCGACGCGTCACCATGACAACCCCCCGGATTGTCACAATGCCAACCCCTCAAATGCGTCACCATGACAACTGCCCAGAGTAGTCACCTTGACACCCCCCCAAGTCATGATTGTCACCATGACAACCCCCCCGGGTCGTCACCATAAGAGCCGTTCTCCCTGGGTCGTCACCATGACAGCCCCGAGGATCATCACCATGACAGCCCAACACCCGAGTCGTCACCATAACAACCCCCTGGTTGTCACAATGAGAGCCACCCCCAGTCATCACCATGAGAGCCCCCCCCACCCCGGGTCGTCACCGTGACAACCCCTCCGGGTCGTCGCCAAGAAAATCCCCGAGTCTTTGCCATGAAAACCCCTGGGTCGTCGCCATGACAAATCCCCCCCTTGGGCTAGTCACCCTGACAAGCCCCCGGGTTCGTCACCATGACAGCCCCCCCGGTTCCTTACCATGACAACCCCCACACCTATCATCACCATGACAACCCCCTCGGGTCGTCACCATGACAACCCCCATGGGTCGTCACCCTGACAGCCGCTTCCCGGGTCATTATGACAACCTCCCTGATCGTCACCATTAGAGCCGTCCCTGCCCATCGTCAGTAAGAGAGCCGCCCCCCCCCCGGTCGTCACCATGACAACCCCTCTTGGTCGTGACCATTGTGGAGACACGGGGGTCAGTGGGTGCTCTCGTCCGCTGGCCCGGCCGCCTTTAGAAAGACAGCATGGCCCAGGGCTCATCCCAACTGAATGCCCGATCTCCTTAACCGTGGGTGGAACACTACTCAGACAACACATGGTGATGGAATCATAATATTAAGACTTTATTGGATCCCCAAACAATTAACGCCATATGGCACATAACCAGCAAAACCACAAAATGTAATCGGCAACAGTTTCTCACCCTTCCGCTGGCTCACCAGGGATTAGAATGTCCGTGCCTTAGAGCTTCCAGGGCTACTTACTCCAATCCAGCAACACCCCGCTTTCGGCGGGCACCGACCGAGAAAGGAATAATGCCAGATTTAGGAAGCTGGCTGAGGACCACCAAGTCTGTAGTCCGGTGACTGGATTGTCCCAAGCTGGGCTGGATTCCTTCCTTAGGCCCCCTTCACACGTCCGTGAAAAACACGTGCGTGTGTTACGTTACGTTTTTAGGGTCCGTGTTCCGTATTTTATGTCCGTTTCTCCAGTACGTGTGACATCCGTGTGGTTGCGTATGCTAGCCGTGTGTGCGTTTGGAATGTCCGTGTGTGCGTGAGATACGTAAGTGACATGACCGTGTGTTGCCCGTGTGAAATGTTCCGTGTGTGATGCACAATGACGTTGCTACATGCCGGCTGACAGCAGACAGCGACGCGCTATGAGAATGAATTCGGGTGAACTTTACCCGACTTCATTGTCAAACCGCAGCTCTGTCTGTGTGTCGCGTACTGATTAGCGGTCACCTGTGAAGAACTCACCGGTGACCACTAATCTCCTGAGTGACTGAAGAGAGCAGCGCGATTAGCGCTGCCGTCACTCAGGTTACTCGCGGCTAGCTGGAGTCCTCCACCCGAGACCGCAACTCACCTGTGACTTCATCACTGATCGCGCAGCTCACTTCAGTCACTCGGGTGACTTGCTGTCACAGTTGGAGGATCCAGCGGTGGCTGCGAGTAACCTGAGTGACGTCAGCGATGATCGCGCTACTCACTTCAGTTGCTGTCTGGAGCTGACAGAAGCGGTGGTGTTCTACTGCAGCTCCTGTCACCTTCATGTAGCAGAGCTGAGAGCGTCGCGGAACCTCCGTGGATTACGCCGGACCAGGAGGGGTTTTTGGGGCTTAATAAAGTGGTGATCGAGGGTGTTTTTTTTGTTTATTATTTCTAATAAAGGATTTTTCGTTGTTTGTGTTTATTTTCTTTAACTTACAGATTAATCATGGAAGGTATCTCGGGGAGACGCCTGGCATGATTAACCTAGGACTTAGTGGCAGCTATGGTCTGCTGCCATTAACTCCTTATTACCCTGTTTGCCACAGCACCTGGGCAAAACGGGATGAGCCGAGTACAGTCCTGGGACTGTCGCATCTAATGGATGCGGAAATTCCGGGCGGCTGCTGGCTGATATTGTTAGGCTGGGGGGCTCCCCATAACGTGGAGCTCTTCATCCTGAGAATACCAGCCTTCAGCCGTTTGGCTTTACCCTGGCTGGTATCAAAATTGGGGGGGGGGGACCGCACTTCGTTTTTTTTTAATTATTTATTTTTTTTACTGCTCGATATTGACACGCCCACCGGCGGCTGTGATTGGTTACAGTGAGACAGCTGTCACTCAGCGTGTGGGCGTGTCTCACTGCAACCAATCATAGGCGCCGGTGGGCGGGGAAAGCAGGGAATACTAGATTGAATAATGAGTGGCCGGCATTTTCAAAATAGTAAATGCTGCCGGAGCTTTTTTAACAGCTGTGCAGTGTCGCGCTGGTGATCGGGGATCGGTAAGTATGAGAGAGGGGGAGAGGCTAACCGACGGACTGAGGGAGAATGACTGACATACACAGAAAAAAAAGATTGACCGACATCGCTTAAAAAAAGCACAAAACGTACACGGACCATACGGAGATGCATCCGTGTCACGTACGTGTGCTCACGGACCCATAGACTTTCATTCGGTGCGTGTGTGCGTGTTCCGTGCAGAAAACAGACATGCATGCGTGTAATACGGATACACATACGTATCACGCACACGGACACATGGACCGTACGGAAAAACGCACGTGTGACTCCAAACATTGAATTAGATTGGAGTACGTGTGTCCGTGTCTCCGGTACATACGGAAACGGACTTAACACATACCGGTGACACGGACGTGTGAAGGGGGCCTTAGGTAGACTTTGATAGCTCAGCCGAATCCTTGCATTCGATGCTGAAGTCCATGTAGTGTTGTAATCCAGGTTCAGCTATGGTTTGCCAATCGGATCTGCAGGTCCTAGATTGATATCATGTAGCAAGAGTCTACCCGTCCTTCTTATACCCCTGAGCTCTCCATTCAGACCATTGGGGTCTTCACGATTGGTGGATAAGACTGGGTTCTTATTGGCTAGATTTCATGCCGCATATAAAATATCCCTAGTAGTAATGGTCTCTGACAGTGACAAGGGAAAGACAGCCCAGCCACATCCCATCCAGCAATACAATGGAGGTTCGCACAATTGATTTGTCTGGGTATCTGATCCTCTCTGGCCAAGGTAACTACGTGAGTCAACAAGATCTTAAACACTAGACTGAATGAAACAAAACAATGAGAGGCTTATCCCCCATTTATAAACAAAATATCTTCATGTCCGGCTGAATATTAAGAAACTTTAACCCTTGCTAGTGTACCGCCCCGGGGCTCGGCCGGCTGCCGAACTGCTCGGATCCATGCTCGTGGGTGGGTGGCTCGAGCTACTCACGCACCCGGGGGTCACGTCGCTCTGTAAGGGTGCTGGCGCTACGTGAGGGGTGGTGTTCGGTGGGGAGGTCCACAGCCGAGGCCGCGGTTGTTTTTGGGGTTAAGTTCGTGATGCCACCCACAGGTTGTGGTGAATGGATGGACAGCACCGCTGCTGTTTACTAGGCTCCCGGGGACGGTGTTGCGCAGCTTGGTGTTGACCCCTCCGTGGGTAGGGGAGTGATGGTCCCGGGAGCCCGAGGGAGGTGCTGAGGCGGGGAACTGGGTGCGTGCTGGGGTGTCGGTGCGGTGCACGGCCCGAAGGCACTGTTGTACTCACTATTACAAACACGCTGGAGTCTCTGGTAAACCAAACAAAATAGTGAACGGTGCCCGCAGCCGGCTGCAGTTTTCCCCTTAACAGGTTGGTGGTTTCCGCCTTTCTCCTGCACCTCACTTGTGTAGAAACTGTTGACTCCTATGCCTGAGCAACGGTAGTCCGCTCCCCGGCTTGGTATGTGCCGGGAGAGCCCTGTTTGCCCGCAGACGCTGGACCCTCGGGTCTCTATGCCTGGGCGGTGGCTAATGGTTGGGCTGTTGTCTTCAGTCGGGCCTTATGTGGGATAGGACCAAAAGTCCAGTCCTCAATCAGTTGATTTGACTCAGCCCGGTTGTTTCTGGGCCTTGTACTGGGTCTGAGTACCCCTCCTGGTGCTCTGGTTTAAAATCGGTTCCCCGGTTCGGTACCAGAGGGGCCACCACCCGTCCCCGGTCCATACGGTTCCACCGGCCATAATCCTAGCTCCTGCAGGCGGCCACCACCGTCTACCTCCTTGCCAGAGGTGACTGGGCTCTAACCCAGACACCTGGTGTAGACTATGGCAGGCCTGGACACAGGTCTGCCCTTGAACTTCACTCCACTCCACTCCACTGTCAAGGCTAATCTCTTTTCTTCTGTTTTTCCCACCTCCGGGCCTGTGAACTCCTCGGTGGGCAGAGCCAACCGCCTGGCTCTGTCCCCCTGGTGTGGACATCAAACCCGGAAGGAGGTGACAAGGTTTTGTAGTTTGGTTGCTGTCACCCTATTGGGGTGTGTGTGTGTGTGTGTCTGTAAGGGCCTACTTGTGACAACCTGGCTAGTCAAGGGCATCACATTAGGCACTGACAGAGTCTGTGTCGTCACAACCATAGCAAACCATAAGTCGTCGCCATGAGAAATGCACACCTGCCTGGGGTTGTCACCATGACAAGGCCCTGGTGTCATAACCAATACAGTCCCCCCACCCTGAGTAGTCACCATGACAACCCTCCCCCGGTTCGTCACCATAACAAACCCCCCAGGTCGTCACCCATGACAACCACCCCCCCGGTCGTCACCCATGACAAACCCCCCGGTCGTAACCCATAACAACCACCCAGTCGTCAATCATGACAACCCCCAGTCATTACCCATGACAACCCTCCCTCCCAGTCGTCACCCATGACAACCCCCCCGGTCATCACCATGACAACCTGACAACCCCCTGGTCGTCACCCATGACAACCCCCCCGGTCGTCACCATGACAATCCCCCACGGTCGTCACCATGACAACCCCCCGCCCCGGTCATCGCCATGACAACCTCCCGGTCGTCACCCATGACAACCCTCCCCCCGGTCGTCACCCATGACAACCCCCCGGTCGTCCCCCATGACAACCCCACTGTCGTCCCCCCATGAAAACCCCCCCGGTCGTACCCCATGGCAACCCCCACGGTCGTCACCCTTGACAACCCCCACACGGTCGTCCCCTATGACAACCTCCACACGGTCGTCCCCCATGACAACCCCCCCACGGTCGTCACCCATGACAACCCCCCTAGGTGTAACCATGACAACATCCCCCCGGCCGTCACCATGACAACCCCCACGGTCTTCACCATGACAACCCACCCATGGTCGTCACCATGACAACCCCCCTGGTCGTCGCCATGACAACCCCCCAGGTGTCACTGTGGAGACACGAGGCTCAGTGGGTGCTCTCGTCCACTAAAACCCGCCGCCTTTAGAAAGACAGCGTGGCTCAGGGCTCATCACAACTGAACGCCGGCCTCCTTAACCGTGGGCGTAACACTACTCAGACAACACAGGGTGAGGAAACCACAATAATTAGACTTTATTGGATCCCCAAACAATTAACGGCACATAACACATAACCAGCAAAACACACATGTAACAGGCAACAGAGTCTCACCCTTCCGCTGTCTCACCAGGGATTTAGAATGTCCATGCCTCAGAGCTTCCAGGGCCACTTACTCCAATCCAGCAGCACCCCGCTTTCGGCGGGCACCCACCGAGAAAGGAATAGCGGCAGATTTAGGAAGCTGTGTGAGGTCTGCAAAGTCTGTACCAGGTGACTGAACTGTCCCAACCTGAGTGTCCTCCTTAGGTAGTCCTGATATGATGATACAATCCTGGCAGCCGGAGTCGAAATCCCTAGGCTGTGGATATGGTCTCCATACGGAACCGGAGTCCCTAGATTGAAGCCATAAGATATCCTGATCCTCTAGTCAGCTCCTAAGAGCTTAAACTGGATTCATCAGCATCCATCAACAACAACCTGGTGGCTTAAAGAAGTCCTTTTTATAGCCACAGCCTTCCACTTGGATACACTGCGTCCTCATCGATTGGTTGGACAAGATCGCTTCTCCCATTGGATGAATCTCAAGCTGCATGAACAATGTTCATCCAAATGATGTCTACAGAAAGACTGAGGGTATACATGTAGTCTGGAAGTCACCGACTGGACAATGGCTACTAAGGTAATTACATTAGCAATACACAACTACAATACAATGATTACTGGAAGAGTCTGGAGAAACAATACGTCTGGCTTTCAGTGGCCAACACAATTACATGAGTCAGCAAGAGTCTTGTAAAAACAATGAGGGACTTATCCCCCGTCTATAAACAATCTATCATCCTGTCTGGCTGAATGTTAAGAAACTTTAACCCATGAGAGTCCATGTCGTCACATTCCTCCCCCTTCTTAATATTAGGCAGACATGATAGGCTTCCGATCATCCTTCTCCTTTTGACGGCATTGTCCTTTTTAATGGTGAGGTCAGCAACAGAGGCTCGCATCTATACACCTCCCCCTGATTACCTCCCCCAAGTTGAGCAGCCATATTGCAGACAAGCACTAAGGTGGGGTCCATGAGTTGGGCTTGCATACATTTCTTACTATCAATCTTTCCCCAGTCAATAGCCACAGTGTGGTTAGGCTTACTCACAGTTCTTGGTTCAGAAATGGATGATAGAGACTGGGAATGTGAATTATCCTTGGAAAAGATGTTAGAAAGATCCACATCAGGGTCCTGCTTGGCTTGGAAGTGGATGATGGCTGCTTCAAACTGACTGGATAGTGATTGTCCTAGGTCATTCTCCAAAATGACTGGTGTGAGCAGGTGATCCCCAAGACCCACTTTCACTTCCCTCTGAGTGGTATCCGAAACAACAGGCTTGGTGGGGCCATCTATGAACCCCACTTCAACTTCCTCCTGGCTAGTCCCTGAAACAACAGGTGTGGGGAGGCTGTCCATAAACTCCATATGGACCTCTTCCTGGTCAGACCCCAAAGTAACTGGTGTGGGGACGGTGTCCATAAGCTCCACATCAGCCTTGCTCTGGTCAGTCTCCACAATGACAGGTACAGGGAGACTGTTCACAAGTCCCACATCGATCGCTTCCTGGTTAGTTCCCAAAATAACTGGGGTGGGGATGCTGTTCATAAGCTCCACATCAGCCTTGCTCTGGTCAGTCTCCACAATGACCGGTATGGGGAGGCTGTTCACAATCCCCACATCGATCACTTCCTGGTTGGTCCCCAAAATACCAGGTGTGGGGAGGCTATCCACAAGCTCCACCTCGACCTCTCCCTGGTCGGTCCTTAGGTCCAGCTACACACCTGCCAGAGGGACGTCTGAGCGCTGGCCCTCAGCCAGGGAGAGGGATAATTGGGAATCTGGTAAAGGGTCTTCTGGGGAAACAATAACTAGGCTTACCAGAGTGATGGAAGATCCAATGTCTCGAAGTCCCTGAGCCTGTATATCACCGACCTTGACCGTCTGGATGTGGTGATGGAGGTTGGCTGGTGTACGGTGTCCAGCCTGCCGTAGGGTGTGGACTGGATAAACCACTTCCTCAGCTATTAGTGTTTCTTGGGAGTAGCATTCCTCAGGTCTCGTTGATTCATCTCGGCATATGTTGACTGGTTGGAGTGGCAGACGGGATCCAAGCATGCGGCCTCTTTGTTTTGGTGCAGCTTCTGCTGGGTAGCGGGACCATCCTTCTCGAGCGGCTGGTGCTAGCAGTACGGCAGGTGGCACTCCATAAACATATTCCAGAACCCAAGCCCTCTCTTCTCTTGAGGATTTAGGCCCCAATGCATCCAACAACGCTGTGGCTTGGGCCATTTTGGACCAAGCTGATTCCCGATTGTCACTAGATCCATGATGTGGCACATAGTTTAAATCCTCTGGGTCAATATCGGCGGGATCCTCATCGTCCTCTGCATCATTCTGGGCATCCCAATGGACTAATTTCTGGATCAAGTCCGACCGAGTCTCAGCGTTCCAGTAGATAATCTTTCGCCTCTGGCACAGATCCTGTAGCATCCATTTACTGCTGCGGTCGCAACTCCTCTCTTGTTCTTGTCCCATGGCTGAGCTGGTGGGGTTGGACATGGCAGCGTCCGAAACCTGAATGCCTCCCTTATGGCCTGCTGGGTATGCTTATGTGCCTCCCTGGTTGTTGAGCCCTGGACGGTGTCCGAAAACACCAGTCCGCTGCAGCTCCCCTGGGTAAACCAGGCTGAGTAGTATCCCACCGCTGCCACCAATTGTGGAGACACGGGGCTCAGTGGGTGCTCTCGTCCACTAAAACCCGCCACCTTTAGAAAGACAGCATGGCTCAGGGCTCATCCCAACTGAACGCCGGCCTCCTTAACCGTGGGTGTAACACTACTCAGACAACACAGGGTGAGGGAACCACAATAATTAGACTTTATTGGATCCCCAAACAATTAACGGCACATAACACATAACCAGCAAAACACACATGTAACAGGCAACAGAGTCTTACCCTTCCGCTGGCTCACCAGGGATTTAGAATGTCCATGCCTCAGAGCTTCCAGGGCCACTTACTCCAATCTAGCAGCACCCCGCTTTCGGCGGGCACCCACCGAGAAAGGAATAGCGGCAGATTTAGGAAGCTGTGTGAGGTCTGCAAAGTCTGTACCAAGTGACTGAACTGTCCCAACCTGAGTGTCCTCCTTAGGTAGTCCTGATATGATGATACAATCCTGGCAGCCGGAGTCGAAATCCCTAGGCTGTGGATATGGTCTCCATACGGAACCGGAGTCCCTAGATTGAAGCCATAAGATATCCTGATCCTCTAGTCAGCTCCTAAGAGCTTAGACTGGATCCATCAGCATCCATCAACAACAACCTGGTGGCTTAAAGAAGTCCTTTTTATAGCCACAGCCTTCCACTTGGATACACTGCGTCTTCATCGATTGGTTGGACAAGATCGCTTCTCCCATTGGATGAATCTCAAGCTGCATGGACAATGTTCATCCAAATGATGTCTACAGAAAGACTGAGGGTATACATGTAGTCTGGAAGTCACCGACTAGACAATGGCTACTAAGGTAATTACATTAGCAATACACAACTACAATACAATGATTACTGGAAGAGTCTGGAGAAACAATACGTCTGGCTTTCAGTGGCCAACACAATTACATGAGTCAGCAAGAGTCTTGTAAAAACAATGAGGGACTTATCCCCCGTCTATAAACAATCTATCATCCTGTCTGGCTGAATGTTAAGAAACTTTAACCCATGAGAGTCCATGTCGTCACATTCCTCCCCCTTCTTAATATTAGCCAGCCATGATAGGCTTCCGATCATCCTTCTCCTCTTGACGGCATTGTCCTTTTTAATGGTGAGGTCAGCAACAGAGGCTCGCATCTATACACTTCCCCCTGATTACCTCCCCCAAGTTGAGCAGCCATATTGCAGACAAGCACTAAGGTGGGGTCCATGAGTTGGGCTTGCATACATTTCTTACTATCAATCTTTCCCCAGTCAATAGCCACAGTGTGGTTAGGCTTACTCACAGTTCTTGGTTCAGAAGTGGATGCTGGAGACTGGGAATGTGAATTATCCTTGGAAAAGATGTTAGAAAGATCCACATCAGGGTCCTGCTTGGCTTGGAAGTGGATGATGGCTGCTTCAAACTGACTGGATAGTGATTGTCCTAGGTCATTTTCCAAAATGACTGGTGTGAGCAGGTGATCCCCAAGCCCCACTTTCACTTCCCTCTGAGTGGTATCCGAAACAACAGGCTTGGTGGGGCCATCTATGAACCCCACTTCAACTTCCTCCTGGCTAGTCCCTGAAACAACAGGTGTGGGGAGGCTGTCCATAAACTCCATATGGACCTCTTCCTGGTCAGACCCCAAAGTAACTGGTGTGGGGACGGTGTCCATAAGCTCCGCATCAGCCTTGCTCTGGTCAGTCTCCACAATGACAGGTAAAGGGAGACTGTTCACAAGTCCCACATCGATCACTTCCTGGTTAGTTCTCAAAATAACTGGGGTGGGGATGCTGTTCATAAGCTCCACATCAGCCTTGCTCTGGTCAGTCTCCACAATGACCGGTATGGGGAGGCTGTTCACAATCCCCACATCGATCACTTCCTGGTTGGTCCCCAAAATACCAGGTGTGGGGAGGCTATCCACAAGCTCCACCTCGACCTCTCCCTGTTCGGTCCTTAGGTCCAGCTACACACATGCCAGAGGGACGTCTGAGTGCTGGCCCTCAGCCAGGGAAAGGGATAATTGGGAATCTGGTAAAGGGTCTTCTGGGGAAACAATAACTAGGCTTACCAGAGTGATGGAAGATCCAATGTCTCGAAGTCCCTGAGCCTGTATATCACCGACCTTGACCGTCTGGATGTGGTGATGGAGGTTGGCTGGTGTACGGTGTCCGGCCTGCCGTAGGGTGTGGACTGGATAAACCACTTCCTCAGCTATTAGTGTTTCTTGGGAGTAGCATTCCTCAGGTCTCGTTGATTCATCTCGGCATATGTTGACTGGTTGGAGTGGCAGACGGGATCCAAGCATGCGGCCTCTTTCTTTTGGTGCAGCTTCTGCTGGGTAGCGGGACCATCCTTCTCCAGCGGCTGGTGCTAGCAGTACGGCAGGTGGCACTCCATAAACATATTCCAGAACCCAAGCCCTCTCTTCTCTTGAGGATTTAGGCCCCAATGCATCCAACAACGCTGTGGCTTGGGCCATTTTGGACCAAGTTGATTCCCGATTGTCACTAGATCCATGATGTGGCACATAGTTTAAATCCTCTGGGTCAATATCGGCGGGATCCTCATCGTCCTCTGCATCATTCTGGGCATCCCAACGGACTAATTTCTGGATCAAGTCCGACCGAGTCTCAGCGTTCCAGTAGATAATCTTTCGCCTCTGGCACAGATCCTGTAGCATCCATTAACTCCTCTCTTGTCCTTGTCCCATGGCTGAGCTGGTGGGGTTGGACATAGCAGCGTCCGAAACCTGAATGCCTCCCTTATGGCCTGCTGGGTATGCTTATGTGCCTCTCCGGTTGTTGAGCCCTTCACGGTGCCCGAAAACACCAGTCCGCTGCAGCTCCCCTGGGTAAACCAAGCTGAGTAGTATCCCACCGCTGCCACCAATTGTGGAGACACAGGGCTCAGTGGGTGCTCTCGTCCACTAAAACCCGCCGCCTTTAGAAAGACAGTGTGGCTCAGGGCTCATCCCAACTGAACGCCGGCCTCCTTAACCGTGGGTGTAACACTACTCAGACAACACAGGGTGAGGGAACCACAATAATTAGACTTTATTGGATCCCCAAACAATTAACGGCACATAACACATAACCAGCAAAACACACATGTAACAGGCAACAGAGTCTTACCCTTCCGCTGGCTCACCAGGGATTTAGAATGTCCATGCCTCAGAGCTTCCAGGGCCACTTACTCCAATCCAGCAGCACCCCGCTTTCGGCGGGCACCCACCGAGAAAGGAATAGCGGCAGATTTAGGAAGCTGTGTGAGGTCTGCAAAGTCTGTACCAGGTGACTGAACTGTCCCAACCTGAGTGTCCTCCTTAGGTAGTCCTGATATGATGATACAATCCTGGCAGCCGGAGTCGAAATCCCTAGGCTGTGGATATGGTCTCCATACGGAACCGGAGTCCCTAGATTGAAGCCATAAGATATCCTGATCCTCTAGTCAGCTCCTAAGAGCTTAGACTGGATCCATCAGCATCCATCAACAACAACCTGGTGGCTTAAAGAAGTCCTTTTTATAGCCACAGCCTTCCACTTGGATACACTGCGTCTTCATCGATTGGTTGGACAAGATCGCTTCTCCCATTGGATGAATCTCAAGCTGCATGGACAATGTTCATCCAAATGATGTCTACAGAAAGACTGAGGTTATACATGTAGTCTGGAAGTCACCGACTAGACAATGGCTACTAAGGTAATTACATTAGCAATACACAACTACAATACAATGATTACTGGAAGAGTCTGGAGAAACAATACGTCTGGCTTTCAGTGGCCAACACAATTACATGAGTCAGCAAGAGTCTTGTAAAAACAATGAGGGACTTATCCCCCGTCTATAAACAATCTATCATCCTGTCTGGCTGAATGTTAAGAAACTTTAACCCATGAGAGTCCATGTCGTCACATTCCTCCCCCTTCTTAATATTAGCCAGCCATGATAGGCTTCCGATCATCCTTCTCCTCTTGACGGCATTGTCCTTTTTAATGGTGAGGTCAGCAACAGAGGCTCGCATCTATACACCTCCCCCTGATTACCTCCCCCAAGTTGAGCAGCCATATTGCAGACAAGCACTAAGGTGGGGTCCATGAGTTGGGCTTGCATACATTTCTTACTATCAATCTTTCCCCAGTCAATAGCTACAGTGTGGTTAGGCTTACTCACAGTTCTTCGTTCAGAAGTGGATGCTGGAGACTGGGAATGTGAATTATCCTTGGAAAAGATGTTAGAAAGATCCACATCAGGGTGCTGCTTGGCTTGGAAGTGGATGATGGCTGCTTCAAACTGACTGGATAGTGATTGTCCTAGGTCATTTTCCAAAATGACTGGTGTGAGCAGGTGATCCCCAAGCCCCACTTTCACTTCCCTCTGAGTGGTATCCGAAACAACAGGCTTGGTGGGGCCATCTATGAACCCCACTTCAACTTCCTCCTGGCTAGTCCCTGAAACAACAGGTGTGGGGAGGCTGTCCATAAACTCCATATGGACCTCTTCCTGGTCAGACCCCAAAGTAACTGGTGTGGGGACGGTGTCCATAAGCTCCACATCAGCCTTGCTCTGGTCAGTCTCCACAATGACAGGTACAGGGAGACTGTTCACAAGTCCCACATCGATCGCTTCCTGGTTAGTTCCCAAAATAACTGGGGTGGGAAGCTGTTCATAAGCTACACATCAGCCTTGCTCTGGTCAGTCTCCACAATGACCGGTATGGGGAGGCTGTTCTCAATCCCCACATCGATCACTTCCTGGTTGGTCCCCAAAATACCAGGTGTGGGGAGGCTATCCACAAGCTCCACCTCGACCTCTCCCTGGTCGGTCCTTAGGTCCAGCTACACACCTGCTAGAGGGACGTCTGAGCGCTGGCCCTCAGCCAGGGAGAGGGATAATTGGGAATCTGGTAAAGGGTCTTCTGGGGAAACAATAACTAGGCTTACCAGAGTGATGGAAGATCCAATGTCTCGAAGTCCCTGAGCCTGTATATCACCGACCTTGACCGTCTGGATGTGGTGATGGAGGTTGGCTGGTGTACGGTGTCCGGCCTGCCGTAGGGTGTGGACTGGATAAACCACTTCCTCAGCTATTAGTGTTTCTTGGGAGTAGCATTCCTCAGGTCTCGTTGATTCATCTCGGCATATGTTGACTGGTTGGAGTGGCAGATGGGATCCAAGCATGCGGCCTCTTTCTTTTGGTGCAGCTTCTGCTGGGTAGCGGGACCATCCTTCTCCAGCGGCTGGTGCTAGCAGTACGGCAGGTGGCACTCCATAAACATATTCCAGAACCCAAGCCCTCTCTTCTCTTGAGGATTTAGGCCCCAATGCATCCAACAACGCTGTGGCTTGGGCCATTTTGGACCAAGTTGATTCCCGATTGTCACTAGATCCATGATGTGGCACATAGTTTAAATCCTCTGGGTCAATATCGGCGGGATCCTCATCGTCCTCTGCATCATTCTGGGCATCCCAACGGACTAATTTCTAGATCAAGTCCGACCGAGTCTCAGCGTTCCAGTAGATAATCTTTCGCCTCTGGCACAGATCCTGTAGCATCCATTTACTGCTGCGGTCGTAACTCCTCTCTTGTCCTTGTCCCATGGCTGAGCTGGTGGGGTTAGACATGGCAGCGTCCGAAACCTGAATGCCTCCCTTATGGCCTGCTGGGTATGATTATGTGCCTCCCTGGTGGTTGATCCCTGGACGGTGTCCGAAAACACTAGTCCGCTGCAGCTCCCCTGGGTAAACCAGGCTGAGTAGTATCCCACCGCTGCCACCAATTGTGGAGACACAGGGCT
Source organism: Anomaloglossus baeobatrachus (assembly GCF_048569485.1). NCBI lineage: Eukaryota > Metazoa > Chordata > Amphibia > Anura > Aromobatidae > Anomaloglossus > Anomaloglossus baeobatrachus. Next base: position 80,439,015 of record NC_134359.1, on the reverse strand, counting down.
CAGTGGGTGCTCTCGTCCACTAAAACCCGCCGCCTTTAGAAAGACAGCGTGGCTCAGGGCTCATCCCAACTGAACGCCGGCCTCCTTAACCGTGGGTGTAACACTACTCAGACAACACAGGGTGAGGGAACCACAATAATTAGACTTTATTGGATCCCCAAAAAATTAACGGCACATAACACATAACCAGCAAAACACACATGTAACAGGCAACAGAGTCTTACCCTTCCGCTGGCTCACCAGGGATTTAGAATGTCCATGCCTCAGAGCTTCCAGGGCCACTTACTCCAATCCAGCAGCACCCCGCTTTCGGCGGGCACCCACCGAGAAAGGAATAGCGGCAGATTTAGGAAGCTGTGTGAGGTCTGCAAAGTCTGTACCAGGTGACTGAACTGTCCCAACCTGAGTGTCATCCTTAGGTAGTCTTGATATGATGATACAATCCTGGCAGCCGGAGTTGAAATCCCTAGGCTGTGGATATGGTCTTCATACGGAACCGGAGTCCCTAGATTGAAGCCATAAGATATCCTGATCCTCTAGTCAGCTCCTAAGAGCTTAGACTGGATCCATCAGCATCCATCAACAGCAACCTGGTGGCTTAAAGAAGTCCTTTTTATAGCCACAGCCTTCCACTTGGATACACTGCGTCCTCATCGATTGGTTGGACAAGATCGCTTCTCCCATTGGATGAATCTCAAGCTGCATGGACAATGTTCATCCAAATGATCTCTACAGAAAGACTGAGGGTATACATGTAGTCTGGAAGTCACCGACTAGACAATGGCTACTAAGGTAATTACATTAGCAATACACAACTACAATACAATGATTACTGGAAGAGTCTGGAGAAACAATACGTCTGGTTTTCAGTGGCCAACACAATTACATGAGTCAGCAAGAGTCTTGTAAAAACAATGAGGGACTTATCCCCCGTCTATAAACAATCTATCATCCTGTCTGGCTGAATGTTAAGAAACTTTAACCCATGAGAGTACATGTCGTCACAGTCACCATGACTTCCTCCCATGGTCGTCACCATGACAACCCCCCAGTCGTCACCCATGACAACCCCCCTCTGTCGTCACCATGACAACCCCTCCCCCCGGTTGTCACCATGAGAACCCAACTCGGTCGTCACCCATGGAAACCCCCTACCATGGTCGTCACCCATGACAACCCCCCCGGTCGTCACCATGACAGCCCCCCCCTCCCGGTCGTCACCATGACAACCCCCCGGTCGTCACCCATAACAACGCCCCCGGTCAACACCCATGAAAACCCTCCGGTCGTCACCTATGACAACACCCCCCGGTCGTCACCCATGACAACCCCCCGGTAGTAACCCATGACAACCCTCCCTCCCGGTCGTCATCCATGACAATCCACCCGGTCGTCCGCCATGACAACCCCCTCGGTCGTCACCCATGACAACCCCCCCGGTCGTCACCCATGACAACCCCCCAGTCGTTACCCATGACAACCCCCCCGGTCGTCATCCATGACAATCCCCCCGGTCGTTCCCAATGACAACCCCCTCGGTCGTCACGCATGACAACCCCCCGGTCGTTACCCATGACAACCCTCCCTCCTGGTCGTCATCCATGACAACCCCCCGGTCGTCCCCCATGACAATCCCCCATTCGTCCCCCATGACAACCCCACGGTCGTCACCCATGATAACCCCCCACGGTCATCACCCATTACAACCCCCCGGTCGTCACCCATGACAACCCCTCGGTCGTCACCCATGACAACTTTCCCTCCTGGTCGTCATCCATGACAATCCCCTCGGTCGTCCCCCATGACAACCCCCCCGGTCGTCACCCATGACAACCCCCCGGTCATCACCCATGACAACCCCCCCGTCATCACCATGACAACCCCCCCAGGTGTCACCCATGACAATCCCCATCTGTCGTCACCATGACAACCCCAGGTAGTGATTATGACAACACCCCCCGGTTGTCACCATGACAACCCTCCCCCGGTCGTCACCCATGGCAACCCCCTCGGTTGTCACCCATGACAATCTCCACGGTCATCACCCATGACAACCCCCCCAGTCGACACCTAGACAACCCCCACAGTCGTTACCATGACAACGTTCCCCAGGCATCACCATGAAAACCGCCTTCCCCCGGTCGTCACCATGACAACCCTCCCCGGTCATCACCATGACAACCCCCCCCTCGGTCATCACCCATGACAACCCCCTGGTCGTCACCATGATGACCCCTCCCGGTCGTCACCATGATCACCCCTCCCGGTCGTCACCATGACACCCCTCCCGGTCGTCACCATGACCACCCCCCCAGTCGTCACTCATGACAACCCCCCCTCGGTCGTCACCCATGACAACCCCCCCACGGTCGTCACCATGAATCCCTCCCGCGGTCGACACCTTGACAACCCCAACAGTCGTCACCAGGCAACCCCCCTGGTCATCACCATTAAAAACCCCCTTCCCCTGGTTGTCACCATGACAACCCTCCTCGGTCTTCACCATGACAAGTCCCCGGTCGTCACCATGACAATCCCTCACCCAGTCATCACCATGACAACCCCCCACGGTCGTCACCATGACAACCTCCGCCTCGGTCGTCGCCATGACAACCCCCGGTCATCACCCATGACATCCCCCCGGTCATCGCCATGACAACCCCCGGTCATCACTCATGAAAATCCCCAAGACGTCACTGTGACGACATGGACTCTCATGGGTTAAAGTTTCTTAACATTCAGCCAGACTATTGTTCTTATGTGTGCTAAGTCATGTTTGCTTAGCTATTGCTCTCCAGACTTTTCCAGTAATCATTGTATTGTAGCTGTGTATTGATAATGTAATTACCTTAGTAGCCATTGTCTAGTCGGTGACTTGCCGACTCCATGTAGATATACTGAGTCTTTATATGCACATCATTTAAATGAACATTATCCATGCAGCTTGAAATTCATCCAATGGGAGAAGCAATCTTGTCCAACCAATCGATGAGGACGCAGTGTATTCTAAGGGAAAGTTATGGCTATAAAAGGGACTTCTTTAAGCCACCAGGGTTGATGAAGGTTGATGGATGCTGATGGATCCAGTCTAAGCTCTTTGGAGCTGACTAGAGGATCAGGATATCTTATGGCTTCAATCTAGAGACTCCGGTTCCAATTGGAGACCATATCCACAGCCTAGGGATTGCCAGGATTGTAACGTCATACCAGGACTACCTAAGGAGGACACTCAGGTTGGGACAGTTCAGTCACTTGTTACAGACTTTGCAGACCTCACACAGCTTCCTGAATCTGGCATTATTCCTTTCTCTGTGGGTGCCCACCAAAAGCGGGGTGCTGCGGGACTGGAGTAAGCGGCCCTGGAAGCTCTGAGGCATGGACATTCTAAATCCCTGGTGAGCCAGCGGAAGGGTGAGACTCTGTTGCCTGTTACATTTGTGTGTTTTGCTGGTTATGTGTTATGTGCCGTTAATTTTTTGGGGATCCAATAAAGTCTAATTATTGTGGTTCCCTCACCCTGTGTTGTCTGAGTAGTGTTACGCCCATCGTTAAGGAGGCCGGCGTTCAGTTGGGATGAGCCCTGAGCCACGCTGTCTTTCTAAAGGCGGCGGGTTTTAGTGGACGAGAGCACCCACTGAGCCCCGTGTCTCCACAATTGGTGGCAGCAGTGGGATACTACTCAGCCTGGTTTACCCAGGGGAGCTGCAGCGGACTGGTGTTCGTGGACACCGTCCAGGGCTCAACAACCGGGGAGGCACATAAGCATACCCAGCAGGCCATAGGGGAGGCATTTAGGTTTCGGACGCTGCCATGTCCAACCCCACCAGCTCAGCCATGGGACAAGGACCAGAGAGGAGATACGACCGAAGCAGTAAATGGATGCTACAGGATCTGTGCCAGAGGCGAAAGATTATCTACTGGAGCGCTGAGACTCGGTCAGCCTTGATCCAGAAATTAGTCCGTTGGGATGCCCAGAATGATGCAGAGGACGATGAGGATCCCGCCGATATTGACCCAGAGGATTTAAACTATGTGCCACATCATGGATCTAGTGACAATCGGGAATCAAATTTGTCCAAAATGGCCCAAGCCACAGCGTTGTTGGATGCATTGGGGCCTAGATCCTCAAGAGAAGAGAGGGCTTATGTTCTGGAACATGTTTATGGGATTCCAGCTGCAGTACTGCTAACACCAGCCGGTCGAGAAGGATGGTTCCGCTACCCAACAGAAGCTGCGCCAAAACAAAGGACTACAAACAGGGCCTGTGACTCGCCCCAATCTATGGCGCTGTTATACATGTGGGCGCAATGGACATATAGATAAAGATTGTCTCCAAAACCGAGGCCGCATGCTTAGAGCCTGTCTGCCACTCCAACCAGTCAACATATGCCGAGATGAACCAACGAGACCTGAGGAATGCTACTCCCAAGAAACACCAATAGCTGAGGAAGTGGTTTATCCAGTCCACACCCTACGGCAGGCCGGACACCGTACACCAGCCAACCTCCATCCCCACATCCAGACGGTCAAGGTCGGTGATATACAGGCTCAGGGACTTCGAGACATTGGATCTTCCATCACTCTGGTAAGCCCAGTTATTGTTTCCCCAGAAGACCCTTTACCAGATTCCCAATTATCCATCTCCCTGGCTGAGGGCCAGCGCTCAGACATCCCTCTGGCATGTGTGCAGTTGGAACTAAGGACTGACCAGGGAGAGGTCGAGGTGGAGCTTGTGGATAGCCTCCCCACACCTGGTATTTTGGGGACCAACCAGGAAGTGATCGATGTGGGGATTGTGAACAGCCTCCCCATACCGGTCATATTGGAGACTGACCAGAGCAAGGCTGAGGTGGAGCTTGTGGACAGCCTCCTCACACCTTGTATTTTGGGGACCAACCAGGAAGTGATCGATGTGGGGATTGTGAACAGCCTCCCCATACCTGTCATTGTGGAGACTGACCAGAGCAAGGCTGATGTGGAGCTTATGGACACCGTCCCCACACCAGTTATTTCGGGAAAGGACCAGGGAGAGGTTGATGTGAGACTTCTGAACAGTCTCCCTATACCTGTCATTGTGGAGACTAATCAGAGCAAGGCTGATGTGGAGCTTATGGACACCGTCCCCACACCAGTTACTTTGGGGTCTGACCAGGAAGAGGTCCATATGGAGTTTATGGACAGCCTCCCCACACCTGTTGTTTCGGGGACTAGCTAGGAGGAAGTTGAAGTGGGGATCATAGATGGCCCCACCAAACCTGTTGTTTCGGATACCACTCAGAGGGAAGTGAAAGTGGGGCTTGGGGATTACCTGCTCACACCAGTCATTTTGGAGAATGACCTAGAACAAGGACTATCCAGTCAGTCTCAAGCAGCCATCACCCACTTCCAAGCAAAGCAGGACCCTGATGTGGATCTTTCTAACATCTTTTCCAATGATAATTCACATTCCCAGTCTACAGCATCGACTTCTGAGCCAAGAACCGTGAGTAAGCCTAACCAGACTGTGGCTATTGACTGGGGGAAGATTGATAGTAAGAAATGTATGCAAGCCCAACTCATGAACCCCACCTTAGTGCTTGTCCGCAATTTGGCTGCTCAACTTGGGAGAGGTAATCAGGGGGAGGTGTATAGATGCAAGCCTCTGTTGCTGACCTCACCATTAAAAAGGACAATGCCGTTAAGAGGAGAAGGATGATCGGAAGCCTATCATGTCTGGCTAATATTAAGAAGGGGGAGGAATGTGACGACATGGACTCTCATGGGTTAAAGTTTCTTAACATTCAGCCAGACTATTGTTCTTATGTGTGCTAAGTCATGTTTGCTTAGCTATTGCTCTCCAGACTTTTCCAGTAATCATTGTATTGTAGTTGTGTATTGATAATGTAATTACCTTAGTAGCCATTGTCTAGTCGGTGACTTGCCGACTCCATGTAGATATACTGAGTCTTTATATGCACATCATTTAAATGAACATTATCCATGCAGCTTGAAATTCATCCAATGGGAGAAGCAATCTTGTCCAACCAATCGATGAGGATGCAGTGTATCCTAAGGGAAAGTTATGGCTATAAAAGGGACTTCTTTAAACCACCAGGGTTGATGAAGGTTGATGGATGCTGATGGATCCAGTCTAAGCTCTTTGGAGCTGACTAGAGGATCAGGATATCTTATGGCTTTAATCTAGGGACTCCGGTTCCGGTTGGAGACCATATCCACAGCCTAGGGATTTCGACTCCGGCTGCCAGGATTGTAACGTCATACCAGGACTACCTAAGGAGGACACTCAGGTTGGGACAGTTCAGTCACCTGTTACAGACTTTGCAGACCTCACACAGCTTCCTGAATCTGGCACTATTCCTTTCTCTGTGGGTGCCCGCCAAAAGCGGGGTGCTGCTGGACTGGAGTAAGCGGCCCTGGAAGCTCTGAGGCATGGACATTCTAAATCCCTGGTGAGCCAGCGGAAGGGTAAGACTCTGTTGCCTGTTACATTTGTGTGTTTTGCTGGTTATGTGTTATGTGCCGTTAATTGTTTGGGGATCCAATAAAGTCTAATTATTGTGGTTCCCTCACCCTGTGTTGTCTGAGTAGTGTTACGCCCACGGTTAAGGAGACCGGCGTTCAGTTGGGATGAGCCCTGAGCCATGCTGTCTTTCTAAAGGCGGCGGGTTTTAGTGGACGAGAGCACCCACTGAGCTCCGTGTCTCCACAGTCACCATGACATCTCCCCCGGTCGTCCCCATGACAACCACCAACGGTCATCACTATGACAACCCCCTTGGTCGTCACCATGACAACGCCCCCGGTCGTCACCATGACAACCACCAACTGTCATCACTATGACAACCCCCTTGGTCGTCGCCATGACAACCCCGGTCATCATCCATGACATCCCCCCGGTCGTCACCCATGACAACCCCCTCAGTTGTCATTCATGACAACCCCTTCACGGTCATCTTTCATGACAACCCCTCTAGGCGTCTTCATGACAACCCTCCCTGGACGTCACTATGACAACCCCCACGGTCGTCACCATGACAATCTCCCACGGTCGTCACCATGACAATCCTCCTGGTTGTCGCTATGACAACTCTCGGTCATCACCCATGACAACCCTCCCCCCGATCGTCACCCATGACAACCCCCCCGGTCGTCACCCATGGCAACTACCCCGGTCATCACCAATGACAAGCCCCCCAGTCGTCACCCATGACAATCCCCCGGTTGTCACCCGTGACAACCCCCACGGTTGTCACCCATGACAACTTCCCCCATCGTCACCATGACAAACCCCCCACCCGGTCGTCACCATGACAACCCCCGGGTCGTCACCATGACAACCCCCGGGTCGTCACCATGACAAACCCCCACGGTCGTCACCACGACAAACCCCCACAGTCGTCACCACAACAAACCCCTACGGTCATTAAAAGGATGTGATACCACACAATGGAGTTTATGCTTGCTTTATTGAAAATAATATCAAACACCAACACAACACCAACCAACCAACCAACAATCACCAACACAAATCGTGTAATCATGCTGACAATAACAGGCTAAAAGAAGTAACCTCACTATGTGGGGATCCAGATATAAATGGTAATACAACCTGCACATAAAAGTATTGGGATAATGGGCTGAAGGTATATCACAATATTCATTAAATCACCAACCATACCCATAGAGTGCAGGCAATAGTATAATCCCCCCAGGGGTTTGATCACACTGGTGCAGCAAAATGTGTATGGCCCGCTAAAGGTGGCTATTGTGAATTAAACCACCAATTTTCAGCGGACAAAGTAAATCAATACATACCAGTGTTAATCAGATGACTGGGGGATATCCAGGATCGCAGGCCCGACGCGCGTTTCGGCTGCCTTTCTTAAGGGCCGCCACGCGTGGCCCCCCGGTTGTCACCCATGACAATTCCCCCGGTCGTCACCCATGACAACCCCCCGGTCGTCACCCATGACATCCCCCACACGGTCGTAACCCATGACAACCCCCCCACGGTCGACCCCCATAACAACCCCCCACGGTCTCACCCATGACAACCCCCCTAAACGTCACTATGACAACACCACCCGGACATCACCATGACAACCTCCCACGGTCGTTACCATGACAACCCCCGACGGCCGTCACCATGACAACCCCTGGTCATCGCCATAACAACCTCCCCGGTCGTCGCCATGACAACCCCCGGTCATCACCCATGACAACCCTCCCCCCGGTCAGCATCCATGACAACCCTCCCCGGTCATCACCCATGACATCCCCTCCGGTCGTCACCCATGACAACCCCCCCTGTCGTCACTCATGACAACCCACACGGTCGCCACCCATGACAACCGCCACACGGTGATTCCTCATGACAGCCCCCCCACGGTCATCCCCCATGACAACCCCTCCCGGTCATGACCCATGACAACCCCCACAGTCGTCACCCATGACACCCCCCCATGGCCGTCACCTATGACAAGCCCCCAACGGTCGTCACCCATGACAACCCCCCCCCCTCTGTCATCACCATGACAAATACTTTTTCTAAAGATCTCTTTATCTATGCTACTACATGCAGGTACTGTTAGACAGGGATTAGCAATATGCACCCAGAACTGCATATTGCACCTGGCCGGATGCTTTTGCAACAACTCTGCAGCCATTAACAATAAATAAACCATTTATGATTAATTTCTAACAGTATAGCAGAAAAAGGCTGTGATTTTTATGAAATGGGTTGTTACAGGTAAATCTTTGGTTCCACATGTGCTATTTGCATCAAGTGCTACATGCTTGCCCCCCCCTCAGCTAAAATTTGACAGCCAGCCCCTGACAGAAGATATCACAGCTCCTGGGCAGGAGAGGAAGAAAAAGAGAGTATATAGACAGCAGAGGTGGATATAGGTTTTCTGGCACCTTGGGAGAGAATTCAATTTGGCATCCCCTCTGCTCAAGTGGTTTAGTAATTGTGTATATAAGGAGAATAAATGGGAGCATTAAAGGCTAAATATGAAAATATTTCTTTATTTATCAAAAAAAGGGATAAAAAGTTCACATCATCATACATATAAATACTGTAGAAATAGTGAAAAAGGTGACAAAAGCAGGATGAACACCATGTACTTGCAAGGGAAAAATTGATGGTTAAATATAGGATGTCTGAGTTGGCACAGTATCCCTCAAAATAACAATGTGTAGCCCTATAGATTAGTAACTATAGCTATAGTAGGGATAAAAATAAATTAATTAAAGAACCCACATGAGGTCATGAGCCAGGGTTCTTAATGTATACAATCCCCCTATAGTGGCTCAATCAATCTAACACTAAAGCAATAATGAAGGAATCATAGTAGTCAAACGATATTTTTTTTCGCCCAAAAGCTTACCCATAAGTCGAGGTAATATTCAAATCCATTGCAAGGCTAATAAACAACCCTCCAACGCGCGTTTCACGGCAATATTATGTCAGCTTTTTCAGGGAAGGTATAGTGAATGCTGCAGTTCAAGGACCCTAAATAGGTGGTCATGTGACCGCATTGGATCTTCCAGGACCTGTCATGGTGTCCCAGCCAATCGGATCGCTAGGAATGCGCATGCACACCACGGGGGACATGCCCACACCCGCCCACCTCAGCCATCCAGTGAGAGGAAATGCATAGCGTCCCCGGTAACCAAGGACACCAGGCACTCCCCGCCCACCAAATCGCGCTTCTACCCCCGTATCCCTTCCACAAACATTGTTAATCTCCATATTCTGGTCCCCATAGACGTATATGGGCACTGGTATCCGGAGCAGATCCGGATTTTTTTCTCAGTCTGGCAGTGATCCGCCGGTCCCGGATTTTGGCAGATTCAATCAGCCCTAGCTGTGACCACTTATATGCGATTTGCACTGTTGCAGTCATGTGCTACTGAGCTGCTTTTACTAACTCTTTTGGTGTTCAAATAAATACTACAGCCCCTGCTTCACTGAGAGAAGCGGGAAGTATGAAAAATCACATATGAGCCGTCATGAGAAGACTGATAGGTTCAGCAAGCAGAGCTGAATCCTGACAGTGAGTATGTTACACGATTAGAATAGGGCATACTACTATGGTTTGATATGAATTACCATAGTTACCCATCCCATCTCCTTGAGGCCTCTTTCACACGTCCGTTAAAATCGTGCACGTTTTTCACGGACGTGTCAAAGGTGCGTTTTGCCCTCCGTGAGCCATGTTTATGGCACACTTGTGTTCTCCGTATGTTATCACGGATAACACACGGAGAACGGGAACTTTCTACTCACCTGTCCCTGGCTTCGCTGTCCGTGGTGCTGATCTTCGATCTCCGGTCCTGCCGACTCCTAGCTGCTGCTGCTTCCAGTGAAGTGAATATGCAATGAGCATATTGAGCGGCGGTCGGAAGCAAGTGACAGCAGCGGCAGAGACAGCAGCGCTAGAGAAGGTGAGTTATGTTTTTTTTTGTTTCTCGCAGACACATGTGTTTACTCCGGTGCGTGTCACATGGAACACATCCATGTGGTCCGTTTGCTTTCCGTGTGACCCGTTTGCGTTCCGTGTGACACCCGTGATGCCGTAGAAAAACGGACATCTCTACGTGTGGAGCACACGGGCACACGTATGCTCCACACGTACACACGGTCCATGGCAGAATATGCACATGAGCACAGACCCATTGATTTTAATGGGTCTATGTGTGCCTGTGTCTCCGGTACGTGAGGAAACGGACCAAATACGTACCGGAGACACGGACGTGTGAAGGAGGCCTTAAGTAGCTTCTCCATATTTCAGCTTTCTTTGCAGCTATCAGGTTTGTGTTGTATCCCCCTGTCTGTCTACCTTTTACTGCCTGTTTATTAGTACAGTGGTGGGGTTAGTGTCTCCCGACAGCCATTACACGAGCCAGGATGTTTGTAAGGCTAGTGAGGGATTAGGTATTTGGATCGCCGACGTGTCTGAACACCCCCCCGTATAGGGACACTAGGTAGCTCAGGTAACAGCTTAAGGTGAGTCCAGGAGGTGTCCCCTGTGACGACATGGACATCAATGCCTAGCATGGGTTAAAGTTTCTTAAAATTCAGCCAGACATGAAGACAGTTTGTTTATAGATTGGGGATAATCCCTCATTGTTCTACAAGACTCTTGGGAGTTTAATATTGAAGTTTTTGTTGACTCATGTAATTCTTTTGGCCACTGAAGGCCAGACACCCATTGTATTGCTAATCTAATGTAAATTACCTCAGTGGCCATTGGCTAGTTGTGGATTTTAGACTACATGTAAATATCCTCAGTCTTTCTATCCATATCATTTAAATGAACATTATCCATGCAGCTTGAAATTCATCCAATAAGAGAAGCAACCTTGTACAACCAATCCGATAAGGGCACAGTATATCCTAAGGGAAGGTTATGGCTATAAAAGGGGACTTCTTGGAGTCACCAGGTTGTTGATGGATGTTACATGATCCAGTCTAAGCTCTTAGCAGCTGGCTAGGGGATCAGATCCAGGATGCCTTGTGGACTCGGTCTAGGGACTTTGGCTCCGACTAGAGGATCACTTGGCTACATGGCTTCAATCTAGGGACTCCGATTCCGATTGGAGACCATAACCACAGTCTAGGAATTTCGACTCCGGCTGCCAGGATTATATCATCATACCAGAGACTACTTAAGGAAGAAACCCCCAGAATTGTGGATTGGTGCAGGAACGGTACGCAGAAGGTGTGCGTGCAGTTAGAGCAGTCCTTCTCCCCCATACCGTTAAATAAACTGCCGTGGGTACTCTCTGAGGTTCCAGTGCTGCTGAAGGCACACCCGACCATTGGCCCAACAGTAACATATTGTGATACGGCCTCGGTTCGTGCGGGATTGATCCCCTCCCATTCTAGAATGATCCCTATCCTGAGCCATCCTTCTTTCGAGCCAAGTAAAACGGACCCCATATTTAAAATCTGTTGGTTACATAATGGGTTAGATCGGGCGGAGAACTTTGGGGACGATGCGGTTTGGCCCTCAGTATCCATGTTGGCTGCTAGACAGACCCCAGCTCCGCTTGGACAGTGGAGATGTTTGCAACTCGCAAATTTTTTCAGTAATTCCGCCTAGGACTCGCTTTTTGCTCCCTAAGACACAGTTTGAACTCCTGTGTGGGTTGGAGTGGGCCCTGTGCGTCATTCACTTTCGGTAATCTACGCAATGTTGTCCTCCCCCCCTGATCAGCCTCCTCCTTCTTTCATCCTACAATGGGAACGGGACCATGGTATTGCCTTGTCTCCTGACCAGAGGGAGCGGGTGTTTTCACTAGCACACAGCTCATCCATTAGCTCTAGGTTCCAGGAAGCCAGCTACAAATTGCTCTCTAGATGATACAGGGTGCCAACCAAGGTGCACGCCTTATTTCCGTCGGCAGACCCCACTTGCTGGAGGTGTGGTAGGGAGGAAGGCGCATTGCTTCATGTGTTTTGGGAGTGCGAGGCGATCCGGCCGTTCTGGTCGGGAGTATCCGATATTATTCGGAAGGTGTCCGGAACTACTGAGGAATTGGGACCGGTGGCCCTCCTGCTTCATCACTGTGGGACCCCTTTAAAAACCTACAGATCCTCACTGAGGAAGTTCCTTATAATGGCTGCTAGGTCATGCATTCCTGAGAGATGGAAAAGTCAAGCGCCACCTACTGTCGCACAGTGGATTGCCAGATCCAATGAACTCATGCACATGGAGGACCTGACCTCTTCTGTGCATGACTCCTACACAAAATTCTGGGCCACTTGAAGAGAGTGGATGGACTTCCAACAAACAGTGGAGTACCGAGGCCTGGTGGGGGATTGCGCAGGGTCCAATGGTGGGGCGTCATTGTAGGTCTGGAGTGGCGCTTGGCTTGGGTTCGGAGAGACAGTATGTTGCCTTGCCTTGTTTACCCTACCTCCCCTCCCCCCCCCTTTCTTCTATACCCCCTGTTCTGGTCTTTTCTTCTTCTTTTTTTTTTTCTCTTCTGATCTGCTTTAGGCTATCACGTCTGATAGTCTGTTTAAATTCTAGTTGCCCTTCTATTAGGTCTATTGTTTACCTTGTTTTTATTTCAATATTTTCAATATTTAGAATCTTACACTCATCTTGATGTAAAAGAAAGAAAGGGGGAAGCGATCGAAAACCCAAAGAGCAATAAGAATCAGATATTTCAAATTCAATTTGGTTTTAATTTTACTTTTGTTTAATCATAACAAGTGAATGTATGGGCAAAAAAACATACACATCTCTATACATACAACGGAACCATATTTTTAATTGCATATATGCAACAAATATAACATTAAGGCTGCATGTTTGTTTATATATTTTATCCAAATATCATTATTTACAACCTATATGCACACCATGTATACGCACTAGTGCTGTAAATTTAATAAAAGGAGGCTCTAGGATAATATGAAAAATTTCAATCTATTTATTATTTATCATTCCATCACAGAGCCACCAGATGGCACTCATGTTGTTCCCTACCACATAGTTGCCATGGCTGTAGAAAACCACAAGGTGTCACTACAATCATATGAACATAGGTGCATATATTTATACAATTAGTAGCGTCCCCTTGTTAATACATAGATGTACATTAATTGGATCAGAAAAGAGGTGCTAAACACTGTATAGCGCATAACATAACAGCCACAAAATTCAATATAGATAGATTACAATAAATGGTTTACCGTTGGTGGTGTAAAGCATCCAAGCACCCGACACGTGTTTCGGTTCTCTTCCTTCGTCAGGGGACGTATCTAATCCACCAAACAGAGGCTTTTTATATCGCCCACCTCCATTTACCGTCAGATACCTTCGTGACGCGCGCGTCGTCATGGCAGTTTGCCGACACCAGTCAAGCCACCGCGTCACCAGTCATCTGACCCAGGACACCACGTGACCCGAGAACAGAAGGTTGGTAGAGACACAGCAGCTGAACCCGCGTCGGCAGCCAGTGACAGCCGCGCGTACATGTATCAGGTAATAATTTATAGAGAATACAAATTCGTGCAATATATAAATACATATAATAAACTAACTATTTCATGTAACTGTGAGCATGTAAATCCATGAAAAAGATACATACATATAAATATGTCATTCATTTAGGAGGATAGCACATCAACCATATACAGTCATATGGAAAAGTTTGGGCACCCCTATTAATGTTAACCTTTTTTCTTTATAATAATTTGGGTTTTTGCAACAGCTATTTTAGTTTCATATATCTAATACCTGATGGACTCAGTAATACTTCTGGATTGAAATGAGGTTTATTGTACTAACAGAAAATGTGCAATCCGCATTTAAACAAAGTTTGACCAGTGCAAAAGTATGGCCACCCTAATCAATTTCTTGATTTGAACACTCCTAACTACTTTTTACTGACTTACTAAAGCACTAAATTGGTTCTGTAACCTCATTGAGCTTTGAACTTCATAGGCAGGTGTATCCAATCATGAGAAAAGGTATTTAAGGTGGCCACTTGCAAGTTGTTCTCCTATTTGAATCTTCTATGAAGAGTGGCATCATGGGCTCCTCAAAACAACTCTCAAATGATCTGAAAACAAAGATTATTCAACATAGTTGTTCAGGGGAAGGATACAAAAAGTTTTCTCAGAGATTTAAACTGTCAGTTTCCACTGTGAGGAACATAGTAAGGAAATGAAAGAACACAGGTACAGTTCTTGTTAAGCCCAGAAGTGGCAGGCCAAGAAAAATATCAGAAAGGCAGAGAAGAAGAATGGGGTGAACAGTAAAGGACAATCCACAGACCACCTCCAAAGACCTGCAGCTTCATCTTGCTGCAGATGGTGTCAATGTGCATCGGTCAACAATACAGCGCACGTTGCACAAGGAAAAGCTGTATGGGAGAGAAGCCGTTTCTGCAAGCACGCCACAAACAGAGTCGCCTGAGGTATGCAAAAGCACATTTGGACAAGCCAGTTACATTTTGGAAGAAGGTCCTGTGGACTGATGAAACAAAGATTGAGTTGTTTGGTCATACAAAAAGGCGTTATGCATGGAGACAAAAAAACACGGCATTCCAAGAAAAGCACTTGCTACCCACAGTAAAATTTGGTGGAGGTTCCATCATGCTTTGGGGCTTTGTGGCCAATGCCGGCACCGGGAATCTTGTTAAAGTTGAGGGTCGCATGGATTTAACTCAGTATCAGTAGATTCTTGACAATAATGTGCAAGAATCAGTGACGAAGTTGAAGTTACACAGGGGATGGATATTTCAGCAAGACAATGATCCAAAATACCGCTCCAAATCGACTCAGGCATTCATGCAGAGAAACAATTACAATGTTCTGGAATGGCCATCCCAGTCCCCAGACCTGAATATCATTGAAAATCTGTGGGATGATTTGAAGCGTGCTGTCCATGCTCGGCGACCATCAAACTTAACAACTGGAATTGTTTTGTAAACAGGAATGGTCAAATATACCTTCATCCAGGATCCAGGAACTCATTAAAAGCTACAGGAAGCGACTAGAGGCTGTTATTTTTGCAAATGGAGTATCTACAAAATATTAATGTCACTTTTATGTTGAGGTGCCCATACTTTGCACTGGTCAAATTTTGTTTAAATGAGGATTGCACATTTTCTGTTAGTACAATAAACCTCATTTCAATCCAGAAATATTACTCAGTCCATCAGTTATTAGATATATGAAACTGAAATATCTGTTGCAAAAACCTAAATTGTTATAAAGAAAAAAGGTTAACATTAATAGGGGTGCCCAAACTTTTTCATATGACTGTATTTAGTTTCTATTGAAAATAAAGAATCTTCCTCTTATTGCTCTCAGAGACAACAAATGACTAACCAAATTTACTACATCAATACCAATAATACCATATACCAGGGAGAAATATCCCCAGACCATGACCAGACCACATCATATCACCACATATCGACCAAATAATATCACATACAAGGGAGAAATACCACCACACCATGACCAGACCAAATCATATCACCACATAGTGACCAAAAAATAGTACACTAAAGAAAAAAAAACAAACAACTAATATTACCACTGGTAACATTATTCACAGAAGCTCAGTATATAGGGTTAGTGTACAGGTCTAAATCCTATCCCCAGATAGCTGATATTGGGGAAGAGTCAGGTCTTCATACACTAGTGGATGTCAGATCCTACAGCTATGGCTTAGCTTACCTGGTATATATCTAAGATATTATAATAAAACTAGTAATCCACATTAAACAGGGTCTCAAAAGGTAAATGTATGACACAGAGATCCACCCTGAGCCTCTCAAACCCAACACTATATACCAAGGGTGCACAACATCTTTTGTTTCAGGGGCTGCATTGCCATACTGAACCAATCCCAAGGGCCGCAAAAAAATGTAAAGAGATACTTGTATGAAAATATCAACAGAACAATCATCAGTAAAATAATACATCACAAGAATCAAGTTTTGAGTATTTGAGGAGGATTTGGAGAGATTATACATACATATATTGATTTTTTTTATATTGAGGATTTTTAAGTTTTAACATAGCCACAAAGCAAGTTTTGGATTGCTACATGTATACAAGATCAGGACCACTGTCAATAGATGAATACAGTACCAGAACCACTGTCAGTAAATGAATGCAGTCCCAGAACCGCCGTCAGTAGATAAATACAGCGCCAGAGCCACCATTAATAAATGAGTGCAGCACCAGAACCACCATTAGTATAGGAATGCTGTTAGTATATAAATACAGCGCCACAACCACCGTCAATATATGAATGCAGCACTAGAATCACTGTCCGTAGACGATTACAGCACCAGAACCACTGGAATCACACTTTCCTTCCTCTGCATGCTTCCCCATGATACTGTGCTTTTACATTAACATGCCTTGTACACAATAATATTCTGTAGCTACATATAGCACCTACCTTTCCCTCTTCGGCATCAGGGTGACAGCAGCAGCAGAGTCATTGTGGCAGCATGTGATGGAGTCAGCATTGTGATGGTCCCAGTAGGGTGATAGTGGGAGAAAGTTGAGCCCCTGCTGTAGGTAGTCCAGATTATTTACCAGCTCTATATAACTGCTAGATCTGCAACAGAAAAAAAAACACTGATTTTATCAAAATGACAACAGCCAGCGCAGTAAGTGACACATCACTGGAATCAGGGTCTCTGCCTCTACATTATGCTGCTCTCAGATGGGGGAGTAAAAACCTGGTAACAAATTCCCTTTAAAGAAGCCCCCCACTAAGCTTTTGATTTGTTAAATGTGTGAGGATGTGCCTGTAATATAGTGTGAGTTTATTCATATACTTTCCTCCTGCTGATCTCTCGGGTGTCCAGTATCATTCTTCACTGCTCCTCTGTGACGTCACTACAATTGCGATTAGTCTTTTCACTCTATGCTTTTCTGAGTGAAACAGAAGTCTCAATGAAAGTCTATGGAGCCTCGTTCTGTCGCTTCATAGACTTAAGGGTGCTTTACACGAGACGAGCTATCGTGCGATGCATCGTTGGGGTCACGGTTTTCGTGACGCACATCCGGCATCGTTCACGACGTCGTCTCGTGAAACACCTCCGAGCGACGCAGTATTGCTCACAAATCGTGAGTCGTGTATTCGTCGCTCAGTTTCAAAATATTGATTATTTAAAATGGCGCCGTTGTTCATCGTACCCGGGGCAGCACACATCGCTCCGTGTGACACCCCGGGAACGATGAACTCAGCTTACCTGCGTCCCGCGGCACCCGACGGCTATGCGGAAGGAAGGAGGTGGGCGGGATGTTTACGTCCCGCTCATCTCCCACCCTCCGCTTCTATTGGCCGGCGGCTGTGTGACGTCGCTGTGACTCTGAACGTCCCTCCCCCTTCAGGAAGAGGATGTTCGCCGCCCACAGCGACCTCGCTCAGCAGGTAAGTACGTGTGACGGGGGTTTCACGACTTTGTGCGACACGGGCAGCGATTTGCCCGTGACGCACAAACGACGGGGGCGGGTACGATCGATCGTGAAATCGCACAATCAGTCGTCTCGTATAAAGCAGGCTTTACACCGTAAGGCCTCAGTTCCACTTGCATTTAACAAGGACGAATGAAATTTGATAAAACATCGTGTAAAACTATGGGGCAGTGTCCATCCGCTATTTTTTTCTCATGCCAAATTGGCATGAGAAAAGAATCACAGCATGCTGCGTTTGGTAAGGAATCTCACATCACACGCACCCATAAAAGTAAGAAGAGGAGGCCAGCGCTGGACACCGAAGAGTCTGGGGAGGGGTGACGTCACTAAGAAGAGGAGGCTGGCGCTGGACACCTGAGAGTCTGGAGAGGGGTGACATCACTAAGAAGAGGAGGTCAGCGCTGGACACCGGAGAGTCTGGAGAGGGGTGATGTCACTAAGAAAAGGAGGCCAGCGCTGGATACCGGAGAGTCTGGAGAGGTGTGACGTCACTAAGATGAGGAGGCCAGCGCTTGACATTGGAGAGTCTGGAGAGGTGTGATGTCACTAAGAAGAGGAGGCCGGCGCTGGACACCGGAGAGTCTGGAGAGGTGGGACGTCACTAAGAGGAGGAGGTCAGCGCTGGACACAGGAGAGTCTGGAGAGGGGTGACGTCACTAAGAAGAGGAGGCCGGCGCAGGACACTGGAGAGTCTAGAGAGGGTGACGTCACTAAGAAGAGGAGGCCGGCGCAGGACACAGGAGAGTCTAGAGAGGGGTGACGTCACTAAGAAGAAGAGGCCGGCGCTGGACACTGAAAGCAGCGGTAGTTGAGTGTATTATCACACTCAACCTACATCACATGCACATACACACATTAAATGACTACAAAATTCAATGAGAGGCTTCTTTAACAATGGTAAGAGTGTTACCAGAAAACATCAGATTTACCTCACCATACTGTCCCCCCTCAACTGTCACTAGTGTTCCTCCTCTGTTCCCACTTCTCCATACTGCCCCCCCATGCTCGCACTTACTCATACTGCCCCCCCCATGCTCCCGTCTATCTATACTGCCCCCTCTATGCTCCCACTTATCCATGCTGACCAACTATGCTCCCACTTATTCATATTGCCCTCCCATGCTCGCACTTATCCGTACTGCCCCCCCATGCTCGCACTTATCCATACTGCCCCCTCTATGCTCCCACTTATCAATACTGCCCCCTCTATGCTCCCACTTATCCATACTGCCCCCTCTATGCTCCCACTTATCCATACTGCCCCCTCTATGCTCCCACTTTTCCATACTGCCCACTCTATGCTCCCACTTTTCCATACTGCCCATTCTATGCTCCCACTTATCCACACTGCCCTATCTATGCTCCCACTTACCCATACTGCCTCATCTATGCTTCCACTTACCCATACTGCCCCTCTATGCTCCCACTTATCCATAATGCCCCTCTATGTTCCCACTTATCCATTCTGCCCTAGCAGACTTGTCCATCAAATGCCAGATAGAGAAATGTGACCCATCACCCCACAGAACACGTTTCCCCTGCTCCAGAGGTCAGTAACAGCTGGGTTACACCACTCCATTCCACGCTTGGCATTGTACTTGTGTGACGCCCTGGACTAGCCAGGTAGTCACAGACATAACACCACACACACCCCCTCCCCTGGACAGTAACTCCAGTCAAACAAAAACCCTTGTTGCCTCCCTCCAGGGTCTGATGTCCACACCAGGTGGGACGGAGCCAGGCGGTTGTCCCCACCCACCGAGGAGTTCACAGGCCTGGAGGCGGGAAAAGAGACAGATTTGAGTAGACAGTGAAAGTGAGAGGTCAGAAACTGTCGGTGTAGGTAGGGGCGCAGACACAAACAGCAAGGGGCGCAGGGGTGGTGGCCGTCTGCAGGAGTTAGTGGATCTTTGCGGAATCGTAGGACCAGGGTCGGGCGGTGGCCCACCGGTACCGAACCGGGGAGTGGAGTGAAGCTAAGTACAAAGGCAGGGCCATCGGACCCCGACTAGACTTGGAGCCACCGACAACGGTTAAATCCGAGTGTGACCGGAACCCCAGGGGTTTCCTAACAACCAAGACCCACAGAAGGCAACAGTCCACACCGTGAGGATACACAGCCACCGCCATAGGCTAGAGATCAAAGGGCCAGAGCCTGCGGGCAAAACGGGCTCCTCCGGTACCTATACGCCGGGGAGCGGACTACTGGTGGGCAACCACAGGAGTCAGAACATCCTAACAAGGTGCAGGGAAAGACAGCCACCATCACCCTGTCCGGGGAGAGCACCAACACTGCAGCCGGCTGCGGTACCCGTCCATCCAGCCGTTTGGTTTACCAGAGACTCTGTCATTGAGTGAGTACACCAGTGCCATCCGGCACCGCGCCGCGCTGCCCCTGCAACCCTGCACCCCAGCCATCCAGCCTCCCCGTTACATCACCGGGCCCCGGGACCAGCAACCCCTACCCACGGAGGGGACAACATCCTAGCTGCTCCCTACCATCGCTCCCGGGATCCCCGTCACCAGCAGCTGTGGTGCCCTTTATCAGCACGACCCGTGGGTGGCGTCACAAACTATCTCCCCAAACAAACCACCCCCTTTTCACTCGTGGGCAAGGAGCGCTGCTCGAGTCCCCGGGTCCGGCCCACCGCTCGAGCCACCGACCATCAGCAGAAGCCCTTGACCCGAGCGTAGTGAGCGCGGCCCCTCCGCCCGCGACACTTGGTGGTGTAAGGCTTGGTTGCAGTTGCTCAGCCATGAAAACCAAATCCATGAATCAGCTCCCAGGGCACAATGTTTGTGCTGATGTTAATATCAGAGGAGGTTTGGACTCTGCAGTTAAGGAGCGTTGGTGATTTTTCTGCCCTCTGCTCCTCAGCACTCGGCCCCCGGCTCTGGTGGTCTGCACTTCATGGCTGACTTGTGTGGTTTTTAAACTCACGCACATGTTTTGGGGGAATATCTAGGAGAAGGAATATTCACAATCAGAATATCTTATAATATAGCATATTTCTTAGAATTACTATCTAAGCTTAGTTGGAAAAGTCAAGGTGATGTCTTTGAGGAAAGCTGTTGTCTCTCATTTCCCCTGACACTATGAAAAAATGGAAAGAAACTGAATTAGGGTTAAAAAGCAAAGACCGGTGTGTGCGGAGAGGACAAGGAGCTGGTGTAGTATTGTGGCTCCCTGGACAAGCCAGGGCCACAGGTAACAACACACACACACCCCCACCCCCAGCAATTTCACAGCAGACATCCCCAGTGAAACTTGATTCCTTTCCTCGGGCTCAGACAGACACACCAGGTGGGCGGAGTTAGGAGATGGAGACGCCCACCTAGGAGTTAGCTGGCCTGAGGCAGTAAACAAGCCCAGTCAAGTCCTAGGAGAGGAAGAGAGAGGCAGACGCAGACTGGGGCCTAGGATTGGAGCCTAGGGCCCTCGTGCAGCAGAGAGTCAGGCAGATGGTAGTGGCCGTCTGCAGGGAGCCAGGGAGACAGCTGGTGGAACCGTAGGTAGCCGGGGCTGGGCGGTGGCCCACCGGTACCGAACCGGGGAGCCAGCTGGAAGCCGGAGTGCAGGAGGAGCGTGCACGGAGGTAGAAGAAAGGACTTACACCACCAAACTGGGTTAGGGGAGAAACAACAACCGCAGCCGTCTGTGGGCACCCGTCCATCCAGCCGAGTGTTTTACCAAGGACTGTGTCGTGATTACTGGCTGAGTGAGTACCCCGTGCCGTGCGGCACAGCGCTGCCCCTGCGACCCTGCACCTCACCAGACCCCGTAACCCTCCTGCTACCCATCCACCTACCTCACCGGGCCCCGGGACAACCAACCCCTTACCCACGGAGGGGAGAAGTAACATCTAGCTGCTCCATACCATCACTCCCGGGATCCCCGTCCAGAGCAGCGGTGGTGTCACAACCTCACCACAACCGTGGGTGGCGTCACGGACAATCTCCCTTCCCAAACCCCCTTTTACTGTGGAGCCTGGGATCACAGACCGGGTCACGCCACCGTGATACCCACAGAAGTGACCTCGTGGCCCGGATCTGAGTAACCCCTGGTCCCCGGGCGACACAGTATGTTATCCTGGTGTAATGTAGCACTGCCATGAAATGTTTTATTGCCTAAACCTGTGTAAATGTATATGCCGTGAGGTGTAAGAGTGGCAATACACCGTATTTTTCGGATTATAAGACGCACTTTTCCTCCCAAAAATTTGGTAGGAAAGTGAGGGGTGCGTCTTATAATCTGCATGTAGCTTACCAGGGTGCTGGAGAGGGGTCGCAAGGGGTCGGGGGAATGCTGCGGTGGCTGTGCAGGGGCTTCGGTGGCTGAGCTGGTGCGGGGGCTGTGGAGGCTGGTGCTGGGGTGGCTGTGCAGTGTCAGCAGCGGCTGTGCGTGGTCAGGGCCGCCATCAGGGCATTACTACTGTGCCTGGTGTAGGGGGCCTGGTGAAGAGAGGGGGCCCGGCGAGGCCCGGGGTAAATACTTATCTTTATTAAGCCCCCGGCAGGACAGGCCCCTCCTCTTCACCAGGCCCCAGTACAGCTGCCCGGCGGTGTCGATTCACCTCCTTACATGACTAATTTGCATGTGACAGGGCGGAGCATGCAAATTAGCCATGTGGTGGAGTGGAGGCAAAGTCATTGGAGCAGAGCAGGGCGCTGGCGCGTCATCGCTGGGCCTTGAAGCAGTGTGGTGAGGTAATCACTTTGCGACCTCATTACACTCCTGCAAGTAATAGCGGCAGAGGTGGCGAGGATGCGGCAGCAGGGACAGGTAAGCGCTGTGAGCTGAAGACATTCGCCGGGGGAGTGTGAGGTAGCCCGCCCGCTCATCTCAGCCCGGGGGGGCCCGCTTATCTCAGACCGGGGGGGGTTGAGGTGGCCCGCCGCTCATCTCAGCCCGGGGGGCCCTCTTATCTCAGACTGGGGAGGTGAGGTGGCCCGCCCGCTCATCTCAGACCGGGGGGCCCGCTTCTCTCAGATCGGGGGGGGTCAGGTGGTGAGGTGGCCCGCCCGCTGCTCTCAGCCCGGGGAAGGGGCGCTGATCCCAGCCAGGTTCAGCTGATTTCAGACTGGCGGGGGCCTGCCGACCCAAACCCCTACCTTACCTCAGCTAGATGCGCGGGAGGGCGCTGAATTGCATCACAGGCAGGTGAGTATAATGTGAATCATGTGTTATGTGCTGTCTGTGTAATGTGCTGTCTGTGTCTGTGTAATGTGCTGTCTGTGTCTGTGTAATGTGCTGTCTGTGTCTGTGTAATGTGCTGTCTGTGTAATGTGCTGTCTGTGTCTGTGTAATGTGCTGTCTGTGTCTGTGTAATGTGCTGTCTGTGTAATGTGCTGTCTGTGTCTGTGTAATGTGCTGTCTGTGTCTGTGTAATGTGCTGCCTGTGTCTGTGTAATGTGCTGCCTGTGTCTGTGTAATGTGCTGTCTGTGTCTGTGTAATGTGCTGACTATATGTGTTATGTGCTGCATGTATGTGTTATGTGCTGCCTGTATGTGTTATGTGCTGCCTGTATGTGTTATGTGCTGCCTGTATGTGTTATGTGCTGCCTGTATGTGTTATGTATAAGATATGTGTGTCCTGTATAGTGTGCAATATGTAGCTGTCTGTCTGTCTATGTATACTATCTGTGTATACTGTTTGTCTGTCTATGTATACTATCTATGTATACAGTCTGTCTGTCTATGTATACTATCTGTCTGTATATACTGTCTCTGTATATGTTGCGGGCGGAGGAGGTGACGCTGCGCTCTCCCACTGCTCGGGTCCAGCCGCTGCTGCTGCTGCTCGGTGGTGGCTCAAGCGGTGGACCGGATCCCGGGGACTCGAGCGGCGTTCCTCGCCCGTGAGTGAAAAGGGGGATTTGATTGTGGGGATGTTAGATATTGTCCGTGACGCCACCCACGGTTGTGGTGATATTGGTGACACCACCGCTGCTCTGGACGGGGATCCCGGGAGCGGTGACAGGGAGCAGCTTTGATGTTAGTTCTCCCCTCCGTGGGTAGGGGGTTGGTTGTCCCTGTGCCCGGTGATGGGGTAGGTAGGGATGATGGCAGGCGGGTTGCGGGGCCTGATGAGGTGCAGGGTCGCGGGGGCAGCGCTGTGCCGCACGGCACGGTGGTACTCAGCCAATGATGAGGACACAGTTCTCGTTAAAACACACGGCTGGATGGACGGGTCCCACAGATGGCTGCGGTTGTTTCTCCCGGCAGGTTGATGGTGACTGCCTTTCCCTGCACCTAAGCACTTTAAACGGTTCCAATGGGTTCCCACCGGTAACCCGCTCCCCGACTTGGATATGGGCCGGAGGAGCCCCTTTTGCCCGCAGGCTCTGGCCCTGGGAAACGGTTGCCTTGGCGGTGGCGGTGTCTCCCTCTCCTGGTTGGACTGTTGCCTTCTGTCGGGACTTGGCTGCTGGGGAACCCAGGAGGTCCCCTTCGCTAACGAATTCGGCAAATTCACGGCGACTCCTAGCCTTGCCGGTGTCCGTAAGCCCCTGCCAGATGGTGCTGACTTCTCTTTGTGTACCGGTCCGGTACCGCCGGGCCACCGCCCGTCCACGGTCCTTGCGGTAAACTCCGATAGGCCACTCCTGCAGACAGTCACCACCGTCTGCCAACCTTGCTGCTCCGTCCGGGCCACACACCCAGACCAACTTCAGACTGCTCGACTGCTACTTCGCTTCCTTCCACTTTCTCCTCCAACACTAATCTGACTGTTTTCCCTCCTCCAGGACTGTGAACTCCTCGGTGGGCGGAGACCAACCGCCTGGCTCCACCCCCTGGTGTGGACATCAGCCCCTGGAGGAAGGCAACAAGGGTTTTGTGTCTGACTTTGATGTGCCTACCGGGAGTGTGGGGTGTGTTGGTGTTGTTCTCTGTGGCCCCTGGCTTGTCCAGGGCGCCATATTTACAGTCTGTCTGTATATACTGTATGTCTGTATACAGTCTGTCTGTATATACAGTCTGTCTGTGTATACAGTCTGTCTGTATATACAGTCTGTCTGTGTATACAGTCTGTTTGTCTGTGTATACAGTCTGTCTGTGTATACTATCTGTCTGTATATACTGTTTGTCTGTGTATACAGTCTGTCTGTGTATATAGTCTGTCTGTCTGTGTATTCAGTCTGTCTGTCTGTATATATTGTCTGTGTATTCAGTCTGTCTGTATATACTGTCTGTGTATACAGTTTGTCTGTCTGTGTATACTATCTGTCTGTATATACTGTTTGTCTGTGTATACAGTCTGTCTGTGTATATAGTCTGTCTGTCTGTATTCAGTCTGTCTGTGTATACAGTCTGTCTGTGTATACAGTCTTTCTGTATATACAGTCTGTCTGTGTATACATTTTGTTTGTCTGTGTATACAGTCTGTCTGTGTATACAATCTGTCTGTATATACTGTCTGTCTGTGTATACAATCTGTCTGTATATACTGTCTGTGTATACAGTCTGTCTGTGTATACTATCTGTCTGTATATACTGTTTGTCTGTGTATACAGTCTGTCTGTGTATACAGTCTGTTTGTCTGTGTATTCAGTCTGTCTGTCTGTGTATTCAGTCTGTGTATACAGTCTGTCTGTATATACTGTCTGTGTATACAGTCTGTATATACTGTCTGTCTGTGTATACAGTCTGTCTGTATATACTGTCTGTGTATACAGTCTGTCTGTGTATACAGTCTGTCTGTGTATACTATCTGTCTGTATATACTGTTTGTCTGTGTATACAGTCTGTCTGTGTATACAGTCTGTCTGTCTGTGTATTCAGTCTGTCTGTCTGTGTATTCAGTCTGTGTATACAGTCTGTCTGTATATACTGTCTGTGTATACAGTCTGTATATACTGTCTGTGTATACAGTCTGTCTGTATATACTGTCTGTGTATACAGTCTGTCTGTGTATACTATCTGTCTGTATATACTGTTTGTCTGTGTATACAGTCGGTCTGTCTGTGTATACAGTCTGTCTGTGTAATTTTCTGAGGGAAACAACTTCAAGGGTGCTAACACTTTTGGCCATGACTGTCCAGGGCGCCATATTTACAGTCTGTCTGTATATACTGTCTGTCTGTATACAGTCTGTCTGTATATACAGTCTGTCTGTATATACAGTCTGTTTGTGTATACAGTCTGTTTGTCTGTGTATACAGTCTGTCTGTGTATACAGTCTGTCTGTGTATACTATCTGTCTGTATATACTGTTTGTCTGTGTATACAGCCTGTCTGTGTATATAGTCTATCTGTCTGTGTATTCAGTCTGTCTGTCTGTATATATTGTCTGTGTATTCAGTCTGTCTGTATATACTGTCTGTGTATACAGTTTGTCTGTCTGTGTATACTATCTGTCTGTATATACTGTTTGTCTGTGTATACAGTCTGTCTGTATATACAGTCTGTCTGTGTATACATTCTGTTTGTCTGTGTATACAGTCTGCATGTGTATACAGTCTGTCTGTGTATTCAGTCTGTCTGTATATACTGTCTGTCTGTGTATACAATCTGTCTGTATATACTGTCTGTGTATACAGTCTGTCTGTGTATACTATCTGTCTGTATATACTGTTTGTCTGTGTATACAGTCTGTCTGTGTATACAGTCTGTCTGTCTGTGTATTCAGTCTGTCTGTCTGTGTATTCAGTCTGTGTATACAGTCTGTCTGTATATACTGTCTGTGTATACAGTCTGTATATACTGTCTGTCTGTGTATACAGTCTGTCTGTATATACTGTCTGTGTATACAGTCTGTCTGTGTATACAGTCTGTTTGTGTATACTATCTGTCTGTATATACTGTTTGTCTGTGTATACAGTCTGTCTGTGTATACAGTCTGTCTGTCTGTGTATTCAGTCTGTCTGTCTGTGTATTCAGTCTGTGTATACAGTCTGTCTGTATATACTGTCTGTGTATACAATCTGTATATACTGTCTGTCTGTGTATACAGTCTGTCTGTATATACTGTCTGTGTATACAGTCTGTCTGTGTATACAGTCTGTCTGAGTACATGTCACGCTCCCCGGGTCCCCTGCCACGCTCCCCGGCTCCCCTGCCACGCTCCCCGGCTCCCCTGCCTCACTCCCCGGCTTTCCTGCCTCGCTCCCCGGCTCCTCTGCCAGGCGTCCCCCGCTCCACGGCCTCCATGCCCCATCATCTGCGGTCCCCAGGCAGCCCGGTCCCCGCTCCCGGCGCCCGCCGGCATCTCAGCTCCAGCCCGGCTCTCCTGCCTCCTGTTCTCCGCTCCCTGCCCTGGCTTCTGGCACCCGGGCCTCGCGCATGCGCATTAGGGCGCGCGCGCGGTCATTGACCCTCTCTTAAAGGGCCAGTGTCCTCCAAACAGGATATTGCAGAAGTAGGTACAGGGTATATAGGGAGATCCTTTCCAAGTGGGCGGGGCCTGTTCTTCGTGTTTTGCTAAGGTAGGAGTCAGGTCTCCTTGTGTCTCTTGTGGTATACTTACCTATCTCTTTTCTAGAGCCGCTCCTGCCTCGCCAACCGGTCCTGACGATACCCGAACCCCGAACGGTGACGGCCAGCCATCCCGTCAGTCCATACCAACTCCGCTCCCTGTGGTGACCCGTCTTCTCGCTCCGTCGGTTCCGGATCTGCCTGATGTCATCTCGGCCTCCGAACCTGAGCTCCGTCACCCGGACTGCCTTCCGTGACTCCGTGATCCCAGGGACTTCTCCACTCCTCTGTACAGACTGTCCTACTACCCGTAGTGCTCGGCTACCGGGCACCTTGCCCTCGGTGAGGTGTTCAGCCCAGTGGATCCACCTTCCGGGTCTACCCGTCCACCTGGCCCTAACAGTAACAGTAAGAACAGGCCATGGATCCCGCCGAAGCACTAGCGGCCCAGCTGGGCACCCTGCAGCAGGAACTCGTACGACAGCGCGAGACCCAGTCCCGCATGCTGACCTTCATGTCCTCGGTGGATACCCGCCTGAACACGCTGCAAGCATCTGCCACGTCCCTGGCATCTCAGGTTACTACTGCACAGTCCACGGCCACGGTTCCCGTGGCGGCTACCTCGGAAGCTTCTAAACTCCGCCTGGCCTCTCCACCCCGATATGCTGGAGATCCCAAGACCTGCAGAGGATTCCTAAACCAGTGCTCCCTCCATTTCAACCTGCTTCCGCACCTATTTGCCTCCGACCAAGCCAAAGTGGCATTTGTGATGTCCCATCTAGAGGGTGAGGCACTGGCCTGGATGAATCCCTTGTGGGAGAAGGAGGACCCTGTGACCACTAACATCCAGGACTTCCTGCAGGCGTTTAGAACCGCCTTTGACGAACCCGGACGTGCCGCCGCATCCGCCTCATCACTCCTCAGGCTACGTCAGGGGACCATGACGGTGGGGCAGTATGCCATCCGCTTCCGCACGGTGGCCTCAGAATTGGGGTGGAACAATGAAGCCCTCACCGCCGCCTTCTGGGAAGGACTCTCCAGTCGTATTAAGGACGAGCTGGCAGGCCGCGATGTTCCTTCCACCCTGGATGCCCTGATCACCCTAGCCACCCGCGTGGACCTCCGATTCCAGGAACGAGCCAAAGAGGTGTCCCGTGAGAGACGTCCGATACGGCATTCCTCTCCTCCGCAGAAGCCCGCCGTACCTCAGTCAGCGGCGTCTGGTGTCTCTGCCCACGAGCCCATGCAGATTGACCGTTTGCGGCAGTCCGAACAACGCCGAGCAGAACGGCTCGCCAAGGGCCTCTGCTTCTACTGCGGAGAAGGCACACACCTACTACGTTCCTGTCCAGAGAGGCCGGGAAACTCCAAATCCTAGGGTTGGTAGGAGAGGCCACCCTAGGTGCTGGGACTCTCTCAGACCCGGTTACGTGGACTGTTCAAGTAACAACGGGAGAGACGCGGTTCACTGCTGAGGCGTACCTCGATTTCGGGGCAGCAGGCAATTTCATCCAGCAGGCCACGGTGGATAAGTACCATGTGCCTGTTACTCCACTCGACAAAGCCCCTCGTGATTGCCTCTGTAGATGGGAGACCCCTCTCTGACACCATCTCGTGGATCACTACGCCGGTGGAACTACGCATCGGTGCCCTGCACACCGAGAACATCGCTCTCTATGTCCTCCCACACATGTCTCATCAAATCCTGCTGGGACTCCCCTGGTTACGGACACACGAACCGTCGGTCAGCTGGCGTACTGGTGAAATTACCCGATGGGGCTCCTCTTGCCACGAGACCTGCCTGAAAACCATACAGCCCATCCGACGACCTCCGGTTCCGGAGTCCCTACCAGGACTGCCTTCGGCCTACTGGTCCTACGCGGACGTCTTTGATAAAAAGGAGTCAGAGGTACTGCCGCCACATCGTCCTTACGACTGTGCCATCGACCTACTCCCGGGAACTACACCACCTCGAGGACGGATATATCCTTTGTCTCCTGCTGAAACAAGGGCCATGTCTGCCTACATCACTGAGAACCTGGCAAGGGGATTCATCCGGAGATCCTCCTCTCCTGCTGGAGCAGGCTTCTTCTTCGTTAAGAAGAAAGAGGGCGACCTACGCCCATGCATTGACTACCGGGGATTGAACCAAATCACCGTGAAAAATAAATACCCCCTGCCGCTCATCCCCGAATTGTTTGATCGGCTTAGAGGAGCTCGTGTGTTTACTAAGTTGGATCTTCGGGGTGCCTACAACCTGGTCCGCATCCGCTCTGGGGACGAATGGAAGACCGCATTCAATACTCGCGATGGGCACTATGAATACTGTGTGATGCCCTTCGGCCTGTGTAACGCACCAGCAGTCTTTCAGGAATTGGTGAACGACGTGTTCCGGGACCTTCTCTACGTCTGTGTGGTGGTGTATCTTGATGATATCCTGGTCTTCTCTCCGGACCTCCAGACCCACAGAGAGAACGTGCAGCTGGTACTACAAAGACTGAGAGAGAATCGTCTGTACGCCAAGTACGAGAAGTGTGTCTTCGAGCAGTCCTCTCTTCCCTTCCTGGGTTACGTTATCTCCGACACCGGCCTGCAGATGGACCCGGAGAAGGTCTCTTCCATTCTCAACTGGCCTCCTCCTTCTGGACTGAAGGCAATCCAATGCTTTCTTGGATTCGCAAATTATTACCGCCAGTTCATCCCTCACTTCTCTGCCTTGACTGCACCTATCTCCGCCTTGACCAAGAAGGGGGCTAATCCAAAGGACTGGTCACCTGCGGCCAACGCCGCGTTTGGCTCCCTGAAACAGGCATTTGCTTCCTCCCCTGTGCTCCACCGTCCTGAATTAAACCGACAGTTCACCTTGGAGGTGGATGCCTCCTCCTCGGGAGCCGGAGCAGTGCTCATGCAGAAGTCTTCCTCTGGGAAGATGGTTACTTGCGGTTTCTACTCCAAGGGCTTTTCAGCGCCTGAACGCAACTACACCATTGGTGACCGAGAACTCTTAGCAGTCAAACTAGCCCTGGAGGAATGGCGCTACCTTCTGGAGGGAGCAGTGTACCCCGTGATCATTTACACGGACCACAAGAACCTGGAATACCTGCGGTCCGCTCAGCGACTGAACCCACGACAAGCCAGGTGGTCCTTGTTCTTTGCCAGGTTCGATTTTCAGCTCCATTTTCGCCCCGTGGACAAGAATGTGCGAGCAGATGCCTTGTCCAGGTCATTCGTGCCCATGGAACAGGAGGAGGAGACATCCCAACCCATCATCTGCCCAAGTAAAATCATTCCGGTGGCTCCTGTCACTCTGGCCCAGATACCGCCCGGGAAGACCTATGTCTCTGAGACTGACAGGCACAAAGTGTTGCACTGGGGCCATGCCTCGAAAATAGCCGGCCATGCTGGTCAGAAGAAAACATGGAGTACAATTGTACGCCACTACTGGTGGCCATCCCTTCGCACGGACGTCGCTTCTTTTGTCTCAGCCTGCTCCTCTTGTGCCCGGAACAAGACGCCCAAACACCTGCCATATGGTCGTCTTCTGCCTCTGCCTATACCCTCCGTTCCGTGGCAACACATTGCAATGGACTTCATTACAGACCTTCCCCTGTCCTCCGGACACACAGTCATATGGGTCGTGGTGGACCGGTTCTCCAAAATGGCCCATTTCGTCCCTATGGCT
The DNA here is from genome assembly GCF_048569485.1 of Anomaloglossus baeobatrachus. Taxonomy (NCBI): domain Eukaryota; kingdom Metazoa; phylum Chordata; class Amphibia; order Anura; family Aromobatidae; genus Anomaloglossus; species Anomaloglossus baeobatrachus. The sequence goes on along the minus strand of NC_134359.1, from coordinate 80,407,947 downwards.
GGACTGCCCTCTGCCCAGGAACTCGCTGACGCCTACATACAGCACATCTTCCGGTTGCATGGCTTTCCATCACACATCGTGTCCGACAGAGGAACTCAGTTTACCTCCCGCTTCTGGAGGACTCTCTGCAAACATCTGGGAGTGACCCTGGACTTTTCCTCGGCCTACCATCCTCAGTCGAATGGCCAAGTAGAACGAGTCAATCAGATTCTGACCTCCTTCTTACGTCACTACGTTAACGCCCATCATGACGACTGGTCCACGCTCCTTCCTTGGGCCGAATTCTCCCATAACCACCACGTCAGTGAGTCCTCCTCCAGCTCTCCCTTCCATGTCGTGTACGGACTTCAGCCTTCCGTCCCATTGCCTATATCTTCTTCCTCGGATGTCCCTGCTGCTGATGCTGTAGTTCGTGACTTTACAACAATTTGGGACTCTGTCAAGACGTCCCTTGGACGTGCTTCCCTGCGGATGAAGAGACACGCAGACAAGAGGCGCTTGGACCCTCCGTGTTTCTCTCCTGGAGATCTGGTCTGGCTTGCTTCCAAGTACGTCCGATTGAAGCTACCCTCATACAAGCTGGGCCCTCGCTACATCGGGCCGTTTAAAGTCATCAGCAAGATCAATGAGGTCTCCTACAAGCTGCAGCTCCCGGCCACGTTGAGAATACCCAACTCTTTCCACGTCTCCCTGCTCAAGCCGGTTGTCCTTGGACCCTTCTCCGCTGTTGCCAGTTCTGCTCCTCCTCCGATTGCTGAGGATGACATCTATGCGGTAAGGGATATCGTGGCCATGAAGACCGTACGGGGCCGACAGTTCTTCCTGGTGGACTGGGCAGGGTATGGTCCTGAGGATAGGTCCTGGGAACCCCGGGAGAATGTGGGTACTCCTCTGATACGTGTCTTCCTGTCCCGGTTGCGGGGAGGGGGGCGTGGGGGAGTGGGTACTGTCACGCTCCCCGGGTCCCCTGCCACGCTCCCCGGCTCCCCTGCCACGCTCCCCGGCTCCCCTGCCTCGCTCTCCGGCTTTCCTGCCTCGCTCCCCGGCTCCTCTGCCAGGCGTCCCCCGCTCCACGGCCTCCATGCCCCATCACCTGCGGTCCCCAGGCAGCCCGGTCCCCGCTCCCGGCGCCCGCCGGCATCTCAGCTCCAGCCCGGCTCTCCTGCCTCCTGTTCTCCGCTCCCTGCCCTGGCTTCTGGCACCCGGGCCTCGCGCATGCGCATTAGGGCGCGCGCGCGGTCATTGACCCTCTCTTAAAGGGCCAGTGTCCTCCAAACAGGATATTGCAGAAGTAGGTACAGGGTATATAGGGAGATCCTTTCCAAGTGGGCGGGGCCTGTTCTTCGTGTTTTGCTAAGCTAGGAGTCAGGTCTCCTTGTGTCTCTTGTGGTATACTTACCTATCTCTCTTCTAGAGCCGCTCCTGCCTCGCCAACCGGTCCTGACGATACCCGAACCCCGAACGGTGACGGCCAGCCATCCCGTCAGTCCATACCAACTCCGCTCCCTGTGGTGACCCGTCTTCTCGCTCCGTCGGTTCCGGATCTGCCTGACGTCATCTCGGCCTCCGAACCTGAGCTCCGTCACCCGGACTGCCTTCCGTGACTCCGTGGTCCCAGGGACTTCTCCACTCCTCTGTACGGACTGTCCTACTACCCGTAGTGCTCGGCTACCGGGCACCTTGCCCTCGGTGAGGTGTTCAGCCCAGTGGATCCACCTTCCGGGTCCACCCGTCCACCTGGCCCTAACAGTAACAGTATACTATCTGTCTGTATATACTGTTTGTCTGTGTATACAGTCTGTCTGTGTAATTTTCTGAGGGAAACAACTTCAAGGGTGCTAACACTTTTGGCCATGACTGTATATATGTATATGTATATATATATATATATATATATATATATATATATATATATATTAAATTATACTGCACATATATGTTTTTGCAAGAGTGGCAGTGAGAATGTAGGAAGTTTGAGTGGTGGAGGCGGAGCTAGGGGTGGAGCCTGGGCGGAGTCCCAAGGGGGCCCGAAAATTTTGCCAGTATGGGGCCTTAAAATTCCTAGTGGCGGCCCTGTGCGTGGTCTCCGGCTGCTGCAGCGGCTGTGCGGGGTTTGCTGCTGCTGCAGCGGCTGTACGGGGTCCGCGCATGGTCTCCAGTGGCTGATGCTGGGGCTACTCTGCGTGGTCTCCGGTGGCTTTACTGGTGCTGCGGGTCGGGCAGTGAGACTTCAAATAATGCCACCCGGAGTTGGCGCGTGCACAGTGGGAGCTCTCGGCTCAAACTCTCATCTGCGCAGGCGCCGCTTCCGGTGTAATGATCTCCCTCCAGTGGACTTCAGGAAAATGTAGCCCGGAGGTGGCGCTTGCACAGATGAGATCTTGGCTTGCAATTGAGCCTAGAGCTCAAGCTGCGCTAACTCCGGGTGCCATTTCTTTGAAGCTCTCACCGTTTGCAGCTGCCGCAGCCCAAGCCCCAGCACGGCAGCCCCAACCCCCTCTGCAGCTCGAGCCCAAGCACAGCTGTCCCATCAAGACAGCCCCATCCTCCACCAGAGCCTCAGCCTCAACCGCAGCCTCAGCACAGCCTCCTCCATCATTGCTACTGCCCCCTCCGGTAAGACACCACCGGATCACAAGACGGACCCCTTTTTTCACCTTTTCTTGCTCTGAATTTGGGGTGCTTCATAATCCGGTGCATCTTATAAAATGAAAAATACGGTACTCATTTATCGAAGCACTTCTCTACATATTGTGGAGATACGGGGCACAGTGGGTGCTCTCGTCCACTAAAACCCGCCGCCTTTAGAAAGACAGCATGGCTCAGGGCTCATCCCAATTGAACGCCGGCCTCCTTAACCGTGGGCGTAACACTACTCAGACAACACAGGGTGAGGGAACCACAATAATTAGACTTTATTGGATCCCCAAAATATTAACGGCACATAACACATAACCAGCAAAACACACATGTAACAGGCAACAGAGTCTCACCCTTCCGCTGGCTCACCAGGGATTAGAATGTCCGTACATCACAGCTTCCAGGGCCGCTTACTCCAATCCAGCAGCACCCCGCTTTCGGCGGGCACCCACCGAGACTGGAAGAACGCCAGATTTAGGAAGCTGTCTGAGGTCTGCAAAGTCTGTAACAGGTGACTGAACTGTCCCAACCTGAGTGTCCTCCTTAGGTAGTCCTGGTATGATGATACAATCGAAATCCCTAGGCTGTGGATATGGTCTCCATCCGGAACCGGAGTCCCTAGATTGAAGCCATAAGATATCCTGATCCTATAGTCAGCTCCTAAGAGCTTAGACGGGATCCATCAGCATCCATCAACAACCTGGTGGCTTAAAGAAGTCCTTTTTATAGCCACAGCCTTCCACTTGGATACACTGCGTCCTCATCGGATTGGTTGGACAAGATTGCTTCTCCCATTGGAGGAATTTCAAGCTGCATGGATAATGTTCATTTAAATGATGTGGGTAGAAAGACTGAGGATAGCTACATGGAGCCTGCAAGTCTCCGACTAGACAATGGCTACTAAGGTAATTACATTAGCAATACACAACTACATTACAATGATTACTGGAAGAGTCTGGAGAAACAATAGGTAAGCAAACATGAGTTACTACACAGTAGAACAATACGTCTGGCTGAATGTTAAGAAATTTTAACCCATGAGAGTCTATGTCGTCACATTCCTCCCCCTTCTTAATATTAGCCAGACAAGATGGGCTTCCGATCATCCATCTCCTCTTGATGGCATTGTCCTTTTTAATGGTGAGGTCAGCAACAGAGGCTCCCATCTATACACCTCCCCCTGATTACCTCCCCCAAGTTGAGCAGCCATATTGCAGACAAGCACTAAGAAGGGGTCCATGAGTTGGGCTTGCATACATTTCTTACTATCAATCTTTCCCCAGTCAATAGCCACAGTGTGGTTAGGCTTACTCACGGTTCTTGGCTCAGAAGTGGATGCTGGAGACTGGGAATGTGAATTATCCTTGGAAAAGATGTTAGAAAGATCCACATCAGGGTCCTGCTTTGCTTGGAAGTGGGTGATGGCTGCTTCAGACTGACTGGATAGTCCTTGTCCTAGGTCATTCTCCAAAATGACTGGTGTGAGCAGGTAATTCACAAGCCCCACTTTCACTTCCCTTTGAGTGGTATCCGAAACAACAGGCTTGGTGGGGCCGTCTAAGAACCCCACTTCAACTCCCTCCTGGCTAGTCCCCGAAACAACAGGTGTGGGGAGGCTGTCCATAAACTCCATATGGACCTCTTCCTGGTCAGACCCCAAAGTAACTGGTGTGGGGACGGTGTCCATAAGCTCCACATCAGCCTTGCTCTGATTAGTCTCCACAATGACAGGTGTGGGGAGGCTGTTCACAAGTCTCACATCAACCTCTCCCTTGGTCCTTTCCCGAAATAACTGGTGTGGGGACGGTGTCCATAAGCTCCACACCAGCCTTGCTCTGGTCAGTCTCCACAATGACAGGTATGGGGAGGCTGTTCACAATCCCCACATCGATCACTTCCTGGTTGGTCCCCAAAATACCAGGTGTGGGGAGGCTGTCCACAAGCTCCACCTCGACCTCTCCCTGGTCGGTCCTTAGGTCCAACTGCACACATGCCAGAGGAATGTCTGAGCGCTGGCCCTCAGCCAAGGAGATGGATAATTGGGAATCTGGTACAGGGTCTTCTGGGGAAACAATAACTGGGCTTACCAGGGTAATGGAGGAACCAGTGCCCCGTAGTCCCTGGCTCTTGACCGGCTGAGCTGGTAGATGGGCTCCAAGCATGCGGCCTCAGTTTTGGAGACAATCTTTATCTATATGTCCATGGCGCCCACATGTATAACAGCGCCATAGATTGGGCGAGTCACAGGCCCTGTTTGTAGTCCTTTGTTTTGGCGCAGCTTCTGCTGGGTAGCGGGATAATCCTTCTCGAGCAGCTGGTGTTAGCAGTACAGCAGCTGGAATCCCATAAGCATATTCCAGAACATAAGCCCTCTCTTCTCTTGAGGATTTAGGCCCCAATGCAGCCAACAACGCTGTGGCTTGGGCCATTTTGGACCAAGTTGATTCCTGATTGTCACTAGATCCATGGTGTGGAACATAGTTTAAATCCTCTGGGTCAATATCGGCGGGATCCTCATCGTCCTCTGCATCATTCTGGGCATCCCAACGGACTAATTTCCAGATCAAGTCTGACCGAGTGTCAGCGTTCCTGTAGTCAATCTTTCGCCTCTGGCACAGATCCTGTAGCATCCATTTACTGCTGTGGTCGTATCTCCTCTCTTGTCCTTGTCCCATGGCTAAGCTGGTGGGGTTGGACATGGCAGCATCCGAAACCTGAATGCCTCCCTTATGGCCCGCTAGGTATGCTTATGTACGACCCTGGTTGTTGAGCCCTGGACAAACACCAGTGCGCTGCAGCTCCCCTGGGTAAACCAGGCTGAGTAGTATCCCACCGCTGCCACCAATTGTGGAGACACGGGGCTCAGTGGGTGCTCTCGTCCACTAAAACCCGCCGCCTTTAGAAAGACAGCGTGGCTCAGGGCTCATCCAATCTGAACGCCGGCCTCCTTAACCGTGGGCGTAACGCTACTCAGACAACACAGGGTAAGGGAACCACAATAATTAGACTTTATTGGATCCTCAAAATATTAACCGCCCATAACACATAACCAGCAAAACACAAATGTAACAGGCAACAGAGTCTCACCCTTCCGCTGGCTCACCAGGGATTTAGAATGTCCATGCCTCAGAGGTTCCAGGGCCGCTTAATCCAATCCAGCAGCACCCCGCTTTCAGCGGGCACCCACCGAGAAAGGAATAGCACCAGATTTAGGAAGCTGTCTGAGGTCTGCAAAGTCTGTAACAGGTGACTGAACTGTCCCAACCTGAGTGTCCTCCTTAGGTAGTCCTGGTATGATGATACAATCCTGGAAGCCGGAGTCGAAATCCCTAGGCTGTGGATATGGTCTCCAACCGGAACCGGAGTCCCTAGATTGAAGCCATAAGATATCCTGATCCTCTAGTCAGCTCCTAAGAGCTTAGACTGGATCCATCAGCATCCATCAACAACCTGGTGGCCTAAAGAAATCCCTTTTATAGCCACAGCCTTCCACTTGGATACACTGCGTCCTCATCGGATTGGTTGGACAGGATTGCTTCTCCCATTGGAGGAATTTCAAGCTGCATGGATAATGTTCATTTAAATGATGTGGGTAGAAAGACTGAGGATATCTACATGGAGCCTGCAAGTCTCCAACTAGACAATGGCTACTAAGGTAAAATTACATTAGCAATACACAACTACATTACAATGATTACTGGAAGAGTCTGGAGAAACAATAGGTAAGCAAACATGAGTTACTACACAAAAGAACAATACGTCTGGCTGAATGTTAAGAAACTTTAACCCATGAGAGTCCATGTCGTCACACATATATGTGACGATTGTAAAGAATAATGGGGCCTGTCAAGCAGAAAGAAGAAGGATACACCGGATATATTGTGATGGTGTTCATTATTGTCATTTTTTGAGTTTTATTTGCCTTTTTTTCTGTGTGCTTTTTCCATTTTCTTTGTTTTTTGCATATGATCCTTATGTTCCTTGACTTATATAAGCATATGTAAAAATGTCTGGGTACAGATCTGTAAAGACGGTTCCTATTTCTGGTTTCCCCCTCCTAAATTTAAAGGAATATATCGGGATACTAACCATGGCCTTTGGCCTGGATCCTCTATATGGAGAATGTACAATGATTATCTAACTTATTTATAATAGTCAAATCGCTTTCTAGTTTAAAGTAAATACTTGCTGCTACACATGCGGCGCGCGGCTGCAACCTGACTGAGGATTCCTCATTCTCCAGTACGGCCGATGGTGCGGGGGCTCGCACATGCGCGATGGCTGTGGCATCGCGTTGCCGCGGTTACCATGTGGGGCGGGCTCCCGGCCGGACGAGAACAGGAATGAGGTCATTTGTGTATACTTCCTCAGTTCACGGAAGCAGACGCGCCATTACGAGCATGAACAGTTGGCACTATTTGGACAAATTATACACACATATAAAAAGTCACCATGACTGCCCCAAACATACCTGCCTCCTTATGAAGCCCAGGTGAATCGCGTTGAGGCGCGGTGGGGTGTGAGAAGCATTAGCTGTTAAACCAGGTTTGTACTCAGACATTGCGTTTATGGATTGCCATTTGCTATATTCATTATGATAAAACTGTTATGCCTTTTTTGGGCTGATTATTTGCGTCTATATGTGTGGTGGATAAAGATACCCATTCTTATGCTTGGTCAATCTGGTAAAATCATCCTGCGGACTGTGGAAGGTCCACAAATACCGGACATATGACCCTAATTAATGAATGGGGATAATATCTCGCTGTAGTATAGTTGCACTTTTGCATGAGAGATTTTTAGTGCCACACATGTATACAGCTTAAAATGGATGTTTATAGCAATTGATTGCACGTGTATTGATATTGCGCACTGTGTCATGGTACTGTGGGTAAACGGTTCTGGATATATTGTGTATTCGCCACGGTTGGGGGTGGTGTCCTGCAGCACATGGAATCACTTTTTATATGATTTTATGTGATATAAATTGATGTGCTGCTGGACACTATGACCCATGTGGACAATTTTGACATATTTTGTGCATTGATTGATTAAAATGCTGTTTGGCTACTATGACTGGTGAGTGCTCCTTAGATGGCCATCGGGACTGGTAATACTGTCCATATGAGCCTGTGCCAGATCACTACCAGTCTAACATATAATGTCTATTTTGGAAGTATGTATAACTCTGTATGATATTTGTGTATTTACCTGGTAACACTTTCTGCAGGTTTTTGTGCTTCAGCACCCGCCCCTCCCCAATAGATGGAGGGTGCAGTTTTGCATTTTTGTTTGCCCTATAATACTAAGTTTTGTGATTTTATACATTGTTAATAAATAAAAATATTTTATGGATTATCTGCATCATTGGTATTCTTGGTTGGATACAAGTGAAGAAAAGGTACTCATTCATTGCCTTCATCCATTGCATTTAGCAGGTGTTTCTTGGACCGTTGGAATATTTCTCTTTCTAGTAAACCTCTTCATAGCGCTGATGTCTGAGCCTCTCTGCTCTTTGCTGCAGGTTTCTGAGAATATGACATCGAAATCCGCTTTGTCCAGTGCTGTGACTCTTCTGTTTTGCTTTGGACATATTCTTTCACCAATATTTTTTTCCTTAGCGGCTATAGATTTATCCATAAGTATGAGTGTATATACACTGCGTGGCCACTTTATTAGAGACCATGATTATCAGGGGCTGGCTGCCAAATTTTAGCCTGGGGGGCAAGCACAATGCACTGGTCTATGAGTGGCACGGCTCATCCTTGGGTCTCATGTAGCACTTGATGCATATAGCACGTGCGTAACTGAGGTATACCTGGTAACAACTCATTTCATAAAAAATCACAGCCTTTTTCTGCTATACTGTTAAAAATTGTCATGCGCAGTGCGCGTCAGAATCCGACCAGCAAACACCAGGATGAGGCAGCGGCGAGAATGGTAAGCGCGCGCACGCGAGATTCTGAAGGAGCTGATGTGACGTCGCTGATGTAAATCCATGGTATCACGCCCACAGGGGCATGATACCATGGAAAGTATGCAAACGCCAACAGGCCGATGAGACGCCCATGGGGCCAGAGACCTATGCTATTTACATAGCGAATATGGAAGTAATAAAACGTATTTTATTACTTTCATATTACACAATATTACAAGAAAGGGCTGGGTAGGAAGGGATTAATAGCTCACACATGCTCCTGCTTGTAGGTTATAATGCTTTTTTGACCTGACAGGTTCTCTTTAAGGCTGGAAACACACTTATGCGTGTAAAATCGGTCCGAGTTGCATGATAAAAAGTCGGATGATTTCAGTTCACTTTATGAACAGTGTGCAAAGCAACAGCACTGCGATCCTGGGTGTGGAGACACAGGGCTCATTGGGTGCTCTCGTCCACTAAAACCCGCCGCCTTTAGAAAGACAGCGTGGCTCAGGGCTCATCCCAACTGAACACCGGCCTCCTTAACCATGGGCGTAACACTACTCAGACAACACAGGGTGAGGGAACCACAATAATTAGACTTTATTGGATCTCCAAACAATTAACGGCACATAACACATAACCAGCAAAACACAAAAGTAACAGGCAACAGAGTCTCACCCTTCCGCTGGCTCACCAGGGATTTAGAATGTCCTTGCCTCAGAGGTTCCAGGGCCGCTTACTCCAATCCAGCAGCACCCCGCTTTTGGCGGGCATCCACCGAGAAAGGAATAACGCCAGATTTAGGAAGCTGTCTGAGGTCTGCAAAGTCTGAAACAGGTGACTGAACTGTCCCAACCTGAGTGTTCTCCTTAGGTAGTCGTGGTTTGATGTTCCAATCCTGGCAGCCGGAGTCGAAATCCCTAGGCTGTGGATATGGTCTCCAACCAGAACAGGAGTCCCTAGATTGAAGCCATAAGATATCCTGATCCTCTAGTCAGCTCCGAAGAGCTTAGACTGGATCCATCAGCATCCAACAACCTGGTGGCTTAAAGAAGTCCCTTTTTATAGCCACAGCCTTCCACTTAGATACACTGCGTCCTCATCGATTGGTTGGACAAGTGCGCCTCTCCCATTGGATGAATCTCAAGCTGCATGGACAGTGTGCATCCAAATGATGTCTACAGAAAGACTGAAGATTTCTACATGGAGTCTGCAAGTCACAGACTCAACAATGGCTACTAAGGTAATCACATTAGCAATACACAACTACAATACAATGTTTACTGGAAAAGTCTGGAGAACAATACGTCTGGCTTTCAGTGGCCAACACAATTACATTGAGTCAACAAGAGTCTTGTAAAAACAATGAGGGACTTCTCCCCCGTCTATAAACAATCCATCATGCTGTCTGGCTGAATTTTAAGAAACTTTAACCCTTGAGAGTCCATGTCGTCACACTGGGATTTTTCTCATGATTGCAGTGCGTGTGCAATGCGTGTTTGATGCGTATGATAGCCGTTTTTACTATGTCATCTGCCATTCAGCTCTGCTACGTGGCCGCTGACAGCAGACACAGACAAAGCCATGTAGCAGAGCTGAATGGCCGCTGACAGCAGACACAGACAGAGCCGCACGATCAGAATGAAGTCGGATGAACTTCACCCGACTTCTTTGTCATCCTGCGGCTCTGTCTGTGACATTGTCCTTGATTTTTGGTCACCGGTGAAGGTCTCGCCGGTGACCACAAATTCCCTGAGTGACTGCAGTGAGCCACGCGATCAGCGGTGCCGTCACTGAGGTCACCCGCAGCCACAGAAGAAGTCCTCCCGCTGAGATCTGTGGCCGCGGGTAACCTGAGTGACATCATCGCTGATAGCACGACTCACTTCAGTGTCTGCGGGGAGCTCACAGAGAGTGGTCATGGTCTGTGACCGCTCTCTGTCAGCTTTTGATGTAGCAGAGCTGACAGTGTCGAGGGACCTCTGTGGATTACTTCGGACATGGAACGGTATTTGGGGATTTGAATAAAGTGGTGAAATAGGGTTGGTTTTTTTTGTCATTTATTTCAAATAAAGGATTTTTTGGTGTATGTCTTCATTTTCTTAAACTTACAGGTTAATCATGGAAGGTATCTCGGGGAGACGCCTGCCATGATTAATGTAGGACTTAGTGGCAGCTATGGGCTGCTGCCATTAACTCCTTATTACCTCGATTGCCACCGTACCAGGGCAATTCAGGATGGCCGGGTACAGTCCCGGGACTGTCGCATCTAATGGATGCGGCTATTCCGGGCGGCTGCTGGCTGATATTGTTAGGGTGGTTGGCTCCCCATAATGTGGGGCTCCCCATCCTGACAATACTAGCCTTCAGCCGTGTGGCTTTACCCTGGCTGGTATTAAAATTGGGGGAACCGCACGCCGTTTTTTTTTAATTATTTATTTATTTATTTTACTGCATGATATAGACCCGCCCACTGGCAGCTGTGATTGGTTGCAGAGAGACAGCTGTCACTCATCGTGGGGGCGTGTCTGACTGCAACCAATCATAGGCGCCGGTGGGTGGGCAAAGCAGGGAATACCAGATTCAATAATGAGCGGCCGGCTTTTTCAAAAGAGAAGCCGCCGGAGCAGTGTGAACGCCATGCAGCGCCGCGCCCGTGATCGGTGAGTATGAGAGGGGGGGGAGGGATAGACCGACATGGAGAGAGAGAGAGACCGACAGAGAGAGAATAGAGACCGAGAGGGAGAGACCGACCGACAGAGATAGAGATTGACCGACATTGTGAGACCTCACTTATTTCCAGTGTTTTGTGAAACATGCGATAAATGTATTTAGAAAAACGAATGTCACTAGGATGGTGTGAGTGCCGGTCCGTGTGACATCCGTTTATTTACCCGCTCCCATAGAGTTGCAATGGAGATACTCGCACGAGAAACTCTCCAAAACGCGGCATGCTGCGATTTTTTTTCTCAGTCCGATTTGGACTGAGAAAAAAATAGCAGATGGGAGCTGCCTCATTGAGTAACATGTGTCCGAGTGCAATGTGAACATTTCTCGCATTGCACTACTGCGAGAAAATCGCAAGTGAGAAGCCGGCCTAAGTTTGATTTCAACAGTGCATTAATGGTTCCTTATATATATTGTATTGCTTAGTCAATATATTTTTCGGTTCACGTAAAGAATCCCTTATGGATTGCCTGTATTAATTACTGTGGGTTTGCCTAGAGTGCAAGCAGAATTCGTCATTTTGTAGGGGTTGTAAGATTCAGGTCACACATCTTGGTCCCTCTTGTATTCAGCATGGTGCTTTTGAAATGTTATTTATTGTGTGCCATTACTTTGTCTTTTAAATAATAAAATTTGTTCATTTTATTTATTCTGGTGATGACAATTTGTGCACATCTACCTTTTCTCCTTGTTGTACATGAAAGAGACATATGGAGAAACAAAAGGGCAGAATGGACAAACATGGGGCAGATTGGACAAACGTGGGGGCAGAATGGACAAACGTGGGGGCAGAATGGACAAACGTGGGGGCAGAATGGAAAAACGTGGGGGCAGAATGGACAAACGTGGGGGCAGAATGGACAAACATGGGGGCAGAATGGACAAACATGAGGGCAGAATGGACAAACATGGGGGCAGAATGAAAAAACATATGGGGCAGAATGGACAACCATATGGGGGGAGGATGATGAAACATGGAGCAGAATGAAGAAAAATATGGGAAAGAATGAAGAAACATGGGCGCCGGTTGAAAAAAATGGGGGCAGGATGAAGAAACATGGAGCAGAATTAAGAAACATATGGGGGCAGCAGGAAGAAACATAGGAGGAAAAATAAAGAAACATGGCAGAATGAAGAAATATGGGGGCAGGAGGAAGAAACCTATGGGGCAGAATGAAGAAAATAATGGGGCAGAATGAAGAAACATGGGGCAGGATGGAGAAACATGAGGGCGGGATAAATAAACATATGGAGGTAGAATGAAGAAAATATGGGGAAGAATGGAGAAATATGAGGCAGAATGAAGAAACATGGGGGTAGGTTGAAGAAACATTTGGGCAGGATGGAGAAACATCGAGGCTGGATGGAGAAACATATGGGTGCAGAATGAAGAAACATGGAGGCGAGAGGAAGAAACATATGGGGCAGGATGAGAGAACATTTGGGGACCAAGAATAGAGACATATGGGGCCAGGATGTGGGACATTATTATTGTAGGTTCTAATTAAGGGATATTATTACTGCTGTGATGTATTTTATTTTTGAGGATACTGTTTTCAATGGGGGGGAGGTCCTGTTACTGTGCAGGGTGACACTATGTTGCTTTTTTTCTTCATCTGGTGTAGTGTAGAAGTTGGAGAAAAATTTGGGAATGCGCTCTGGAAGCGGTGCTCAGATAATTGTGTTATTGTCTGCAGAGATGAGTCCCAGCTGGAAGAAGTGATAGCGGTCTGTGCTGGATGGAGAAGAAAAGTGAAAATGAATTACTTCAACTACAGACGTCCCTGGGAAGTCAGTGTGTTAGGGTACTTTTCCACTTGCGATTTTCATGTGCGAGTGTGATCCGATAAAACATTGGATTGCTCTCACACCAGTGCAAAACTATGGGCAGTGTCCATCTGCGATTGATTTCTCCTGCCACAGCGGCATGTGGAATGAATCCCAGCAGGCTGCGTTTGGCAGCGAGTCTCAGCTCACGCACCCCCATGCAAGCCTATAGGAGCGTGTGAAGCATCGCACTGTACTCGCATGTAATCTGAGTGAAGTGCGATGTACGCACAGACAGGCAGCGGAGCAGATGGGGAGAAAGTGCTCCCTCCCTCTTCTCCGCAGCTGTGATACGATCGCAATATCGCACCACAGTCGCATGACCCTCAGCTGACGCCCTGCAGCAGAGAGTCATTAGCATATTGCTTCCGATGGTTTCGCTTCGGAAGCTATGCGCAAGCGGAAAAATACCCTTACCTGTACACTTACACTATACACTATATACAGGGCTCCTGTGTATAATGTCACCAGTATTCTCTGTATTACCTATACACTGACATTTTACACTGTATACTATGTACAGAGCTCCTGTGTATAATGGCTTTTATGGTACTTTTAGTATTGTAGTTTTTTTTTTTTTGTTAATGATCAGTATTGTAGCATTAGGTCACTGTCACTATGTGGTGGTAATATGGGATCTGATCATGATGTGATGGTATTTGTCCCTTGTATGTGGTATTCTTCAGTCACTATGTGATGGTAATATATGGTCTATTCATGGTGTGGCGTTATTTGGCCCTTGTATGTGATATTATTGGTCATTTTAATAAAAATGCATTTGACACTTGCCTGTAAAAAAATAAATAAAAATATACCTAAAAAGAGTATTGAATATTTTAAGAAAATTTTAATAAGTTGGAGTAGAGTAGGGCCTACCAAAAGAGTCCACCTTGTCATGGTGGCAGGCTGAAAAATGTTTTGGCCAAAACAAAAGCTGATGGCTGTGTCTGTGATATGGTGATCGATGGGAAATGTTAATGTGTAATTGGTGAGGACATGGTGCAGAAGTGGAGCTTTTCCAAGAGTAGGGAATGGGACTGTGGAAGGTTTGAGGAGAAGCTGGGGTGGAGGAGGAGCTGGGGTGGAGTCTCAAGGGGGCCTGAACATTTTGTCAGTATGGGACTCTGAAATTCCTAGTGGCAGCTTTGTGTACTGTCACGCTCCATGGCTCCCATGCCACGCTCCCCGGCTCCCCTGCCACGCTCCCTGGCTCCCCTGCCATGCTCCCCGGCTCCCCTGCCATGCTCCCCGGCTCCCCTGCCATGCTTCCCGGCTCCCCTGCCACGCTTCCCCACTCTCCTGTCATGCTCCCCGGCTCCCGTGCCACGCTTCCCCGCTCCCGTGCCACGCTCCCCGGTCCCCCGCTCCACAACCTCCATGCTCCCTCACCTGCGTCCTCCAGGCCACCCGGTCCCCGCTCCCAGCGCCCGTCTGCGATGCTGAGCCAGCCCGGCACTCCTGCTTCCTGTGCACCGCTTCCTGCTCTGACTTCTGGCACCCAGGCCTCGCGCATGCGCATTAGGGTGCGTGCGCGTTCATTGACCCTCTCTTAAAGGGCCAGCGTCCACCAGGCTATTGAAGATTCAGGCACAGGGTATATAGGGGGTTCCTCTCCAAGTGGGCGGGGCCTGTTCTTCGTGTTTGCTAAGCTAGGAGTCAGGTCTCCCTGTGCCTTGTCCCGTACTTACCTATCTCTCTTGTAGAGTCGCTCCTGTCTCGCCAACCGGTCCTGACGGTTCCAGAACCCCGAACGGTGACTGTCTGCCATCTTGTCAGTCCCTACCATCTCCGATCCCTGGATCCGTGTGGTGACCGACCTCCTCGCTCAGCTGTTTCCGGACTCTGCCTGACATCATCTCGGCCTCCGAACCTGAGCTCCGTCATCCGGACGACCTTCAGAGACTCCGTGGTCCCAGGGACTTCTTCACTCCACTCCTCTGAACAGACTGTCTTGCTACCCGTAGTGCTCCGGCTACCGGGCACCTTGCCCTCGGTGGGGTGCTCAGTCCAGTGGATCCACCTCCTGGGCCTACCCGTCCTCCTGGTCCTAACATGTACACTCATATGAAAGGCCTAATGATCAACTGGAGCGATGCCGTGAAAAGCTTGTGAGAGACAGTTCTGAACTGGTCCTATAGCACCCAGCCAGCTCTTCAAACTATCTTCTCTGAAACACCGTAGTGTATCAGAGAAAAACATACCTGGCTGCAAGTGTACAGGCAGTCTGATTTATGCTGCCTGTGGTTTGCCTGCATGACTTAAGTGACAGATTCTCTTTAAGATAAGCATTTTATAAGACAGCTGCAGCTTGTATTGAACAGTGAGAGATCTCACCAGGGAGGAGGGACACTGAGGAGCTATCAAGTGTCTAGGTAGAAGGAGATTCATCAGAAGGGAGAAGAGACACTGGGAAGTTAGGTGGGTGGAGATTGACGTTACGCCTTTCAGAAAGGATTATACAGCTATTCTGACATGGATTATCAAAGTATACACCCCAGTCTCATTAGGTCTGGAATCTATAAAAGCAGATCTGTAACAGATTTCTGCATGCATTAACATTTACAGTGAATCTGTTGGCAAGTGTTTTTGCTCTGAAATCTTAGGACAGCATGATGTAGGGGTTTAAACACTGGGTTAAGCAATGTGTCCCTTATCAGACTGTGTGTTGTCTTTTTACTTACACTGAAGGTTTTATCATCAGGTGATTATTACTACCTGGACTACAGCTCATGTGATCCCTAGTCCGACCACGCCCCCCCTTAGATTACCAGCTCAATGTCAATATACAATCTACTCACAAAGCTGTGGTGTGGGTAAAGTTAGCTTTCCGAACTCTGCTACATCTAAGAACTCTAATTGTGTCACAACTGCTGCATCCAGTTAAAAAAAATATACACTGACAAGCAAAAGGGTAACAACGTTTTGAACTTTTGATCTTCAGGCTCCACTCATCATCCACTACAGCTTGGAGCATGAGACTACTCTCATTTTATAGACAATCATCTTGGCTATCTCATATACAGATTTGACTTGCAGCTATTTAGCATGATTAGTTATGCAGATTCTTGTCATGTCACTGCATTGTTATTGTTTTGCTTTTGGTGGTGGAAAAATCTTTTTGTTCATGTATACTACAAATTACAACCTGTTCTCACATTCCCTAATAGCTCAGTGTGTTATTAATTGATTCCCAAGTGAAAGGTCAAATCGAGGTGCAGCCATGAAGAAGAGTTCCCAAGAAGAGAGAAGGAGCATCATCCAGCTCACCGATAGCGATCTCACCACACAAAAAATTCCCAAACTGCATTACGTGAGAGCTATGACAAGTAGAACAATACGAAATGAAGTCTGTCTATCCATTAAAAAGCCGAGAGGTGGACGTCCAGGCAAAATATCGGAGTCAAGAAGTCGCTCATCACAAGGTCTATCAGTCCTGTACATACAGTATGGCAGGACGGTTTGGCTGCATAATATGTCAGAGGTCACCAGGTAATAATGGGGAGTACTGGAACCACAGCCTGTTAGTAGCTCTGCCGGACCTCAGCACTCCTCCCTGTCACTGCATGCTGACAACACCCAGAGGCTATGCTCCCAGACATCTTTTAAAAAAAAAAAAAAACACTCCCCATCATCCTCCTTTGCCAGTCTGCTCCACATCATACCCCCTCTCTCACACTCCGATTATCAATCCCCTTCTATAACATACCACTCCTCATCACCCCTTCCTCACAGCTCGCTCCCCGTCATCTCTCCTTTCTCAGACTGCACCCCATCATCTCTCCTCTCTCACAGAGCATTTCACATCATTCTCCCTCTCATCAACAGCTTCCTATCGCACCCCCCTTTCACAGACCACTGACCATCATCCTCCCTTTCTCACAGACCGCTCTTCATCATCCCCCTCTTTCACAGACTGCTCCCCATTATCCCCCCTCTCTTTAACAGACCGCTCCCCATCAACCCCCGTCTCACAGACCGCCACCCCATCATCTCCCCTCTCACAGACCGCACCCCATCATCCCCCCTCTCACAGACCGCTCCCCATCATCCCCTCTCTCACAGACCGCTCCCCATCATCCCCCTCTCTCACAGACCGCTCCCCATCTTCCCCCCTCTCTCACAGATTGCTCCCCATCTTCCCTCTCTCTCACAGACCGCTCCCCATTATCCCCCCTCTCACAGACTGCTCCCCATCATCCCCCCTCTCACAGACCACTGACAATCATCCTCCCTTTCTCACAGACCGCTCCTCATCATCCCCCTCTCTCACAGACTGCTCCCCATCATCCCCCCTCTCTTTAAAAGACCGCTCCCCATCAACCCCCCATCTCACAGACCGCTCCACATCATCCCCTCTCTCACAGACCGCACCCCATCATCCCCACTCTCACAGACCGCACCCCATCATCCCCCCTCTCACAAACCGCACCCCATCATCCCCTCTCTCACAGACAGCTCCTCATCATCCCTCTCTCACAGATTGCTCCCCCTCTTCTTCCCTCTTTCACACAGACCGCTCCCCATCTTCCCCCTCTCTCACACAAACCGCTCCCCATCATCCCCTTCTCTCACATAGTCCACTCCCCATCATCCCCTCTCTCTCACACAAACTGCTCCCCATCATCCCCCTCTCTCACATAGTCTGTTCCCCATCATCCCCCCTCTCTCACATAGTCCACTCCCCATCATCCCCCCTCTCTCACACAAACCGCTCCCCATCATTCCCCCTCTCACATAGTCTGCTCCCCATCATCCCCCTCTGTAAGGGGTGGACGGACCACTAGAACGGAGACGCAGTTTCCCCCCTGAAGATGCCTTGCGCTGGGGTAGCCAGAGATGTTAAAGATGTTGATGTGATGTGATGTTATTTGTGTTTTACAGCAATAACGGGTTTCCCCACTAGATGTCAGGGTGGAACAGCGGTCCCCATGGAAACAGTATAGGAGAAAGGAGGAGCAGGACAGTCTAGACTCTAGGGGGAGGGTTAGAGGGCTCTGTAGCAGAGTGAGAGTAAAGAAGAGTGTGTTTGTTGGTGCTGAGAGAAGAAGCAACGGGGCAGAGTGTGGGAGCGACCGTGGCAGATAGCCAAAGAGAGAAAGAGGAAAGTGCCTTGATCAAGAACCAGCAGTGTACGGGTAAGACCCGAAGAAGCATAGTCAGCAAAGTAGAAGTTTATGGGCAAAGTCTGTAGTAGCCGGAGTGTGAGCATAAGCAAGGAAAACAAGAGTAGCCGGGTAACGCCCGCTGAAGAGAAACAGGAGCAGTCCCCCCCGGCAGGAATTGTGATTTGAAACTGCAAGATTTGTGTACTGAGACTGTATAGAAGTTATGTGCAATAAAATGCCTTTTGGTTCATCTGATGCCTGTCTGCGGAGTTTTCCTGAGTCTGGCAGCTTGCCTCTGCCATCCACACTCTGCCCCACAAACCATACCCCTGTCCCAATAGTGACGGCCGGGCCGGGGGTTAGCCTGATACATGAAGCGGCCATCACAGCAACTCCCAAGGCACCCCCGGCACACCGTTACACCTCTCTCACAGATTGCTCCCCATCATCCCCCCTCTCCCAGACTGCTCCCCATCATCCCCCCACTCTCACACACTTCACCTCATCATCCCTCTTCTCACATAGCGCGCTCCCCATCATCCCCTCTCTCACAGACTGCTACCCATCATCCCTTCTCTCTCACAGTCCACTCCCCATCATCCCCCCTCTCTTACAGACCGCCCCCATCATCCCCCGTCTCTCACACTGTCTGCTCCCCATCATTCCCCTTCTCTCACAGACCGCTCCCCATCATCCCCACTCTCACACTCAGTCCGCTCCCCATCATCCCCCCTCTCTCACACAGACCACTCCCCATAATCCCCCTCCCCCCTCTCGCACACAGCGATCTCCTCCTTTCAGTCCCGCACTGCTTTTCTCAGCAGCAGGTAGATGACAGAATGTGAAGGAATAAATAACACTGGACCCTCCAAAATGAAGATGACATTTCTCTTAGATTTTATTGTAAAGCAATCCAACATGGAGTGTAACGTGCTGTCCTGTGTTTGGACCTTCATCAGATACTATAAATACAATATACAATCAATACAATAGGAAAAATGACGAAAATATATACTGCAAATCTCTGCAAAATATATACTAAGATAACACCTCCTGGCAGCATTGTCTAATAAGATTTATAGATGTCAAATATCACACATTGAATTTAAATAGATATTGGGAAATTTATATATACTGTAGTTCGATATTATAAAAAAATAAGGAATGTTCACACGTGGCAACTTTTACTGCATTTTTGGTGCATTTTTGCAATCACAAAGATGCACCTAAATGTATGCATTTCCTTCTCCCAGCAAAATTATGAGATTTCTATTTAGCTGGCCATATAGTGCATCTTTTTTTGGCTACATCTTGGCTGACTTTTTGAAGATGCAGCCAAGATGCAGCATGTCAATTCTTTTTGTGTCTTGTCCGTGCATTTCGGAAGGCTGGCAGATCAATCTCCCGCTGACTGGAGGTCAGCGGGGGATTGATCACTGGTATCTGGCTAGATACCGGTTCCCATAGAGTCAATGGGGACCAGAATAAAAATGCCAAGATAAAGCCTCACTGGTGAGGGCTGGTATTTTCAGGCTGGGGAGACCCACGTTATTGGGAGCCCCCCAACCTAAAAAAATCAGCCAGCAGCAATTGCTGCATCCATTATATGCGACAGTCCCAGGACTTTATCTGGCTCATCCCGATTGCCCTGATACGGTGGTAGTAATAAGAAGTTAATGGCAGCCCATAGCTGCCACTAAGTCCTAGATTAGTAATGGCAGACGTCTACCCGAGCCACCATCCATCACTAATCTGTAAGTGAAATGAAATAAATACAAACATCGAAATAATGCTTTATTTGGAATAAAAGACAAAAAATAATCCTCTGACACCACTTTATTAACCCCAATACAACTCTCCAGGTCTGACGTAATCCACACGAGGTCCCACGATGCTTCCAGCTCTGATACATAACCGAAGCTCACAGCGAGCGCCATAGAACAGAACTGCCCGCTATGAAGGTCAGGTCGCAACTGAAGTGAGCTGCGTGCTCAGCGGTGACGTCCCTCAGATTAGCCATGGCCTCCACCTGTGACACAAATCACCTGAGTGAAGTCCCGCTGACTGCGCTGATCACTTCAGTCACTCAGGTGATTTGCGGTCACAGGTGGAGGACTCCAGCTGTGGCCACGGGTAACCCGAGTGATGTCACCGCTTATCGCTCGACTCAGTTGCTGTGTGGAGCTCACAGCGGGCAGTCTTGTTCTATGGCCCCTAGCTGTGATTGTCAAATGTAGCAGAGCTGGAAGCGTCGTAGGACCTCGTGTGGATTACGTCAGACCTGGAGGGGTGTTTGGGGGTGTTAATAAATTGGTGAAAGAGGGTGCTTTTTTGTCTTTTATTTCAAATAAAGGATTTTTTTGGGGGTTTGTGTTCATTTACTTTCACTTACAGATTAGTGATGGGGGTGTCCCATAGATGCCTGTCATCACTAAGCTAGGGCTTAATAGCAGCTGTGGGCTGTTATTAATTCCTTATAAGCCTGATTGCCACAGCACCAGGGCAACGGGAAAAGTTGGACCCAGCACCAGAATTGGCGCATCTTTATAGATGTGCCACTTCTGGGGCGGCTATGGGCTGCTATTGTTAGGCTGGAAAGGGCCAAATAACGATGACCCTTCCCACCATAATCATATCAATCATCCCCCAATTGTCTGCTGTACCTTGGCTGGTTTAAAAAAAATGGGGGGACTCCACGTCATTTTTTTTTTTTTTTTTAATTAAATCAACTAATTAAAAAAAAGAGTGGGATCCCTTCAAGTTTTAATAACTAGCCAAGGTACAGCAGACAGATGAGGGTTGCAGCCTGCAGCTGCTGCTGTTCCTGTGCTGGATCTGAAAAATGGTGGGGACCCCACGTCATTTTTTTAACAATTTTTTTTTTTTTTAAAAACATCTGGCCAAGCCTAGCTATCCCTCTATAGAGCTATTCTGTTATTTCTTTCTGTCTATTCTATATGTTCTTTCTATTATCTATTATCCATCTATTATCCATCTATTATCTATCTATTCTCTATCTATAAATTACACTATCCTATAATGTTTTGTTTCTCCTTTAAAAAACGCATTTAAAAAAATGCGGCAACACTCCTCTCCCCCTCCTATATTCCCTTCTTTTTCTCTTCTCTTTTTCTGTTATGTATGGGTCTGTTTTATAAATAAAGAATTTAAATAAAAAATATCATATAACGTCATGCGTTTTTTGGGCCACAGGAAAAATATGCAGTCAACATGCATTTTAGAAAAAGGATGCCGTGTGTGAACATAGCCTTACAGATAAGATAACACTTCCTGGCAGCCTGGAAAAATATTTAATACATCTAATCTCATATCAGAAGCCAAAAAATTGGAGAATCGTCTTCATAGAGGAAAATGAAGCAACAGAAGGCAAGAATCACAGAGCAAACACCAAACAGATGGTGGATGATATCTACAGAGGAGGAACAGGAGCCGCGATCAGAGGATAGAACAGTGATGGTGAACCTATGGCACCCATGCCACCAGGGGCACGCAGTGCCCATTCTGCTGGCACGCGTGCTGTCGCCTGATCCTGCCGCTTTGATCTGCTGGTGCGGTGGCGCCGGCAGATCAAAGCTGTGTTGGAGCAGAGGAGACATTTCTCTTCGCTCTGACACTCCTCCTCCCCCGGCTGCAGGTGTGTTGACTAGATGATGGAGGAGCGTCAGTGAGCGGCGCCGGGCGTAATGACGTCTTCTGGACGCGTGGGAATTGAGGACTCAGTGGCGCGCAGCGGTGGAGCGTGTACAGGAAGATGAGTTGTGTGTTTGTTTTTTTTATGACTCGTGTGCGGCTGTGCCAAGGTGGGGATGGGGGGGCCAGTGCCAGCATGGGGTGGGGGAGAAACACACATGCCAAGATGGGGTGGGGGAGAAACACACATGCCAGCATGGGGGGGGAGAAACACACATGCCAGCATGGGGTGGGGGAGAAACACACATGCCAGCATGGGGGGGGGACACACTAGCCAGCATGGGGTGGGGGAGAAACACACATGCCAGCATGGGGTGGGGGAGAAACACACATGCCAGCATGGGGTGGGGGAGAAACACACATGCCAGCATGGGGGGGGGGGGAACACACATGCCAGCATGGGGGGGGGAGAAACACATGCCAGCATGGGGGGAACACACACACATGCCAGCATGGGGGGGAAACATGCATTCCAGCATGGGGGGGGGGAAACACACATGCCAGCATGGGGGGGGGGGGGAAACACACATGCCAGCATGGAGGGGGAGAAACACACATGTCAGCATGGGGGGGAGAAACACACATGCCAGCATGGGGGGGGGGGAGAAACACACATGCCAGCATGGGGGGGGGAACACACATGCCAGCATGGGGGGGGAGAAACACATGCCAGCATGGGGGGAACACACACACATGCCAGCATGGGGGGAAACATGCATTCCAGCATGGGGGGGGGAACACACATGCCAGCATGGGGGGGGAAGAAACACACATGCCAGCATGGGGGGGGAGAAACACACATGCCAGCATGGGGGGGGGAGAAACACACATGTCAGCATGGGGGGGGGGAGAAACACACATGCCAGCATGGGGGGGGGAAACACACATGCCAGCATGGGGGTGGAGAAACACACATGCCAGCATGGGGGGAGGGGGAGAAACACACATGCCAGCATGGGGGGGGAGAAACACACATGCCAGCATGGGGGGGGGACACACATGTCAGCATGGGGGGGAAACATGCATGCCAGGATGGGGGGGACACACACATGCCAGTGTGGGGGGGGGACACACATGCCAGCATGGGGGGGAAACATACATGCCAGGATGGGGAACATTGCATGCCAGGATGGGGAAAACATGCATGCCAGGATGGAGGAAACATGCATGCCAGGATGGAGGAAACATGCATGCCAAGATGGAGGAAACATGCATGCCAGGATGGAGGAAACATGCATGACAGGATGGGGAAAACATGCATGGCAGGATGGGGAAACATACATGCCAGGATGGGCAAAATATGCATGCCAAGATGGAGGAATTATGCATGTCTGGATGGAGGAAACATACATGACAGGATGGAGGAAACATGCCACGATAGGGTACATTTACCAGGAAGGGGAACATGCCAGGAAGGTGGACATTTACCAGGATGGGGGTACATGCTAGGAAGGGGGACATTTACCCGGATGGGGGTACATTTACGTGGATGGGGGTAAATTAACCAGGATTGGGAACATTTACCAGGATGGAGGACATTTACCAGGAATGGGGTACATGCCAGGATGGGGGAACATTTACAAGGATGGGCAATATGTCAGGATGGGGTACATTTACCAGCATGGGGGAACATGCCAGAATGGGGTACATTTACCAGGATGGAGGAAATTTACCAGGATGAGGTATATTTACCAGGATGGGGCCATGATGGGGACAAATATGCCAGAATGTAGGAAATATATATCAGGATGGAGGACATGTTTACCAAGAAGTGGCCCAGGAAGGGGGACATAACTACACAATGAAAGGGGAGGGGAGCAACTCGCACGTCTTTATGGGATTTCAAGATGTTTAGACTTTGAAATGTAGATGTGGATTACAGGGTGACATCTGATTGCATTCCAGGCTAAAATCTCTGTCTAATCTGTTGCAATTTTTTTCCAGAAAGATCAACTGCTGTGTCTGGAAAGGGCTCAGCTTCAATTTGTGGTAAGCATGCATGAGCGTGATGCCCCGTGATGAAGAGAAGACGGCAAAGGTAAGATTAAAATCAATTATTTACATAATAGGATTGGTTGGGACTTCGGAAATAAAATTGGGTTTAGGGCTACAGTTTAGGCACTCGGCCTGTAAAAGGTTCGCCATGACTGGGATAGAATATAATCCTCCATATTATTCCTCCTCTGATCTGCTTGATGATGAACCTTCTGGAGCTGCCGTGCTATAGTAGTTATAGATCGGCTCCATACAGGGGCGCAACTATCGTGGTCACAGAGGTCTCCACTCCGACCGGGCCCGGGGGTGCAGCGGACCCTCGCGGCCCTAGCCCCTGATTCAGATAGATGTGTCGGACGCTGCGCATCCAGCTGAAATACATCGTAGCACAGAGAGCTGTCGGGTTCCTGAACTGTGATGTGCCGGCCGCTGATTAAAGGGAACCTGTCACCAGATATGGGGCCTATAAGCTGCGGCCACCACCAGTGGGCTCTTATATACAGCATTCTAACATGCAGTATATAAGAGCCCAGACCGCTGTGTAGAACATAAAAACATTTTATAAAACTCACCTATACGGTCGTTGCGGAGCAGACGGGTCGGATGGACATCTCCGTTTTTCAGTACCGGCGCCTCCTGTTTTGGCCATCTTTATCCTCCGTCTTCTGAAGTTGGGTGCATGACGCATACTATGTCATCCACACTAGCCGACACTGGGGTCCTGCGCAGTCACACTTTGATCTGCCCTGAGCAAGGCAGATCAAAGTATTGTAGTGCGCATGCGCAGGACCTCAGTGCCGGCTATTGTGGATGACGCTGGACACGTCATGCACCCAGGCTTGAGAAGAAGGAGGTCAAAGATGTTCGAAAGAGGAGGCAACGGACCCTGAGAACGGAGCCACCCATTTGACCAGTGTGCACCGAAGCGACCTCCTAGGTGTGTATTATAAAGTGTTCTACACAGCGGCCTGCACTCTTATATACAGAATGTTAGA
Source organism: Anomaloglossus baeobatrachus (assembly GCF_048569485.1). Lineage (NCBI taxonomy): Eukaryota > Metazoa > Chordata > Amphibia > Anura > Aromobatidae > Anomaloglossus > Anomaloglossus baeobatrachus. The sequence goes on along the minus strand of NC_134359.1, from coordinate 80,383,027 downwards.
ATACTGTATATAAGAGCCCAGTGGTAGTGGCCGCAGCTTATAGGCCCCAAATCTGGAGACAGGTTCCCTTTAAGGCCATGAATATTGCTCCCCACGAACACGATCCTGGGCATGGGGAGCAGAGAATATGCTGAGAGCTGACGCTGATGTAAGTGGCCGCGCATCACAATGACGTCATGTGCTGCGCCGCTTACACTCTGGTCAGTTCCCAGCGTCGCAGGAGGATACCGGGGGTGCGCAGGGTGGGTGAGTACCATGGCAACCAGTCGCACAGGGCCCCTTCCGGCAGACAGCAGATAAGGCGCCGCAGGGAGCAGCAGTTCACTGTCATTTGCTGCTCCTGCGGTGCACAGGCTCCAGCACAGGATGCTCTCCCCTCCTCTGTGTCCTGTCAGCTTCCAAAATGTAACTGGCTTGTCCAAATGTACTTTTGCATACCTCAGGTGACTCTGTTTGTGGCGTACTTGCAGAAACGGCTTCTTTCGCATCACTCTCCCATACAGCGTCTCCTTGTGCAAAGTGCGCTGTATTATTGACCGATGCACAGTGACACAATCTGCAACAAGATGATGCTGCAGGTCTTTGGAGGTGGTCTGTAGAGTTGAGCGCGGTTCGTGGTTCGTGGTTCTCCAGTTCTAGGCTCGAGTGATTTTGGGGCATGTTCTAGATCGAACTAGAACTCGAGCTTTTTGCAAAAGCTCGATAGTTCTAGAAACGTTCGAGAACGGTTCTAGCAGCCAAAAAACAGCTAAATCATAGCTTGGTTTCTGCTGTAATAGTGTAAGTCACTCTGTGAATCAAACTATTATCACATTTCAGTGTATAGTGTGCGTGAACAGCGCCTTCAGATCACTGCTGTTTCTATAATGGCGATCGCCATTTTTTTTTTTTTTTCTTGTCTTCCTTCCCTAAGCGCGCGCGTCTTGTGGGGCGGTCCAGCATGTCAGCCAATCCCAGACACACACACAGCTAAGTGGACTTTTAGCCAGAGAAGCAACGGCATGTGTGATAGGATGTCCATGTCACATGTCCCTGCATTATAAAAACGAGTATCTGCCCGTCCGGACGCCATTATCTCTTCTGCGTCCTTGGTGTCAGACATCACTGTCGCATCTCCGTCCTCCTGACTGAGTCCTATAGCCGATACAGCTGTATGCGCTGCATACACAGCGTTAGACAGCTTAGGGAGAGCACTTTATAGCAGTCCTTTTAAGGGCTCAAAGCGGCAGGGTCAGACAGCCATAGGTGACAGGTCCTGCAAACAGCAACAGCGTCTGTGTAGCCCAGGTCAGGGATTTCCTCCCTGCATTTCACCATTAGGAGGGAATAGAAAGGCAGGCTTCCATTCCTCTACCCAGAGCACCACAATCCTGCCACTGTACCCTCTTGTACTCTGCACACTCCAACTGATTATAACTAAGCCATTATACTAGCAAACACTCAGTGTACCTAGTGGCATCCTATACGTGGCTATTGGACTTTGCTATAGTCCCACTAGTGCCAAGACATTTGCAGAGCGCATCTGCCTGCGTTGCACACTCCAACTAATTATAACTAAGCCATTATACTAGCAAACACTCAGTGTACCTAGTGGCATCCTATACGTGGCTATTGGACTTTGCTATAGTCCCACTAGTGCCAAGACATTTGCAGCACGTCTGCCTGCGTTGCACACTCCAACTAATTATAACTAAGCCATTATACTAGCAAACACTCAGTGTACCTAGTGGCATCCTATACGTGGCTATTGGACTTTGCTATAGTCCAACTAGTGCCAAGACATTTGCAGAGCACGTCTGCCTGCATTGCACACTACAACTTTTTTAAACTAAGCAATTTTACTATCACACACTCAGTGTACCTAGTGGCATCCTATACGTGGCTATTGGACTTTGCTATAGTCCCACTAGTGCCAAGACATTTGCAGCACGTCTGCCTGCGTTGCACACTCCAACTAATTATAACTAAGCCATTATACTAGCAAACACTCAGTGTACCTAGTGGCATCCTATACGTGGCTATTGGACTTTGCTATAGTCCCACTAGTGCCAAGACATTTGCAGAGCACGTCTGCCTGCATTGCACACTACAACTTTTTTAAACTAAGCAATTTTACTAGCACACACTCAGTGTACCTAGTGGCATCCTAAACGTGGCTATTGGACTTTGCTATAGTCCCACTAGTGCAAAGACATTAGCAGAGCACATCTGCCTGCATTGCACACTCCAACTTTTTTAAACTAAGCAATTTTACTAGCAAACACTCAGTGTACCTAGTGGCATCCTATCTGTGGCTATTGGACTTTGCTATAGTCCCACTAGTGCAAAGACATTTGCAGAGCACGTCTGCCTGCATTGCACACTACAACTTTTTTAAACTAAGCAATTTTACTAGCAAACACTCAGTGTACCTAGTGGCATCCTAAATGTGGCTATTGGACTTTGCTATAGTCCCACTAGTGCAAAGACATTAGCAGAGCACATCTGCCTGCATTGCACACTCCAACTTTTTTAAACTAAGCAATTTTACTAGCAAACACTCAGTGTACCTAGTGGCATCCTAAATGTGGCTATTGGACTTTGCTATAGTCCCACTAGTGCAAAGACATTAGCAGAGCACGTCTGCCTGCATTGCACACTACAACTTTTTTAAACTAAGCAATTTTACTAGCAAACACTCAGTGTACCTAGTGGCATCCTATACGTGGCTATTGGACTTTGATATAGTCCCACTAGTGCAAAGACATTAGCAGAGCACATCTGCCTGCATTGCACACTCCAACTTTTTAAAACTAAGCAATTTTACTAGCAAACACTCAGTGTACCTAGTGGCATCCTAAACGTGGCTATTGGACTTTGCTATAGTCCCACTAGTGCAAAGACATTTGCAGAGCACGTCTGCCTGCATTGCACACTCCAACTTTTTTAAACTCAGCCATTATACTAGCAAACACTCACTGTACCTAGTTGTATCCTAAACGTGGCTATTGTACTTTTGTCAATTCACAGTATTGGAACGTTATTTGCAGCACGTCTGCCTGCATTGCACACTCTAACTTTTTTAAACTCAGCCATTATACTAGCAAACACTCACTGTACCTAGTTGTATCCTAAACGTGGCTTTTGTACTTTTGTCTATTCACAGTATTGGAACGATATTTGCAGCACGTCTGCCTGCATTGCACACTCTAACTTTTTTAAACTCAGCCATTATACTAGCAAACACTCACTGTACCTAGTTGTATCCTAAACGTGGCTATTGTACTTTTGTCAATTCACAGTATTGGAACGTTATTTGCAGCACGCCTGCCTGCATTGCACACTCTAACTTTTTTAAACTCAGCCATTATACTAGCAAACACTCACTGTACCTAGTTGTATCCTAAACGTGGCTATTGTACTTTTGTCAATTCACAGTATTGGAACGTTATTTGCAGCACGTCTGCCTGCATTGCACACTCTAACTTTTTTAAACTCAGCCATTATACTAGCAAACACTCTGTGTACCTATTGGCATCCTAAACGTGGCTATTGGACTTTTGTCTATTCACACTACTGCAAATCAATGTGCAGCACCTCTGCATGACAACCTCGTGCTCTGTTTTTAATAAGCTATAATGATAGCACAAAATACTGCCATTTTGTGGCATCATAGAACTGGCTGTTGTATTCCATTAGTGCCCCACTGGTGACAAGCTATTTCTAGCACCTCTACATCACACCCTCATGCACATTTTGCTACGCTAATGTTATAGCAAACTCATGGAATTCATTGCTGCATTTCATAATTCGGAGGGATAGAAAGTCAGGCTTCCTTTAGCTTTTCCTTCTGTTCATAGACAGCATCTCCAAGACAAATTTCCCCTCCACGTCTAAGTGTGGAGAGGCAGCAAGTGCGCATGCGTGTGCCGATGTACCCCAGCTGCAGCATAATTACAGTGTTTCGCCTAGTGAGTATGCTCAGCCTGACTGTGCCATTCCTGACGCTAAGTCTTCATTTCGGGATACAGCGCATGCTCCCACACTAAGTGTGAAAAGCCTCTTTGCACAGGTGCTTGCATTCCGTGCCGGGTCTAAGTTCTGTTTTGTGCCTAGACACCATGCTAAAGCTGATAGTCTTTTTTCAGAGACTGTATTTCATGCTACTGAGCATGCTCAGGCACTTCCTGCATCAGAGACTAGGTCCGGTAATGAACTCTTTGGCCCTGCCCCTGATGTGGGGGTCCCATATAGACCACAGGGCATCAGGTGTCCTCCCAAATGGCTTGCAGAGGCCCACACCTATGACTTGTCATCGCATTATTGATGGTCAGACGATGACTGGTGAGGTGTTTGGGTCATGGCAGCCATGAGGTCATCATTGAAGTTGCGTTTACAAATAGGACGCTAGTTATGCCACTCATGACGTGTCACTCTACTTTTCTCTAGGAGGTGCATTGTGGTTCACCCTGGTTTGGGGGGGACCCAGGTTATCAAAGGGGCTGGAGCCAACAAGGAGGTGCACAGTCTTCTATTATGCTCCGAAAGAGCACACCTCCATGTGTTGAACCCATTGCGGCTTTAGGCCAGAGGTAGGCAGGGATAGGGTGGTGGATGCAGGCCACCACCACAGTTGGTAACGCAGAACGGTTAAGACCAGCTCCTGTCCTAACAGTCCTGCTTGTGCAGCCCAGTGGCATTAACAGGCCTGCTGCTGCTGATGCGCCTGCTGTCCACAGGTGTGGCCCCAATGCACACGGTCAGCGTACTCAATGGCCCCTGTGTTGTTAACAGGGAGTTCCTGGGCTGGGTGGGCATGTGGACCCTGTGACGCTAACAGGGCTCACAGTCTCCAGATCCGAATGGCGTCTAACTCGGTTCAGGCTACTATTAGTTTCATAGCCACACAGCTCTGTATCCTCCACCAAACCTTCAAGTTGCCAACCTCTCCTTTTCCAACTGGGAGCACGGTGGACACTGACTGCTGATGGGGATATATACCTTTCTCTTTCTTTTCTTATTAATTTTCGTTATATAGCGGTCACAGATTATATACCACTTTATCCAAATCTGCCAGTCCCACTGTAACAGATGTTGTTTCTTCAGCAAATGTTACAGTTGCTTAACCACCAAATCCACGGACCAAAATTTTTTTCCCCTTTCCAACACACCTGTTCCCCTTTCCAACAGCATCTGTCCTTTTTCAACTCATTTTGGGATATGACCAAAAGTGCAACTGTGCAGGGACACCGTACTCAACGCCATCTCAGCACAGCAGCCATCCCTCGGTCCCTCCGATGTGGACAAGTAAAAGCCCATTTCCTCCTATCCATGACAAAGCGTTGAGATTCACTCTGTGCAGCACTGGTGTTTAGTGGAAAAGTAGATCTAAGATTGCGTACCACATTCTGCAGATACTCCTGTATACGTGCGTCTATTTCTATGGCAGGAATTAGTTCGCCAAATTTTGTCTTGTACCGGGGATCTAACAGTGTGGCAACCCAGTATTCAGGATTACTTCAAATTCATACAATCCGAGGGTCATGTAGGTAGTGCAGCAAGAAGGCGCTCATGTGTCTTGTGCATCCAGGAGGACCAAGTCCTTGGTGTGTTGGTGGCAGAGAGGTGAGAATCGTGCATCCTTCCTCTGCCCTCTACCCACAACCTCGCACAACCGAAATGTGAGCAAGCTCTCACTCATCTGCTGAGTCTTCCATGCCGATCGCCAGTTCGTCCTCCATTTCTTCATGGGCTCCTGCACTTTCATCAACACTTTTTGCTGATACTATGCGCCCTTGTTAATCCCTCTCCCTCACCATGACTGCCGCATAGGTGCCGCTGACCATCTGGACCTCGTAGATCTTGTTATCCCTTCCGCATATGACTCCTCCTGTACTTCCTCCCCTTCCTCTTGTCCCAACACCTGACTCTGAATAATAATTACAGTGTGCTCCATCATGTAGATGACCAGAATTGTCACGCTGAGAATGACATTGCCAGTGCTAAACATCTTCGTCGACATTTCAAAACTGTGTAGCAGGGTGCATAGGTCCTTGATCTGACACCACTCCAGCAGCGTGATCTGCACCACCTCTGGATCAAGTTATCCCAGGCTATATGTCTTACCGTATTTCAGCAGGGCTCTGCGGTGCTGCCACACACGCTGCAACATGTGCAGATTCCAATTCCTGCGTGTCGGAACATCGCATTTCCGGCGTTTAACTGCCAGACCCTAAGACTTCCGGAGTGATGAAAGTTGTTGAGCTGCTGTGTGCGAACGATGGAAGTGAGCACATAGCGAGCGTGCCCGCTGCACAAGGCCATGTAGGCCGTGATGGTGTTTTAAAAATTGCTGGAGAATTCGGTTCAACACGTGAGCCATAAAAGGCACGTGTGTCACATTGCCCTGAGGATGGCCCACAGCCAGGTTTGCATCATTGCCGCACACGGCTGTTAAGTCACCAACGTAGTCCGCTCCGTCAATTTGTACTCCGGTCGCCAGGTGACAACGTGTTCCTTTCATGAATAGTGCTGATGATGGGAGAGTAGTAGATGCCAGCGGCGCAGGTGGACGCAGGTTATGCTCACCCACTGGGCTGCATTACCTTGACAGATGCAGAATCTCTGGCTGAATGTAGCTGGTGGGTATCTCACAGATGAAATACCATCATTCAGCTACAACCAATGGGAAGACACCACACCCTTTTTTATGCCCATCCTGTCTGCAGACCACTGCCAGACATAGCTATGAACCTCTGGTTAATTTTACCCCCAGTTCAGTTTTATGATTTTGTGTGCTTGTTACCTGACTACTTTTCCTGCTTGCTGTTTATGTACCTTGTTGGCCGATACGCATTTCACCTCTGCTTGTTTTCTGATTAAGTCCTGGCCGTCCCATTCTGTTCCTGTTCCTCAATTAATGTTTTGACCCTGCCTGACTACTATTCTCTGGAATAGCGGTGTGACTCACATTTCCCATACATTTCAAAGTAAAACTTTGACCGCCTGATGGCATTGAGCTCTGCTGCCAGCATAGTAAGGAGGTGTGTGGTAGTCCTTGTGCGCAGTTGCAAGGAAGGGTGGCCTGACCACACAGGGTTTGCGCCAAGGTAGAGGACCCACACGAGGTTGAAGAGGCAGAAGCAGTGTATTAACTTCTACATACAGAACAAGGATTGAAACAACTCGTGGGGACGGCAAGACTTGTACAGCAGACCCTTCTCCATCTCTCACCATAGTTTGCCAGTGCCCAGTCAGTGACATGTAATGACCCTGTCTATGCTTACTGGTCCAAGTATCTGTGTTGAAATGCACCCTGTCGCACACAGATTTTCTCAAGGAAGTGGTGATGTTGTGTGCGACATGCTGGTGTAGCGCGGGCATGCTTTTCTTGGAGAAGCAGTGGTGATTGGGCATCTGGTACTGGGGCACAGCGACAGACATAAGGTCTGTAAAATCCGATGTGTCCACTACGCGTAAAGGCAGCATTTCGGTAGCCAACAGCTTACAGAGGGATAGAGTCAACCACTTAGCTTTGTCATGGGTCGCAGTAAGTGGCCTTTTATTTGACCACATCTGAGGGACAGAGATCTGGCTGCTGTCTGTAGACGGTGTTGAGTAGGGTGTCCCTGGAAAAATGCGGGTTTGTGAGAAAAGTGCAGGCGGAGACATGATGTTGCCTTCATCTTGCCTTCAGATCTGTTCATCTTGTATCATTTTTAAAAACCACAGCAAGCAAGGGCTACTCCAAGCGGAGTCTACCTTTTTTCCCAAAATTGGGCACACAGACACCCCATCAGTGGCAGCACTTGTGCCCTAGTTGCAAACAGGATGTTTTGATTTGCATCAAGCACATTCCAAATCCACAAGCATTTACTCTCCCCAGGATGACACAGGGGTAGTAAATTCCTTCTGGATCCATGACTTGTTCATTTTGATGAACGTCAGTCTGTCCACATTGTCACTGGACAGACGCGTGCGCTTATCTGTCAGCACACACCCAGCAGCACTGAAGACACGTTCAGAGACAACGCTGGCAGCTGGACACGACAAAATCTCCAAGGCGTAACTGGAGAGCTCTGGCAATTTTTCTAGATTTGAAGCCCAAAAGGAGCAAGGCTCCATTTGCAAAGTCATTGCATCGATGTTCATTTGGAGATACTCCTGTATCATCCTCTCCATCCGTTGACTATGTGTCAGACTTGTTGTCTCTGGTGGCCTTGCAAAGGAGGGTCTAAAAAAATTATGAAAAGATTCCATAAAATTGCTGTTACCAGCACCAGATACGGTGCTACTGGTACGGGTAGACTGTTGAAGATGACGAGGCCGTCCCATGTTTGTCAAGTTACAACTGGGAGAATCACTCCCTTCACCTGCACGGTTGTTTGGTGGAAAAGCCGAGCTAAGATCGAGTAACAGCTTATGCTGATACTCCTGCATACGTGCGTCCCTTTCTATGGGTGGAATTATGTCACAAAATTTGGACTTGTCCCGGGGATCTAATAGTGTGGCAAGCCAGTAGTCATCATCACTTCTAATTTTGACAATACGAGGGTCATGTTGGAGGTAGTGCAACAAGAAGGCACTCATGTGTCTTGCGCAGCCATGCGGACCAAGTACACGCTGTGTTTGTGGCATAGAGGTGCTAACCGTTCTTTCTTCCTCTGTCATCTACCCCCAACCTCTTTCAACTGAAATTTGACCAAGGTCCCCCTCATCTGCTGAGTCTTCCATGTCCATGGACAGTTCGTCCTCCATATCTTCATGTCCTCCTGCACCTTCCTCAACATCTCGCCTGCTACCATGCGCCCTTGTTGATCCCTGTCCCCCATGGTCCCATGCCTGCCGCGTTGGTGATGATGAACGTCTGGACCTTGGTGATGTTGTTGTGTCTTGCGCATATGAATCCTCCTGTAGTTCCTCCCCTTCCTGTTGTCCCACCCCCTGACTACGAATAGTGTTTAGCATGTGCTCCAGCATGTAAATGACTGGAATCGTCATGCTGATAATGGCATTGTCAGCGCTAAACATATTCGTCGCCATGTCGAAACTGTGCAGAAGGGTGCATAGGTCCTTGATCTGAGATCACTCCATCAGGGTGATCTGCCCCACTTCTGCATCTCGTTGGCCCAGGCTATACATCATGACGTATTGCACCAGGGCTCGCCGGTGCTGCCACAGTCGCTGTAACATGTGGAGAGTTGAATTCCAGCGTGTCGCCACATCGCATTTCAGGCGATGAACCGGCAGGCCGAAAGACTTCTGGAGCGATGCAAGTCGCTCAGCTGCGGCGGTTGAACGGCGGAAGTGAGCACTGCAGACAGTTTCCGTGCCCTGGTCATAAGGCCATCTAGGCCGGGATAGTGTGTTAAAAATTGCTGGACAACAAGGTTCAACACGTGAGCCATACAAGGCACGTGTGTCACCTTGCCCAGGCGAAGGGCCGCACCCAGGTTTGCAGCATTGTCGCACATGGCCTTACCTGGCTGCAGGTTGAGTGGAGACAACCATTTATCAAAATCAGTCTCCAGAGCTGCCCACAACTCAGTCGCTGTGTGACTCCTATTTCAAATACATGTCAAGCTAAAGACCGCCTGATGCCGTTGCGCTCTGCTGCCAGCATAGTAATGAGGGGTGCGTGATTCCTTCTGCGCAGTGAGAACGCTGGTGGCCTGACCAGGCAGGCTTGGGGCGGAGGTGGAGGACCCAGATGAGGTGGAGGATGCAGAAGCAGTGGCGGAACTTGGACAGACAGAGGATTGACACACAAGTCGTGGGGACGGCAAGACTTGTGCAGCAGACCCTTCACCATCTATCACCATAGTTACCCAGTGCCCAGTCAGCGACATGTAACGTCCCTGTCCATGCTTACTGGTCCAAGTATCGGTGGTGAAATGCACCCGTTCACACACAGAGTTTCTCAAGGAAGCGGTGATGTTGTGTGCGACATGCTGGTGTAGCGCGGGCACACCTTTCTTAGAGAAGTAGTGGCGACTAGGCATCTGGTACTGGGGCACAGCGACAGATATAAGGTCTCTAAAATCCTGTGTGTCCACTAGGCGGAAAGGCAGCATTTCTGTAGCCAACAGCTTACAGAGGGATAGAGTCAACCTCTTCGCTTTGTCATGGGTCGCAGGAAGTGGCCTTTTATTTGACCACATCTGAGGGACAGAGATCTGGCAGCTGTGTGTAGACGGTGTTGAGTAGGGTGTCCCTGGAAAAATGCAGCTTTGTGAGGAAAGTGCAGGCGGAGACATGATGTTGCCTTCATCCAAAGTTGGTGCTATCGATGTCTGAGAGAGCTGTACACACTCACTTGTTTCCCCTTCCAAACCAACTGACGACCTACCAAGCAAACTGCCTGTTGCGGTTACAGTGGTGGAAGTTGTGGGTGGAAAAACAGGTGTGACAGCTGTCCCCACAGTCCTAGAAGATGACGAGCGCGCGGATGCCCTGGAAGGGGCAGGCGGTGGATGGTTGGCTCCACTAGGCCGCATTGCAGCACGGTGAGCTTCCCACCAGGCCATATGATATTTATTCATGTGACGATTCATGGAAGAAGTTGTCAAACTGCTGAGGTTTTGACCTCTACTAAGATAACCATGCCAAATGTTACAGATCACATAATTTGGCCGATCTTTTTTTATGTCAAAAAAGGACCAGGCTAGGCAAGGCTTAGAGGCCATGCGACCTGTTGATCCACCCCGAATAATGCTCAGAGGCAGAGTGGTGGCTGAGGATGCAGTTGTAGACGTGCTACCAGTGCTCCGACTGTGTCCAGGAAGGCGCCAGGTTACTTCGACGTCGGTTGCATCCTCCTCCACCGCCTCTGTTGACCTCCTCGAGTGTCTGACTGTGGGTTGACAGTAGGTGGGATCTAGAACTTCATCATCAATTGTTGTGTTTGCACTCCCCTCCCCCTCAGACCGAGTTTCTTCTTGCCCTGACCGAATATTTAAGTTGTCATCCCAATCAGGTATCTGCGTCTCATCTTCATCAGTATGTTCCTCATTGCCTATAACCACAGTTGTTGGAAAGGCAGCATTTTGGTAGCCAACAGTTTGCATATGATGAAAGTCAACCTCCAAGCCATGTCATGCCCTTCTAAAAGCATGTAAAACACAGCGAGGGGACTCCCACCACAGTCTCCCTCGTTGCCACTAACTGGGCCACACACACCCCACTTGACTGGCATCGGTTGAGCCCCCTTTTGAAAAAGAAAAAGATGCTTTGCATGAAGCACTCTCAAAAATACGCGTGCCTTTCCCGTCCCCTGGCTGACCCAGGGGAAGAAAAGTCTTCTGAGAGACATGACTTGTTCATCTTGGTTCTTTTCGAAACACAGCGAGGGGACTCCAACCACAGTCTCCCTCGTTGCCACTAACTGGGCCACACACACCCCACTTGACTGGCATCGGTTGAGCCCCCTTTTGAAAAAGAAAAAGATGCTTTGCATGAAGCACTCTCAAAAATACGCGTGCCTTTCCCGTCCCCTGGCTGACCCAGGGGAAGAAAAGTCCTCTGAGAGCCATGACTTGTTCATCTTGGTTCTTTTCGAAACACAGCGAGGGGACTCCAACCACAGTCTCCCTCGTTGCCACTAACTGGGCCACACACACCCCACTTGACTGGCATCGGTTGAGCCCCCTTTTGAAAAAGAAAAAGATGCTTTGCATGAAGCACTCTCAAAAATACGCGTGCCTTTCCCGTCCCCTGGCTGACCCAGGGGAAGAAAAGTCCTCTGAGAGCCATGACTTGTTCATCTTGGTTCTTTTCGAAACACAGCGAGGGGACTCCAACCACAGTCTCCCTCGTTGCCACTAACTGGGCCACACACACCCCACTTGACTGGCATCGGTTGAGCCCCCTTTTGAAAAAGAAAAAGATGCTTTGCATGAAGCACTCTCAAAAATACGCGTGCCTTTCCCGTCCCCTGGCTGACCCAGGGGAAGAAAAGTCCTCTGAGAGCCATGACTTGTTCATCTTGGTTCTTTTCGAAACACAGCGAGGGGACTCCAACCACAGTCTCCCTCGTTGCCACTAACTGGGCCACACACACCCCACTTGACTGGCATCGGTTGAGCCCCCTTTTGAAAAAGAAAAAGATGCTTTGCATGAAGCACTCTCAAAAATACGCGTGCCTTTCCCGTCCCCTGGCTGACCCAGGGGAAGAAAAGTCCTCTGAGAGCCATGACTTGTTCATCTTGGTTCTTTTCGAAACACAGCGAGGGGACTCCAACCACAGTCTCCCTCGTTGCCACTAACTGGGCCACACACACCCCACTTGACTGGCATCGGTTGAGCCCCCTTTTGAAAAAGAAAAAGATGCTTTGCATGAAGCACTCTCAAAAATACGCGTGCCTTTCCCGTCCCCTGGCTGACCCAGGGGAAGAAAAGTCCTCTGAGAGCCATGACTTGTTCATCTTGGTTCTTTTCGAAACACAGCGAGGGGACTCCAACCACAGTCTCCCTCGTTGCCACTAACTGGGCCACACACACCCCACTTGACTGGCATCGGTTGAGCCCCCTTTTGAAAAAGAAAAAGATGCTTTGCATGAAGCACTCTCAAAAATACGCGTGCCTTTCCCGTCCCCTGGCTGACCCAGGGGAAGAAAAGTCCTCTGAGAGCCATGACTTGTTCATCTTGGTTCTTTTCGAAACACAGCGAGGGGACTCCAACCACAGTCTCCCTCGTTGCCACTAACTGGGCCACACACACCCCACTTGACTGGCATCGGTTGAGCCCCCTTTTGAAAAAGAAAAAGATGCTTTGCATGAAGCACTCTCAAAAATACGCGTGCCTTTCCCGTCCCCTGGCTGACCCAGGGGAAGAAAAGTCCTCTGAGAGCCATGACTTGTTCATCTTGGTTCTTTTCGAAACACAGCGAGGGGACTCCAACCACAGTCTCCCTCGTTGCCACTAACTGGGCCACACACACCCCACTTGACTGGCATCGGTTGAGCCCCCTTTTGAAAAAGAAAAAGATGCTTTGCATGAAGCACTCTCAAAAATACGCGTGCCTTTCCCGTCCCCTGGCTGACCCAGGGGAAGAAAAGTCCTCTGAGAGCCATGACTTGTTCATCTTGGTTCTTTTCGAAACACAGCGAGGGGACTCCAACCACAGTCTCCCTCGTTGCCACTAACTGGGCCACACACACCCCACTTGACTGCATCGGTTGAGCCCCCTTTTGAAAAAGAAAAAGATGCTTTGCATGAAGCACTCTCAAAAATACGCGTGCCTTTCCCGTCCCCTGGCTGACCCAGGGGAAGAAAAGTCCTCTGAGAGCCATGACTTGTTCATCTTGGTTCTTTTCGAAACACAGCGAGGGGACTCCAACCACAGTCTCCCTCGTTGCCACTAACTGGGCCACACACACCCCACTTGACTGGCATCGGTTGAGCCCCCTTTTGAAAAAGAAAAAGATGCTTTGCATGAAGCACTCTCAAAAATACGCGTGCCTTTCCCGTCCCCTGGCTGACCCAGGGGAAGAAAAGTCCTCTGAGAGCCATGACTTGTTCATCTTGGTTCTTTTCGAAACACAGCGAGGGGACTCCAACCACAGTCTCCCTCGTTGCCACTAACTGGGCCACACACACCCCACTTGACTGGCATCGGTTGAGCCCCCTTTTGAAAAAGAAAAAGATGCTTTGCATGAAGCACTCTCAAAAATACGCGTGCCTTTCCCGTCCCCTGGCTGACCCAGGGGAAGAAAAGTCCTCTGAGAGCCATGACTTGTTCATCTTGGTTCTTTTCGAAACACAGCGAGGGGACTCCAACCACAGTCTCCCTCGTTGCCACTAACTGGGCCACACACACCCCACTTGACTGGCATCGGTTGAGCCCCCTTTTGAAAAAGAAAAAGATGCTTTGCATGAAGCACTCTCAAAAATACGCGTGCCTTTCCCGTCCCCTGGCTGACCCAGGGGAAGAAAAGTCCTCTGAGAGCCATGTCCACATTGTCAGTGGACAGACACGTGTGCTTATCTGCCAGCAGACCCCCAGCAGCACTGAAGACAGGTTCCGAGAGAACGCTGGCTGCAGGACACGACAAGATCCCCAAGACGTACGTGGCGAGCTCAGGCAATTTATCAAGATTGGAAGCCTAAAATGAGCAGGGCTCAAGTTGCACAATAATGGAATCGATGTTTCCTTGCATATACTCATATATCTGTGTGTCCTCCTCTTTTTCCTTGTCCAGCTGTTTTGTTTTCGCATGAGTATATGTCCTTGTCACTTTCCAATGTGTTTGAGTTGTTTGTCACCTTTAGGACACCTTTGAGGGTGTTTTCTAGGTGTTTTTCTGTGTTTGTGATTGCCTGCCATTGTTTCCTATGCAGTTCGAGTTCGGTTCGTCGAACGTTCGACGAACCGAACTCGAACGGGAGGTCCGTTCGGCGAACCAACCTCGAGCCGAACCGCGACCGGTTCGCTCATCTCTAGTGGTCTGTGGATTGTCCTTGACTATTCTCACCATTCTTCTTCTCTGCCTTTCTGATATTTTTCTTGACCTGCCACTGCTGGCCTTAACAAGAACTGTACCTGTGTTCTTCCATTTCCTTACTATGTTCCTCACAGTGGAAACTGACAGTTTAAATCTCTGAGACAACTTTTTGTATCCTTCCCCTGAACAACTATGTTGAATAATCTTTGTTTTCAGATCATTTGAGAGTTGTTTTGAGGAGCCCATGATGCTACTCTTCATAGGAGATTCAAATAGGAGAACAACTTGCAAGTGGCCACCTTAAATAACTTTTCTCATGATTGGATACACCTGCCTATGAAGTTCAAAGCTCAATGAGGTTACAAAACCAATTTAGTGCTTTAGTAAGTCAGTAAAAAGTAGTTAGGAGTGTTCAAATCAAGAAATTGATAAGGGTGCCCATACTTTTGCACCTGTCAAATTTTGTTTAAATGCAGATTGCACATTTTCTGTTAGTACAATAACCCTCATTTCAATCCAGAAATATTACTGAGTCCATAATTTATTAGATATATGAAACTGAAATAGCTGTTGCAAAAACCCAAATTGTTCTAAAGAAAAAAGGTTAACATTAATAGGGGTGCCCAAACTTTTTCATATGACTGTATACATCCATCCTATCTATCTATACAAAATTTCATATGCCTCATTCTGAAAGTGAACACATAGTACAATCGTTTATTTTTCATTTTTTTTACTGTGAGCGGCGCGGTGGGGGGCTATATACCAGGATGAGTGGGCTATATAGCATGATGGGGGCTATATACCAGGATAGGTGACTATATACCAGGATGGGGGGCTAGAAAACACAATGGAGGGCTATATACCAGGATGGAGTGCTATATACCAGGATGGAGTGCTATATACCAGGATGGGAGGATATATATACCATGATGGGGCCATATATACCAAGATGGGTAATGATGGGGACATATATACCAGGATGGGCAATGATGGGGACATATATACCAGGGTGGGGCCATATATACCAGGCTATATCCATGATCCGGATCTTACACCAGGATGGGGCCATGATGGGGACATATATACCAGGGTCGGGCCATATATACCAGGCTATATTGTAAAAACATTAAAATTAATACATCTAGTTATCAAACATTTTATAATAGGACATATTATATGTTTTCACAGTTTTGTCTATATTGGAAGGGCATAGATTATTGATAAGTTTTTATAAGGAATGAATAATAAGGTATCTGTATTAAATATGGATAGATGCTGACAGCATGGTACCTATTTATATATATATATATATCCTTCCTTCTGGAAACTTCTAGTGATTATGTCATGTGTAACTGTGTTCAGTTGAAACACCCTATATGGATTGGACAGTTGTCATATAACACACGGTGGGAGGGGGTGGCTGCTCATTCTTGCTCCAAGAGTCTATCCACACATGTCGAAGCTGATCTATCCCATCCATGCAGCCAGCCTCTAAGAAGCATGTCTGTCTGTTCCTTTGATCCTGCATTTACCCAAGATGAAGCAAGATATGATTGCTCTCTCAGGAACTTAAGAAAGACTAATTGAACTTTTTACGTAAGCTAATGAAGTATATTATTTTTCCTTTCTGTAACTGAATTTTGGCAACCATTTTAAATAGATAAAATACATTTATTTTTTACATTTTTGAAGTTCTTTCTTTCATGCGCTTTTACGTATTTGAAGAAAAATATATTTAAGAGTATATTTTTAACATTTTGGAGAGCCAGCCATTCGTGATTTTTTTTTTTACATTTTTTGTACTTCTTCCTTCACTTTGCATAAGGGGGGTCAGAAGTAATATGTATCTCCTGCAAAGGATCAGGAATTGACAATTTATAAAAATCACGCAGAACCTAGGAAATACGGATAAGTCAAGTTGCATGAATTTTTTTTAAATGAACTTTAAAGACTTTGCTAAGCCACAGACGATACTCTTTTGACGTGTCTCTGGAGGAGAAGGGAGAAGTCAGTCCATAAGAAGTGCTACAAGTGCTGATTATAAGTCAAGGTAAGAGAATGAATTTAAATTCTTTTTCTGAACAAAGTAAGCATTTAGAGATGTCTGGTTTAGTGAATTTATGGTTAGACTTGTATGCTGAGTGTGAACTAGCAAATTCACGAGTAAATTCTAAGGTATTTTTTAACAAAGAGAGAGAGAAGCTTAGAAATTTATTGCATTTAGTTCAGGAATTCCATAAGTCAGTGATAGAGAGATCCAAAGACTGCTTAAAACCTGAAATGTCAGTAAGTGATATTGTGAATTCTGACTGTAATGTTGCAAATGAAAAGTCAGATTTTGACTGTAATTTTAATTTTGCTAATCAGAATCTTGAAGATGGCGGCAGACATGTGCCGTGTATTCAAGGTGACTTTCAGGACACTGGGAAAGAAGCAGGAAATGACGTAGAGAAGCCAGAAGGGGGAGGAGCCAAAGTAGGACACATGCAGAGAGAAAATGGCGACGATCAGTTTCTAAAAATAGAACAGACTAAGTTAGGGATTAAACTTAGAAAGAATCTATTGGACTTATGCAAATTAATTCCCGCATATAATCCTAAAATACATGTATGCAGAAATTCAGAAATATTTGAAAGTTCCGTTGAAAAATTAAATTTAACCAATAGTGAGAAGACTCGGATATTTGATATGTGGATACCCCAGCATTTCTTTAGACAATTGGTATTAAAAAAGTCTTCTGACAATGAGACATTTGATTGTTCAAATGAAAATGATATCATAAGGCTGAAAAATCTCATCTTCTGTGCAAGGAATGAAGCGAATCCAGATTATGAGATGTTGAAGGAATTACAAATTGAACAGAATGAAAGTACGTTCTCATTTATGTCTGTTTTTGAACGTTTATATAGGGCGGTCATTCCAAATGTCAGACTGAATGGAATGATCCATTTATTCATCAAGAAATTTAATTTCCTTGATAATGCAGCCTGTGCGGTGGCATTAAAGAAAAAGTCCCTATTTGAATGTACGACATTTATTGATTTTGTTAGAAATCACCAAAGTCAATCAAAACTGAAATTAATTAATTCCGATAAACCAACACAAAAAAAGGAGAGATTCTGTGAAAAACCAACAGTGTCTCCCAGATCCAGATATTTCTGTGACAAAATGTATGAAATTCGCAGGAATTTGCATATAAATTACAAATCATACAATCCATCACAATTATTATCATCTAAAAATCTTTTTCCACAGGAAAAACCTTTGTTTCCCTTGTCTCCAGTGAAGGGATTGGTCACAGGATCAGATATTGATGATCCCAGACAAATGATGAGTAAAAGCTTTGAAAGACAGAAACAGGTGTCTTGTGCAGATTCTCTCCCCTGGTCACTAGTGAAAGAGAAAATGTCGTCCAGAGAATTTGACAGCCAGCGACAGCTGGATGGTCTTTCAGAGAGAGATATTCTTTCTCATTTAAGGAGAAAAATTGAGTTACAAAATAATTTCCATTCCAATATTCTGGAAATTACTGTAATAGATCGGATCTTGAAAAAATTGAGGTTTGGGTTTTAGCTGGATAAAAGGGGTTTTCTGGATAAAATAATTTTGCTATTTGATAATCATGATTATTCGTATACAGTGAATCTATGCATTACATATATATATATACAGTTAGGTCCAGAAATATTTGGACAGTGACACAATTTTTGCGAGTTGGGCTCTGCATGCCACCACATTGGATTTGAAATGAAACCTCTACAACAGAATTCAAGTGCAGATTGTAACGTTTAATTTGAAGGTTTGAACAAAAATATCTGATAGAAATTGTAGGAATTGTACACATTTCTTTACAAACACTGCACATTTTAGGAGGTCAAAAGTAATTGGACAAATAAACCAAACCCAAACAAAATATTTTTATTTTCAATATTTGTTGCGAATCCTTTGGAGGCAATCACTGCCTTAAGTCTGGAACCCATGGACATCACCAAACGCTGGGTTTCCTCCTTCTTAATGCTTTGCCAGGCCTTTACAGCCACAGCCTTAAGGCCTTGCTTGTTTGTGGGTCTTTCCGTCTTAAGTCTGGATTTGAGCAAGTGAAATGCATGCTCAATTGGGTTAAGATCTGGTGATTGACTTGGCCATTGCAGAATGTTCCACTTCTTTGCACTCATGAACTCCTGGGTAGCTTTGGCTGTATGCTTGGGGTCATTGTCCATCTGTACTATGAAGCGACGTCCTATCAACTTTGCGGCATTTGGCTGAATCTGGGCTGAAAGTATATCCCTGTACACTTCAGAATTCATCCGGCTACTCTTGTCTGCTGTTATGTCATCAATAAACACAAGTGACCCAGTGCCATTGAAAGCCATGCATGCCCATGCCATCACGTTGCCTCCACCATGTTTTACAGAGGATGTGGTGTGCCTTGGATCATGTGCCGTTCCCTTTCTTCTCCAAACTTTTTTCTTCCCATCATTCTGGTACAGGTTGATCTTTGTCTCATCTGTCCATAGAATACTTTTCCAGAACTGAGCTGGCTTCATGAGGTGTTTTTCAGCAAATTTAACTCTGGCCTGTCTATTTTTGGAATTGATGAATGGTTTGCATCTAGATGTGAACCCTTTGTATTTACTTTCATGTAGTCTTCTCTTTACTGTTGACTTAGAGACAGATACACCTACTTCACTGAGAGTGTTCTGGACTTCAGTTGATGTTGTGAACGGGTTCTTCTTCACCAAAGAAAGTATGCGGCGATCATCCACCACTGTTGTCATCCGTGGACGCCCAGGCCTTTTTGAGTTCCCAAGCTCACCAGTCAATTCCTTTTTTCTCAGAATGTACCCAACTGTTGATTTTGCTACTCTAAGCATGTCTGCTATCTCTCTGATGGATTTTTTCTTTTTTTTCAGCCTCAGGATGTTCTGCTTCACCTCAATTGAGAGTTCCTTAGACCGCATGTTGTCTGGTCACAGCAACAGCTTCCAAATGCAAAACCACACACCTGTAATCAATCCCAGACCTTTTAACTACTTCATTGATTACAGGTTAACGAGGGAGACGCCTTCAGAGTTAATTGCAGCCCTTAGAGTCCCTTGTCCAATTACTTTTGGTCCCTTGAAAAAGAGGAGGCTATGCATTACAGAGCTATGATTCCTAAACCCTTTCTCCGATTTGGATGTGAAAACTCTCATATTGCAGCTGGGAGTGTGCACTTTCAGCCCATATTATATATATAATTGTATTTCTGAACATGTTTTTGTAAACAGCTAAAATAACAAAACTTGTGTCACTGTCCAAATATTTCTGGCCCTGACTGTATATTAAAAGTAGTGATAGTATAATCAAAGTCATATCTTCATTTAGTTAAATGATAGTTTAATGTTATAAATTAATAATTTGATCTCTGTATATGAATAATATTTAAAATGTAATAATAAGAGAAAGTAACTGATTCTAAGTGTTTCATTTTTATCATAAATATGATAATAATTTTATTCTTTTATTTCCCTCAGAATTTATCAGTAAAGCAGATTGATGAAGTATTAACTTTTTATTTATAAATTTGTTCTTATCCTCAATCAGGTAACATATATCTTATTGTGTAAGGCTAATCGCGAAAGCATGATTAATAATAATTATTATTTTCTCAGGTACCAATTGCCAGAGGACCATTAGTTTAACATTTCTTTTATGAATATATATCTTCCTTAGAGTTATTAGAAATGTAATCTGAGTTTGGAGTGGAGTAATTAAAACTGCTTGCTGTTTTGGAATGGAATGTTCTTTGCACATAACCAGAGCATGTGACTTTTGAATTATTAAAGCTAATAATAAATGTCTGTCTGTCCTATGGTCAAATGTACAGTATGTGACTATCAAAGGTACCTATTTATCATGAGTATATGTAATAAATTATTAGTATACTTCAAGAAGTAATTCATATTAGTATCATATATTTTGGAATGCGCATAGAGAAATTGGGAAAAAAAGGGATATGTGTCTGTCAATGTTTCTATGTGGATGTATATGTTAAAGAAACATGACAGTCTTGTGTGCATAGATGTGTCTATGAATGATTGATTGTCTGAGCAGCTGCCGATGTCAATTACTTGGTTAAGAGATCTTTGAAGCTTCCAAAAGGAAAAAAAGATTTTTTTGTTTTAACTTCGAGGAGATATATATATATGTATGTATATTATTTAGAATAAATAAGTTATAGTACATAAGTATAAATAATGAAGGAATTTATACAGAATATATTTTAAATATAGACATATTTCTTTAGTATAATATGTTAGGATCTTTATAAAGGGTTTATTCTGAAGAATTACATTCTAGAATAAGGTTTTAACGTTTTGATTTTTATACAGGTTTGTGTTACTTACTTCTTTTTATTGATACACAGATTGGTAATCATTTTTCTTTTCAAATATGGAAGTGATATTTATAATATGGTCTTGAAGATATGCAACATAAATTTTAATTTAATTTAATTTTGACATATTAATTTTTATAACATCATATTTGATGATATTAAAAGAAAAAGGTTTGGTCTCAATCACACACTTATATTTGATTAATATATGTGTCTACAGAATACTTTAATAATTAATATTTCAAGTACAAAGGAAGAATTGGGAATAAAAAAAATATATATTTGAAGTATATCATAATGCATTTATATACTAAGAGAAGAGTATTATTTGCAAAGTTACATGACTTAATTGTTTTTATAGGTTACTGTAGGTAATATGTATGATAGATAGGTATGGAAATAAGATACTGGTAATATTAAAGTTATGTATTATTAAAGACATAAGTGTTATATACATAGAAAGCCTTATTTTCATTTCAATTTTTATTTTTATTCCGATTTTCATTTTTCCTTTTATTCCTATTTTTTATATTAATTATTTTTATTTAATATTCAAATTTTTAATCAAAATTTTAATTCTACAATTTTTATTTTTCCTTCAAATTTTTAATATCTCAATTGAGGAAACACTTCAATATTTAGTTAAGTAATATCTAATATAAGAATATTACTTTATTAAATATGAATCTTATTAAAACGGAAAGTTCCAATTTTTGGAAGGAAAAGAACACTTCATACATCAATATATACAATTATTTACTTCCTAGTAATACATTATTCTTTTATTAGTATGTTAACACAATAAGGATGAAATATTGGTTATAGTTACACATTTTCTTATATAGTAGGTTATTTAATAAATGATAGACAAATCAAATAAATTAAACTAGAGTAATAAAGATGGAAGATCGAGGTATATCTAGGTTTACCTTCATATATATATATATTTACAAATAATATATATTATATTTTTTAATCAATAATAATCAATTATTATTATGATTATTATTATTATTATTATTATTATTATTATTATTATATTAATATTGTGTTTTGATGGAATCATCCAGTCTTTTCTAAAAGGTTATTTGGTTATTTGCTTTGGTTTATAATTTTACAAATGATCTAACTAAATAAGCCACATTGTTGCCTTTCATATTTATAGTTTCATAGTTTCATAGTTTCATAGTTTCATAGTTTTTAAGGTTGAAGGGAGACTCTAAGGGGCACTTTGCACACTACGACATCGCAGCCCGATGCTGTGATGCCGAGTGCGATAGTCCCCGCCCCCGTCGCAGCAGCGATATGTGGTGATAGCTGGCGTAGCGAAAATTATCGCTACGCCAGCTTCACACACACACTCACCTGCCGTGCGACGTCCCTGTGGGCGGTGACCCGCCTCCTTGTTAAGGGGGTGGGTCGTGCGGCGTCACTGTGACGTGACACGGCAGGCGGCCAATCGGAGCGGAGGGGCGGAGATGAGCAGGATGTAAACATCCTGCCCACCTCCTTCCTTCCGCATATCCTACGGAAGCCGCAGTGAGGCCGGTAGGAGATGTTCCTCGCTCCTGCGGCTTCACACACAGCGATGTGTGCTGCCGCAGGAGCGAGGAACAACATCGGACCGTCGCGTCAGCGTAATTATGAATTACGCCGACGCTGCACCGATGATACGATTACGACGCTTTTGCGCTCGTTAATCGTATCATCTAGGCTTTACACACTGCGACGTCGCATGCGATGCCGGAAGTGCGTCATTTTCAATTTGACCCCACCGACATCGCACCTGCGATGTCGCAGTGTGCAAAGCCCGCCTTAGTCTATCTAGTTCAACCTGTAGCCTAACATGTTGATCCAGAGGAAGGCAAAAAAAACCCAATGTGTCAAATAAGCTCCAATGGGGAAAAAAATTCCTTCCTGACTCCACATACGGCAATCAGACTAGTTCCCTGGATCAACACCCTGTCATAAAATCTAATACACATAACTGGTAATATTATATTTTTCAAGAAATGCGTTCAGGCTCTGCTTAAATTTTACTAGTGAATCCCTCATTACAATATCATTCGGCAGAGAGCTCCATAGTTTCACTGCTCGTACAGTAAAGAATCCTCATCTGTGATTATGATTAAACATTCTTTCCTCAAGACGTAGCGGATGCCCCCGTGTTCCAGTCGCAGGCCTAGGTGTAAAGAGATCTTTGGAAAGGTCTCTGTACTGTCCCCTCATATATTTATACATTGTGATTAGATCCCCCTAAGCCTTTGTTTTTCCTAACTAACTAACCCCAAGTTTAATAACCTGTCTTGGTATTGCAGCCCACCCATTCCTCTAATAATCTTGGTCGCTCTTCTATCTACCTGTAAGATTATGCTATTTATAACCTTCTATACTTTTGCTAACAAGAAATGCATCCATTCCTCTCTTAAATTCATTCAGTGAGTTGGCCATCACCACTTCCTCAGGAAGAGAGTTCCAGAGCCTCACTGCTCTTACCGTGAAGAACCCTCTTCTATGCTGATGTAGGAATTTTCTTTCCTCCAATCGAAAAGAATGCCCCCTTGTTCTTGTCATAGTCCTTGGTACAAACAGATCATGGGAGAGATCTCTATATGGCCCTCTTATATATTTGTACATATTTATTAGGTCTCCCATAAGTCTTCTCTTTTCTAGAGTAAATAGACCTAATTTTGATAACCTTTCCGTGTATTGTAATGCACCCATTCCATTTATTATTTTAGTAGCCCGCCTCTGAACCCTTTCAAGTTCAGTAATGTCTTTCTTCAGCACCGGCGCCCAAAATTGCACACAATACTCCAAGTGTGGTCTGGCGAGTGATTTGTACAGAGGGAGAATGATATTTTCATCTCGTGCCCCCAAACCTCTTCTAATGCATCCCATCACCCTATTTGCTTTGGTGGCTGCTGCCTGACACTGGGCACTCCAATTTAGATTCTTATTCACTAAGATGCCTAAGTCTTTTTCCATGTCTGATTTCCCCAGCAGTTTCCCATTTAGTAAGTAATCGTAGCATCTGTTTCTCCTTCCCATGTGCATAACCTTACACTTATCTGTGTTAAACCTCATTTGCTATTTTTCAGCCCAATTCTCCAATTTACTCAAATCCATCTGTAGTTGCAAACTGTCCTCCTTTGTGTTAACTACCTTACATAGTTTTGTATCATCTGCAAATACTGATATTTTACTCTGTAAACCATCCACCAGATCATTAATAAATATATTAAATAGTAGGGGGCCCAATACAGACCCCTGTGGCACCCCACTAGTAACCCTGGCCCAATCTGAGTATGTGCCATTAATAACCACTCTTTGTTTTCTACCACTAAGCCAGCTACCTACCCATCTACACACATTTTCCCCGAGCCCAAGCTTTCTCATTTTACTTATCAGTCTTTTATGTGGGACAGTGTCAAATGCTTTACCGAAGTCGAGATAAATGACATCCAATGATTCTCCTCGGTCCATGTGAGAGCTTACATCCTCATAGAAGCTGATCAGGTTAGTTTGACAGGAGCGATCCTTCATAAATCCATGTTGATATGAAGTTAAACAGTTATTAACATTGAGACATTCCATAATAGTATCCCTTAAAAACCCTTCAAACATTTTACCCACAACAGATGTTAAACTTACCGGCCTATAGTTTCCAGGTTCCCTTTTGCACCCTTTTTTGAATATTGGTACCACATTTGTTAGCCGCCAATCCAGTGGAACAGACCCAGTTTCTATAGAGTCTTTAAATAAAAGGAATAGAGGCCTGTCTATCACATTACTTAACTCCCTTAATACCCGAGGGTGAATGCCATCAGGGCCTGGTGATTTGTCAATTTTAATGTTACTAAGTTGGTTCTGCACTTCTTCCTGGGTTAGGCAGGTCATACTTAATGGGGCATTTACATGATCACTCTGCATTTCCCCTGGCATATGCTTTTCCTGTGTGAACACAGTTGAGAAAAAAGTATTTAAAACATTTGCTTTTCCCACATCGCTTTCTATGATTTTACCCTCATTATTCTTTAAAGGGCCAACACCATCAATTTTAATCTTTTTTCTGTTTATATAATTAAAGAATAGTTTGGGATTTGCTTTGCTTTCATTAGCAATGAGTCTCTCAGTTTCTACTTTTGCTAAATATATTTGTTTTTTACACATTTTATTTTTTTCTCTATATATTTTTAATGCTTCCTCGCTGCCTTCTTGTTTTAGCTTTTTAAATGCCTTTTTCTTATTATTCATTTCCCCTTTTACATCCTTATTTAGCCACATTGGTTTTCTCCTGTTCCTAGCCCTTTTATTTCCGTACGGTATGGCTCGCTCGCAGTGGGTATTTAATACCGATTTAAAAATTTCCCACTTATTTTCTGTGCTCCCATTTTTGAGGACATTGTCCCAATCAATTTGGCGAAGGTCTTCTCTAAGCTGATCAAACTTTGCTTTCCTGAAATTCAGCGTTTTTGTAACCCCCCTCCAAGGCACCTTACTGAAGGACAAGTGGAATTGTATTATATTGTGGTCACTATTCCCTAGGTGCCCATCCACTCGTACGTCTGTTATTCTATCTGGCCTATTGCTTAAAATTAAGTCCAGAAGGGCTGCCCCTCTAGTTGGGCCCGGCACAAGTTGGGACAGATAATTATCCTTAGTTACTGACAGAAACCGGTTTCCTTTCTGAGATACGCAGGTTTCAGTTTCCCAGTCTATATCGGGGTAATTGAAGTCCCCCATAATAATCACCTCATTGTGATTTGCTGCTTTGTCTATTTGTTTCAATAATATATTTTCAGTAGTTTCTGTTATATTTGGTGGCTTATAACAAACCCCTATGAGGATTTTATTAGTTTTCCCTCCTTGTATCTCCAACCATAGAGACTCCACCTCTTCATTTCCCTCTTGAATATCTTCTCTTAGTCTGGGCTTTAAACTGGACTTTATATATAGACAGACTCCACCCCCTTTCCTTTTTTTACGATCCCTCCTAAACAATTCATATCCTTGCAGGTTAGCCGCCCAGTCATAGCTATCATCTAACCATGTCTCAGTTATTCCTACTATGTCGTATTTCTCCTCATACATTACCAGCTCCAGTTCTTCCATCTTATTGGTCAGGCTTCTTGCATTGGTCAGCATGCAGGAAAGAAGTTTTGCTCCCCTTTTCTTAGCTTCCTTCTGATTACCCTGTCTTGGGTCCTCTTTACGGCATCTAGTATCCTTGATTAGTTTGTCCTTCTGTTGCATGTTCTTGTCTGCTGTTTTTTCTCCCATCCCCTCTTCTTCTAGTTTAAAGCCCTCCTGATGAGTGTGGCAAGCCTTCTGGCGAACGTGTGTTTCCCAGGTTTTGTGAGCTGTATCCCGTCTCTTGCGAGAAGTCCATCGTAGAGGTAATTCACTCCATGGTCCAAGAATCCAAATCCTTGCTGCCTGCACCACCGTCGTAGCCAGTTGTTCAGATCTAGTATCCTATTCCATCTTCTGACACCATGGCCATCGACTGGGAGGATTGATGAGAAAACAACCTGTACGTTCCGTTCCTTAATTCTCTTCCCCAGAATTTCAAAGTCTTCACAAATAGTTGGTAGATCATTTCTTGCCGTGTCGTTTGTTCCTACATGTATCAATAGGAACGGGTATTCGTCCTTGGATCCGAGGATAGTTGGTATCCTGTTGGCCACATCCTTGATTTTTGCTCCCGGGAGGCAGCATACTTCTCGTGCGGTTATGTCCGGCCTGCAGATAGTTGCCTCCGTGCCTCTTAGTAGTGAGTCGCCCATAACTACCACTCTTCTTTTCTTTCTGGACGCACTGCTTGTTGCTCCTGAGTGTTTTTGAGTGTCTTTTGTTTCTGCTTTTAATGACAAAGTAACTTCTTTTGATGATACTGTGTCTTCTCCTGTAGAGACGGTATCATCCTGAGCTGTGCCATTTTCCTTCTCCAGCATGAGGGCTTCATATTGGTTGCTAAGCTGTGTGGGTGGTGCCGACCACTTGATCCGCTGGCTTCTTTTGGTCACATGTGTCCACTTTTCAGCCTCTGTATGTGTTCTGAAGCTTTTCTCACTTTCCATATCCTGAATTGTTGCTTCTGCCTCGTCCAAGAAGTCCTCATGTTCTTTAATTACCTTCAAAGTTGCTATTCTTTCTTCCAGTCCCTGCACCTTTTCCTCTAAGAGGGCAACAAGTTTGCACTTTTGACAGGTGAAGTTGGATTTTTTGTGCGGCAGATCCGTAAACATGTAGCATGTGTTGCAAGTGACCATGTGGATTTTCTTCTCTTCCATAATGCTGATGTAGCGTATGACAGGCGAAAGTCGCGCGCCATCAGGCGCGCGGTTTTGCGATGTCCTCAAACAGCGAGACCCGGCAAGTCCCAGCAATCGATCAGCTTACGGCGACTCTTCTCTTCTTAAACAGCTACAGTTATCACCACTATGAGATTGTGTTAAAACTATGCCACACTTATCTTCAGTCGCCTCCCTTTACTTCAGTACCTCGCACTCTCAGCACCTTGCTTGCTCTGGCTGGTTTATATAGTTCTACAAGGACTACTAGAAGCTGCTAGAAGCTTCTAGAAACAAGTGTGGCTAATACTACTGATTAAATCACTAGACACACTTTTTTTTTTTTTTTTTGCTTTTTCACAGTACCCCAGACAAACACAGACAACAATTCCCTAATGAAATTAAACAGTTACAGTTATCACCACTATGAGATTGTGTTAAAACTATGCCACACTTATCTTCAGTCGCCTCCCTTTACTTCAGTACCTCGCACTCTCATGTGTACCTATAACATGTACCATTTATAATATGGTACATGTTATAGGTACATATTATATTATTTTATCTTACATTTTGGTTACATTCAACACATTGCCATCTATGGGTTTGGAAAGGTAATTACACCAATGAAAAAAAAAGGGTCATTACATGAGAATACTATTGTCTATACCATTATGCAGTATTATTACATCATTTTAAGTATCAATTATAGTAATACATCTTCGATAATAATAATGACATGGTATTATAGTATTAGAGTTATGATACGCTGTGACATTTATTAGTGATAGTTATTGCCATATTTGGTATTTAGATTAGGGAATGAAGACTTCAATCAAGATTAATATAAAAGACTTTTATTAATTTTTCTAAAGTTAAAAGGGATTCTACAAAAAGGTTTAAAAGGCTGAAATTCAACGGTCCAAAAGGTAACGTCTCAAATAAGACTGTGTTATATATATAATACACTTACCACTGCGAGACCTCAGAAAGACAGTGATCTTATGGTTCCAGGATGGACAACCCTGACACATGGTCTGTGCATTAAGACCTCACTACAGTTACTAAGGAGAGCAATGACGTGTTAAAGTTAACCCCTGTCGTGCTGACCAAGAACGTCTTAACATCTGTTCCAGGATTTGACAACAGGCAGCGCGGAGGATAAAGGTGACTAATGTAAATTGCACAGACATCAAAGACTTATGCTATTCTTCTACACTCATGAACTGTGGTTTATCAACATTGGCTATGGACTTTGCAATAAAGAATAAAGTTTATGGACTTGATCTAACGATGAGAAACGCAAAACGGGACTGTATTAAATTGGTAACCATTCATCTTTTATCAAAGGATTTATTTCTAAGAGACTGTATTTATGCCAGATTACATCGGAGATAAGAAGACATCAACCCAGAGGACATCATATGGTGACCGGATTTGTTTTGCATCTTTTTAGGTTTAGGGAAGTATAATTATATATTTTTTATATGATTATCAGTCACGGCCTACCATAACATGAATCCACATTATTATATTATTGAACTTACAACATGAATAATGCAAATTGATTATTATTCATCATTATTATTGATATTAATCCATTATCGCCAAATAAGGGAAAAAGATCTGTTATTTTAATGATGTATTAATTTTCGGGGTTTCATTAAATTAATAATTCACCCGCTTCAAGGGGGAATTGTAAAAACATTAAAATTAATACATCTAGTTATCAAACATTTTATAATAGGACATATTATATGTTTTCACAGTTTTGTCTATATTGGAAGGGCATAGATTATTGATAAGTTTTTATAAGGAATAAATAATAAGGTATCTGTATTAAATATGGATAGATGCTGACAGCATGGTACATATTTATATATATATATCCTTCCTTCTGGAAACTTCTAGTGATTATGTCATGTGTAACTGTGTTCATTTGAATCACCCTATATGGATTGGACAGTTGTCATATACCACACGGTGGGAGGGGGTGGCTGCTCACTCTTGCTCCGAGAGTCAATCCACACATGTCGAAGCTGATCCATCCCATCCATGCAGCCAGCCTCTAAGAAGCATGTCTGTCTGTTACTTTGATCCTGCATTTACCCAAGACGAAGCAAGATATGATTGCTCTCTCAGGAACTCAAGAAAGACTAATTGAACTTTTTACGTAAGCTAATGAAGTATATTATTTTTCCTTTCTGTAACTGAATTTTGACAACCATTTTAAATAGATGAAATACATTTATTTTTTACATTTTTGAAGTTCTTTCTTTCATGCGCTTTTACGTATTTGAAGAAAAATATATTTAAGAGTATATTTTTAACATATATTCATGATCGGAGTCATACACCACGATGGCGACATATACCAGGATGGGACCATATATACCAGGATATAGCCATGATGGGGTCATACACCAGGATGGGGCCATGATCTGGACATACAGTTAGGTCCAGAAATATTTGGACAGTGACACAAGTTTTTTTATTTTTGCTGTTTACAAAAACATGTTCAGAAATACAATTATATATATAATATGGGCTGAAAGTGCACACTCCCAGCTGCAATATGAGAGTTTTCACATCCAAATTGGAGAAAGGGTTTAGGAATCATAGCTCTGTAATGCATAGCCTCCTCTTTTTAAAGGGACCAAAAGTAATTGGACAAGAGACTCTAAGGGCTGCAATTAACTCTGAAGGCGTCTCCCTCGTTAACCTGTAATCAATGAAGTAGTTAAAAGGTCTGGGGTTGATTACAGGTGTGTGGTTTTGCATTTGGAAGCTGTTGCTGTGACCAGACAACATGCGGTCTAAGGAACTCTCAATTGAGGTGAAGCAGAACATCCTGAGGCTGAAAAAAAAGAAAAAATCCATCAGAGAGATAGCAGACATGCTTGGAGTAGCAAAATCAACAGTCGGGTACATTCTGAGAAAAAAGGAATTGACTGGTGAGCTTGGGAACTCAAAAAGGCCTGGGCGTCCACGGATGACAACAGTGGTGGATGATCGCCGCATACTTTCTTTGGTGAAGAAGAACCCGTTCACAACATCAACTGAAGTCCAGAACACTCTCAGTGAAGTAGGTGTATCTGTCTCTAAGTCAACAGTAAAGAGAAGACTACATGAAAGTAAATACAAAGGGTTCACATCTAGATGCAAACCATTCATCAATTCCAAAAATAGACAGGCCAGAGTTAAATTTGCTGAAAAACACCTCATGAAGCCAGCTCAGTTCTGGAAAAGTATTCTATGGACAGATGAGACAAAGATCAACCTGTACCAGAATGATGGGAAGAAAAAAGTTTGGAGAAGAAAGGGAACGGCACATGATCCAAGGCACACCACATCCTCTGTAAAACATGGTGGAGGCAACGTGATTGCATGGGCATGCATGGCTTTCAATGGCACTGGGTCACTTGTGTTTATTGATGACTTAACAGCAGACAAGAGTAGCCGGATGAATTCTGAAGTGTACCGGGATATACTTTCAGCCCAGATTCAGCCAAATGCCGCAAAGTTGATCGGACGGCGCTTCATAGTACAGATGGACAATGACCCCAAGCATACAGCCAAAGCTACCCAGGAGTTCATGAGTGTAAAAAAGTGGAACATTCTGCAATGGCCAAGTCAATCACCAGATCTTAACCCAATTGAGCATGCATTTCACTTACTCAAATCCAGACTTAAGACGGAAAGACCCACAAACAAGCAAGACCTGAAGGCTGCGGCTGTAAAGGCCTGGCAAAGCATTAAGAAGGAGGAAACCCAGCGTTTGGTGATGTTCATGGGTTCCAGACTTAAGGCAGTGATTGCCTCCAAAGGATTCGCAACAAAATATTGAAAATAAAAATATTTTGTTTGGGTTTGGTTTATTTGTCCAATTACTTTTGACCTCCTAAAATGTGCAGTGTTTGTAAAGAAATATGTACAATTCATACAATTTCTATCAGATATTTTTGTTCAAACCTTCAAATTAAACGTTACAATCTGCACT
Organism: Anomaloglossus baeobatrachus; assembly: GCF_048569485.1. Lineage (NCBI taxonomy): Eukaryota > Metazoa > Chordata > Amphibia > Anura > Aromobatidae > Anomaloglossus > Anomaloglossus baeobatrachus. The sequence continues at coordinate 80,351,928 of NC_134359.1, read as the reverse complement.
TGAATTCTGTTGTAGAGGTTTCATTTCAAATCCAATGTGGTGGCATGCAGAGCCCAACTCGCGAAAATTGTGTCACTGTCCAAATATTTCTGGACCTAACTGTATTTACCAGGATGGGGGACATATTTGCCAAGAAGTGGCCCAAGATGGGGGGCCCAGGCTCAAACTTTGCATCGGGGCCCATAAGACTGCAGTTACACCACTGGCTCTATGGCGGAATGTCCGGAGCAGCGCACACTGCACGGAGACACTTCCTGCTCTAACCCCACCCATCACCAGTATAGCCCCGCCCATCTCCTAAAGACTCCGCTCATGCCTTGCAATCTCCATGACAACCAATGTGGTGTTCAACAGGGGCAAGCTCCGCCCTTGCAACCAGAATTTCAATCAGTGCAGACGTCTCCATATTCCTGAGGACGGTAAAGCGGCTGAGGGGCAGAGCTAGAGGCGATCTGAGCGAGGTCAGCGGGTGACAGGAGACGGAGTGCGTGCAGCCAGGTGAGCGCTGCGTGTGGCGCCTCAGCGGAGCCCGGTGGTGGAGGACGAGCCCCGGCCGCTGTATACAGTGTAGATGAGGGTATATATATATATATATATATATATACATACAGGGGGCAGTGCGGTCCTAGAGGGGATATATTATATTATATATATTTTTGACCCTTAAGCGAAACTTGTAGAATTTATAGCATAATATAAAGAAATTATCAATCTCTTATTAGGCCAAGACCCTGCTACCATGGTAACACAGCGGCATCTCCGAGGAGGGGGGCCCGAACAGTGTGGACCATAACAAACACCCCCAATGCCAGGAGCCCATTATTCTGTATGGAGGATTATGTGGGGCCCATTATTCTGTATAAAGGACTATGTGGGACTCATTATTCTTTATGGATGATTATGTGTTGCTCATTATTCGGTATGTAGGACCCTATGGGACCCATTATTTTGTATGGAGGTCCTTCTGGGACCCATTATTCTTTAAGGGAGATTATGTGGGGCCCATTATTCTGTGTGGAGAACTGTGTGTGGCCCACCTATATGTTGCTATGAGAGATTGACTGCAGTATTTACATGGTTAATCAGCAATGATCAGAGCTTGTGTCACGGGCGGAGGGGACGCGCTCGCCACTCTCGGGTCCGGGGCTTCTGCTGCTGCTGCTCGGTGGCTCGAGTGGTGGACCGGACCCGGGGACTTGAGCAGCGCTCCTCACCCGTGAGTGAAAAGGGGTGGTATGTTTAGGGAGATTGTTCGTGACGCCACCCACGGGACGTGGTGATGATGGCAACACCGCTGCTGGTAACGGGGATCCCGGGAGAGATGGTAGGGTGCAGCTGAAATGTTGTCCCCTGGGGGTTGGTGATCCCGAGGCCCGGTGGTGTAACGGGGAGGCTGGATGGCTGGGGTGCAGGGGCAGCGCGGTGCCGGATGGCTCTGGTGTACTCACTCAGATGGTCAATGACAGAATCTCTGGTAAACCAAACGGCTGGATGGACGGGTCCCGCAGCCGGCTGCAGTGTTGTTGTTGTGCTCTCCCCGGACGGCTGATGGTGGCTGTCTTTCCCTGCACCTGTTAGAAAGTTCTTGACTCCTGTGGTTGCCCACCGGTAGTCGCTCCCCGGCGTATAGGTGCCGTAGGAGCCCGTTTTTCCCGCAGGCGCTGGCCCTTGGATCTCTAGCCTGTGGCGGTGGCTGTATATCCTCTCTGGGTGGACGGTTGCCTTCAATCGGGACTTGGTTGTTAGGGAACCCCAGGGGTTCCTGTCACATTCGGATTTGTCTATTGACGGTGGCTCCAAGCCTGGTCGGGGTCCGATGGCCCTGCCTGTGTGCTTAGCTTCACTCCGTTCCCTGGTCCGGTACCGGCGGGCCGTCGCCCGACCCCGGTCCTTATGGCTCTGCGGAGTTCCACCAACTCCTGCAGACGGTCAACACCATCTGCCAACCTTGCTGTCAGTACCTGGGCTCCAACCCAGACACTTCAAGTGTTTTCTCCTCACACTTTCACCTCCAAAACTCAACTGACACTTTTCCCGCCTCCAGGCCTGTGAACTCCTTGGTGGGTGGGGCCAACCGCCTGGCTCCGCCCACCTGGTGTGGACATCAGACCCTGGAGGGAGGCAACAAGGGTTTTTGGTTGGCTGTTGTAACTGCCTAGGGTGGGGGGTGTGTGTGAGTGTTGGTATGTGCGTAACCGGCAGTCACCGCCCTGTATGGAATGACCGCCCCTCCTGAGCCCTCTCCCCCACACATTGCCCACATCTGCCATACAACTATGCTGCATTTCAGGAAAGGTTAAAAAAAGATCATCTGATTTTGTGTCGCCTTATTCTAAGGGGCACTTTGCACATTGCGACATCGCAGCCCGATGCTGCGATGCCAAGTGCGATATGCCCCGCCCCCGTCGCAGCAGCGATATGTGGTGATAGCTGGCGTAGCGAAAATTATCGCTACGCCAGCTTCACACACACACTCACCTGCCGTGCGACGTCCCTGTGGCCGGCGACCCGCCTCCTTGTTAAGGGGGCGGGTCGTGCGGCGTCACTGTGACGTCACACGGCAGGCGGCCAATCGGAGCGGAGGGGCGGAGATGAGCAGGATGTAAACATCCTGCCCACCTCCTTCCTTCCGCATATCCTACGGAAGCCGCAGTGAGGCCGGTAGGAGATGTTCCTCGCTCCTGCGGCTTCACACACAGCGATGTGTGCTGCCGCAGGAGCGAGGAACAACATCGGACCGTCGCGTCGGCGTAATCATGGATTACGCCGACGCTGCACCGATGATACGATTACGACGCTTTTGCGCTCGTTAATCGTATCATCTAGGCTTTACACACTGCGACGTCGCATGCGATGCCGGAAGTGCGTCATTTTCAATTTGACCCCACCGACATCGCACCTGCGATGTCGCAGTGTGCAAAGCCCGCCTAAGAGTCTTAGACCATTTTTTATTTATCCTTTGACAAAGTGATATGAGATCTCGGCTTTTCCAGGAAGAAATGTAGATTTTATTGATACTATTTTGGGTACAGACAACATTTTTATGATTTTTTTATTCCATTTTTCTTCTGCATGAGATTTACTAAATGCAGCAATTCTTCAGTTGTTTTTTTATTTCTTTTCACCATTTAATGGCAAAACCAATGGAATTGTACGTTTTTTTCTTTCAAGCGTTTATCATGCAGTGTAGTTAACACCTTCCGTTATGTAGGAGGCAACATTAACAAAACTAGAAGTATGGCTTTAATTATTATTAAAAAAAAATAGAAAAAATATCCAGCGGATCCCAGGCAAGGATATGTGGCTCCCTGGACAAGCCAGGTCGTCACAAAACTACACCAACACACCCCACACCCCGGTTAGGCACACCAAAGCCAAACACAAAATCCTTGTTGCCTTCCTCCAGGGGCTGATGTCCACACCAGGGGGTGGGCCAGGCGGTTGGTCCCGCCCACCGAGGAGTACACAGTCCTGGAGGCAGGAAGAGGATGTTCAGTGTAGTCTGGAGTTAAGTGGAGAGTGTAGTTTTGAAGTGGAGTTAAGAGGAGTGAAGTGGTAGAGGAGCAACTGACTGACCGTGTCCGGGTGTGTGGCCCGGACGGTACAGCAAGGTTGGCAGATGGTGGTGACCGTCTGCAGGAGAGGCCGATTGGAGCGAACCGTAAGGACCGTGGATGGGCGGTGGCCCGACGGTACCAGACCGGAGAGCGAAGAGAAGCCAGCACCATTCGGCAGGGCTTACGGAACCCGACCAGGCTAGGAGTCGCCGTTAAATTGGTCAAATCCGTTAGCGAAGGGAAACTCCGGGGTTTCCCAGCAGTCAAGACCCGATTGAAGGCGACAGCTCAAACCGTGAAGGGAAACACAGTCACCGCCAAGCCTACAGTTCCCAGGGCCAGAGCCTGCGGGCAAAAGGGGCTCCTTCAGCACCCATCACAAGCTGGGGAGCGGGTTACCGGTGGGAAGCCATTGGGACCATAACACAACACAGGTGCAGGGAAAGGCAGTCACCATCAACCTGCCGGGAGGAGAAACACCGCAGCCGTCTGTGGGACCCGTCCATCCAGCCATTTGTTTGACCAGAGACTGCGTGTGAATTACTGGCTGAGTGAGTACCACCGTGCCGTGCGGCACAGCGCTGCCCCCGCAACCGTGCACCTCACCAGGCCCCGTAACCCGCCTGCCATCCCTAACCATCACCGGGCCCCGGGACAACCAACCCCCCTACCCACGGAGGGGAGAACCAACATCCAAGCTGCTCCCAATCATCGCTCCCGGGATCCCCATCCAGAGCAGCGGTGGTGTCACAACCTTACCACAACCGTGGGTGGCGTCACGGACAATAAATCCCCCAAACCAATCCCCTTTTCACTCACGGGCGAGGAGCGCCGCTCGAGGCCCCGGATAAGGCCCGCTGCTCGAGCCACCGAGCAGCGAGCAAGCAAGCCGCAGCAGCAGCGCCGGACCCGAGCAGTGGGTGAGCGCTGCGCCCTCCCCGCCCGCGACAGATAAAATAAAATTCACCTTTATTACTCACATTAAAAGTACATTACAGATGGCATCCAGCAGAGAACAGATTAAATCACCTAACGCGTTTCGACAGGAGAAAATGCTGTTAAGTCTTATTCATGGATTCATTATTATTATTATTATTTTTTTTATTTTTTTTTTTGATGCTGTTAATGTGCCAGATAAATCAGGTGATAGTTGTATATTCTGGGTTGCTGCTCTCAGTCATGTTTAGTTTAGTTTAGTTTAGCTTTTTTTGGTTTGTTTATTTTTTTTCTTTAAATTAAAACAAGTTTTAATAGAAGAAAAAAATGATTTTTGTGTTTTTATTTATTATACATTCAAACATCGTGTAGAAACAACCAATGGAAAACGGGGTTGAGGTAAGAAGGGTGAACAAGTAGAGCAACTGAGAAGGACCCCCTGACAGTCCCTAACACATAAGGGGCCATTTTTCTTTTCATGTCTCTTCTGTCAGTGGCAGATTCTCATCCTCCCGCCGGCGTCATAGATCCGGCACCAGGCGGTGATCAAGGACGGATTCCTGCAGCAGCGCTGCTATAGTCATTTGTATCAGTGGCCCATGAATATATATGTATAACGCGGGCACAATGCTGGTAACTCATTTATATTCTCAGTGCAGCGGAAGGTGCACTGTGGTGAATTATATATTCATGGGCACAGTGTGGCGCATATTTGCATACAGTGGGCGGCATGTTTTATTCAAGTCGCTTATATATGTAACATTTGTGTTTTTTCAGGAGAGCGGTGATCTGCTGAAAGGCGCAGAACCGAAAACACCAGGACGGCAAAATCTGGAAAGACAAGGCATGGCTGGAAGTCATCATGAAGGACTGGACTAGGTAATGAAGAGAAGAAAGATGGCTGCTCCAGTGAGAGGAAAAAAGTACTGTCCCCGGTAAGTCACTGGATATATATATTTATTTGGCCTCTGACTACCTCTGATCAGTCCTGTGGTCCCTGTACGGTAAATCAGAAGCAATCACCGGTGTCTGTGGAGCGCGAGACCTTTTTCCTCTGCGCTTACTTGTGGATCCCCGTTACTTGAAGCACTTTGGGGACCCCGGTGTTCTTGTAAAGCGTCCCGTCCCGTATGCAGGTGGCACGGATCCTCGCCGTGGGGCCTGACAACAATCCTTTCCCCGGATGCTATGTGTCACTGTGCTCCGGGAAAATGGTTGGTGAGTAGAGCTGATCGAATGCCCGAAAAACCGGGGCCGGCGGATCACTGACAGACTTAAAAATAAGTCTGATCCGCTCCGGAATCCAGTGCCTATATAAGTCAATGGGGACCGGAATCCAAAGATTAAAAACGTTTGTGGAGGGGATGGGGGTAGGAGCGCGCGTGGCATACTCACTGACATGGCGGCACACTTCTTCCGAGTCACGTTTTTCTCTTCCGGAGCCAACAATTCAATATTCATTGTTTTGCCCGCCCACCGGCGCGTGTCATTGGTTGCAGTTAGACACGCCCCCACCCTGAGTGCAGCGTGGCAGTTGACTGCAACCAATCACAGGCGGCAGGAAGGCCGGTGGGAGGGGAAAGCAGTGTATCCGTCGCAAGTGTGACTCCTTTTTTTTTTTTTTTTCGTAAATAAATAATTAAAAAATCCGACGTGTGGTCCCCCCTAATTTTCATCCCCAGCCATGGTAATGCCGGCTGGGGGCTGGTATTTCAGCCCGCAGCCGCTCGGTATTGCCGCATCTATTAGATGTGGCAATCCCGGTACATTACCAGCTCTTCCCAGAGGCGTGATGCGGTGCCAGTTGGGGTAATAGGTTTGTGATCGCACGGGCGTCTGTGAGATACCGGCATCAAAAACCTGTAAATGAATGTAAATAAACACACAGAGAAAAATCCTTTATTTAGAATAAAGTACAAACGCCCCCTCGTTCACCACTTTATTACCCAACACCTTGCAGCTCCGGCGTAATCCACATGTCTCACGGAGACACATCCGGCTCTGCTACATGTCACAGCTAACAGCCGTAAATCACGGCTGCCAGCTCTGAGTGTAGACACTGACTGAGCAGAGGCTATGACAGGCTGGGCGGTGACATTCTCTCCTCCGCAGCTCCAGCCCATCCCCTCCTCAGTGCCGGCCCACCCCCCGCAGTAGCAGGGGCACTCGCATGACACTCGGCTCTGCTGTACTGCCAGCGTGACCCGTGTGTCATGCGATGGGATCGCAGCGGTGCACGCGGAGACAGACAGCGGAGGAGATGGGGAGAAAGTGCTCCCTCTATCTTCTCCACTCCTGTGATGCGATTGCAAGATCGCATCACAGTCGCATGACCCTCGGCTGACACCCGCAGCAGAGGGTCATTTGCATATCGCTTCCGATGCTATCACATCGGAAGCGGTACGCAAGTGTACAAGAGCCCTCAGAAGTGTGTGCGGGTGATGATATGTCAGACTCGTGCAGGTCTGACATGACATCACATGGCACAGTCTGCCACGGTCTGAACATGAGCATGTGTCGCGGGTGGAGGGGACGCGCTCGCCACTCTCGGGTCCGGGGCTTCTGCTGCTCGGTGGCTCGAGCAGTGGACCGGACCTGGGGACTCGAGCAGCGCTCCTCACCCGTGAGTAAAAAGAGGTGGTATGTTTAAGGAGATTGTTCGTGACGCCACCCACGGGACGTGGTGATGATGGCACCACCGCTGCTGGTAACGGGGATCCCGGGAGAGATGGTAGGGTGCAGCTAGGATGTTGTCCCCTCCGTGGGTAGGGGGTTGGTGATCCCGGGGCCCGGTGGTGTAACGGGGAGGCCGGATGGCTGGGGTGCAGGGACTGCGCGGCGCGGTGCCGGACGGCACTGGTGTACTCACTCAGACAATCACTGACAGAGTCGTTGGTAAACCAAAAACGGCCGGATAGACGGGTCCCGCAGCTGGCTGCAGTGTTGTTGTTGTGCTCTCCCTGGACAGCTGATGGTGGCTGTCTTTCCCTGCACCTTGAAAAATGTTCTTGACTCCTGTGGTTGCCCACCGGTAGTCCACTCCCCGGCGGATAGATGCCGTAGGAGCCCGTTTTGCCCGCAGGTGCTGGCCCTTGGATCTCTAGCCTGTGGCGGTGGCTGTATATCCTCTCTGGGTGGACTGTTGCCTTCAATCGGAACTTGGTTGTTGGGAAACCCCTGGGGTTCCTGTCACATTCGGATTTGACTATTGACGGCGGCTCCATGCCTGGTCGGGGTCCGATGGCCCTGCCTGTGTGCTTAGCTTCACTCCGTTCCCCGGTCCGGTACCGGAGGGCCGACACCCGACCCCGGTCCTTACGGCTCTGCGGAGTTCCACCAACCCCTGCAGACGGCCACCACCGTCTGCCAACCTTGCTGTCAGTGCCTGGGCTCCGACCCAGACACTTGCAGTGTTTTCTCCTCACACTCTCCACTCCTGAACTGAACTCTAAACTGCCACTGCTTTTCCCGCCTCCAGGCCTGTGAACTCCTCGGTGGGTCGGGCCAACTGCCTGGCTTCGCCCCACCTGGTGTGGACATCAGACCTTGGAGGGAGGCAACAAGGATTTTTGGTTGGCTGGTGTAACTGCCTAGGGTGGGGGGTGTGTATGTTGGTATGTATGTGACTACCTGGCTAGTCCAGGGTGTCACACATGCATGTACCTAGAAACACATGCACGCTCCTGTCAGAAGTGTGTGCGGGTGATGCAATGTCAGACTCGTGCGGGTCTGACATGACATCACACGGCACAGCCTGCCACTGTCTGAACATGAGCCTGCATGTACCTAGAAATACATGCATACTCCTGTCAGAAGTGTGTGCGGGTGATGATATGTCAGACTCGCGCGGGTCTGACATGACATCACATGGCACAGCCTGCCACTGTCTGAACATGAGCGTGCATGTACCTAGAAACACATGCACGCTCCTGTCAGATGTGTGTGCGGCTGTGCTGCGATGTCAGACTTGTGGGAGTCCCTTGCAAGTGTGACTGCTGCCTAAAGCCTGCTTTACACGGGACGACCGGTTGTGCGATTTCACAATCGATCGTACTCGCCCCCGTTGTTTTTGCGTCATGGGAAAATCGTGTGGCGCACAAACTCGTTTAATCCCCGTCACACGTACTTATCTTCTGGACGACCTCGCTGTGGGCGACCAACGTCCACTTCCTGAAGTGGGAGGGACGTTCGGCGTCACAGCGACGTCACACAGCTGCCAGCCAATAGAAGCGGAGGGGCGGAGATGAGCGGGACGTAAACATCCCGCCCACCTCTTTCCTTCCACATAGCCGGCGGGTGCCGTGGGACGGAGGTAAGCTGCTGTTCATCGTTCCCGGGGTGTCACACGGAGCGGCGGGGCGCTACCCCGGGAACGATGAGCAACCGGCGCCATTTTAATTAAACGAGATTATGAAACCGAGTGACGAGTACACGACTCACGATTTGTGAGCGATACTGCGTTGCTCGGAGGTGTCACACAGCCCGACGTCGCAAGCGATGCCGGATGTGCGTCACAAAAACCGTGACGATAGATCGTCTCATGTAAAGCACCCTTTAGATAAACCGCATGCGTTTTTTTTTAATTTGAATAAATATTTAGAAAACAAAACGACGCACGTTCCCCCCAATTTTTATCCCCAGCCATGATAACGCCGGCTGGGGACTGGTATATTCTCAGCCCGCAGCCGCCCGGTATTGCTGCATCTATTAGATGTGACCATTCCGGGGCGATATCGGCTCATCTTGATTGCCCTGGTGCGCTGGCAATCAAGGTAATAGCAGGGGTTAATAACAGCGCACGGCTGCTACTAAACCCTAGGTTTGTGATCGCATGGGCGTCTGTGAGACACCCGCATCACAAACCTGTAAATTACAGTAAATAATCAAGACACAGAGAAATCCTTTATTTGGAATAAATTACACACGCAGCCTCCTCCTTCACCACTTTATTACTCCAACACCCTGCAGCTCCGGCATAATCCACACGAGATCCAGCGAAGACACATCCAGCTCTGCTACATGTCAGAGCGAGCAGCCATAGAGCACGGCTGCCCGCTCTGAGTGAAGCCTATTACTAAGCCGCGATAAGTGATGACTGCACGACAGAGCTGTCATATGCTGGGGGTGCGTCAGCCAGGAACCAATCACAGCTGAGAGGATGGCCGGTGGGCGGGGAAAACACGTAAAGCTGTGTGACTGCGTGCACAGCACAGGAAGTGAAAGCGCGACCCGGAAGCAGTGTGCCGCCATGACACCGAGTCTCGGTAAGTTTGAAACGCTCATTTATTTATTGTTTTTTCATTTTTATTAATTGCCGATTCCGGATCGTGCAGCTGGAATCCCGCGTCCGGGTCCGGCCTGGAGATAGCACTGAAACAGCGCTGATCCAGACGTTTACAGTCCGGGTCCGCTCAGCACTACTCTTTAGGTTTCTAAAACCACCAAGTGACCCATCCATTCTTCTGGTGTTTTCCACTCGGAAAATGCTCTGTACTTTACAATACAGATCAATGGGAAGGCTCGGCACATGCCCGGACATCTTTTGTTGTGTTTTACCATCGCTTTTTCTTAAGAAACTGAGAAGAATCTTACCAAAATCCCCTCATAATCTCAAAACAAAGTTCTGAAGATTTTTTAAGCTTTCACATAGCCATGAAACTTGTTTTGGATTGTTAAATGTGTACAAGTTCAGAACCACCATCAGCACATGAATGCAGCGCTAGAGCCACCGTCAGCACATGAATGCAGTGCCAGAGCCACCGTCAGCACATGAATGTAGCGTCAGAACCACCGTCAGCACATGTATGCAGCGTCAAAGTCACCGTCAATACGTTAATATATCACTATACTTAGCCCCCATGTACAATTGTAACCCATAAACCTACAACTCTGTTTGTCCTTAACAATGGTAAGAAGATGCTGGAAGGAGTTGTTATCAGTAATTATCAGACTGCAAACCATACAGGAACCAAAGTACTGATAAGGCCCCTTTCACAAGTCAGTGAAAAACACTGACGTTCTTCACTGACGTTCTTCAGTGACGTGTAAAACACGCACATGTCACTCCGTGTTCCGTGATTCACGGCACACGTGGGTTGTCCATGTGCAATCCGTGATTGCAAATGGACATTACTCACCTGCCTTCGCTCCTGCTGTCCATGGTGTTGAACTCCTCGGCTCTGCAGCGTCTGCCCACCACTCTCTGCAGCTACTTCCGGGTCGGCTGTTCCTGCTTTCATAAATATTCATGAGCCGGGCAGGAGCTGCAGAGAGTGGAGGCTGCACAGCGAATCGCTGGAAAGGTCAGTTGAAAATGTTTATTATTTTATATGTTAGTGTTTTTCTGGTACGTGTTTCACGGATCACACATGGATCACACCATAGTGTGGTCCGTGGGTCATCAGTGATGCCAGAAAAAAACAGACTTGTCTCCGTGCAGAATCACGGACACACGTGTACGCTGCACAGAGACACGTTCAGTGAAAAATCACTGATGTGTGAGTAGACCCATTGATTATAAAGTGTCTGCGTATGTCAGTGATTCTGGTACGTATAAAAAAAAACACATACGTACCAGAATCACTGACGTGTGAAGGGGGCCTAAGACACAGGCAGTATCACAAATAAACATTTGCATCCAGGTACCTTATTGATTACATCTTCTCCAATCAGAGTCATTCTCGACCCTTTTGTCTCCACATAGTACAGACACGATGATAAGATTTCATGCCCACAGCTCATCTCTGAAGATCTCCCTCTTTCTTCTTCAGCAGCACGTCCGGACACAGTACCGTTAAAAATAAAAGTATCATTATACTGCTCCATAATTATAAATATCTTCCATACTACGCCCCTAAATAAATAATTGCTGTGCTTTCTTCACAAAATATCTACAACCACATACACACTTCCCTTATTCAAAATATCCCCCCACACTGCCCCTCTTTAAAATATCCCCACACATTGCTACTCTCCATAATATTATTTCTACACTGCCTCTCTGCAAAATTTCACACCAAACTCCCGCTCTCCAAAATATACCCTCCATGCTGCCCCTCTCCATAATATATCCCCATGCTGCCCCTCTCCTTAATATACTCTACGCTGCCTCTCTCCATAACATACCCCCACACTGCTCCTCTCTTCTTGACTTGTCCAGCCAGAGATCTGACCTATACCCAATTGAGCATCTTTGGGGAGACCTGAAAATGGCTGTCCACCAACGTTCACCATCCAACCTGATGGAATTGGAGAGGATCTGCGAGAAAGAATGGCAGAGGATCCCCAAATCCAGGGGTGAAAAACTTGTTGCATCATTCCCAAGAAGACTCATGGCTGTACTAGCTCAAAAGGGTGCTTTGACTCAATACTAAGCAAAGGGTCTGAATACTTATGACCATGTTCCGGCCTCCTGGTTCTTGTAGTTCGCCGGTACAGGATGTGAATTGGGTAACCATTGCGACCGATGCCGGAGCTTCCCCTGCCTTTGAGTAGCGACTGACAGCGGAACGTCCGGCATCGGTCGTGATGGTTACCCGATACACATCCTGTACCGGCGAACTACAAGAACCAGGAGGCCGGTGAGGGAATGGAAGGTACGGTGAGCATAATACTGTATGTGTGTGTGCGTGTGTTTGTGCGTGTTTGTGCAGACTGCAAGAGTGGGTCAGAGCGCGGTGAAAGTACAGAACCGGAAGTGTGTGCGATGAGTATTTGCTCATACAGCAAAGCTTGCTCATAAACTGAATTACAAATTTACAGCAAGCTTTACTCATATAGCAAAATACTCTCACACTAAGTTACTCATAAACCGAGGTTCCACTGTATTAGCAAAATTGCAGACCCACCGCTGGAGGCCATACAGTCCACACTGCCCTGCACCTCAACGCGTTTCACCTCAGCTTCATCAGGAGGTGCAGGGTCAGTGGACAAGGCACATTAAATAGTAGATTACTTCACCTGTACAGAGTGGCGCTAGCCCACCGCATCATCGCGCTGCATGCCTGGCATCCTGGAAGTCAGAGTCCGCACGTGCATATACTCGAGTCAATAGGTTTTCCCAATTTTTTTGTGGTAAAATTAGGGGCATTGGCTTATAATCGGGTCGGCTAATACTCGAGCATTTACATTAATATTGCAGACACCTGAGTGTAGCTGAGCAGAAAAGTATGAGGTATGAAGGTTCCAGCCCACCAGTCCTACACCTGTCATTCATTCACCTCAATATGTCTTATGTTAATAGTCTAGGAAGCTAATGGCTGTGCTACAACAGTGTGGCTCCACTGTAAAATGCTTCCATCTGTTTTGGCAGCTTTTGGACCCCCTAAAGGTGATGTCTTTCCCTTTGTTTTTGCCTCCCGTTAAATTCAATGGCGTTGGAATATTTTTGTTGACCTGTTCGGCAAACATGAGCCGAATCGAACCTCGGAAGGTTCGTTCATCTATACTGAAGACAGGGGCGGACTGGCCCAGGTGGGAGTTGCCCCCCCCCCCCCCCATACCAGTCACTTAGGATCAGTTTAGGGCCACACATGCAGTAACAATTAAATTACTGGGGCCATGGCTTGTCTTATAGATGGGGATGTGGCTGCCGGTGATTTAATGACACACATAGGAGATAGCGTTGCTGCACTCGGTACTGTTGTGTATTGTGCCTTTAATCAGTGTCTGACTCCTGACTTAGGCGTGCCACGCAGTACAGGACACACCTCTTCTAACCCTCCAGAGCGGAGCTCAGAAGACAGGCAGTAAACGGCCATTACATAGCGCTAGTGTCTGGCTGTACTAGTAAAAGTCCACTTCACTCCACACATCAACACAGCACAGTTATAGAGCACTGCTGACTTCTGTTCACCACTGCTCAGGATCTGTTATAAATTTTAGTGGGGGAGAGGAAGAGGACATAATGACTGCTGAGGGGAGGAGGAGAGCAGCTAATGATGACTGCTGAGGGGGAGAGCACCTAATGATGACTTCTGGGGGAGGGGGAGAACACCTAATGATGACTGCTGGGGGGAGGGGGAGAGCATCTAATGATGACTGCAGCTGGAGGGGGAGAGCACTTAATGATGACTGCGAGGAAGGGAAAGCACCTAAAGGCCCCGTCACACTAAGCAACATCGCTAGCAACATCGCTGGTAACGAACAACTTTTGTGACGTTGCTAGCGATGTTGCTGTGTGTGACATCCAGCAACAACCTGGCCCCTGCTGTGAGGTCGCTGGTTGTTGCTGAATGTCCTGGGCCATTTTTTAGTTGTTGCTGTCCTGCTGTGAAGCACAGATCGCTGTGTGTGACAGCGAGACAGCAACAACTAATGTGCAGGCAGCAGGAGCCGGCTTCTGCGGAGGCTGGTAACCAATGTAAACATCGGGTAACCAAGAAGCCCTGTCCTTGGTTACCCGATATTTACCTTTGATACCAGGCTCCTCCGCTCTCACTGCCTGTGCTGCCGGCTCCTGCTCTGTGCACAGATAGCTGCAGCACACATCAGGCAATTAACCCGATGTGTGCTGTAACTAGGAGAGCAAGGAGCCAGCGCTCAGTGTGCGCTGCTCCCTGCTCTGTGCACATTTAGCTGCAGCACACATCGGGTTAATTAACCTGATGTGTGCTGTAACTAGGAGACTGGGGGCTGGTCACTGGTTGCTGGTGAGCTCACCAGCAACTCGTGTAGCCACGCTCCAGCGATCCCTGCCAGGTCAGGTTGCTGGTGGGATCGCTGGAGCGTCGCAGTGTGACAGCTCACCAGCAACCTCCTAGCAACTTACCAGCGATCCCTATCGTTGTTGGGATCGCTGGTAAGTTGCTTAGTGTGACTGGACCTTTAGGATGACTGGTGGGGGGGGAGAGCAGCTAATGATGACTGCTGGGCGGAGAGAGAGAGGAGCTAATGATGACTGCTGGGGGTAGGGGGAGAGCAGCTAATGATGACTGCTGGGGGGAAAGCAGCTAATGATGACTGCTGGGGGGATCACCTAATGATGACTACGGGGAAGGGGAGAGCACCTAATGATGATTGCTGTGGGGGAGGGGGAGAGGAGCTAAAGATGACTGCTGGGGGGAGGGTGAGAGCTACTAATGATAACTGCTGGGGGAGAGGAAGAGCAGATGACTGCTGATGGAGGAGGAGAGCAGCAAATGACTGCTGGGGGAAAGGGAGAGGAGACAATGACTGCTGGGGGAGAGGGAGAGGAGACAATGACTGCTGGGGGAGGAGATAATTACTGCTGCGGGGGTGGGGGAGAAGAGATAAAATCCTGTACCCCGAGGGTCGGTGTCATTGTCCTGTACCCACAGTGTCAGTTTCATTATTCTGTAACCCCTGTATCAGCATCGTTATTCTGTACCCCCAGTGTCATCCTGTATCCCCAGTGTCATTATCCTGTATCCCCAGTGTCAGTGTCATTATCCTGTATCCCCAGTGTCAGTGTCACGGGCGGGGAGGGGGCCGCTGCGCTCACTACCACGGTCGGGTCCGGCGCTGCTTGCTGCTTGGTGGCTCGAGCGGTGGTCCGGATCCGGGGACTCGAGCGGCGCTCCTCACCCGTGAGTGAAAGGGGATAGTTTTTGGGGTTTGGGATGTCGGTCCGTGACGCCACCCACGGTTTGTGGTGAGGTTGGGACACCACCGCTGCTCTGGACGGGGATCCTGGGAGCGATGACAGAGAGCAGCCGAGATGTTTCTCTCCCCTCCGTGGGTAGGGGGGTTGGTGGTCCCGGGGCCCGGTGAGGGTGCCGGGGATGTGGATGCGCAGGGACGGTGAGGTGCAGGGTCGCGGGGGCAGCGCAGTGGTACTCACTCAGATGGTACTCACTCAGCCAATGACGTACACGGAGTCTCTGGTAAAACAAACGGCTGGATGGACGGGTCCCGCAGCCGACTCTGGTGGTCACTCCCGGTAGGTTGGCGGTGACTGCCTTTCCCTACACCTTTAAAGTTCCTTCGGTCCCGATGGCTTCCCACCGGTGACCCACTCCTCAGCTTGGATGGATGCCGGAGGAGCCCCTTTTGCCCGCAGGCTCTGGCCCTGGGAATTGTAGCCTTGGCGGTGACTGTATTTCCCTTCTCTGGTTGAGCGGATGCCTTCAATCGGGTCTTTGTTGCTGGGAAACCCCGGAGGTTCCCGTCGCTAAAGGATTTGACCGGTTTAACGGCGACTCCAAGCCTGGTCGGGGTCCGTAGGCCCTGCCGAATGGTGCTGGCTTCTCTTCGCTCCCCGGTTCGGTACCGGCGGGCCACCGCCCGACCCCGGTCCTACGGTTCCGCGTCGATCGGCCTCTCCTGCAGATGGTCACCACCGTCTGCCAACCTTGCTCTTAGGTGCCCGGACCACATACCCGGACACGGTCAGTCTGCTCCACTACCACTTCACTCCTCTCAACTCTGAACTCTCCACTACTCTACTCAGACTTCCTATCCCGCCTCCAGGACTGTGAACTCCTCAGAGGGTGGGGCCAACCACCTGGATCATCCCCACCGAGTGTGGACATCAGCCCCTGGAGGGAGGCAACAAGGATTTGTGTGTGACTGATGTGCCTAACCTGGGTGTGGGGTGTGTTGTTGCAGTACCTGTGACGACCTAGCTTGTCCAGGGCGCCACATCAGCGTCATTATCCTGTACCCCGATTGTCAGCGTCATTATCCTGTACCCAGATTGTCAGCGTCCTTATCCTGTACTCCAGTGTCAGTGTCATTATCCTGCATTCTAGTATCAGTGTCATTATCATGTACCCCAAGTGTCAGTGTCATTATCTTAGGCTATATGTTATTACGCAGGACTAGTAAAGGGTTTATCCAACATGTAAAGCTAATTTGGAAACTATAGTGAGGCTTTTAAAGGGAATCTGTCAGCACAGACTGATTGTTCATATTTTGTACAGATGCTCGGTGCATCATGGCGGGGCTAAACATTTAAGTGCAGCTTCGTACCTGCTTGGTTTTCCTCTACGTCCTCCTTTTTTATGACAGCTCCGGCTTCACAGAGCAAGAGAAGGGCGGTAGATAGATGGGATAGAAGTAGATGGGAAGATTCATATAAATGTTTCGCCTCCATGGTGCGCAGAGCGCTTGTAGAGGATTTGATCAGTCATTCTTTGCTCACAATCCCTTTAAAACAATATACAGAGAAACTCAGCCTCTCTAAACCTTGTTAATTAAGCACAGAGCACTTAATGGGGTTATCCACTTTTTCGACATCCCTTTCTGATTTCCCATGTTTAACCCTGTTAAAATATAAAGTCTTATCCTCTCCCATGCATGCAGCGCTCCAGAGGTGTCGGCTCTCTTGTTCCCGGCACTCACTTGAGGTGCTGATGTCACACGAGCTCCGCGCCCAATCTCCGCTGACTTCCCTCTCCCCAACTGCAAATAAATAAATGTAAGTGATTACTATGACCTGTTATTACAAGAATCATAGAATCAAGAACCAATAGTGTGTAACTTCTGTGCCATCTAAATAATTGAGCTGTTGCAAACATGAAAACACTCCCAGCTTCCTTCTTTTCAGTTTAAAAACTATTTAGCAGTGATGACCTTATGTGACAGGCAGGGTCGGACTGGCGCACCAGGACACTGGAGAATCTTTCGGTGGGTCCCACCCCCAGTCCAGCACTGCAGTTTTTGCCTCCTGCACTGCAGTTTTTGCCTCCTGCACATACAGGGTCGGAAGTCGTAATGGCCTGGTGGGACAGCGGGGGATTCCCCAGTGGGCCTGCCCAAGGTTCTTGGTAGGCCCCTGTCAGGGGTGTAACTACCGCGGTTGAAGAGGTCCCCACTGCGACCGGGCCTGGGGGTATAGGGGGCCGGTGGGCCTCAGCCCCTGATCCAGATGAATGTGTGTCAAAGGCTGCACATCTAGCAGAAATACATCGCAGCACAGAGATCCATTGGGCCCCTGAACTGTGCTGTATCAGCTGCTAATTAAGGCCATGAATATTGCTCCCCACAGACACGATCCTGGGCACGGGGAGCAGAGAATATGTTTAGAGCTGACGCTACTGTAAGTGGCCGTGCATCACACTGATGTCATGCGCTGCGCCGCTTACACTCTGGTCAATTCCCAGCGTCGCAGGAGGACACCAGGGGCACGCAGGGTTGGTGAGTACCATGGCCACCGGTCACACAGGGTCCCTTCTGGCAGACAGCAGATGGGGTGCCACAGGGAGCAGCAGTTCACTGTCATTTGCTGCTACTGCTGTGCACAGGCTCCAGCAGAGGACACCCTCCCCTCCTCTGTGTCCTGTCTGCTCCCGTCTTCATCACAAAGAGGGGGGAGGGGCACCTGCACTGCTGTGGGCGGAGAAGCTGCTTCTAAAGACCCCATGACCTGCAGGAGGCCAAGAAGGAGGTGAGTATAATGTGATTATGTGTTATGTATAAGATATGCGTGTCCTGTATAGTGTGCAATATGTAGCTCTGTCTTTCTGTGTATACTCTCTGTCTGTGTATACTGTCTGTATATACTGTCTGTGTATTCTGTCTGTATATATACTGTCTGTCTGTGTATTCTATCTGTCTGTGTATACTCACTGTCTGTCTGACTGTATACTGTCTGTCTATATTATCTGTCTGAGTATAGTGTCTGTCTGTGTAAGGCTAGTTTCACACACTCAGCTTTTTGCCGGTTTGACGGATTCGGCGCACGCCAGTACAGTGTTTACAGTACAGTGGCAGCGCCACAACTTCCAGGTCACATGCTCCGGTCACATGACAGCATGTGACCAGAGCTTGTTGCGCTGTCATTGTACTGTATACACTGTACTGGCATGCGCCGAATCCGGCAAAATGGCGAGAAGCCAGATGTGTGAAACCGGCCTAAACTGTCTGTCTATACCATGGGTCCCCAATTCCAGTCCTCAAGGGCTACCAACAGTGCATGTTTTCAGGGTTTCCTTAGTATTGCACATGTGATAATTTAATCACCTGCACAGTTGATGATTCCAACACCCATGCAATGCTAAGGAAATCCTGAAAACATGCACTGTTGGCGGTCCTCAAGGACTGGAGTTGGGGAACCCTGGTCTATACTGTCTGTCTGTCTGTATGTCCTATATCCATCCATCCTGTCTGTACAGCTATCTATCTATACCTCCATCCTATTTATCTATAAAAAAAATTCCATATGCCTCATTATGAAAGTGAACACATTGTACAATTGTTTTGTTTTTTTTGTTGTTTTTTGTTTGTTTTTTTTACTGTGTTTGGTGCAGTGGGGGGCTATATACTAGGATGAGTGGGCTATATAGCATGATGGGGGCTATATACCAGGATGAAGGAGCTATATACCAGGATAGGTGGCTGTATACCACAATGGAGGCTATATACCAGGATGAAGGTCTATATAACAGGATGGAGTGCTATATACTAGGATGGGGGGGCTATATACCAGAATGGTGGCCATGATGGGGTCATATCTACCAAGATGGCTCATATATACCAGGATGGCCAATGATCGGGACATAAATACCAGGGTGGGGCAATATATACCAGGCTATATCCATGATCGGTGTCATACACCAGGATGAGGCCATAATGAGGACATATACCAGGGTGGGTCCATATATACAGGCTATATCCATGATGGGGGTCATACACCAGGATGGGGACATATACCAGGATGGGACCATATATACCAGAATATAGGCATGATGGGGGTTATACACCAGGATGGGTCCATGATGGAGAGATATATTCTGATGGGGTCATCATGGGGATATATATACCTGAATGGGGCCATGATAGTGGACATATATATCAGGATGGGACCATATATACCAGGATATAGCCATGATGGGATCATACACCAGGATGGGGCCATGATGTGGACATATTTACCAGGATGGGGGACATATTTACCAGGAAGTGGCCCAGGATGGGGGCCCCAGGCTCAAACTCTACATCGGGGCTCATCAAACTGTAGTTATGCCACTGGCACTTGTGCTGGATATAGAGGGGGCCTGCCACTGGTAACCCTTTGTGAATGGGTTTTGGGCCATCAAACGTCAGTGCTATGTGCCTGCAGCTCCTGCCTCCTGCACATACAGAGTCGGAATGGCCTAGCGGGACAGTGTGGGATCCCCCAGTGAGTACAAGGCCCTCGGTGGGCCCCCTGTGCTGGATATAGAGGGGGCCACCACCGGTAACCGCGTTTGTGAATAGGCTTTGGGTCAAACGTCAGTGCTATGCGTCGTGAGATGACGTCAGCATGCAGCGCATAGTAGTGACATTTAGTTGTCACCGGCCTATCAAAGGCCGCAAGCGGTCTCTGATAGGCTGCCAGATGTTGAACGTCACTGCTAGTCGCCTGGATGTGACATCAGCGCACGGCGCATAGCACTGACACTTACTGGCCGGCCCGTCACTTATTTCACATCACGCTGTGCCGCAGAAGCGCCAGTGGCACGGTGTGAGGAGTGGAGCCAGAGAATCTGTAAGTGCACAATATGGGACAGTGTGAGAGAGACGCCTGGGATTAGGTGGACCCCATGGAAATGGGGGGCACAGTAATTAGAAGTGAAGGAGAGGAGCAGTATGAAGAGTTATGAACTTTGGGGGACAGTAAGGTATATGGGAGCAAAGGGGGGCAATATGGATAAGTGAAAGCATAGAGGGGGCTGTGGAGACACGGGGCTCAGTGGGTGCTCTTTAGAAAGACAGCGTGGCTCAGGGCTCATCCCAACTGAACGCCGACCTCCTTAACCGTGGGCGTAACACTACTCAGACAACACAGGGTGAGGGAACCACAATAATTAGACTTTATTGGATCCCCAAAATATTAACGGCACATAACACATAACCAACAAAACACACAAATGTAACAGGCAACAGCGTCTCACCCTTCCGCTGGCTCACCAGGGATTTAGAATGTCCTTGCCTCAGAGCTTCCAAGGGCCACTTACTCCAATCCAGCAGCACCCCGCTTTCGGCGGGCACCCACCGAGATAGGAATAGCGCCAGATTTAGGAAGCTGTGTGAGGTCTGCAAAGTCTATAACAGGTGACTGAACTGTCCCAACCTGAGTGTCCTCCTTAGGTAGTCCTGGTATGATGTTACAATCCTGGCAGCCAGAGTCGAAATCCCTAGGCTGTGGATATGGTCTCCAACCGGAACCGGAGTCCCTAGATTGAAGCCATAAGATTTCCTGATCCTCTAGTCAGCTCCAAAGAGCTTAGACTGGATCCATCAGCATCCATCAACCTGGTGGCTTAAAGAAGTCCCTTTTTATAGCCACAGCCTTCCACTTAGATACACTGCGTCCTCATCGATTGGTTGGACAAGAGCGCCTCTCCCATTGGATGAATCTGAAGCTGTATGGACAATGTTCATCCAAATGATGTCTACAGAAAGACTGAAGATATCTACATGGAGTCTGCAAGTCACAGACTCGACAATGGCTACTAAGGTAATCACATTAGCAATACACAACTACAATACAATGGTTACTGGAAAAGTCTGGAGAACAATACGTCTGGCTTTCAGTGGCCAACACAATTACATTGAGTCAACAAGGGTCTTGTAAAAACAATGAGGGACTTCTCCCTCATCTATAAACAATCTATCATGCTGTCTGGCTGAATTTTAAGAAACTTTAACCCATGAGAGTCCATGTCGTCACAGGGGCTTTATGGATAAATGGGAGCATAGAGTGGGCAGTATGGATAAGTGGGAGCATAGAGGGGCAGTATGGCTAAGTGGGAACATAGAGGGGCAGTATGGATAAGTGGGAGCATTGAGGGGGCAGTATGGATAAGTGGGAGCATAGAGTGGGGAGTATGGATAAGTGGGAGCATAGAGGGGGCAGTATGAATAAGTGCGAGCATAGGGGGGCAGTATGGATAAGTGGGAACAGAGGAGGAACACTAGTGAGAGTTGAGGGGGGACAGTATGGTGAGGTAAATAGAAGCCTCTCATTGAATTTTGTACTCATTTAATGTGTATGTGCATGTGATGTAGGGTGAGTGTGATAATATACTCAACTACCGCTGCTTTCAATGTCCAGCACCGGCCTCTTCTTCTTAGTGACGTCACCCCTCTCCATACTCTCCTGTGTCCAGCGCTGGCCTCCTCTTCTTAGTGACGTCACCCTCTCCAGACTCTCCAATGTCAAGCATGTTAGCACTCCCCTGTGAACACTCCTGTGTCTTTATAGGATTTTGAATACAACAATGGCAGAGATTGGTGGAGGGCAGCCCCGGATCAAACTCTGCACCAGATCACATTGGACTATAGTTATGGCACTTCGCCGGAGCACCATCAAGATTTCTCATGAGCTGCGCCTATGCTCTGGAACACACTACCAAGAGAAATCCGATTAATTCCCAACATCCACACCTTTAAGCGGGCCCTAAAAACGCATTTCTTTAGACTAGCCTATCAACTCACTGCCCTGATCTAATCTAGTCCCTTTCTGCCCTTCAAAAAAGTTACTTCCAGTTCTCGTCCCCTGTACCTGTATAAATTCTCACTGACGGGTTCATGCAGCTGCTTTTGAATACCCTATTAAATCGATGGCTGGACCATATATGACAAGCTTTTCTCCCCCCCCATTCACCTTTTGTGTCTCCCCTATTTCCTCATAGACTGTAAGCTTACGAGCAGAGCCCTCACTCCTCCTGGTATCTTACTTTTGTTATTTTGTATTGTCTCATATTGTCTGTACATGTCCCCTCTTAATTGTAAAGCGCTGCAAAATATGTTGGCACTATAGAAATAAAACATATTATTTTTATTATTATTATTATTTATCTCTCTGTATATATACACACATTATGTTCACTATGATAGCGCCCAATAATCACTCTAGTAGCAAAAGTAGCCGTATTCTCGTCCATCACTAGTCAGTCAGTTGCGAATTCTCTTCATGATTGGTGGGAGTGGAGTGTTTGTTCCTGTCAACTTGGTGGCAGCAGTGGGATATCTGCTTGGTCTCCCTGGATGTTTACAGACAGCCCCTTTGTTCCGCTTACCCAATGGATGCAAGTGTAATGTGTGCACACAATAAATTATTTATTCACTTAAATGGATCATTTTATTTTAAAAAGAGTAAGATGGTATAGTTGCCGTAAGATGGTATAGTTGCCGTAAGATGGTATAGTTGCCGTAAGATGGTATAGTTGCCGTAAGATGGTATAGTTGCCGTAAGATGGTATAGTTGCCGTAAGATGGTATAGTTGCCGTAAGATGGTATAGTTGCCGTAAGATGGTATAGTTGCCGTAAGATGGTATAGTTGCCGTAAGATGGTATAGTTGCCGTAAGATGGTATAGTTGCCGTAAGATGGTATAGTTGCCGTAAGATGGTATAGTTGCCGTAAGATGGTATAGTTGCCGTAAGATGGTATAGTTGCCGTAAGATGGTATAGTTGCCGTAAGATGGTATAGTTGCCGTAAGATGGTATAGTTGCCGTAAGATGGTATAGTTGCCGTAAGATGGTATAGTTGCCGTAAGATGGTATAGTTGCCGTAAGATGGTATAGTTGCCGTAAGATGGTATAGTTGCCGTAAGATGGTATAGTTGCCGTAAGATGGTATAGTTGCCGTAAGATGGTATAGTTGCCGTAAGATGGTATAGTTGCCGTAAGATGGTATAGTTGCCGTAAGATGGTATAGTTGCCGTAAGATGGTATAGTTGCCGTAAGATGGTATAGTTGCCGTAAGATGGTATAGTTGCCGTAAGATGGTATAGTTGCCGTAAGATGGTATAGTTGCCGTAAGATGGTATAGTTGCCGTAAGATGGTATAGTTGCCGTAAGATGGTATAGTTGCCGTAAGATGGTATAGTTGCCGTAAGATGGTATAGTTGCCGTAAGATGGTATAGTTGCCGTAAGATGGTATAGTTGCCGTAAGATGGTATAGTTGCCGTAAGATGGTATAGTTGCCGTAAGATGGTATAGTTGCCGTAAGATGGTATAGTTGCCGTAAGATGGTATAGTTGCCGTAAGATGGTATAGTTGCCGTAAGATGGTATAGTTGCCGTAAGATGGTATAGTTGCCGTAAGATGGTATAGTTGCCGTAAGATGGTATAGTTGCCGTAAGATGGTATAGTTGCCGTAAGATGGTATAGTTGCCGTAAGATGGTATAGTTGCCGTAAGATGGTATAGTTGCCGTAAGATGGTATAGTTGCCGTAAGATGGTATAGTTGCCGTAAGATGGTATAGTTGCCGTAAGATGGTATAGTTGCCGTAAGATGGTATAGTTGCCGTAAGATGGTATAGTTGCCGTAAGATGGTATAGTTGCCGTAAGATGGTATAGTTGCCGTAAGATGGTATAGTTGCCGTAAGATGGTATAGTTGCCGTAAGATGGTATAGTTGCCGTAAGATGGTATAGTTGCCGTAAGATGGTATAGTTGCCGTAAGATGGTATAGTTGCCGTAAGATGGTATAGTTGCCGTAAGATGGTATAGTTGCCGTAAGATGGTATAGTTGCCGTAAGATGGTATAGTTGCCGTAAGATGGTATAGTTGCCGTAAGATGGTATAGTTGCCGTAAGATGGTATAGTTGCCGTAAGATGGTATAGTTGCCGTAAGATGGTATAGTTGCCGTAAGATGGTATAGTTGCCGTAAGATGGTATAGTTGCCGTAAGATGGTATAGTTGCCGTAAGATGGTATAGTTGCCGTAAGATGGTATAGTTGCCGTAAGATGGTATAGTTGCCGTAAGATGGTATAGTTGCCGTAAGATGGTATAGTTGCCGTAAGATGGTATAGTTGCCGTAAGATGGTATAGTTGCCGTAAGATGGTATAGTTGCCGTAAGATGGTATAGTTGCCGTAAGATGGTATAGTTGCCGTAAGATGGTATAGTTGCCGTAAGATGGTATAGTTGCCGTAAGATGGTATAGTTGCCGTAAGATGGTATAGTTGCCGTAAGATGGTATAGTTGCCGTAAGATGGTATAGTTGCCGTAAGATGGTATAGTTGCCGTAAGATGGTATAGTTGCCGTAAGATGGTATAGTTGCCGTAAGATGGTATAGTTGCCGTAAGATGGTATAGTTGCCGTAAGATGGTATAGTTGCCGTAAGATGGTATAGTTGCCGTAAGATGGTATAGTTGCCGTAAGATGGTATAGTTGCCGTAAGATGGTATAGTTGCCGTAAGATGGTATAGTTGCCGTAAGATGGTATAGTTGCCGTAAGATGGTATAGTTGCCGTAAGATGGTATAGTTGCCGTAAGATGGTATAGTTGCCGTAAGATGGTATAGTTGCCGTAAGATGGTATAGTTGCCGTAAGATGGTATAGTTGCCGTAAGATGGTATAGTTGCCGTAAGATGGTATAGTTGCCGTAAGATGGTATAGTTGCCGTAAGATGGTATAGTTGCCGTAAGATGGTATAGTTGCCGTAAGATGGTATAGTTGCCGTAAGATGGTATAGTTGCCGTAAGATGGTATAGTTGCCGTAAGATGGTATAGTTGCCGTAAGATGGTATAGTTGCCGTAAGATGGTATAGTTGCCGTAAGATGGTATAGTTGCCGTAAGATGGTATAGTTGCCGTAAGATGGTATAGTTGCCGTAAGATGGTATAGTTGCCGTAAGATGGTATAGTTGCCGTAAGATGGTATAGTTGCCGTAAGATGGTATAGTTGCCGTAAGATGGTATAGTTGCCGTAAGATGGTATAGTTGCCGTAAGATGGTATAGTTGCCGTAAGATGGTATAGTTGCCGTAAGATGGTATAGTTGCCGTAAGATGGTATAGTTGCCGTAAGATGGTATAGTTGCCGTAAGATGGTATAGTTGCCGTAAGATGGTATAGTTGCCGTAAGATGGTATAGTTGCCGTAAGATGGTATAGTTGCCGTAAGATGGTATAGTTGCCGTAAGATGGTATAGTTGCCGTAAGATGGTATAGTTGCCGTAAGATGGTATAGTTGCCGTAAGATGGTATAGTTGCCGTAAGATGGTATAGTTGCCGTAAGATGGTATAGTTGCCGTAAGATGGTATAGTTGCCGTAAGATGGTATAGTTGCCGTAAGATGGTATAGTTGCCGTAAGATGGTATAGTTGCCGTAAGATGGTATAGTTGCCGTAAGATGGTATAGTTGCCGTAAGATGGTATAGTTGCCGTAAGATGGTATAGTTGCCGTAAGATGGTATAGTTGCCGTAAGATGGTATAGTTGCCGTAAGATGGTATAGTTGCCGTAAGATGGTATAGTTGCCGTAAGATGGTATAGTTGCCGTAAGATGGTATAGTTGCCGTAAGATGGTATAGTTGCCGTAAGATGGTATAGTTGCCGTAAGATGGTATAGTTGCCGTAAGATGGTATAGTTGCCGTAAGATGGTATAGTTGCCGTAAGATGGTATAGTTGCCGTAAGATGGTATAGTTGCCGTAAGATGGTATAGTTGCCGTAAGATGGTATAGTTGCCGTAAGATGGTATAGTTGCCGTAAGATGGTATAGTTGCCGTAAGATGGTATAGTTGCCGTAAGATGGTATAGTTGCCGTAAGATGGTATAGTTGCCGTAAGATGGTATAGTTGCCGTAAGATGGTATAGTTGCCGTAAGATGGTATAGTTGCCGTAAGATGGTATAGTTGCCGTAAGATGGTATAGTTGCCGTAAGATGGTATAGTTGCCGTAAGATGGTATAGTTGCCGTAAGATGGTATAGTTGCCGTAAGATGGTATAGTTGCCGTAAGATGGTATAGTTGCCGTAAGATGGTTGTCCTATATAGCGTGGAGATAACAAACAATAATGTTTAAGGGCAATCCATTCACAATATTGAAGATCTATTCTGGAAAGACCATCTGCAGCAGCCCTCTTCACCTAAACACAGCTCCCTGGCTCCCACATGGGTAATGGCAACCAGTGTAATTTTGGATCTTTAATCAGCACTGGTTTGACTTTGTGAGCACGATTAGGGATTATAACAGGAACATCTATGCCTATGTGTATTGAGACACTGCTCTGCTAAGTGATTTGTATTTACATGGCATGTTTTGTATGCATATGTATATTGAGACATTCCTCTGCCAAACCATTGCCGACTTTGCATACAATGTATGCATAATGAGACACTACAAAACGACTGCTGATTTGTCCTGTATTTGCATAGCATGTTTTGTATACAATTTATATTATGTAATTGCCTATGCACGCACTCATGCACTTTAAATATTTTCTATGCTCCCACTTAATATTAGCCTAACAGGAAGTGGCATGTGGATACCATATAAAGTGTGTAAGAGTATGCACATTACTGTGGTACTATATGCCATTCCAGTGTGGATCTAGAAGTATATATAATGTTGCCCATTTACTATTAGCTGTGCTACCTGTGAAGAGGGCCCCTATGTTTTCCCTGTACTCTACCGTTTAAACATTATCTGTAAAATTGTCCATACATAAAAAAATAATCTGTTTTTAAACACTAAAATAAAAAGGTACTGTCACACATAACGAGATCGCTAGCGAGATCGCAGCCGAGTCACGGTTTCCGTGACGCAGTAGCGGTCCCGTTAGCGATCTCGTTATGTGTGACACCTACCAGCGATCAGGCCCCTGCTGTGAGATCTCTAGTCGTTGCAGAATGGTTCAGGCCATTTTCTTCAAAGGCGATGTCCTACTGGGCAGGACACATCGCTGTGTTTGACACTGTGTGACAGAGTCCCAGTGACTGCTGAGATCGTTATATACAGGTCGCCACTGCGACCTGTATTGTTCCTGCATCGCTGGTAAGATCTGACTGTGTGACATCTCACCAGCAACCTCCCAGCGACTTACCTGCGATCCCTATCAGGCCGCATCGTTTTCAGGATCGCTGGTAAGTCGTTGTGTGTGACTGGGCCTTAAGTTATAATAAAATTGATTGCACTTTTTTTGTAAAAAACAAATTCGGTGTAATGACTCTAGTTTTTTGGATAATATCTGCTCTAAGTGTATCTAGGACCTGATCTGCATTTTTTGGTGGTTACCACTATTCATTGAATTCAGCTTCATATTGGATCACTGGTGGTGTCTGACCCCCTCTAATGTGATATAGATGACTTATACCAAGTATAGTTCATCAATATCTTGTGATGTGTAAGGACATAAGACCTGGGGATATACATGTACAGAAAGAATCTTGTATACTCACCGCTTTAGATGTTGCTAAGGCAACAGATCCCGGAGAAAAAGCGGCATAGCCTAAAAATATAAACAAGGTAACAAGATATTTCCAGATATACTGTGATAATGAATAACTCAATTACTGTACAAATGTGTGCGGAAGGCGCATGACATATGGGGATCTCCTGAACTCTTAGTACAGTAGATAAGTAGCACTGGTTATAGTCTGTGCTGAGGTCACTGTCCGTATGAATGGAAGTGCCTGGTAATGCAACTCGCACCATTCAAGGGAATAATACTACCATCGACTAACCCCTTACTGATATCCACCAGTCATGTACAGTGTAAGTCAGTAGTGGGTGTATATTTACTATATACAGCTATACTGTGGTATATTGCTGTAAAGGAGTGTGTGTAGGAACACAATAATTATATACAAATACTACAGTTTATACAGGTAGATAGAAAGTATGAAAATATGTATATAGTGTACATAGGTTGTTAGTAGACTAATTGGTAAGGAAAAAAGGGAGATACGCAGAAAAAAAAAAAACTGGTGATAAGTCTAATATATATATATATATATATATGTGTGTAAATACTTAATGAAACAATATAGGTTACACCAGTGCACATGGTTGTGCTTTCAGCAGGGAAAACAGGGATGTCACACTAAGGGGTAATGGAGGACTCACAATTCACATGGGTATAGTAAGATTATATCCATCAATATAATGCAAAAAAAGTGTCAGGAAGATGAAATAAGAAAGTAATCAAGTAGAACAATGAAGCTAGAAAATACCACTTATGGTAGAGCAGTCACATAAATAGTAGATGCACTGCAGAGATGATAATATACATATATGGATCAACATTGAAACAGCTAGTAAAATAGAAGAGAGTATAATGGGAAATAAAACTGATGATAATAAGTATAAAGAACAGGCATTGCATGGTAAAGTGACAGTGCATTAGAATGGATCATGACCCCCATGGTACTGTGCTGAAGGGTCCCTGGTAATAGTAAAGTGAAGATTGTAAGTCACGTAATAGTTGGTAAAGGGTGTCTGGTGACAGTAAGATCCTATAGCGTGAGACGCCCAACCTCAATGAGCGTTTCGTCTAACCTCCTGGGGGTGCTGTCAATAGGGGTTAGGGAGGGGGGTTTCAAAAAGACAAAATGTGGTCAATGAGATGAGGGCGCAGCACGTGGTGATGTATGCTTGGATCGTGACTTCCAGGTGAACATGGACATCTGCATCACATGAATGCAGAGCCGCAAAGAGTAGTGATGAGCGAGTACTAAAAAGCTCGGGTGCACGAGGCTCGGGCCGAGCATCCCAAGATACTCGTGTACTCGGCCCGAGCAACGAGCCCAATGTTATCCTATGGGAGACCCGAGTATTTTTGTGAAATGACCCCCCAGCAGCATGTAGAAACCCTAAAAATGTCACAAAAGTCTCAGAAGAGTGCTCAAATGACATGGCAACAGCATGGGGAAGACCCCTTGAAGCATTTATCACTCAAAAGTCACAGCTGTGAACAATTTTGTCCGCGTTTTACGCCATTTTTACGGACTCACCAGAAAACCTTGCAAAATGACCCCAAAATGAATTTTCATGGCGGAAATGTTAAGGGCACATACCCAATAGTGAGATAGAGCTGGTGTATGTTACTTTTTGAGATTAATACATGAAAGATTTTACGTAAAACATTGTGTGGCACTCCGATGTCCCTGAGAAGAGACGTACATAAAGGCCTCTGAGTCTAATGTGCCCATTTTGAGGAAGTGAGTCTTTGTAGTATTTTCCTTTGCCAGGGCAGTCCAAAATTGTGAGGTTCACCAATGCCCCTGCATACAGACGTGCATGAGGGCCTGTAAACATGAAGTGCCCATTGTAAGGAAGTGGGTCTATTGTAGTATAGCCCTTAGGCAGGGCAGCCAAAAATTGGGAGGCTCCACGTTGTCCCTGGGTAGAGACGTGCATGAGGGCCTGTAAACATGAAGTGCCCATTGTAAGGAAGTGGGTCTATTGTAGTATAGCCCTTAGGCAGGGCAGCCAAAAATTGGGAGGCTCCACGTTGTCCCTGGGTAGAGACGTGCATGAGGGCCTGTAAACATGAAGTGCCCATTGTAAGGAAGTGGGTCTATTGTAGTATAGCCCTTAGGCAGGGCAGCCAAAAATTGGGAGGCTCCACGTTGTCCCTGGGTAGAGACGTGCATGAGGGCCTGTAAACATGAAGTGCCCATTGTAAGGAAGTGGGTCTATTGTAGTATAGCCCTTAGGCAGGGCAGCCAAAAATTGGGAGGCTCCACGTTGTCCCTGGGTAGAGACGTGCATGAGGGCCTCAAAACATTAAGTGTCCATTGTCAGGAAGTGGGTGTATTATAGTATAGCCCTTAGGCAGGGCAGCCAAAAATTGGGAGGCTCCACGTTGTCCCTGGGTAGAGACGTGCATGAGGGCCTCAAAACATTGTTCCCATTGCAAAGGAGCGGGTCTCCTGTCGTTGTAATGTCCATTCTGCAAAGAATGGGCGAAAAAATTTACCACTGGGGGTATACCTGAAACAAAGGCCTAAGTATTGTAACGGTCATCATGGTGGCGCATGAGGAGAAGGAGGAGCAGTCCAGAAGTGTGTACCCATGGGTGAGTGGAGGTACATGGCAAACTTTAAATTCCGCTCTCATTTGCTGGTGGTGTGGTGAAGTCTGGCCCAATCCAACCCTTGTTCATCTTGATCAGAGTCAGCCTGTCAGCATTTTCAGTTGACAGGCGGGTGAGTTTATCTGTAATGATTCCACCTGCGGCACTAAAAACACGCTCTGACAAAACGCTAGCGGCAGGGCAGGCCAGGACTTCCAAGGCGTAGAGAGCCAATTCATGCCACGTGTCCAGCTTGGATACCCAATAATTGTAAGGCACAGAGGAATGTCGGAGTACAGTTGTTCGATCTGCAAGGTACTCCTTGAGCATCTGGGCAAACTTAGGATTTCTTGTGGCACTACCCCGCACCTCAGGGGCTGTGGTACGTGAGGGGCTGAGAAAACTGTCCCACATCTTAAAGACTGTTCCCCTACCTCTGGCGGATTGGACTTGTGCCTCTCTCGGCTGTACGCCTTGGTTGTCCACTGATTCCTGACCTATGCCGCTAGCGTTTTGTGAGGGGAATGCTTTGCCTACTTCCGTGACTATGGCCTTCCGGAACTGCTGCATTTTGGTTGACCTCTCCTCCTCGGGAATAAGAGACATAAAGTTCTCCTTGTAGCGTGGGTCTAACAGTGTTACCAACCAGTAATGATTGTCGGCCAAGATGTTCTTAACGCGAGGGTCACGAGACAGGCAGCTTACCATAAAGTCAGCCATGTGCGCCAGACTCTTAACAGCCAGGACTTCAGTAGCCTGACCAACACGATGACTGAACATGCTGTCCTCCTCCTCCTCCTCATCTACCCTGTCCTCTGGCCAGCCACGCTGAACCGAGGATATGACTGGTGTGCATGTCATATCCTCAATTTGGCTGGAGATTTGCTCCATGTCTTCATCCTCCTCGTCATAGTCCTCCACTGCACGTTGTGATGAGACGAGGCTGGGCTGTGTTTTATCACCCACACCCACTACTGTTTCTTGCTGCAACTCATCGAGCTCCGCCTGCAATGCATCATGTTTGTTTTTCAGCAGAGACCGTTTTAGAAGGCAGAGTAGCGGTATGGTGACGCTAATAATGGCGTCATCACCACTCACCATCTTGGTGGAGTCCTCAAAGTTTTGGAGGATGGTACATAGGTCTGACATCCATCTCCACTCCTCAGGTGTTATGTGTGGAGTTTGACCCATTTCCCGACGGCTTAGGTGATGCAGGTACTCAACAACTGCCCTCTTCTGCTCACATATCCTGACCAACATGTGCAGAGTTGAATTCCAACGCGTGGGGACATCACACACCAGTCTGTGAGCCGGAAGATGCAAACGGCGCTGAAAGCCGGCAAGGCCGGCTGAAGCAGTAGGTGACTTTCGAAAATGTGCAGACAGGCGGCGAACGTTTACCAGCAGATCAGACAGCTCTGGGTATGACTTTAGAAACCGCTGAACCACGAGGTTGAGCACATGGGCCACGCATGGAACATGTGTCAGCTGGCCTCGCCTCAAAGCCGCCACCAGGTTCCGGCCATTGTCACACACGACCTTTCCTGGCTTTAGGTTCAGAGGTGTGAGCCAGTGATCTGCCTGCTGTTTCAGAGCTGTCCACACCTCTTCTGCATTGTGGGGTTTGTCACCGATGCAGATTAGCTTCAGCACAGCCTGTTGCCGCTTCGCCGAGGCAGTGCTGCAGTGCTTCCAGCTTGGGACTGGTGTGGAGGGTACAGTGGATGAGGATGCGCAGGAGGAGGAGGAGGCTGAAGAGCATGACATTCCTGAGCTGTAGAGTGTGGGTGAAACACTGACTGAGGTAGGGCCTGCAAACCTTGGTGTGGGAAGGACGTGTTCCGTCCCTCGCTCAGACTGGGTCCCAGCTTCCACAATATTAACCCAGTGTGCCGTCAACGAGATGTAGCGGCCTTGCCCACAAGCACTTGTCCACGTGTCTGTGGTTAGGTGGACCTTGGGTGAAACAGCGTTGTTCAGGGCACGTGTGATGTTTTGTGACACGTGGTTATGCAACGCGGGGACGGCACACCGGGAGAAATAGTGGCGGCTGGGGACCGAGTAACGTGGGACAGCTGCCGCCATCAGGTCGCGGAATGCTTCTGTCTCCACCAGCCTAAAAGGCAACATTTCCAGCGCAAGCAGTCGCGAAATGTTAGCATTTAGAACTGTGGCATGTGGGGTGTTGGCAGTGTATTTGCGCCTGCGTTCAAAGGTTTGCTGAATGGATAACTGAACGCTGCGCTGGGACAAGGACGTGCTTGATGATGGTGTTATTTCTGCGTAGGCAACTGCAGGTGCAGGAGTGGAGGAGGCTTGTTCGCAGGCAGCATGGACAGGGGATTGGCTCGCATGCACAACCAGCGAAGACGTAGCAGTGACATCAGCAAGCACTGCTCCTCGACTCTGTTGTACTTCCCACAAAGTCGGGTGCTTGGCTGACATGTGCCTGATCATGCTGGTGGTGGTCAGGCTGCTAGTTTTGGTACCCCTGCTGATGCTGGCACGGCAGGTGTTGCAAATGGCCTTTTTAGAATCATCTGGAGCCAACTTAAAAAACTGCCAGACTCGGGAAGACCTAACATTTGTACAGGCACCTTGTGTCGTGTTGTTGTTCCGGGGAACGGTTGCCTGACTTCTGCCTGGAGCCACCACCCTGCTTCTTACTGCCTGTTGGGATGCTACGCCTCCCTCCCCCTGTGCACTGCTGTCCTCGCTCTGCATATCCTCCTGCCAGGTTGGGTCAGTTACTGGATCATCCACCACGTAGTCTTCCTCTTCCGCACCCTGCTCCTCCTCCTGACTTCCTGACAATTGTGTCTCATCATCGTCCACCACTTGTTGAGACACGTTGCCAACTTCGTGAGAACGTGGCTGCTCAAATATTTGGCCATCTGTACATACGATCTCCTCATGACCCACTTCAATATGAGCTGGCGAGAGGCCAGAATGTGTGAATGGAAACGTGAACAGCTCTTCCGAGTGTCCAAGTGTGGGATCATTAATGTCCGAGGAGGACGTGTACTCAGCCTGGTGGTAGGAAGGAGGATCAGGTTCAGAAATGTGCGGTGCAGTATCACGGCTACTGACACTTGACCGTGTGGAAGACAGAGTGTTTGTGGTGGTGCCAATCTGACTGGAAGCATTATCCGCTATCCAACTAACAACCTGTTGACACTGGTCTTGGTTCAAGAGCGGTGTACTGCTGCGGTCCCCAAGAATTTGGGACAGGACGTGCGAGCGACTAGATGTGGCCCTTTGTTGTGGCGAAATTAGAGCTTGCCCATGACCTCGGCCTCTGCCTGCACCACCATCACATCCACTTCCTTGTTCCTTGCCAATGCCCTTGCGCATTTTGCAATGCTGTGCTGACGTGTATTCACTACTTGTGCGTTATATCAAAGTTTGTGGAAATTGCACACAAGTGCACCTGTACGCTGCCACCGACAGGCACACACGTGCGGTTTTAAAAACCAAGCACGGACGCACTAAGAACCTAACAGGTTTTTTTTGGGAGCGACAATTACAGACAAGTCAGACACTATCTGGACTGTTTTAGACTGTGTACACCAGTCCCAGATATGATGAAGGCTGGTATACGGTCACCACTAGGAATGGCTATATATACCCTGCCTGCCTGCCTGCCTGTATACTGCTACAATAGTCCTGACAAGGACTCTTCTGGTCACTAGCCTGTATTCAGACCTGGCTATACCCTGCCTGTATATAGCAACAATAGTCCTGAGAAGGACTCTGCTACTGTACTCCGACCTGGCTATACCCTGCCTGCCTGTATACAACTAGAATAGTCCTGAGAAGGACTTTTGGTCACACTGTTTTCAGCCCTGCTACGGAAATAGCTATAAAGGGCCGCAAACCTTTCCCTGAATCAGCGACACTCTCCCTGCACTGACTGTCTGGATGGCTGTGAGTAGAGCACAGCGCGCCGGCCGGTATAAAGGCTCGGTCACGCTGTGCAGGCCGGCCAATCACTGCAATTCCACAACTAACAGGGCTGTGGCATTGCAGTGGTCTGCCAGCCAATCCCTGCATGAGGGCTGGCTCTCAAAAGAGCGCCAACATGCAGGGATGAAGACCACGAGTACAGCACGAGTATCACGAGATTACTCGGTCCCCGCCGAGTAGCCCGAGTACAGTGATACTCGTGCGAGTACCGAGTAGTAACAAGCATGCTCGCTCATCACTAGCAAAGAGTTTACAATGCAGGGAACATGGGAAGATACAGAGAGCCGGGAACCAGCCGGACACAACCCGCGCATGCGTAATGCCAGGCACTCATAAAATTGGATGTGTGAATGTATAAGGGTAGTTGACATAAGAAGAGGCCACAAGGTGGCAGCATCTCATCATGGTAACTGACAGAAGACTGAACAGTATATTGGGCCAGCATTAGTGGAAGCTTCCACAAGACGACAATAAGAGTGAGAATAGGCAAATGTCAATGCAGGTTTTATCTAGAAAATGCAGAAGTGTGGCAGGAAGAAAAAAAAATGAAAAAAAAAAAAAGTAGAAAGAGCATGAGGAATATAAAGTATTGTGTGCATGATGGGTGTAACAGGTGAATGTGTGCACAATATAAAAGGATATCCCAATGATCTCACATGGGGACTATATGGGTGACAAAAAATAACCCCTAAATGGCCGCTCTGTGTGGTCAGATATACACAGTAATAAGCAATCATCTAGAAGGTTTGCTCAGTAAATCTCTGCTCTTACCCGGTGATGCGGCCGCTGTTCTCCGCTTTATCCTTAGTCTCATCCCTATAGTACATGAAACATATATCATCTCATGTCAATGTGCAAGTAACGGATGAGATTAGGATTAGTAAGAGGCTGGTTTTCAAGAAAACGACAGACATAATATATTCCTCATTTTCTCCATCCAACACAAATACTTTTGTGACAAACTTTGGACATTTCCTACATCACAGATAAAGGGGTTGTCCAAGATCGACTATTGATGACCAATTATGCCACCAATATTAGGGCAGCAGATATCCAAATCCCCATGGACACCCCTCTGATTAGCTAACACTGACTTTTACTTAGTAGCAACCATGCAGGGTCCACAAATTAATAGAATACAGTAATACAGACCTGGGCAAGGGGCGGCCCGCGGGCCACATCCGGCCCGCCTACTCTCTGTGACCGGCCCGCCTGGCTCCGGGCGTCCTTGCTGGCCGGTCACTGATGAGGGCAATCTGACCTGTTGTCCGGAGCTCCAGGCTCCGGGCGGCCCGTGGTCAGATTGCCCTCATCACACGCTGCGTGCCAGCAGGGAACAGAGGACAGATACTGCAGCACCGCACAGTGCAGCAGCGGAACGCAGGAATCTGTCCTCTGTTTCCTGCCGGCACTTTCTCTGTGACACACACGCGTGCGCCCTGATGTCGTCAGTACGGCGCGCGTGTGTGTCATTTGAAAAGTTCCCGCCCCGGCAGGAGAAGATGCAGCAGCCGGAGCCCGTACGGAGAGAGGAAGCAGCTCAGCGGGGAGCCGTACAAGAGAAGAAGGATGTCAGCGGGAGCCCGTACGGAGGTGTCTGAGGAGGGAAAGGTGAGTGGTGACTAGTAACCTGAGGGGACAATGGGGGGAGTGGAGGGGAGGGGGGGGTAACTGGTGAGTAATATTTGGGGGGAGTGATGTAGTATATGGCAATGTAGTTTTACAGGTGTAGTATATAGGGGTCTAGTGATGTATATGTGGATGTAGTGATGTATATTACAAGTGTATATAGGGGTGCAGTGATGTATATTACAGGAGTATATAGCGGTGTAGTGATGTATATTACAGGTGTATATAGGGGTGTAGTGATGTATATTACAGGTGTATATGGGGGTGCAGTGATGTATATTACAGGTGTATATAGGGGTGCAGTGATGTAGTATATGGGGATTGTTTGTGTATATAGCGTGTGTGTATGTATGTGTGCGTGCGTGCAGAGAGAAAAGCCCGTAACTGCGAGTGGTACTGGAGTTACATCGGGTACCACGTGCTCTCTCCCCGCCCCCTGCAGCGCCATACCGCCATTACAGGGCCTGATTGCGTTTCTCCGGTACCTGTTTGCATACATGTGACAGGTACCGGAGAAAACACGAGTCTGTGAAATAAAAAGATTTTCCATATTTACCTGCTTTCTTCAGCTCTGCTGCCTCCCGCTCCTGACCACTGCTCATTCATTGATTATTCACCGCACTCAAGACCTGGAAGCCGGAGCATCGCGATGACAGCACCGGGCACAGCACCATTGAGGACATCACCGCAGGGACAGGTGAGTATTCTGCAAGCACAGTGACCTCCAGGAGGCCATCAGAGTTTCTAATGAACTTTGATGACCATCCTGAGACACCCACGCTACAGCTTCATGGGTTCATCAGAGTTCATTGGGACACACACACACACACACACACACACACACACACACACACACACACACACACACACACACACACACACACACACACACACACACACACACACACACACACACACACACACACACACACACACACACACACACACACACACACACACACACACACACACACACACACACACACACACACACACACACACACACACACACACACACACACACACACACACACACACACACACACACACACACACACACACACACACACACACACACACACACACACACACACACACACACACACACACACACACACACACACACACACACACACACACACACACACACACACACACACACACACACACACACACACACACACACACACACACACACACACACACACACACACACACACACACACACACACACACACACACACACACACACACACACACACACACACACACACACACACACACACACACACACACACACACACACACACACACACACACACACACACACACACTCCCCAGCGCTGTCCCTGCTTCCAGCTGCTCACTGCAGTGAATATTCAGTGAGTATAATTACCAGCGATAAGGAGCGGGAGGCAGCAGAGCCAGAGACAGCAGCGCTGGAGAGAGGTAAATATAGAAAATCTTTTTATTAAAAAGACCCGTGTTTTCTCTGGTATTTGTCACACTGATGTCACACAGATCACATCAGTGTGCGATCCGTGTGACACCCGTGCTGCCAGAGAAAAAAAAAAAGGACATGTGTGCGTGCAGGGCCACGAGGGGTCACACAGTCCGTAACTTACTGTTTGTATATGAAGGGATAGTATATATGCTATATACAGTATTGGGTAAACCTGAGTTAATTATATTAGTCCGGCCCTCTAAAACCATCCTAATTTCTCATGCGGCCCCATGGGAAAATTAATTGCCCACCCCTGCAGTAATGCCTCATTCAGATGTAGGAAATTGTTTTTACAAAGCTTTATATTAACTCCTGAGATACCAGATTGTTTCTTGTGGTTCAGCTTAATAATAACATGTCAGCCAGGTGAATAGTGGTTGAATAAACGGCTTCCTTTTTTGAGCAACCCGGTGAGTGCCTTTTGGTTCTTTCTTCTTGGACCCCCAGTGGTCTGATTTACCTTGGCTGGTTTTAAAAACTAAAGGGGATCCCAGTTTGTTTTGTTTTGTTTTTTTCAATTAAAAATAGATTGTTGGGTTCCCCCCCTATTTTTAGAACCAGCCAAGGTAAACCTGACCGCTTAAGGTTGGTATTGTCAGGTTGGGAAGGGCCATGGTTATTGGTCCGTCCCAGCCTAAAAATACCACCCCGCAGCTGCTCCAGAACTGACATCCATTAATACATGGGGTTGATGATAGCTTGTAGCTCCCAGAGTACCCTCTGCCCTGTGTGAGCTGCCAACTCTGACATCAGTTGAACTCATTGTTGGACTGTGGAATTGCAAGACATCTCTGCAGAGCAGTCTAGCAGCGAGTTCACCGGCAGATCAACTGAGTGATGTCACAATTTCTCACAGCCTGGGACTGCCCCGCTGCCCTCAGTGTGTCCCAAAGGCTACAATGGCCAATCACGTTTTCTGTCACTGCAGCCTCTAAATGTAGCCGAGGATCGTCGTGGGATGTCGCGTGTATTACATTGGACCTACGGGGTGTTTTGGTGGTTAATATACGGGTGAAAGTGTGTGTGTTTTATTTCAAATAAAGTATTTTTCTGTGTTTATTTATTTTGACATACAGGGTAGTAATGGGGATGTCTCAGACGTCACCCCATTACTAGCCTAGTGCTTGATGGCAGCTATGATTTTTTGGCAAATCACAGCTAACATCAACCCCATATATTACCATAGCACCTGGGCAATTGGGATGAGCCAGGTGAATTGACGCATCTAATGGATCCCACAATTCTGGGGCAGCTGCGAGCTGGTATTTTTAGGCTGGGTGGGCTAATAACCATGGCCCTTTCCTCCCTGAATGCCAACCCTCAGCTGTCACCTTTACCTTTATTTATTTAAATCTTAAAATGGGCATGGAATCCCCTCTATCAAAGATAAAAAGGGCATGGAATCCCCTCTAAGATTTAAATAAATAAATAAGGCAAAGATAAAGGTGACAGCTGAGGGTTGGCATTATCAGGGTGGGAAGGGCCATGGTTATTAGCCCATCCCAGCCTAAAAATACCAGCCCGCAGCTGCCCCAGAATTGTGGGATCCATTAGATGCGTCAATTCTAGCCTTTTACCTGGCTCATCCCAATTGCCCAGGTGCTATGGTAATATATGGGGTTGATGTTAGCTGTGATTTGCCAGCGATCCTCAGCTACATTTAGAGGCTACAGTGACAGAAAACGCGATTGGCCATTGTAGCCTTTGGGACACACTGAGGTTAGCGGGGCAGTCCCAGGCTGTGAGAAATTGTGACATCACTCTGTTGATCCGCCGGTGAACTCGCTGCTAGACTGCTCTGCAGAGATGTCTTGCAATTCCACAGTCCAGCAATGAGTTCTTTTTTTTTTTTTAAATCAGATCTTTTTTTATTAAACAACTAAGAATCAATACAGAGAAAATATATTGCATCTTATACAACTAGTAAAAGCGTACATTGAAAAGACATATGTTGTCTATAAATCAGGTTCTTCCTCTGAAGGAAAAAAGGATTCTTAGATCAGTTATATAAATTGAGCCTACATATAACCTGGCTCCACAGATAAACAAAAGTTTAAATTATGCAATAATACCTCAGTCTAATAGAAAAGTCTCCTCCATCAGCCGTGTCGCTCCACATCATATTTCCATACCCGCTTGCCTCTCTCTCCCCGTTTAGTCATCAATCGCACCCTTCCGGCCCCTCCCACAGCGCCGCTCAAAGTACACTCCGCCACGTAAAACACTAGTTTTAACTTTTACTCCCCAAATGTTCCATTCACTGCAAGCATAACAGTAACTGGTCCAACATTGTATCCTGTACTAATGCCCCAGAGGGGAGACCCGGCGACTTCATCCATGGATGCCAGATTTTGTAAAACTTTCGCAGTGTTTTTCTCTTTAAATAAACTCCCATTTCCAATCTAATGACGTTATTTAATTTATTTTTAAGCTCTGGTAATGTTGGTGAGAGGATCTAACCAATGGTATGCCAGTATCTTTCTTGCTTGATACAGGATACGGGCTATTCCCAGGGCTGTTGGAGAGTCCGGGTCTACTCCTCCCTCCCGCAGACTCAAACATAAACGAGGTGACGGCTGTATTGTGATATGATATATTTGGTCTGAGTCTCAGGGTTTGTTTCCAGAAATCACCAATGTGTCCACACTCCCACATAACATGCATCAAATGGGCATCATCCTGTCCACACCTAACACATTGTGCATTTGGTCTAAGTCCCATCCTGAATAATAGGCTGGGAGTTTTATATACCCTGTGGATGAGATATATTTGAGAAAGCCTTTGGCACTCAGCGAACCGCCAGTTTAGGGACCTGTTCTAAAATGTCGGACCACTGGTCTTCCGTCAGGGGACCAACGTCCCGTTCCCATTTACTTTTAACAGTCAGTGGGTATGTCTCCAGATGGGCAGGTAATAATCTTTTGTATAGTTCAGAAATATGACCTTTAGAGCAGGGTTCCCCAACTCCAGTCCTCAAGGCCCACCAACAGTGCATGTTTTCAGGATTTCCTTAGCTTTTTACTGCAGTTGGAATCATCACCTGGGCAGGTAATCACATTAACACCTGTGCAATACTAAGGAAATCCCAAAAACCTGCACTGTTGATGGGCCTTGAGGACTGGAGTTGGGGGAACACTGCTTTAGAGGACTCAGATGTAAGTAGCATATGTAATGTTTGATTATGTGTCACTGTCACCGGATTTGTCCTCCCCTGTCTTTCCAGTGCGTGCCTCAGCTGTAAGTATTGATAAAAGAAGACATGCAGGAGGGGAAACTCCGTTCTCAATTGCTCAAAACTCTTAAAAATATTATTTTGTAGTACTTGTGACACTAAATGGATCCCTTTATCTTCCCATCCTCTGAACCCCACTAATTTTTTAATTTCTGGCAAATCCGAGTTACGCCACAGTGGCCAGAGCTCCGTAGGCCCATTTATCTTCAAAAGAAACTTACCTCTGTCCCATACCCGAAGTATCATAGCCAACGTGGGATATCGTGCCCCATTTATCTGTCTTTGTCTCACATCCAACCGGCAACCCGGATATTTCCATACCAATCCCTCTCTCACTATATCACCACTGTTATCATATGCTCCTTCTTTGCCCCAACCCCTAAGATGTTGCATCTGGGAGGCTAAATAGTATATATATGGGTTTGTTATCGCCAGTCCTCCCTCCTCCTTTCCCCGCTGTAGCACTTCCAGTCGAATCCTAGCCTGTTTTTTCTTCCAGATAAGTTCCCGGAATAATGTATTAATTTTTGCAAAAAATTCCCTACGTATCCATACTGGAGAATTATGTATAAGATATAGTAATTGTGGCATCATTACCATTTTGATTAAGTTGGATCTACCGATATTTGATAGCGGCAAGCGACACCAGGTGTGTACCTTTGCTCTGAACCGCTGCAACAGGGATTCCAGATTTAGGGCCTGGAAATCCTTCAGATTTGGGCTAAAGGCTACTTTACACACTGCGATATCGGTCCCGATATCGCTAGTGTGGGCACCCGCCCCCATCTGTTGCGCGACACGGGCAAATCGCTGCCCGTGCCGCACAACATCGCCCAGAGCCGTCACACATACTTACCTGTCCGGCGACGTCGCTGTGACCGGCGAACTGCCTCCTTTCTAAGGGGGCGGTCCGTGCGGCGTCACAGCGACGTCATTGAAGCGTCACTGAACCGCCGCCCAATAGCAGCGGAGGGGCGGAGATGAGCGGGACGTAACATCCCACCCACCTCCTTCCTTCCGCATAGCGGCCGGGAGGCAGGTAAGGAGAGCTTCCTCGTTCCTGCGGCGTCACACATAGCGATGTGTGCTGCCGCAGGAGCGACGAACTACATAGTTACTGCTGCAGTAACGATAATCGAAAATGGACCCCCATGTCACCGATGAGCGATTTTGCACGTTTTTTGCAACGATGCAAAATCGCTTATCGGTGTCACACGCAATAATAATAATAATAATAATAATAATAATTTATTCATTTATATAGCGCTATTAATTCCATAGCACTTTACATGGCATCGCTAATGCGGCCGGATGTGCGTCACGAATTCCGTGACCCCAACGACTCCGCATTAGCGATGTCGCAGCGTGTAAAGCCCGCTTAAGAGTTACTCCCAGATACTTGAACTCTCGGACCACAGGAACCGGTATCTGCAAGTCCGAGAAATCCACCGGGAGAGGGTCTATCGACATTAAAGCCGATTTGGACCAATTAATCCGAAGGCCAGACCTCCGCCCAAATTCTTGAATGATATCCATTGCCGGCAAAATCGAGGAATGTACCCTGTCTAAATATAAAAGTAGGTCATCCGCATATAATGATACTTTCTGCTCCACTGTGTCACACCTAAATCCCGTTCTCTCCCTGGACGTCCGTATTGCAACTGCCAATGGCTCCACTGCAGTAGCAAATAGCAAGGGCGAGAGTGGGCACCCCTGTCTAGTACCTCTTCCAAGAGGAAAGACTCAGACCCTGCCATTAGCCCTAACCTTAGCCACCGGTGAGTAATAGCAGCTTCACCCAATCTATAAATCTGTGCCAGCAATGAGTTCAACTGATGTCAGAGTTGGCAGCTCACATAGCTGGTGTCTCCCAGAGTACCCTCTGCCCTATCATCAACCCCATGTATTAATGGATCTCAGTTCTGGAGCAACTGCGGGGTGGTATTTTTAGGCTGGGACGGACCAATAACCATGGC
This sequence comes from Anomaloglossus baeobatrachus, assembly GCF_048569485.1. Taxonomy (NCBI): domain Eukaryota; kingdom Metazoa; phylum Chordata; class Amphibia; order Anura; family Aromobatidae; genus Anomaloglossus; species Anomaloglossus baeobatrachus. The sequence goes on along the minus strand of NC_134359.1, from coordinate 80,309,432 downwards.
CCTTCCCAACCTGACAATACCAACCTCAAGTGGTCAGGTTTACCTTGGCTGGTTCTAAAAAATAGGGGGGGGGAACCCAACAATCTATTTTTAATTAAAAAAAATAAAAAACAAACTGTGGGATCCCCTTTAGTTTTGATAACCAGCCAAGGTAAAGCAGACCACTGGGGGTTGCAGCCCATAGATGTATATTTACTCATGCTGGTTATAAAAAAAAAAAAAAAAAGGACGAAGCCCAAGCCAATCTTTAAAATTTATTGATTTGGTTTTTTTACACTACAATTCAGCAAACTGGTCTGCAACCAATCACAGACACTAAAGGCCCCATCACATCTAGCGATATCGCTGGTGAAAGCACCCGCCCCCGTCGGTTGTGCGTCACGGGCAAATCGCTATCCGTGGTGCACAATATCGTTAGGAGCCGTCACATGGACTTACCTGTCTAGCGACGTCGCTGTGGCCGGCGATCTGCCTCCTTTCTAAGGGGGCGGTTTGTGTGGCGTCACAGCGGCATCACTAAGCGGCCCGCCCAATAGAAGTTGAGGGGTGGAGATGAGCGGCCGTAACATCCCGCCCACCTCCTTCCATCCTCATTGCCGGCGGCCCCAGGTAAGCTGTAGTTCGTCATTCCCGAGGTGTCACACATAGCGATGTGTGCTGCCTCGGGAACGACGAACAACCTGCGTGCTCTACAATCAACGATTTTGTGAAAATGAACGACGTGTCAACGATGGACATTTGGTGAGTATTTTCTATTGTGAACGGTCGTTCGTGTTTGTCACACACAACAGCGTCGCTAACGATGTCGGATGTGCATCACAGAATCTGTAACCCCGGCGATATATCGTTAGATACCTCGTTGCGTGTAACGGGGCCTTAACACTGAGAGGGGGGGGTATGTACAGCCATCTGCAACCAATCCCAGATGTTGGCACAGAGAGTTGTCGGGGGAAGCAGTAAATATTCATGTAGATTAATTGGGCCAGAAAAGAGTCTTAAGGCCCCGTCACACACTACGATTTATCTAACGATATATCGCCGGGGTCACGGAATTCGTGATGCACATCCGGCATCGTTAGAGAAGTCGTAGCGTGTGACACCTCCGAACGACTGTTAACGAGCAGAAATACTCACCTTATCGTTGCTCGTTGACATGTTGTTTATTTCCATAATGTTGTTCCTCCTTCTGTGAGCTGGTTGTTCGTCGTTCCCGTGGCAGCACACATTGCTATGTGTGACATCCCAGGAACGATGAACACAGCTTACCTGCGTCCCACAGGCAATGAGGAAGGAAGGAGGTGGGCGGGATGTTATGTCCCGCTCATCTCCACCCCTCCGCTTCTATTGGGTGACCGCTGTGTGACGTCGCTGTGACGCCGAACGTCCCTCCCCCTTCAGGAAGAGGATATTCGCCACCCACAGTGACGTCGTTAGGGAGGTAAGTACGTGTGACAGGGGGGGGGGGGGTTAACGACATTGTGCGCCACGGGCAACGAATTGCCCGTGATGCACAAACGACGGGGGCGGGTGCGATCGCACGATATATCACTGCGTGTGACACCACCTTTACTGCTGTTATATTCTAAGAAAAGCTGTATGTATAACTTCCCTGCTCTTACCCAATTTTACTTTTTGCAGCCCCAGAGCCTTTACTATGACCATTTTTTCAGCACAGAAATTCGGTTCCTCATTGACTTCTATTGGGTTTGACATCCAGGGTCAAGTTCAGTTTCCTAACAAAACTTTTTTCTCAAGTCCGAGCAAATTCAAACCCAGATATCTACAGGTCCACTCATCTCTAGCAGTGACATTATACACTATATACAGAGCTCCTGTGTATAGTAGGGGTAGGCAATTAATTTTACTGAGGAGCCACATGAGACCACTACTGTTGAAGGGCGAATCAGTAGGCTTAAATTAATTATGCACAATATTAACATAATATAAAAATATGATTAATAATTGCATCACTTAATATTGAGCAGAATTAAGTATGCTGTCAGCCCCCCATATACAGTATGACCAAGACACAGCACCCCACACAAACAGCAGTCACCCTTCAAAGAGCCACATAGCCCCTTATACAGACAGCAGGAGCCCCCTCTCCCCCCCCCACATAGCCCCTTATACAGACAGCAGCAGCCCCCTCCCCCCCCACATAGCCCCTTATACAGACAGCAGAAGCCCCCTCCTCCCTCCCCACATAGCCCCTTATACAGACAGCAGGAGCCCCCTCCTCCCTCCCCACATAGCCCCTTATACAGACAGCAGAAGCCCCCTCCTCCCTCCCCACATAGCCCCTTATACAGACAGCAGGAGCCCCCTCTCCCCCCCCCCCACATAGCCCCTTATACAGACAGCAGGAGCCCCCTCTCCCCCCCCCCCACATAGCCCCTTATACAGACAGCAGGAGCCCCCTCCTCCCCCCCCCCCACATAGCCCCTTATACAGACAGCAGGAGCCCCCTCCTCCCCCCCCCCCCCACATAGCCCCTTATACAGACAGCAGGAGCCCCCTCCTCCCCCCCCCCCCACATAGCCCCTTATACAGACAGCAGGAGCCCCCTCCTCCCCCCCCCCCCACATAGCCCCTTATACAGACAGCAGGGGCCCCCTCCTCCCCCCCCCACATAGCCCCTTATACAGACAGCAGGAGCCCCCTCCTCCCCCCCCCACATAGCCCCTTATACAGACAGCAGGAGCCCCCTCCTCCCCCCCCCCACATAGCCCCTTATACAGACAGCAGGAGCCCCCTCCTCCCCCCCCCCACATAGCCCCTTATACAGACAGCAGGAGCCCCCTCCTCCCCCCCCCACATAGCCCCTTATACAGACAGCAGGAGCCCCCTCCTCCCCCCCCCCACATAGCCCCTTATACAGACAGCAGGAGCCCCCTCCTCCCCCCCCCCCACATAGCCCCTTATACAGACAGCAGGAGCCCCCTCCCCCCCCCCCCACATAGCCCCTTATACAGACAGCAGGAGCCCCCTCCTCCCCCCCCCCCACATAGCCCCTTATACAGACAGCAGGAGCCCCCTCCTCCCCCCCCCCCACATAGCCCCTTATACAGACAGCAGGAGCCCCCTCCTCCCCCCCCCCACATAGCCCCTTATACAGACAGCAGGAGCCCACACACAGATCTCTATATAGAGAGCAAGAGCCCCCCACCCCCATTAGGCCCCTATATAGACAGTAGGATCCCCCTCATAGCTTCCCAGTCTGGCCAAACAGACCGCTATTTACAATCTGACCACCACACTGCCCTTTTTTATACCGTATGACCCACACACTGCCTCACCATATAGTCTGACCCACATACAGCCTACTATATACAGTATGACCCTCCACAAACAGCAGTATGAGCTCCCACACAGGCTGTCACAAGGGAACCCCCAGAGAGGGCCACAATATACAGGGCACACAATACAATGGGGAGACCTCCTGCACTCACCTGAGGCTGTATCCTTCCCTCCCTAACATCCACATACAGGTATTTTCACCCCATCACCAATCATGTGTCTAGGCCCTTCCTTACCCTACACTCACACGGGCTAGTAAGCAGGTCAGCAAGAGAGCTAGTTCTACCACTACTATAATACAACACAAGGGTAAGTAGACAGTCAGGGAGATACAAACAAAAAGATTTACCACCAACTGTTGAAGCAAAACACCAGACTGCATATGACAGGACTCCACTAGCAGGCTCTTCAGCCACCACTACTCAGAATAGAGTGAATATGACAGCATCAGGAGATGGATCATGTGACTATTTAAAGAGGAGGGGAGGGGGCCACAAACCGGCTGCAGCTGAGATCAACTAATTAGGAGCTAGCAGCAAGGAAAAAAGACATTAACCCTCTCTGCACAACAGAGAGCAAATACGTTTGAGGCCAGTTTCACACTTGCGTTGTTTTGACGCAAACGGAATCCGTCACTAATGTAGTACAGTTCATTTATTTACATTTGAAGCGCGACACAATACAAGGTTGTGTTTTCCATGCAGTACCCGCATGTGTCCACATGATGTCGCGCTTCCACTGTAAATAAATGAACTGTACTTTGTGTGACGGAGCCCGTTTCCGTCAAAACAGCGCAAATGTGAAATGGCCCTAATATGCAGAGCCTCAGAAGTAGGGTGCTTTTCCATCTGCGATTTCCTGGTGCGAGTGCGATCCGATAAAAAAATCGGATTGCACTTGCACCAGTGTTAATCAAGAGACAGTTTCCTCTGTCCCATTTTTTCTCCACACGAATTGGGCTCTCGGTGCAATCGCAGCATGCTGCGATTTGCACTGAATCTCGGCTCACGTGTGTGTAAAATCGTACTGCACTCGCATGTTACGAGACTGCAGTGCGGTGCACGCAGAGACAGACAGCGGAGGAGATGGGGAGAAATTGCTCCATCCATCTTCTCTGTTCCTGTGATGCGATCACAAGATTGCATCACAGTCGCATGACCCTCGGCTGACAACGCAGCAGAGGGTCATTTGTATATCGCTTCCAATGCTCTTGCATTGGAAGCGGCATGCAAGTGGAAAAGCACCTGTATATGTGAAGTTCAGGTCACAGAATGGTCATAAATCTCTCAACAGTGAGAGACATTTGTGATACAGACCCACTATATATAGTATGTCCACAAACAGGCCTCTATATACAGTATGAGTTCATACACATTGCCCTATAAACAGCAGGAACTTCCACATAGGCCCCCATATATACAGTATGAGACCACACACAGGCCTCTAGGAGCTCCAAAAAGTCTCTTATAGGCAGTGTTAGCCCTCACATAGCACCCTATAGACAGTATTAGCCCCCACATAGCACACTATACACAGTATTAACCCCCACATAGCATCCTGTAGAAAGTATTAGCCCCCACATAGTACACTATAGACAGTATTAGCCCCCACATAGCATACTATTGACACTATTAGCCCTTCTATATACAGCCTGAGCCCTCACATAGCTTCCTATATACATGATGAGCCCCCCACATAGCCTTCTATATACAGCATGAGCCACACATAGCCCCAAAATACAGCATGAGTCCCCACATAGCCTCCTATATACAGCATGTGCCCCCCACATCTTCCTATATATAGCATGAGTCTCCTACACATCCTCCAATATACAGCATGAGCAGTCACTTAGCCCCTGTATACAGTATGAGTCCCACATAGCCTCCTATATTCAACAGGAGTCACCCATATAGTCCCTACATACAGTATGAACCCTCACATAGCCTCCTAAATATAGTGTTAGCCCCTACACATTGCCTATATATAGCACGAGCCCCCACATAGCCACTATATACAGTATGGGCCTACACATAGCCTCATATATACTGTATGAGTCCCCACATAACCTCTTATACACAGCAGGAGCCTCCATGTCCCACCCCAGGGCTATGGGGTACTCGGTCCCGGGCCCAGTCTTTCAGGGGATATGTCACGGTTACTAGCTGATGCCTGGTTCTGTGACCCTGGGGGTCGCTTAAAGGGGGTTTTAAAAAGGGAAAATAAAAATAAAAGAATATTTTCGTGACACCACTTGAGGGTTGCGGCTAGGTGAGTGAAGCTTCCGCTGCAGAGTCTCTCACTACCGGAGCTGATGGTATTTGGCAGCTTAGGTGTTGTGGCCCTCCACAAGAAGGGATGAGCCCCAAGGGTCAACACGGGGAACAGGTGCGAGAAGATCTAAGGTGACACCAGAGCTGCAGTTTAACTTGTCTTTTACTCACAGGTTTGGTCTATCCCAAACGGGGCCTCGGTGTTCCCTTTGTCCCAGTGCCGGTTCTGTGACCTGGTGAGGTTTTCTTCCTTGCACCCATCTCTGGTTGGTGGGTCCCTGTAGCCTGAAGCATTTTAGGGTCCCCTGCTGGTCTTTCAGTCTTGGCCCATATGCAGGCAGCTTGAACCTTGTCTGGGTTGGACCTCTGTCTCCACTCCCTGGGTTCTCCCTTTGCTGCTCCGGGCTCTCACGTTGGTGAGGAACCGTGAATATCCCCTCACCGGGCAGAGTTATCAGATGAGCTTGGAGTGTCTGACCTAGGGTTCTGCACCCCGCCGGTGCTTAGTTCTGTGAGTACTCCCCGTACTCTCGCACTGACCGTACTCTATTTCACTCAGTCACTCCACGCTTGTCGTCTGTACGCACGTCAACTTCAGACCTCCTCACTCCATGCCTGACTACTGTCAACTGCCTACTGCACTGTCTATCACCTCCTTTTTCCTGGTTTCTGACTAGATGGCTTGCATCAGTCTCCACCATATGTGGCTATCCATCAAGTCCGTCTCTAGCCTGTTACCCAGTCTGGAAGGAAAAGGACATGATTATGTGTGTTTGTTTGGCATCTACCGGCATTGGTCTTCCAGGAACCCGAGGTTAGCACCGCATATGTGACTAGATGCAATACCTTGTGGCACCTGACCCGTCAGGGATGCCACATCCACACAGCCTTCAATATACAGCTTGAGCCTCCACACAGCCCCATATTTCCAGCATGAGCCCCCACACATCCCATACACATATAAAAATAACACATACTCACCTTTCTTCCTTTCCCCCGGGGCTCCTCTTCTTCTTGATACTGACTCATACATTCTAGATCTTGGGTTACCGCCGGCTGATAACATCATTGCTCCAGTCACGTGAGCTCCCTGTAACTGCGCTGACGTTCTGTATTGCCGACAGCGTAGTTCTCAGGAAAGTTCCCTGCTCCGAGATCTGCACCGAAGGAATGGGAACGAGGTGAGTACGTGTTGCCGGGCAATGAGACTGTGGGCCACGGGCGGTAGCCCAAATTGCCCTCATTATAATCAGCCTATGCCTATGTGGCACCCCTGACCCGGTCAGGCACCACTGAGTACTGCACCCATGCTGGGACAGTACTTCCAGGTAATCCTAAGGCCAGAATGAGGTGTGTACGCACAGACACATAGCAACCAGCTCTCCCACACCATTAGATGGGAGCCTTGGGCAGTCCCTGGAGGGGTCTGGCCTTCAATTCTTGTCAAGGGGTGTAGTGGAGGGGATGGGAACTAAAGTGCAGAGGTTGTCAGGAAAGGAGTGGAGCGAGCCAGTCTGGTAGTGGTGAGCAGCGGTTGCTAAGGGATACGCGCGCGGCCACTAGTCAGACCCTGCGCGGTGTAGTGACAGTTGGTGGGGGAGAATGTTCACGTGGTCAGTCAGTTAGACAGTCAGTCAGTACGAGGTTGCCGATGACTAGGCACCTACGGGGAACAGGTCCCTAGAGCAGACTTCAGTTTTAACTACCTGCTAAACCTGCCGGTGAGGGGAACTACAAGTACCTCACCAACCTTACAGAGTCCGAGGCTCAGCCGCAACGCAGGGACCCATAAGGGGACAGAGCTTGAAGCCGTCTCACCTGGTCCCCGCTGCTGGCAAAGGGTCCAAAAAGGGGACAAAAGGCAGTTGCTACTCCCTGGATAGACCCCACGGTACTTCACTCAGGGGTTATCTGAACACAGAAGTGCTAGGAAGGCAAGCCAATTAGTTACCCTCAGACTGGTCCGAAGGAGCCCTGGTTCAACCTGATTTATCACAGCATTGCACGGGTCAGCTCACCATAACACCTGAGTGAGTAAAAAGCAGTTGAAAGACTTTTGGACTGAGCCTGAGTTATTCTGGGACCTGTTGTTCTACACACCTGATCCCCTGGGGCCTGCCTCACTCACGGGAAGCCACACCATCTGACTGCAGACCCCATCAGCCCCAGAAGCTCATAAAATCTGCAGTGGTGGTCATCCATATCCCTGACCGCAAGCCGTGAGTAGCGTCACGAAACATACAAAATCTGACATACCTTTTTGCCATATACTAAAGAAGCTCTGTGGCGTCCCTGAAGAGGCTCAGCATCCCTGGGGCGCCACACATACACCACTTCATAAATCAGGAGTGTTTGACACCACCATGCCCCCTCTTCAAGATCGGTGAGAAAATCACCTGTCTTGTTGAAACAAGACCTTCATTTTCTTTTCTTAGTATATCTCTGATACAGTTTTTTATTCTATTAAGAAATGTAACTGTTTCTTAAAGTTAAAATTAGTCACATCAATAAGGGTTTAAAATGCACCTAATGCAGATCGGTTGTGCACTCAGTATGTTCACTTGTTGCATAAAGTCAACATTTACAATAAAAAGTGACATTTTAGGTGTTATTTTCAACTTTAATATTATAAATGATGATGGCATGAGAATGGTGTTAGGCAATTACTGTCTTTTATTTGCAAATTTGAGATCCCTTGCTCTTTTAAGATCACATTCCTACATCATACCTTCCTTTGGAAGACAGAAATGAAGGTCATGTGATGTGAGTACACTTAGCGTTCTGTCATAGTAGAATACCCTCTTACATGTGAAGGAGGGGGGCGCTTAGCCGCAAAGACGCCTTGCTCTTTCGTCAATGTTCCCCTGCTTGTGTACATCTCTGTGTAGGGTGTAAGACAGTCACTTGATCCTGGGGGACACCGTCCATCTTTCTGTCCACACATGCAGGTGCTATGGGACAGACTTCACAACACACCAAGGTCTCTTTATCTAAACGTTCTATACTTTCCCAGGTTACCGTAATGAGCAGCGGAAACCTCGCCTTTCTCTGTCAATATCCTCTTCACACTGATCTTCGGTGCTGCAGGATCGTCCCGTTTCCCTTGACCCAATTCTCCGTTCAGGTCATACGCTGGCACCTCACAAAGACCGCCGGGATGAGTTTCAAGCTCCGGACCCTTCAGGAATGGCCTCCGAGTTTTCAAAACCGGCCTCAGCACCTAGGCCCCTCTTATGCTAGGCAGAACCTTCGCTGACTTCTCCCTGAAAATGTTTGCTCTCTCTGTCTTCCTTAACTCCTCCCAATCCTAATGTTAACCCTTTATATAGCTAATCCATTCTTCCATGATACCTAAACTGGCCGCTAGATGGTAACATTGCTATACGTCCTACAGCATAAATCCTTATCTCTATCTAACTAATGTCTGTGCCAATTGTTGCCACTTTTCCTATTGCCTGACCTTAATTTTTGGAAATGTGGAGACTCCAAGTAGGGTCTCCAAATTGTCTTTTGTCTGTAGTGCCAGAGTTCTGGGAGCAAGAGGCCTACGCCTGTCACTCATATACAGTGCCTACAAGTAGTATTCAACCCCCTGCAGGTTTAGCAGGTTTACACATTCGGAATTAACTTGGCATTGTGACATTTGGACTGTAGATCAGCCTGGAAGTGTGAAATGCACTGCAGCAAAAAAGAATGTTATTTCTTTTTTTATTTTTTTTTTTAAATTGAGAAAAGTTTATTCAGAGGGTCATTTATTATTCAACCCCTCAAACCACCAGAATTCTGTTTGGTTCCCTTAAAGTATTAAGAAGTATTTCAGGCACAAAGAACAATGCAATGAGCTTCACATGTTTGGATTAATTATCTCTTTTTCCAGCCTTTTCTGACTAATTAAGACCCTCCCCAAACTTGTGAACAGCACTCATACATGGTCAACATGGGAAAGACAAAGGAGCATTCCAAGGCCATCAGAGACAAGATCGTGGAGGGTCACAAGGCTGGCAAGGGGTACAAAACCCTTTTCCAAGGAGTTGGGCCTACCTGTCTCCACTGTTGGGAGCATCATCCGGAAGTGGAAGGCTTATGGAACTACTGTTAGCCTTCCATGGCCTGGCCAGCCTTTGAAAGTTTCCTCCCGTGCCGAGGCCAGGCTTGTCCGAAGAGTCAAGGCTAACCCAAGGACAACAAGGAAGGAGCTCCGGGAAGATCTCATGGCGGTGGGGACATTGGTTTCAGTCAATACCATAAGTAACGTACTCCACCGCAATGGTCTCCGTTCCAGACGAGCCCGTAAGGTACCTTTACTTTCAAAGCGTCATGTCAAGGCTCGTCTACAGTTTGCTCATGATCACTTGGAGGACTCTGAGACAGACTGGTTCAAGGTTCTCTGGTCTGATGAGACCAAGATCGAGATCTTTGGTGCCCTCCACACACGTGACATTTGGAGACTGGATGACACTGCATACGACCCCAAGAATACCATCCCTACAGTCAAGCATGGTGGTGGCAGCATCATGCTGTGGGGCTGTTTCTCAGCCAAGGGGCCTGGCCATCTGGTCCGCATCCATGGGAAGATGGATAGCACGGCCTACCTGGAGATTTTGGCCAAGAACCTCCGCTCCTCCATCAAGGATCTTAAGATGGGTCGTCATTTCATCTTCCAACAAGACAACGACCCAAAGCACACAGCCAAGAAAACCAAGGCCTGGTTCAAGAGGGAAAAAATCAAGATGTTGCAGTGGCCTAGTCAGTCTCCTGACCTTAACCCAATTGAAAACTTGTGGACGGAGCTCAAGATTAAAGTCCACATGAGACACCCAAAGAACCTAGATAACTTGGAGAAGATCTGCATGGAGGAGTGGGGCAAGATAACTCCAGAGACCTGTGCCGGCCTGATCAGGTCTTATAAAAGACGATTATTAGCTGTAATTGCAAACAAGGGTTATTCCACAAAATATTAAACCTAGGGGTTGAATAATAATTGACCCACACTTTTATGTTGAAAATTTATTAAAAATTAACTGAGTAACATAACTTGTTGGTTTTTAAGATTTATGCATCTGTTAATAAATCCTGCTCTTGTTTGAAGTTTGCAGGCTCTAACTTATTTGCATCTTATCAAACCTGCTAAATCTGCAGGGGGTTGAATACTACTTGTAGACACTATATCTCTTGATTTTTTTAAAATGAAAATGCCATGCCATATCCTGTGAGTAAGTCAACGCAATCAGGCAGTACTTACCGTATTTTTCGCTTTATAAGACGCACTTTTATTCCCCCAAATTTTGGAGGAAAGTGAGGGGTGCGTCTTATAAACCGAATATACTGATTATATACTGCAGGGTCCAGGGGAGGTGGGGCCGCTCTGGAGCGGTGCTGGGGGGGCTGGTGGAGGCTGGTATAGGCTTGTGAAGCTGCAGGCGGCAGCGTTTGATCTCCTGCACCCGCTCATATAATATGCACAGCCGCTGTCCACCACCGTGGTGCTGAAACTGCACCGCGGCGATGGGCTGGGGGAGCTGCACATATTATATCTGCCTGTGCTCCCCTTTGATCACACATGCCCCCATGTGTTAGCTATGGCCCCCATGCTGCTGCCCATAGTAAAATAATAAACTCTTTACTCACCACCTCCAGCGTGTCTGCCCAGTCTCCCTCCTGCCGCTGTGATCAGGCACGCAGAGATATCACACTGCTGTGCCGATCACATGACCGGGACCGTGAACCAGGAAATGCAGGAGGCCGGAGCTCAACCCCGAGGAGGGGTACACAAGGGAGCACAGCGCTGGAGAAGGTAAGGAAAGAGTTTATTTTACTAAAAGCAGCAGCAGGGGGCAGTGTGTGTGCCAGCCACAGGGGGAAGTGTGTGTGCCAGCCACAGGGGGCAGTGTGTGTGCCAGCCACAGGGGGCAGTGTGTGTGCCAGTCACAGGGGGCAGCGTGTGTGCCAGCCACAGGGGCCAGCGTGTGCCAGCCATAGGAGCCGTGTGCCAGCCATAGGGGACATGTTGCATCACTGGGGGACGTGTGCCAGCACAAGGGGGCTATATTCAATATAAGGTGGTCATATCCAGATTAAGGGGTCTAATTTTAGGATGGGGGGGCTATGAGGGACATATACTCTATATGATTTGTTAGACAGACACTGGCATTATAAGACGGACCCCATTTATTAAAAAAAATCTCTATTCCTTCACCAAATTTGGGGGTGCGTCTTATAATCCGGTGCGTCTTATAAAGCGAAAAATACGGTAAATGAATATGTATTGGAGAATGCAGTCACACAACTGCAAAGTTGTGGACCACCATCCAGGCCCAATATGATATCAATGGCTCTCTCCCATGAACCTGGAGCCAGGGAAGGCCGTATGCGATATCAGTGCAAACCTGGTGGCAGCATTATGCCTTGGCAACATTACTTGTTTATTGCATGGATTGATCTGGTTGTCCAGAAATTTCTAGGTCACTATTCCACCTGGAAGTGCTGCCGCAGAAGGCACGGTCGCTGTGTGCTCACTTTTTAAAATGGAAATACCGGACTTCCTGTTCCTGCGCTGAGATGTGAGGAGGGAGAAGGAGCAGCTCCATACAGCCCCTGCAATATACAGCGACCTACAGAAACAAATAGCACCCTAGACCAACATATAAAGGCTGCACTGAATTAACAGTTGTCAGTGCATGGATCGTTATCTCCTCAGAAGTGGAGGAACACCATTCAAGCCCAGAGCAGAGCAGAGGGAGGAGGGGGTGAGTGCAGATAACATGGCACCCACAGTGAAGGGGAAGGAGGGGGAGAACGGAGAGGAACCACAAGGGCTGCTGCAGCAATGTGCAGGAGGCCAAGATAACAGAAGAATTCAGAGTATGCAGAGTGGTACAGAGACATTGGGCTTAGGGGAAAGATATGAGATGGATTACAAAAGGCTGGCAAAAGAAGTGGCAGATCATCTGACAGCAGAAATCAGAGAGGCAATAGCAACCTCAGTGAAGGAGGCTTTGGCTGCGCTGCAGGAGGATGTGGAGCACCATGATATGAGACTGACAGAGGTAGAGCAAAGAGTTTCTGATGCTGAAGAGAATCTGACAAGATTGGAGGGCAGATTTAAGGAGCTAAACACTAATGCTCAGCTTATGAAGGATAAAATAGAAGATCTCGAAAACAGATCTAGGAGGAATAATTTAAGGCTGGTGGGTCTGCCTGAGACAGTGACAACAAAATATTTGGACTCAATCTGTGAAAAAGAATTACCCCAGGCTTTAGGCTTACCACATAGCTGCCGTGTAGAAAGAGCGCACAGAGTGGGACTCATAAGGGAGCAAAGAGATGGTCACAGTAACAATGATAATACCCCCAAGCAAGGTGAAATGTCCAGAGCAAGACAGGTTATTATAAAATACCTGGAATACAAAGATAAAGAAGAAATTCTACGGGCCTTCAGGAATAGGAAACAGGCACTATGCATTCAGGGACACAAGATTCTATTATTTGGCGACTATTCGGCAGAAGTCACACGAAAAAGAAAAGCATTTAGCCAGATCTGCACTGCCCTCTATCACAAAAACATTAAATTTCAGCTTTTATACCCAGCAATACTAAGAGTAAGAGGAGCAGATGGGGTCACAAAGACTTTTTGGGATCCTTCAGAGGCGGAGCGAGAGATACTACAGGACGGGAGAACACGGCGACAGGAGAGGAATGGAAAAGAAGGGACTTTCACTGATCCGAAACATGCAGATCCTGCAAACATAACATCTGCAGTTAGACCCGACAACGAGCCAGAGTGGAGTCAATCGAGATCCAGACCAGCCAGTCCGAAGGAAAAGCGACAGATGGCGACTTCAGCTGGGAAAAGAGGAGGAAGAGGCAGCAGCTCATGAACAAGCAGGCAAGACAAGGACTTAATTTGAGACTGCTGAATGGAGCCGTATGGTGACAAATGTGCCTTAACTCTCTAAAGTCTCGCCTACCTCCTTCTCTCTTTCTTCTCTATCTCTTTTTCTTTCACTCCCTTTTTCTCTCTCTCTTTTTCATGCTTATCACTTTTTCCCTTTTATCATTTACTAATGCTTTTTTTTTTTTTTTCCTTCTTCTCTCTCTCTTTTTCTTCTCTTAATGACGGTTTTAGGAGCTTGATAAATTTATAAAGGCTGTTTAGGGGCAAGGAGTTAATAGCCAATAAAGGGGGAGAGGTGACTTAGTGGGGTGGCTTCATGGAGAGCTTGACTTGAAGCAGGGGTTTGAAAGGAGTCTCAATCATCTCAGAAAAAATGGAAGACGTTAATTGTATTTGTAAAGTTGGGGATGGGAGGGGTTATATACAGTTGGGGGAGGGGAGGGGAGGGGAAGAGAGTTGGGGAATCCATACGACACGGCCTGAAAAAGGAACTGTTGATTTTGGGGATTATGGTTAAGCTCATTACGTGGAATGTTAAGGGACTCAGATCGCCGCACAAACGAAATATGATACTACGTCATCTCAAGAAGCTTAAGGTTGATATTGCTTTATTACAGGAGACGCACTTGCAAAAGGATGAGTTCTTCCGTATGAATAAGATGTGGGTGGGAAGGGTATATGGGTCGGCCTCAAACGGTAGGAAAGCAGGGGTTCTTATTTTGATCAATAAAAACAGATGGGGATATATGTAAATTGGTGGGGGGAGACTTCAATACAGTGGTTTCTCAGGAAGAAGACAGGAGGAGTCAGGGGAAGCAGGGGAGGAACACAGAGGGGTCGCTGAGAGCATTGTTAAATACAACTACACTACAGGATTGCTGGAGATTATATCACCCGCAAGAGAGAGAATTTACACACTATTCCCACCCACACGACTCTTGGTCAAGGATTGACCTTTGGCTGACAAGTGAGAATTTATTGCAGAGGGTAGAAGAGATAGTTATAGAGACTATGGTAATATCGGATCATAGCCCAGTGGTAGTCAGTATAGCTGACAAAGTTCAGAGAGGACAGGATTATATATGGCGCTTCCCCTCATTCTTGACTTTGGACGAGAACTTCCATAGAATACTGAGAGAATGGTGGGTGGATTATACACTGATGAATCAGGAGCACAGTGGGGAAACACTATTGTATTGGGAGACGGCTAAGGCAGTTTTGAGAGGGAAAGTGATAGGATATACGACAAAGGTGAAACGACAGGCACAAGTAAAGTTTCAGGAGGCTAGCCGGGCAGTCAGGGAAGCATATACTGACTTCTTAAAAAAACCATCAAGGGTGACAAAAGCAAAGTGGGTGGAGGCGAAGGGCAATTTTGAGAACTGGGTAGAAAGGAAAGAAGGTATGTACAGGACACAACAAGAGGCAGAGTTTAATCGTTTCGGGAACAAGGCAGGGAAGTTATTGGCAAATCTGGCAAGGGGACGACGACCGATGACACATATTATGACACTGAGAAATGCTGTGGGGAGTAAAACGACAGATCCCAAAGAGATAAACCACATTCTTGGAGACTTCTATGCAGGTTTATATAAAGAGGAGGGGTTAGATGATAGGAGAGAAGGAAATGAGTGGTTAAAAGGAACAAAAATGCCTACGCTCACGGAGGAAAATTTACAGGCTCTGAATAAAGAGGTGATGGAGGAGGAGGTGCTACAGGTTATAGTAGAGTTAAAAATGACAAAAGCCCCGGGACCAGATGGCTTTAGCGGCAGTTTTTTCAAAATTATGAAGGATCAAATCTCACCTATACTGACAGAGTTATTCAATAAGATAATGGACGGGGAAAGAATATCGGGTACACTTAATACAGCCTATATAAAGCTCATTCCTAAAGGAGGAAAGAATTTAGAAGTCCCATCTAGTTATAGGCCCATCTCGCTGATTAATCAAGACCTAAAAATTTTAGCGAAGTTGATGGCAAATAGGTTAGCGGCAGTATTGCCAGAGATTATAGATCTCCCCCAGGCTGGCTTTGTTAAAGGACGTTCAGTGGTGACAAACATTAGGAAAGTAATGCTAGCAATTGATGTAGTAAAGCAGATGAGAGAAGGGGGGGAGGGGAATCCAGCCTTGATCACCTTGGACGCGGAGAAAGCCTTTGACAATGTGAGGTGGTCATGGCTGGAACAGATGTTAGATCACCTGGGCTTACACGGAGCTTTTAGGAATTTTGTGAGGGTTCTTTATGCAAATCCTCAGGCAAGAGTGAGTACCCCGGGATTTCTGTCAAAAACATTTCCTTTGATGAAGGGAACCAGGCAAGGATGCCCGATGTCACTACTATTGTTTAACTTGGCTATTGAACCACTGGCTAGACGTTTGAATGAGGGGGGGTGGTTTGAAGGGATCAAGGTAGGGAGGAAGTCATTGCACTCAGCCTTATTTGCTGATGATATAATCCTGTTCATGAGCAAACCTAAAACACAATTGAGTAGAGTCATAGAACAAATTGAGGAGTTTGGGAGGTTAGCAGGGTTTAGACTTAACAAAAACAAATGTGAAATTCTCTTCTTGGACGGAAAGAGAGCGGAGGGAGAGAGGGGTGCATTATGTGACATTCCAATAGCTAGAAATACAATTAAATACTTGGGAGTACAGGTTGGGAGGGATACAAAAACCATATATTCATTAAATTATTCCCCTTTGATTGAGAAAATTGAACGTGAACTGCAAGGTTGGGCAAATTTGCCGTTGACTCTTCTGGGAAGAAATCATCTAATAAAAATGATGAGCTTTTCCAAGCTTCTCTATCCAATGCAGACAATCTCATTGCTTCTTAAACACTCGGATGTGAACAGATTGACAAAAGCGTTCTCACGTTTTTTGTGCAAGGGATATAGGCCGAGGATTAGTGCCAAAAAGCTAATGTTATCAACAGAAAATGGAGGGATCAGACTACCTAACATCAGGGGGTACAATTTGGCCTGTATCTTAAGACATGTAGTCGATTGGATTAGACGAACAAGTAGGTATTCTGACTGGGATATAGAGGCAGAATTTTGTAAACCTTGGGACCTGAGTTCAATCCTACATACCTCCATTCCAAATTTGCCGCCCAACATTAAACACTCACTGATTTGTAGAGACACAGTGATGACTTGGAAGGCGGTTAGGAAAAAGTTCGGGTTAGCCTGGAACATCTCCAAATTCCTTAATATATGGGCTTGTCCTGACTTTCCACAGGGAAGGGAAAATTATCTCTTTAAAGAATGGAGGGAAAAAGGGATTGGAACTCTAAAAAACCTGATGCACGATACAGAACTGAGATGGATGACGTGTGAGGAGTTGAGAGCAAAGTATGACTTGCGCCCATTCCAGACTCTCCAGTTTGAACAGGTGAAACAAGGGATAATGAAGAAACTATACAACATAAATAACGAATATGAGGCAAATCAGATGGATGCGATCATATTAAGGGACATCCATGCCACAAATATATCAAGTCTTTATGGAAATATGAGAGAAGTGTTAGTCCCTAACATATCAGGAAGAATGTTGGAAGGGTGGGCAAAGCAGTTGGGAGATCAAGAAGTGGAGGAGAAGATTTTGAATGGTTGGATGGTGATGAGAAAGACGATTGTGAATGAGAACTTAAGAGATACCCAATTCAGGATCATACATAGAGCTATCTATGGATTTAATATACTGAATGCAAGACATCCAGATAAGATGATAAGTTGTCCAAATTGTGGTACGGAAAAAACAGATCTATATCATGGGATATGGCAGTGCGAAAGGATTGAAAGATTTTGGAAACAAGTCCAAGGGGTAGTGAGGAAAATCTGGAATAGAAATATAGAGTTAAGCTGGTGTCACACACAGCGACAACGACGTCGCTGCTACGTCACCATTTTCTGTGACGTTGCAGCGACGTCCCGTCGCTGTCGCTGTGTGTGACATCCAGCAACGACCTGGCCCCTGCTGTGAGGTCGCCGGTCGTTGCTGAATGTCCAGCTTCATTTTTTGGTCGTCACTCTCCCGCTGTGACACACACATCGCTGTGTGTGACAGCGAGAGAGCGACGAAATGAAGCGAGCAGGGAGCAGGAGCCGGCGTCTGGCAGCTGCGGTAAGCTGTAACCAGCGTAAACATCGGGTAACCAAGGGAAGACCTTTCCCTGGTTACCCGATATTTACCTTCGTTACCAGCCTCCGCCCTTGCTGCCAGCGCCGGCTTCTGCTCTGTGCACATGTGGCTGCAGTACACATCGGGTAATTAACCCGATGTGTACTGTACCTAGGAGAGCAAGGAGCCAGCGCTAAGCGCGGCTTCCTGCTCTCTGCACATGTAGCGACGTTATGATCGCTGCTTCTGCTGTGTTTGACAGCTAAGCAGCGATCATAACAGCGACTTACAAGGTCGCTGTTACGTCACAGAAAATGGTGACGTAACAGCGACGTCGTTGTCGCTGTCGCTTAGTGTGAACCCAGCTTTAGATCCAATGGTCTGGTTATTTCACTATCAGCATCGAGAGGAGGGAGAGAAAGGGGGAGACAAGTTACCGAATCTTTTCCATGATATAGCAATGATAAGTAAAAGGGCTATTCTTCAGAAGTGGCTGGTGAAGGAAATACCAACAAAAGAAGAACTTGTTAATCAATTGAGAAAAACGCTCATGTTGGAGAAGGTGATGGTGGAGAGGTGTAAAGAAAGGATGACAGCAAAATTTTTCAGTAAATGGAGAAAGTTCATAAGCGTTATATGTCCTAGAGAAGAAACAATACAAATAATGTCCACATTTGTGTCTACGGAATGGTACATGAAGGAAGACCTGTCAGGGTCCCTGTGCGAGCTGAAAGTATAGTTGGCCAAATTCTGGGTCGTGTCGCATGGACAGGGGAGGGGGGGGTGGGAGGGATAGTGTTTATAAGTAATGTTTGTAACAAGTTATCGAGGAATGCTGAAGGGAGGTAGCGGAGACTGAATAAAGGAAATATACATTGATGAAGAAGGGGAAGGAGCAAATTTGATGACCGTGACAAATATTTGATCGATAAATTGTAGAGACTGTTATTTGATATTTTGATTTGTTGACCCTTATTTTCTTCATTCTGTACCCTTTTTTACCATGACAAGAAAAGAAATAAAAATTTGGTTTAAAAAAAAAAAAAAAAATGGAAATACCAGCTCACATCCTGTGTGTTGCATGGACCATACTTCCCTGGTGTGTAAACACATTATGGGGAAAGGGGGGGATTGTTGCTGCTGTCCTGCTGTCTGCAATGTTTTTAAATATCAAGACTCCAAGGTGGGTCTCCAAGTTGTGACTTGTCTGTACTGGCAGGGGTATGGGAGCACCAGCCCTATACCTGTCTCTCATCCACCTCTATATTTCTTATGTCAATAGTCTGAGAAGCTAATAGTTATGCCAAAACAGTGGTGCTGCACTGTAAAATGTATTTTTGCTGTTTTGGACACTTTTCGACCCTCCAAAAGGTGTTTTCTCTGCCTTATGTTTGGCCTCCCATTGCATTCAATGGGGTTTGAAAAGATTTGAATAAGTTTGGTTTGGCAAATGTAGCATTTGTTCAGTTAGGCTCAGCGAACTGAACTTTGAAATGTTCGCTCATCTCTAGGCTCTTATATACAGCTTTCTAGAATACTGTATATAAGAGACCAAGCCACTCTGTATACCTTAAAAAACACTTTTATTATACTCACCTTGGGGGCCGTCCGGTACTATAGGTGTCGCTGGTCTCCAGTCCGGCGCCTCCTCTTTGCTGTGATCGCCATCCTCTCACTACCCAGCCCAGTGTAGATGATGTGTCCTACGTCATTCCCACAGGCTGGTACTGTGGTCCTGCACAGGTGCACTTTTATCTGCCTTACTGAGGGAAGATCAAAGTACTGTAATGTGCAGGTGCGAGGAAAGTTAAAGACCCCCCATGTGCTCATCTTTAGTAGTCACATCATTCTTGTCTGCTGCACCAAACCTTAGACAGGGCAAAGAGCATAGGCTGTGGTGGTGCAGGAAGCTGGCGGCTCCCTACTCCACTATTATGTCCAACCAAATGTATGAGGACACAGATTGGGCATGTGCCGACCTCCTGACACAGCTTCCCAAATCCAGCATCTTAGACATGAGTTATGCTAAAGAAAGTATATTTACTTATGATTATAACAAGTGTCATTCTAAAGACGCCATATAATAATGGTAGATCATGTTTTTTTCTCCCAATTTTAAACAGTTAAATAAATATAATTTATCTAATTCATACAGTGTGTCCTAGAAACCTCCCAAAGTGAGAAATAGTTGTCCTTTAGTGTTTGAAAGTTATCAGTGTAGACAGATATATAGTGTGTGCAGACATGTTTTATATTACCTCTACCTGAAAAAATAGTAATCAGAAATATGGAAATACATGTGACATTATGTAATGTAAAACTTTATAAAAGTAAATGTCATAAAATCATTTTGGGAGAAAATATTTCTGGTTTACACAAAGATAACTGGCGAGACTGTTGCTCTGACCCATCAGATAGTTCTTCTATCGCTGCTTCCGGGCTCTATTGGACCTCAGAAGCGGAGTCTTCTGCAACTTTGTCTTACAGCTGCTCATTCAGTGATACCGAGACATTGACAAACAACAGGGGTACCGACTATGCGGGATTGGCAACTGGAGTTCACTCATATATATATATATATAATATGGATGATCTATCAGAGGAAGCGATGGGAGATAACTCAAAATTTGTTCGGGATCGGCAGCCTTCGATAATGTTTAGCGAGTCTCCTGACTTCCATGCCATTTTTGGGACTTAGGATATTCCGCTAGCTTGTGGACTTATCGGCTCCATATATGATACCCCTCCTCCCTCCTTCCCAACCCCCTCCCCTCTTTTTTTTTTTCTTCTCTCTCTCTCTCTATCTTTCTCTTCTGTATTGTTACAAGGTTTGTCTTGTTCTCTTTTGCTACATTTGATAAAGTTAGGATGGAGCCCATTTGCTCCTGACAGCAAAATACTAGCAGCCAATATTGAAAAAATTAATCAATAAGAATACTTAAAAGAAAGATGTAGAAAGCTGCTGTGTATTGACCAGTGAATGTATTAATAGGCATGAGTATATACAAGCCGTGCGTGGCAGATGATTATTCAGAATTAACACTTCCATTTAACTTCAATTTCTTAAATGTCATGAACAAAATTGTTTTTCTTTTCACCTCTTTATCAATAAAGAAAGATTCCACATAAATGTAAACATCTGCACTTACAGTTTTTTCTCCACTGATTCGTATTCTTCTTTCATCGTTATCCACTTCTTTATTAATTTTCGTTTGACGTCATTCCTGTTGTACATGGAACATCTATCATCATCTCATATGTAAATGTATCAATATCAGCAATTTGATGAGAATTAGTCATTTCGCCCCTTGACCGTCCATCCCAAATACTTTGCCAACATTTTCTATCTACGTCACACAAATGATACAATTTTGTCTGCTTTGAGCCGTCACTAGAGGGCGCTCACTGTATAGGACAGAAGAAGCATAGAAGGCTGGCGGCATAAATTGACCTCATAGTGCATCTGTCACCATAGGATTTACTTTTCATATATGTGTATCGCAGAATTATTTAATGATTGGGAATTTTTTGTCTTTGAGCCTTTATTTTTTTACTGTCCTATTATGATATTACCTAATTTTTCTTTTCTTCTCCCTTTTATGTAAAAAGTCAGATTACAATTCCTCTATTGTTTTTAACCCATAAAAACGTTTTTGCATTTTTGTAAATAAAATACGATTAGGGCTGGTCGAACTCTCAAAAAAACAGGACTGGCGGGTCCCTGCTAAATTAGAAAAAAAAAAACCCCGGATCTGCTCCGTAATCCGTTATCCATATAAATCTATCTGGACCAGAATTCAGAGATAAAAATGTTGGTGGAACGGATAGGGTGTATGAGCGCACGTGGTGTACTCACTGAGGCTGAGCCGACAATTGAATATTCACTGCTTTGCCCGCCCACCGGTGCGTGTAATTGGTTGCAGTTAGACGTGCCCCCACCCTGAGTGTCAGCGTGTCAGCTGACTGCAAACAATCACAGGCGCCAGGACGGCCGGTGGGCGGGGAAAGCAGTGCAAGTGTCTGCAGGTCAGTATGGTGGTATAAAAATAAATAAATAAAACAATCGACGCAGGGTCCCCCATATTCTGATGCCAGCACAGATAAAGCCCGCGGCTGCAGCCCCCGGATGTTGGGCTTTTTCTGTGCTGTGTATCAAATTAACCCAGAGTCACACATGCGAGTGACTCGCATCACATCACCTGGCACGGCCTGCCGCTCTCCAAACATGAGCATGCAGGTACATAGAAACACATGCGGCCGACCCGCTCCTGTCAGGAGAGTGTGTGGCTTTGCCGGGTAATGCAATGCGAGACTCATGCGAGCCTGGCATGACATCACCTGGCACAGCCGCACACTCTCCAAACATGAGCATACAGGTACATAGAAACACATGCGGCCATCCCGCTCCTGTTACGAGAGTGTGCGGCTGTGACGCGAGATTCGCGCGAATCCCTCACAAGTAACTCCGGCCTAAGAGAAACCGCATGCGCCTTTTTTTTTTTTTAAATTCACATAAATAATTAAAAAAAATGATGTGCGCCCCCCCAATTTTGATGCCCAGCCAAGATAAAACCAACTGGGGCTGTTATTCTAAGCCCGCAGCCGCCCGGTACTGCCGGATCCATTAGATGTGACAATCCTGGTTCTTTACCGGCTCTTGCCGTTGGCAATCGGGGTAAACCCTAGGTTAGTGATGGCACAGGGTGTCTATGAGATACTTGCATCAGAAACCTGTAAATGAAAGTAAATAAATACAAACACAGAGGAAAAAACCTTTATTTTGAATAAAATACAAAAATACGTAAGCACTTTATTAAACCCAAACATCCCTCCAGGTCCTAAGTAATCCACACTAGGTCCCACGCTGCTTTCAGCTCTGCTACATCTCACAGTGAGCAGCCATAGAACATGACCGCCAGCTGTGAGTGCACACATAAGGCTACGTTCACACACCGTGTTATTTTACGCTGCATTTTTGTGCATTTTTTGCGGAAAAAACGCACAAAAAACGCACTCGCGGCAAAAAAAGTAGCAAAAACTGCATGCGTGTTTACCGCGTTTTGGTGCATTTTTTTGCTGCGATTTTGCTCACTGCGTTTTTATGCGTTTTTTATCAGTGAACAATGCCATTAAAGATTGTTGAAAAAAAAAAAAAAAAAGGTCTGAAGTCATTTCTGTCTTCAATATGTTCTTCATTCTCCACTAGTGTATGCAGGAGATCAGACAGCTGCAGAACTACAAGGCTCAGCATGCTCCATCCAGGACTGTATGCTGGAGGGAGAGGCAGGGGGAGCAGAACTACAAGGCTCAGCATCCTCCATCCAATAGTGTATGCAGGAGAGCAGACAGCAGCTGCAGAACTACAAGGCTCAGCTTCCTACATCGAATAGTGTATGCTGGAGAGCAGACAGCAGCTGCAGAACTACAAGGCTCAGCATCCTCCATCCAGGACTGTATGCTGGAGTTTTTTGCCCCCCGAAAAAATGACGTGGGCTTCGCCATATTTTTGTATACTAGTGTTACGTCACTACCGGAGTCCGCTCCAGCGACTTCTGCTCCGATCGCCAGGCGACGCCGTGTTCCTGCCGTGGATGGTGCTGGTGATGGGAGAGGAGTCGATGCCAGCGGCACCGGTGGGCGCAGGCTCCGATCATCCACTGGGCTGGGTTATCTTGGGATCTGCAGTACCACTGGGTGACTGTGGGTGGCGTGTGTCTTCCAGCTGAAGTTGCCAGTGTTCAGCTACAGCCAATGGGAAGACACCACACCCTTCTTAGTTCCCCTCCTGTCTGCTGACCTCTGCCAGAGATAGTTCTGATTTCCTGACTCCTGGTCTGCCCTATTCTGTTTTGTGATTCCTGTGTGCTGACTTCTGCGTGTTTTCTGACTACCCTTCTGCCTGCTGTTTTTGTACCTCGCTGCCCGATCCGGATTTGACCTCTGCTACGTTTTCTGATTACGTCCTTGTCTGCCAATTCTGTCCCTGTTCTGCTATTCCTGATTTGACCCTGCCTGACGACTACTCTTATTGGACTGCAGCCTTCCACAGGTAGTGATCTCCAGGGCCCTGTGTAATTCCAAATCCCTGTATAGGGGTTAAAGGGTTTCAGGGTTCTGGGGGTCCTGCTTGGTGAGTGAATTCCCTCTAGTCTGTCCATTACATCCCACCTGAGTCTGTTGATCCAGGCAGGCGTTACAGCTAGCCAGGTACAGCAGGAAGGTACGGGCTGCCCCCAACCCCCAGCTGCCTATTTGTACCCAGCTGGGAACCAAAAATATAGGGAATCCCTTTTTTTTTTTTAATTATTTCATGAATTTCATTAAATAATTAAAAAAAAAAATTACATGGGCTTCGCCCAATTTTTGAGTCCAGCCAGGTACAACTAGGCAGCTGCGGATTGGAACCCGCAGTGCAGAGTGCCCAAGCTTTCTGGGCACCCCTGCTGCAAATTGCAGTCCGCAGCCACCCCAGAAAATGGCGCTTTCATAGTAGCGCCATCTTTTGGCGCTGTATCCAACTCTTCCAGCTGCCCTGGTGGTGAGTGGCTCGCTGGGTAATAATGGGGTTAGGGCTAGCTGTATATTATCAGCTGGCCCTAAGCCCAAAATTCATGGTGTCACGCCAATATTAGACATGGCCACCATGAATCTCTAGTAAAGATAAAAATATTTTTCTGTGTTCCTCTGCAGTAATCCTGGGTCAAGGGTCCCGCGCCGTCCAATCCGGATCCAATATCACCTGATCGGTTTGCTGGAAGGCAAAGCGATCAGATGATGTGTCAGGTTCAAGGACATGAATCACATCACACATCAGCTGATTGTATAAACGGGTTTTATACAATCAGCTGATGCATCAGTGCAAAAAAAAAAATAAAATACTCACTTATGTGCTAATTACCGGCAGCTCCTGGAGCGATCGGACGGGAGTCTGATCCTGTCCGATCGCTGCAGGAGCTGTTGGTAATCAGCTGTTGAAGTCTCCTGACGGCATCAGCTGATAGGTTAAGCCGGCTGGGCGCTAAAAAGCTGGCATCACCACGAGACTTACGATCAGCTGATGCGTCAGGTACCGCATCAGGTGATCACCGCCAGGTCATGCAGCTATCGGACGTGCTGCCCGGGAGACTGCACACAGCTGGAGCGGGAGTGTCGGTACCGGGAGAGGAGTTGGGAGCGGACATGTCGGGAGTCTGCAGACAGGTGAGTATGACTTTTTTTTTTGTACTGCTCACTTGTGATTTCGCAGCTGCTTCCACCTTCCGCCCGGCCATGGCGCCATACGGGAGCGGACATGGCGCACTACGGGAGGAGGAAGCAGCAGTGGCGGTACCGGAAGGATTCACGCTTCTGTGTTTACTGACAGAAGGCATCCTCTTCCTGTACATGTCACTTTACTACCCACCCCTTGGGTTTATAGCTGCGTTTTTAGTCATAGAAACGCGCTAAAACGCAGCTATATTTGCAATTTGCATATTTCATTGCATTTTTGAATATCTCATTGAACTCAATGAGAGGAAAACGCAGTGAAAAATGCAAAAATAATTGACATGCTGCATTTTTGTGGGCACCACAAAAACTCAGCTAAAAAAAACCTGCTGTTTGCAGAAAGCAAAAATGAAAACTCAGACTTTGCTGGAGAAGCAAAGTCATGCAGTTTTCTGAGCAAAAACGCAGCCGAAAAACGTGCATAAACACTGTGAAAAACGCACTGTGTGAACTTACCCTAAGGAAACCTCACACATCACAGATAAGAAAATCTCTATATCATTATGGAATCTATAAGGTTTTCTACATTAGATCAGTAATTTTCTGCACTTACATAGTGGCGATCCTCATGCTGATCAGTTCTGTCTTCTCCAGAAATATTGGCACAGTGACGTCCTCACTATTGTACAAGGAAGATACAACAACTTGTGTTAAATGGTCACAAACTGAATAATACAAGCAAATATAAGAAGCTTTGTAATAGATTTTATCCACTTATGAGCCACGTCTACTCCCCCCGGCATTCTGAACTAACCATCAACTCTGAAAAAAAAAGTTTAACTCGATCTTAGTCAAAGCAAAATGGCTTGCCAGTTCTCTGTGATTACACAGCCCATTATAGTCTGTGGAGAGGGAGGAGAAGTGAAGAGCAGAGGGAGAAAACAGGAAAAGATACAGAAATATCGTGCTGCAGTTAGAAAGTAGCTAACCCTATCCAAGAGCTGACGTCACAGCTACACTGCTGAGTACTGCTGTATAATGGCCTTCATGCTGCTGCTACTTCTAAACATGTGTAAAGCAGAGAAAAAAGATCAGGAATCCCTCTGTGTGTACTGTGTATAGGAGACGCCATAACAGCGAGTCTCTTCCCACTAGACCTGAGACAACTGGAAACTACAGAGGAGAACACTGGTGAGAAGTATAGGACACAAGTCATCTAATGGCCAGAAATAGTGTTACTCCTCATGTGCACACATGACAGCTTATTCACTTAATTTCAGAGCTCGTTCTCTAGATGGCTGAAGCCCCATCAGTCGGACCCCCGACTTTACACTACAACTGTACTTAAAACACATATCTTGCATGTAATATTATTGGCTTCAGCTATTACCTAGTAGTTACAGATAAGAAGAAGCACTACAGGAATTTTACATTTATGAAGGTAGATATTAGTATTTCTGATGAGCATTGATGTCAGGATACATGGGCCCTGTGCCAGAATAATACATGGGCCCTGTGCCAGAATAATACATGGGCCCTGTGCCAGAATATTACATGGGCCCTGTGCCAGAATAATACATGGGCCCTGTGCCAGAATAATACATGGGCCCTGTGCCAGAATATTACATGGGCCCTGTGCCAGAATAATACATGGGCCCTGTGCCAGAATAATACATGGGCTCTGTGCCAGAATAATACATGGGCCTGTGCCAGAATAATACATGGGCCCTGTGCCAGAATAATACATGGGCCTGTGCCAGAATAATACATGGTCCCTGTGCCAGAATAATACATGGGCCCTGTGCCAGAATAATACATGGGCCCTGTGCCAGAATAATACATGGGCCCTGTGCCAGAATAATACATGGGCCCTGTGTCAGAATAATACATGGGCCCTGTGCCAGAATAATACATGGGCCCTGTGCCAGAATAATACATGGGCCCTGTGCCCCGAATAATATATGGACCCTGTGGCAGAATAATACATGGGCCCTGTGCCAGAATAATATATGGGCTTGTGCCAGAATAATACATGGACCCTGTCCCAGAATAATATATGGGTCCTGTGCCAGAATAATACATGGGCCCTGTCCCAGAATAATATATGGGCCCTGTGCCAGAATAATACATGGGCCCTGTGCCAGAATAATACATGGGCCTTGTGCCAGAATAATACACGGGTGTGACGACATGGACTCTGTCAGTGCCTAGCATGGGTTAATGTGGCGCCCCAGGACCTGGTCGCCACAACAGCATTGCCCTTCCAAAGGGTTAATGCTGAGCCTGGAGGTAATTGGGAGGTCCATTGGCCAGCAAGTTTTAACACCCAACGCAGTTCTCCCTCCGGCCAGCAGGGGGAGCTCTGAACCTGGAATTCCAGGGAGCCTTCCCCAAGTCTGACCTGAGGGAGGAAGTAGCAGTCAGTCTGTAGAGAGAAGTAAAAGTGAACAGACGCAGAGAGTGCTGTCCTGTGGATCTGGGGCCTAGAGCTAGAGTAGCTTGGCCCAGGGAAGCAGGAGGAGCAGAGAGGCAGCTAAGAGACTCGGACATCGGAGTCTGTGGCCACCAGGGCTTAAAATACTCCCTGGTAGCCGAATCCGAAGGGCAGGAGAGCTGCAAGCACCTGGCCCATATACATCCCGAAGATACAGCTGCAGCATCAGGGCCCGGTGTGGACTCAGCAGAGAAGCACCAGAGAGGGCCTGCGCAGCCTGCTACAGAGGGAAAGGGACGTACCATCGGTCCCAGCAGCAAAGAGGGCCATTGCTGGATTCAGAGAAGCAGGGTCCTATCATAACAAAGAAAAGCACAGGAGTAGGCCTCATACTCAGCTGGCCAGAAAGATCACCCCAAGTACTTCCAGGCCGACCGGATCCCCATCACCACCTGTAACGGTCTCCCAGGGCTGGACTGTTTCCAAAGTAAAAGAGGAAAAGGTAAAGAGACTGTTGTTTGTGCCTGGTTCTTTCATTGCCTGTCGGCCCTGCACCGTGTTAGCCACACAACCCCATAGACTTTCACGAGCACTAACAGTGTCCCCGGGGCTCCGCTCCACCTGTGGGGAGCAGTACCACCATCGCTGCTATATCATCACCCCGGAGACCTCACACAGCAGCAGCGGCTTACTAGCCGCAGACCACGGGTGGCGTCACGAACACAAACTTTATTCATCAAGCCACATATTAACTGACACCCACCAGGGCCACGGAGTCGGGCCCCACCACCACTGATGTCCCCCGGACTAGTCCGGCCCGGCACCGGGTGTCCCATAGCCCTGGGGTGGGCGAGTCAACTTTGGCGTCACGAACAGGATTTCGTGCCCGGTCCCACCGGGTACTGTGCGCCTGCAGAAATTGTGCTTAAAAGACTGTGTTACTGTTTGCGAACTGCCGCCGCCATTAGCCTCGCCGAGCGCAGGAAGAAGGGGGGCGTGCCTGACAAAGAGCGCGAAGGGAGCGTGCCATCAGAGCAGAGCGCTGTTAACCCCGCGCGACCCAGAAGGGAATTTGAAAAGTGAACGGAGCCTGGTAAGGTTCACTAAGGGGGAGGAAGATGTCAGACTCAGAGGGAGAGCAGGTGGCTGCCATAGCCCGAGGCGGCGCAGCACCGGCCGAAGCAATCCCAGTCGCCGCCGCCCCAGCCCCCGCTGTAGCGCCGGTAATGCCGATCACAATGCCGTACATCCCGGGAGCAGAATGGCTGCCACAGTACTCCGGGGAGTCCCATACCTTGAGCGACTTCAGAGAAAGCCTGCACAGCTTGTTCCGGGTGTATCCGCTGACTGAGAGCCAGAAAGTGGGCATATTAATGGGGCAGCTAGCCGGCACAGCCCAGCGTGAAGTGAAGTCCTGGCCTGATACAGATAAAGGGACAGTAACCCAGATACTGGCCAAGCTAAAGAGTACTTTTGACACCCGCACCGCAGCGGAAATAAAGATGAGATTCTTTGGGTGCAAGCAGCGGGCCACAGACAGCCTAAGGGACTATGCCTTAAACTTGCAGGAGGCCCTGAAAGCAGTTAAACAGGTGGACCCAGAGAGTGTACGTGAAGAAGACAAACTCCTAACTGAGCAGTTCATAGAAGGGCTCCTGTCAGATGCCCACAGGACACAGCTGCGTATCATGGTCCTACAGAACCCTGCTCTGGACTTTGCAAAGTTTAAGGACCAGGCCATCCGGGTACTGAGAGAATCTACACCGAATGACCCAGTACCCCTCCAGCCTCTTGCTATCACGTACCCCGGGGTGGTGCCTGCAACACGAGCTGCTGCAGGGGCCGAGGCGCAGTCCCTGGATAAGGATCCCACTGCAGAGCTCAGACAGCAGGTCCAGGAGCTGACCAAGACTGTAGCTGCCCTTGCCAAGACCGTGCAGTCTCTACAAGTGACCCCATCGCCTGCAAGAATCGAGTTGGCCTCCAGCCCAGATGACGTCCCATGGATGCGACAGAGGAGGATTCCGCCGACCCGAGGAAAAGACACAGACCGGTATGATTCAACAGGACACCCGATCTGCCGCCGCTGCAGCCAGGCGGGCCACATTGCACGACACTGTCCTTTAAATGGGCCGAGCCTGGGGCCAGGAGCCAACCCCCAGGTGTAAGGAAGCCCGGCTCAACCCCCAGCCGCAGCAAGTATGTGGGAGGACGACCGGTCCTTCCTATTGTGCTGGATGGGATCCCTTTGAATGCCCTCCTGGATACGGGGTCCCAGGTAACAACCATCCCTTTTAAACTGTACAAAAGATATTGGGCTGATTCAGACATTGACCATGGCCCAGATGATGATTTAACAATTGTGGCCAGTAATGGTCAGCCCTTACCTCAACTTGGGTACAAAGAAGTAACCATTAAAGTGGGGCGGGTAGAATTGCCATGTCAGGGGATGATAATTGTAGATATTGATCGCAAAGAATCTGACCCACTGCTAACCATTGGTACAAATGTGATAGAAAATTGTATTGCCGAAGTGATAATTTTGTTGCAACAGGCGTCTGAAACTGCCAGCTCCGGGCAGCAGCGTGCCCTACAGAGGGAGATCAGAGCCCTGATGAGGAGGCAGCAGGTAGAGCTGGCCGGAGGAGAAATTGGCAGTGTGAGGGTAAGTGACCCCCTCCCCATTGCAATACCCCCAAGAAGTGAAATGTTGATATGGTGTCGGGCAGCAATAGGCTTCAAGGGTCAGGATTACCATGCCTTGGTAGAACCGGTGTATTCAGACAGTAGGCCTGGAGTCCTGGTAGCCAGAGGGGTAGCAG
The DNA here is from genome assembly GCF_048569485.1 of Anomaloglossus baeobatrachus. Classification (NCBI taxonomy): domain Eukaryota; kingdom Metazoa; phylum Chordata; class Amphibia; order Anura; family Aromobatidae; genus Anomaloglossus; species Anomaloglossus baeobatrachus. The sequence goes on along the minus strand of NC_134359.1, from coordinate 80,279,381 downwards.
ACGTCCGCAAGGGGAGAGTGCCCGTCCGTGTCCTGAATTGTGGGGAGGAGGAGGCCAAATTGCCCCGGTACGCCACTGTAGCAAAACTGTACACTGTCAGCAACAATACCATCAAAGCAGTGGAACCCTTGATCCCATCTGACCAGGTGGAAGACAATGGCTCCAAGGGGCAGCTGGAAGACTGGTGCCAAAAATTACATGTGGGCACCGACTCCACCCCCTCACACCAAAAGCATGGGGTTTACCGGGTGGTACAGGAGTACAAGCGGGTCTTCAGCAAACACCCCCTAGATTTTGGGCAGGTGAAAGGGGTTAAACATCAAATCCCCACGGGTGATCATCATCCCATTAAAGAGAGATACCGCCCTGTACCCCCCGCACAGTATCAGCGTGCCAAAGAGATGTTACGGGAAATGAAGGAGGCTGGGGTTATCAGAGATAGTTGTAGCCCCTGGGCAGCTCCACTAGTGCTCGTAAAGAAAAAAGATGGTACCATGAGAATGTGCGTAGATTACAGGCAGATTAACCGCATTACACATAAAGATGCTTATCCACTACCTAGAATAGAGGAGTCACTAACAGCCTTAAAGTCAGCTAACTATTTCTCCACCTTGGATCTCACCAGTGGGTATTGGCAGGTTCCCATGGCAGAGGCGGACAAGGAGAAGACTGCATTCACGACACCAATGGGCCTCTGCGAGTTCAACTGTATGCCATTCGGGCTCTGCAACGCCCCAGGGACATTCCAAAGGTTGATGGAGTGCTGCTTGGGCCACCACAACTTTGAAACCGTGCTGTTGTACCTGGATGACGTCATAGTCTACTCCAAGACTTATGAAGACCACCTGAGGCACTTAGCAGAAGTGTTTGAGTCTTTGTTGAAATATGGCCTGAAGATCAAGCCGTCCAAATGTCACCTCTTGAAGCCAAAGGTACAGTACCTGGGTCATGTGTTCAGCGCAGAAGGTGTGGCACCTGATCCGGAGAAAGTCACCGTGATCAAGGACTGGCCAAGACCCACGACGGTAAAAGAGGTGCGGCAGTTCCTTGGGCTGGTGGGCTACTACCGAAGGTTCATTGATGGTTTCACAAAGATAGCAGCGCCCCTTCAAGATCTCCTGGTGGGCCAGCCAAAGCAGGCTAAGAAGCAGAGCCCTCCATTTGAATGGAGCAGCCAAATAGAAACATCCTTTGTCCGGCTGAAAGGGGCTCTCACGGGAGAAGAAATTCTGGCCTACCCTGACTACAGCCAGCCATTTGTACTGTATACAGACGCCAGCAACGTGGGACTGGGAGCAGTTCTGTCCCAGGTGCAGGGAGGCAGAGAGAAGGTAATAGCTTACGCCAGTAGGAAGCTGCGGCCCACAGAAAGGAATCCAGAAAACTACAGTTCCTTCAAGCTGGAGTTCCTCGCTATTGTTTGGGCGGTGACTGAACGCTTCAAGCACTATCTGGCATCGGCCAAGTTCACCATCTTCACGGACAACAGTCCGTTGACACATCTGGCAACAGCCAAGTTAGGTGCGTTGGAACAGCGATGGATGGCCCGGCTGTCTAACTTCGACTTTACCATCAAGTACCGGGCTGGCAAGAAGAATAACAATGCTGATGCGCTGTCCAGAATGCCTCACTTACCCGAGTCTGTAGAAGACCTGGATGAACTCGAAGAGATAGAGTTACCAGCTTTCCATCACCAAGGTGTTTCCCAGTGTGAGCATGCTGTAGGAGTGAAGCGCTCGAGCCAGCACGAGGTCTCGGTCAACCCATTACTCCACCATAATTGGGAAGAGACACAGAACGGTGACCCGGCCGTGCGATTGGTCAAAGAAAAGCTAGCACAAGCTGAGACCCATCTTGGCCCAGATGCTCCAGAAGAAGCCCAGCAGCTGTGGAAGGAGAGGGGACGACTGTTCACCTACCAAGGCAAGCTCTGCAAGAGATATGTCAACTGGCGAACAAATGAACTCGTCTGGCAGATAGTGGTCCCGCAGAGGGATGCTCCAATGGTCCTAGCAGCTTATCATGATAACGCAGGACACTTCGGGTGGAAGAAGTTGGAGACCCTACTCCGTGATCGGTTCTACTGGGTGCACATGAGAAAGACAGTCGAGAAGTGGTGCCAAGACTGTGGTCCGTGTAACCTGAGGCGGAAAGATGATGCCAGCCAGAGGTCTCCCCTACAGCCAATTATCACGAAGCAGCCCCTGGAGTTGGTGGCCCTGGACCACGTGAAGTTAACACCAAGCCGGTCAGGCTATGTGTACGCCCTCACCATTGTGGACCATTACTCTCGTTTCCTGGTAGTAGTGCCCGTGAAGGACCAGACAGCTAGAACAGCAGCGAGAGCATTTCAGGCATACTTTTGTCGACCTCACGGTTACCTTGAAAGGGTACTGACTGATCAGGGTCCTGCATTCGAGGCAGAAGTGTTCCAAGAGTTCTGTAACATGTACGGTTGTAAGAAAATCAGAACCACACCGTACCACCCCCAAACCAATGGATTGTGCGAGAAGATGAACCATGTGGTTATTGATATGCTCAAGACTCTACCTTTGGAAGAAAGAAACCAATGGCCAGAGAAGTTACCAGATCTGGTAGACTTGTACAACCATATCCCGGTAAATTCGACCAACTGCAGCCCTGCTTACCTGATGCGAGCCAGACCTGGCAAGTTACCTGTAGACTTTGAGATGGGGACTGTGTCACCTGAGGCGGTTCAGGAAATAGAGGATTGGGATACAGAGTGGCAGCAGCAGTACCGTAAGGTCCAGGAATGCGTAGAAAGGAGCCTGTCTCAAGCAAGAACGAGACAAGAGCAGCATTACAATCAAACAGCCCCAGCAACTCCCTTAGCACCTGGAGAACAAGTCCTCAAGAAGAAGCGGAGGGCGCATAAATTGGATGATCAGTGGGAGAATGAACCCTACACCATTATCCCCTCCAACTTTGACAATAGTAAGGTATGCCTCATAAGCAAGGATGAAGGCAAGACCTATCAAGCAGTTTCTCGAGACCGCCTAAAAGCGTGCCCTGAACGGTGCAGGATCCAAAGGGAAGTGGAAGAAGTACAAGAAAGTCCCCAAAGTCAAGAAAAAGAGGAGGAGATGATCCAAATAATCCTTGGAAAATTCCCCAAAACTTGGACCCGAATAAACAATGCCATAGTGGTACCAGTTTTGACGTTCCCGCAGTTGGTCGAGCCAGAAACAGAAGAGGTTCCAGATCCACCTAAAGAACTGTCCGCTCCAACACAAGATGACACGCCAGCAGTGGAACAGGAGGTTCAACCCCCTGCCAGTGGCGAACCTGCCGTACCCTTGGCGAATCTGAGATCCCGTAGGCAACCAACGTGCATCCCTGTCAGGGTTAGGCCTACCAATAACACGGGGGGGGGGGCAGACACTCCAAGTAGTCAGGGACAAACCCCAGAGCTACGCCGGTCCCAACGTAGCACTCGGGGACAGCCCCCTCCAAGGTATAGAACATAGAAAATAAAATACCTAACAGAATGTAAATAGTTATGTGAAATGTCTGTCATGTTGTGTATAAAATGCTTTTTGTCTTAGGTGATTAAGTAAATGGACAATTGGGCCACTGGACTATGGGTGGCCAACACCTAAATTGTCCATAGTTAGCACCAGTGTGCTCAACACCCCTGAAGAAAAACCCGTCCGGCGTGCATAGAGTGGGGTCATCAATGCTCTGACGCACGCCCAGAGCCTACGTTGGGGGTTTGATCGCGGCGGGTCCCCCATGGAGCAGTGTAATGAACACCCGGCAGGGAGCCACACTGGACTCTATAGTAGTGTTTAAGTTGTAACGTTTAGTAATGCGCCTCCCACAATGGGATGAAATGTTGTAACCTGTTTTGTTTTGTTTCTACAGTCCGGGAGTACTGAATTTAACTAAGGGGGAGTGTGGCGCCCCAGGACCTGGTCGCCACAACAGCATTGCCCTTCCAAAGGGTTAATGCTGAGCCTGGAGGTAATTGGGAGGTCCATTGGCCAGCAAGTTTTAACACCCAACGCAGTTCTCCCTCCGGCCAGCAGGGGGAGCTCTGAACCTGGAATTCCAGGGAGCCTTCCCCAAGTCTGACCTGAGGGAGGAAGTAGCAGTCAGTCTGTAGAGAGAAGTAAAAGTGAACAGACGCAGAGTGTGCTGTCCTGTGGATCTGGGGCCTAGAGCTAGAGTAGCTTGGCCCAGGGAAGCAGGAGGAGCAGAGAGGCAGCTAAGAGACTCGGACATCGGAGTCTGTGGCCACCAGGGCTTAAAATACTCCCTGGTAGCCGAATCCGAAGGGCAGGAGAGCTGCAAGCACCTGGCCCATATACATCCCGAAGATACAGCTGCAGCATCAGGGCCCGGTGTGGACTCAGCAGAGAAGCACCAGAGAGGGCCTGCGCAGCCTGCTACAGAGGGAAAGGGACGTACCATCGGTCCCAGCAGCAAAGAGGGCCATTGCTGGATTCAGAGAAGCAGGGTCCTATCATAACAAAGAAAAGCACAGGAGTAGGCCTCATACTCAGCTGGCCAGAAAGATCACCCCAAGTACTTCCAGGCCGACCGGATCCCCATCACCACCTGTAACGGTCTCCCAGGGCTGGACTGTTTCCAAAGTAAAAGAGGAAAAGGTAAAGAGACTGTTGTTTGTGCCTGGTTCTTTCATTGCCTGTCGGCCCTGCACCGTGTTAGCCACACAACCCCATAGACTTTCACGAGCACTAACAGTGTCCCCGGGGCTCCGCTCCACCTGTGGGGAGCAGTACCACCATCGCTGCTATATCATCACCCCGGAGACCTCACACAGCAGCGGCGGCTTACTAGCCGCAGACCACGGGTGGCGTCACAAACACAAACTTTATTCATCAAGCCACATATTAACTGACACCCACCAGGGCCACGGAGTCGGGCCCCACCACCACTGACGTCCCCCGGACTAGTCCGGCCCGGCACCGGGTGTCCCATAGCCCTGGGGTGGGCGAGTCATTAACTTTCTTAGAAATCAGCCAGACATGAAGACAGTTTGTTTATAGGTGGAGGATAATCCCTCATTGTTCTACAAGACTCTTGGGAGTTTAGTATTGAAGTTTTTGTTGACTCATGTAATTGTTTTGGCCACTGAAGGCCAGACACCCATTGTATTATGTGTTTGCTGGATGCGATTTAACTTAGCTGGCTCTCCCTCATCTCTGCCATTGACCTGCGGATCCGATTGGCAAGCCATAACTGAACCTGGATTATAATACTACATGGACTTCAGCATTGAATGCAAGGATTCGGCTGAGATATCAAGGACTACCTAAGGAAGGAATCCAGCGTGGGACAATCCAGTCATCTGACTACAGACTTTGCAGACCTCAGCCAGCTTCCTAAATCTGGAATTATTCCATTCTCGGTGGGTGCCCGCCAAAAGCGAGGTGCTGCTGGATTGAAGTAAATAGCCCTGTAACCTATGAGGCACTGACATTCTAAATCCCTGGTGAGCCAGCGGAAGGGTGAGACTCTATTGCCTGTTACATTTGTGTGTTTTGCTGGTTATGTGTTATGTGCCGGTAATTGTTTGGGGATCCAATAAAGTCTTAATATTGTGATTCCTTCACCCTGTTTTGTCTGAGTAGTGTTCCACCCACGGTTAAGGAGGTCGGGTGTTCAGTTGGGATGAGCCCTGGGCCACGCTGTCTTTCTAAAGGCGGCCGGATCAGCGGACGAGAGCAGCCACTGAGCCCCGTGTCTCCACAATGGGCCCTGTGCCAGAATAATACACGGGCCCTGTGCCAGAATAATACATGGGCCCTGTCCCAGAATAATACATGGACCCTGGGCCAGAATAATACATGGGCCCTGTGCCAGAATAATACATGGGCCCTGTGCCAGAATAATACATGGCCCTGTGCCAGAATAATTCATGGGCCCTGTGCCAGAATAATACATGGGCCCTGTGCCAGAATAATACATGGGCCCTGTGCCAAAATAATACATGGGCCCTGTGCCAGAATAATACATGGGCCCTGTACCAGAATAATACCTGGGCCCTGAGCCAGAATAATACACGGGCCTGTGCCAGAATAATATATGGGCCCTGTGCCAGAATAATACATGGACCCTGTGCCAGAATAATACATGGGCCCTGTGCCAGAATAATACATGGGCCCTGTGGCAGAATAATACATGGGCCCTGTGCCAGAATAATACATGGGCCCTGTGCCAGAATAATACATGGGCCCTGTGGCAGAATAATACATGGGCCCTGTGCCAGAATAATACATGGGCCCTGTGCCAGAATAATATATGGGCCCTGTGCCAGAATAATACATGGGCCCTGTGCCAGAATAATACATGGGCCCTGTGCCAGAATAATACATGGGCCCTGTGCCAGAATAATATATGGGCCCTGTGCCAGAATAATATATGGGCCCTGTGCCAGAATAATACATGGGCCCTGTGCCAGAATAATACATGGGCCCTGTGCTAGAATAATACATGGGCCCTGTGCCAGAATAATACATGGGCCCTGTGCCAGAATAATATATGGGCCCTGTGCCAGAATAATACATGGGCCCTGTGCCAGAATAATACATGGGCCCTGTGCCAGAATAATACATGGGCCCTGTGCCAGAATAATATATGGGCCCTGTGTCAGAATAATACATGGGCCCTGTGGCAGAATAATACATGGGCCCTGTGCCAGAATAATACATGGGCCCTGTGCCAGAATAATACACGGGCCCTGTGCCAGAATAATACATGGGCCCTGTGCCAGAATAATACATGGGCCCTGTGCCAGAATATTACATGGGCCCTGTGCCAGAATAATACATGGGCCCTGTGCCAGAATAATACATGGGCTCTGTGCCAGAATAATACATGGGCCTGTGCCAGAATAATACATGGGCCCTGTGCCAGAATAATACACGGGCCTGTGCCAGAATAATACATGGACCCTGTGCCAGAATAATACATGGGTCCTGTGCCAGAATAATACACGGGCCTGTGCCAGAATAATACATGGGCCCTGTGCCAGAATAATACATGGGCCTGTGCCAAAATAATACATGGGCCCTGTGCCAGAATAATACATGGACCTGTGCCAGAATAATACATGGACCCTGTGCTAGAATAATACATGGGCCCTGTGCCAGAATAATATATGGGTCTTTGTAGTTCTATATCTCATCATAATGCACAATTCCACCTGATTTGGAGATGAAAGTGGCCCCCTTACCTCCTGTGCATCTGCACAGGTCGCACCAGTGGTATGTGCTCCTCTGATTGGTGTCTTCCCCATTAATCTACAATACTAAGCCAACATTTTACATATATGTCACACAATTTAAAGAGTAACCATCATTTTATTTTTTTTTTCCCTCATGAATCAATAGTACCTGTGAAAATCAGAAACTTTGCAATATTCCTTATTAGAGAAATCATCTTTCTCCTACTGAACTTATCATTCTCAAAATTCTCAATTCATGGGTAAAATCTTTATTTCGTAAATACAAATGTTCCCATTACTGAGATAGGAGATGACGGTTGGTGCTGAGAAGGTTCTATGGAGAACGGTAAGTGTTGTTACATCAGCAACTTTCTATTCTATCTTATCAGAGAAATCTGCTTCTTTCTCCTCTCGGACTGATATTACATTTTCAGTTCAGATTTCTCTGATAATAAATATTACAGTTTGTTATTTGCACGTGTAATATTCATTCTTGGTAAAAGTAAAACAAAATAACGGTTTCACTTAATATTCTGTGATGTTACATGTAAAATGTTGCTTGGTATTGGAGATGTATGGGGAAGGCAGCGATGCCCATCAGCCTAATGCAGGCGTTACACGGGACGATTTATCGTGCGATCGTGTGAGCGATCGCACCCGCCCCCGTCGTTTGTGCGTCACGGGCAATTAGTTGACCGTGGCGCACAAAGTCGTTTAACCCCTGTCACACATACTTACCTGCCGACCGACCTCGCTGTGGGCGGCGAAAATCCACTTCCTGAAGTGGGTGGGACGTTCGGCATCACAGCGGCCGGCCAATAGAAGCAGAGGGGCGGAGATGAGCAGGACGTAAACATCCCGCCAACCTCCTTCCTTCCGAATTGCCGGCAGGATGCAGGTAAGCTGTGTTCATCGTTCCCGGGGTGTCACACGGAGCGATGTGTGCTGCCCCGGGTACGATGAACAACCGGCACAGAGAAGAAGAAACAACATTTTGAAAATGAGCGACGTGTCAACGAGCAACGATAAGGTGAGTATTTTTGCTCGTTCACCGTCGCTCGTAGCTGTCACACGCTACGATATATCAAACAATTCCGGATGTGTGTCACTTACGACGTGACCCCGCCGACATATTGCCTGATATATCATACCGTGTGACGCCCGCAATATCCTTCCATTCATACATTTACAATGCTTACACATTCGGCACATAGGGCAATTTGTCACTATGTAAGTATTAAACTCCTCTTATATTGATACACAGCCAAGATAAGTGCACGGCCGGGGGCTGCAGCCAGCGGTGAAGGAATCCGGTCTGTGGCCGTTGAATAATCATCCTGTAAGTTTTCATCTAATGATGTCTTCTGTGCATCAAGGTGAGATTTTTGGGTAGGGTCTTCTCCTCCGCCCCTCCACCTGCCTCCTGTATTTCTTTTACTGGTCATTGATTATTATTTATTGACCTGCCTACCTTTTTAAATTCCACACCACCTCCATCATTAAGGTGGGCGGTGCGTACGCAGTGTGATTTTACGGTGGGTCTGCAAGTCTTAAATAAATTAGTGCGGAAGGCAGCGCATGCACAGAACGACATTTCAACTCAATGACTTTTTTATTAAGCCGAAAACTTGATCTACTTCCGCTACCATTTTATTAAAGACCGTCTGTGGAATCACACTGTGAACGCGCCGCCCACCCCAGTGATGAATAATCAGTGACCTGTAAAAGAAACAGAGGAATCAGGTGGAGGGGCAGAAAAGCCAAAGAAGAACCTACCCTTAAGTAATGGGTGTAAGGTAGGAAGCCCAGGATCCCGGTATACTGCCTCAGTGTGATCTCTGTGGAAAAGCTTTCTTTACACCGGTAATGGCTGAAAAAGGCTGAGATATGAATCCGACTCATGACCCTCCATCAAAGCTGAATGTGGCTCTAAATGTCAAAAAGGTTGGTGTCCTCTGAGCTACATGGAGCTGTGTTCTAGCCCCTCCATTCTCATTGAATCTTGCATATGTCCTTCGCAAGGTTTAATCTGCCCAATTCCAGTGTTGCTGAAGCATCCCCAGATCATCACCAATCCTCCACCAAATTTCACAGTGGGTGAAAGACGCTGTGGCTTTTTAGGCCTCTCCAGGTCTCCGTCTAACCATTAGATGAAAAAGTGTTGGGCAATCCTAAATATTAGACTCATCAGAGAAGATTACCTTACTCTAGAAATTGGGCATGAATTGGGCAGATTAAACTTTGCAAAGGACGCATGAATCAAGTCGCATACAAGATTATCCTGGAAAAACTGTTGCTTCCTTCTGCTCAGGCAATGTTCCTAAACTCTGAGGACTGGTTTTTCCAGCAGGACAATGCGCCATGTCATGGCCAGCCCATTCTCCAGACCTGAACAGACCCCATTGAAAACCTCTGGAATGTAATCTAGAGGAAGATGGATAGTCAAAAACCATCAAACCAGGAAGGACTGCTTACATTTTTTGCCCCAGGAGTGGCATAAGGTCACCCAAAAGCATTGTGAAAGACTGGTGGAAAGCATGCCAAGACATGAAAGCTGTGATTAAAAATCATGGTTATTCCACAAAATATTGATTTCTGAACTCTTCCTGAGTTAAAACATTAGTATTGTTGTTTCTAAATGATTATGAACTTGTTTTCTTTGCATTATTGGAGGTGTGAAAGCACTGTGCATTGTTTTGTTATTTTGACCATTTCTCTTTTTCAGATAAAAAATACAAAATTTATTGCTTGGAAATTCGGAGACGTTGTCAGTAGTTTATAGAATAAAAGAACAATTTACATTTTACTCAAAAATATAAAGAGAAAAATGAGAAAAAGTACTTACTGAGTCAGGTCTACTTTCATTAATTCGATGTTCTCCTTTTGAATAAGGTCTAGCAGACTATGTATGTCCTCCTCACTATTGTACATGAAAAATAAATAAATGATTACAACGTTCATCACCATTAGTGACCATAACAACATTGGGTAAATTCCTCCCCTTCTCCCTCCATCCTAGGAACTTTCTTTGGCAAAATGTTTACATTTTCTATATTCCTTTGTTAAAGGGAATCTATCAGCGGGATTTTTGCTATTTAACCCCTTTGCAGCCTTGCATTTTTTCGTTTTTTGCTCCCCTTCTGCAAGAGCCATAATATTTTTATTTTTCCGTCAATCTTGCCATATGAGGCCTTGTTTTTTGCGGGATGAGTAAATTAAACCATGAGTTTTACCATATCGTGTACTGGAAAACAGCAAAAAACCTGTTCAAAAAAAGAGACACACTTTTTGCGCTATTTTCCGCGACCCGTAACTTTCTCAGTTTTCAGGAAAAGGGGGCTCAGTGATGGCTTATTTTTTGTGTCTTGAGCTGACTTTTTTAATGGTGCCATTTTTGCGCAGATACTACGTTTTGATCGCCTGTTTTTGCATTTTGCAACGATTAAAAACCATAATTTTGGAGTTTGGATTTTTTTTTGCCACTACGTCGTTTACCTATCAGATTAATATATTTTATATTTTGATAGATCAAGCATTTCTGAAAGTGGCGATATGAAATGTGTGTATATTTGTTATTTTTTTAACCTCTTAATTTTCAACAGTGTGAAAGGGGGGTGATTTGAACTTTTAGGTTTTTTAAAACTTTTTTTTTTATTTTACTGGTCCCTCTAGGTGACTATAAGGATCAGCAGTGTGATCGCTCATTCATTTCTGTTGATCACAGCTGCTCAGCTGAGATCATCAGAATTGCTTATGTCTTGTAAGGCTATGTGCGCACGTTGCGTAAATACATGCAGTTACGCTGCGCTTTGGAGCGCAGCGTAACTGCATGCGTCCTGCGTCCAATGCACAGTCTATGGAGATTGTGCAGGGGCCGTGCGCACGTGGTGTTTTAGAGCGCAGCGCTTCGGCTGCTGCCGAAGCGCTGCGTTCTAAGAAGTGACATGTCACTTCTTCCGTGCGCTTTGCCGGCAGCTCCTGCTCTGTCTATGGCAGGAGCTGCAGGCAGAGCGCATGGAATCGGCTTTTTTTTTTTTTCACTACGGACATTTCTGCAGCGATTTAAAGCGCACATGTGCTCTTCAGATCGCTGCAGAAATTTCTGCAGTGACTGTACGCAACGTGCGCACATAGCCTAACAGGCAGCACTCAGCTGAGTGTTACAGGAAGTGAGTCATGTGAGCTACAGGGGTCATATTCATGAGTTCTGTGTAACTCTGCACCCACCCCTGTGTGACTTTTTTTTTTGCTTATACACAGTGTACACAGAAAGCTGCCAATCAATGGTTTGGTCGGGATTATACAGATCTCAGCATTCTGAGAACTGGTAGATCTGAAGCTGATAAAACAATGATTTTATTAAAACTGTACCAAGCTGCACAGTAAGTGACACATCGCTGGAATCGCTGTTTTGGATGTGGTAACAAAAACCTTCTGATACATTCCCATTAAATGCTTAAACTCTGTGTGTCATCAGCTGCCAATAGAGGGAGCACTTTCTGCATGGGGATAAATGGAATCCTAGGAGATTAGTGGCAGAAAAAGACAAGAAAAGATGGAAAAAAATGCAAGCCCAAATAGTGAAAATATTACATTTTTATTATTAATTCATTAAAATGTAAAGAGATAGGAAGAGACCCCAAACACATAGTACATAAAAACAAGAAAGAAAAAACAGGCGGACACCTGACATATAATCAAATAGGTGAAAAAAATTTTGATCATGTAAGTACATAAGGGGGTATGAATATATGGTATATACTAAAATTAATATATACAAAACATAATATGTATAATCACGTGAATATATACAATTTATATATAAAAAAATAATAGTTCAAAACACACCATCCTATAAGACAAGAGGATATCCTGTAAAGCCCATCTGTGTCTGTGCAAATGGGATTTACAGTGTATCATCTGTGCCTGAATGACATGATCAGTCATCAGGGAGAAGGAAACCTCTATATTATAATATCATGTATAAGGTTCTCTCATATTACAGCATTACATTTCTTTACTTACATCATGTTGATGTTCTCAGTATATTCCATACATTTCTTTTCTAATTTCGCAGTCTTGTCCAGCCTATAGTACATGGAAAATAGATCAGTGTTTGTGTTCAGCAAGGAATGGATTTGAACTATTAGGCCTAAGACACACAGCATGAAAATCAGAGCGAGTGGAGTGCAATAAAACATCGCATTCCACTCGGACCAATATTAGTCTGTGTGTCAGCGCACATGAGCGATTATTTTCTCAGCCCTAATCAGACCAAGAAAACAATTGCAGCATGCTGCAACTGTAATGCGATCATTGTTTCTCTCGCACCCATTCAAGTCAATTGGGCAAGAAAAAAATCGCACTGCACTCACGGTACACCGGTGTACCGCGAGTGCAGTGCGAGAATGGCAAAAGCCGCCAACGGAGGAGAGAGGGAGATAAATCCCTCCCTCCCCTCCTCAGCGCTGGCCCTCCCCTCCTCAGAACCGGCCCGCCCCCCGCCGCTGAGGTCCGATCGTATGATCGGACCTCAGTCACAGGGACACTCGCATGACACTCGGCTCTACTGTACTGACAGCGTGAGCCGAGTGTCATGCGAGGGGATCGCAGTAATCCCCGTGTGGCCCCAGCTTTAAAAGAGACATCCCATAGTAATTCTCCCCTCTCCACAGTATAGGGAGTGCTCTACTGATTGCTGGGAATCTGTCCGCTGGAACCTCCAGCTCTGAGATGCCTCTATAGGATGGAGCGAAGTACAAGTATGCGCTCCACCACTCTATACAGTAACTATGGGACTGGTGGAGATGGCCGAGCGTTATATCAGGCAGGTTACATACTGACAATAAAGACTTTTACCTGCGCTTGACGCTTGCAGCTGAAAAACAAACAACAGTTTAGAATTAGATTTCCTGAAGCATTTAATAACCGTCGCTCAGTTTCGTAGTATGACGTATTATTTGGCGATATTCACACAACAGTTTTTTTTTGTCATCTCCTAAAGTACAGAGGCGTTCCCTCCGCACCGGCCGACCATGCGATCCGTGAGTGGGGGGATTGGCTCTGTCTTCCCTCATCACCCCCCCGCTTGGAGTGCAGGGGCGTTCCCTCCACAGCGGCCGACCATGCAGCCAGTGAGTGGGAGATCGGCTCCGTCTTCCCTCATTACCCCTCGCTAGGTCAGCGGAACCGTAGTCCCCATGCTAAACAGAGCGGGGTGCAGGGGGCACAGCTAGGTAAGGAGCACAGATTTGTTTAGACTTTTTGTTTTTGGTGTCAGTACTTGTGGGCGCAATATACTGAGTGGGGGACTGTGGCGCTATCACATGGTTTAGGAGCTGTGGGGGCCGTCATTCTGAGTGGGGGACTGTGGCGCTATCACACGGTTTAGGAGCTGTGGGGCCGTCATTCTGAGTGAGGGACTGTGGTGCTATCACACGGTTTAGGACCTATGGGGGGTTGTCATTCTTAGTGGGAAACTGTGGCGCTATCAAACAGTTTAGGAGCTGTGGGGCCGTCATTCTGAGTGGGGGACTGTGGCGCTATCATGGTTTAGGAGCTGTGGGGGCCGTCATTCTGAGTGGGGGACTGTGGCACTATCACATGGTTTAGGAGCTGTGGGGGCCGTCATTCTGAGTGGGGGACTGTGGTGCTATCATGGTTTAGGAGCTGTGGGGGCGTCATTCTGAGTGAGGGACTGTGGCGCTATCACATGGTTTAGGAGCTGTGGGGCCGTCATTCTGAGTGGGGGACTGTGGCGCTATCATGGTTTAGGAGCTGTGGAGGCGTCATTCTGAGTGAGGGACTGTGGCGCTATCACATGGTTTAGGAGCTGGGGGGCGTCATTCTGAGTGGGGGACTGTGGTGCTATCACACAGTTTAGGAGCTGTGGGGGCGTCTTTCTGAGTGGGGGACTGTGGCGCTATCACATGGTTTAGGAGCTGTGGAGGCGTCATTCTGAGTGAGGGACTGTGGCGCTATCACATGGTTTAGGAGCTGTGGGGGCGTCATTCTGAGTGGGGGACTGTGGTGCTATCACACAGTTTAGGAGCTGTGGGGGCGTCATTCTGAGTGGGGGACTGTGGCGCTATCACTTGGTTTAGGAGCTGTGGGGGCGTCATTCTGAGTGGGGGACTGTGGCGCTATCACTTGGTTTAGGAGCTGTGGGGGCGTCATTCTGAGTGGGGGACTGTGGCGCTATCACTTGGTTTAGGAGCTGTGGGGGCGTCATACTGAGTGGGGGACTGTGGCGCTATCACACAGTTTAGGAGCTGTGGGGGCGTCATTCTGAGTGGGCACCTTTGGAACTTTTGCTTTAGGACCCTGTGGTTTGTAGGATACTGAGCACTAGAGGATTTATTGTGAGGACTCGGATCAGTTTTGCTACAAGGTATAATGGGATGAATTTGTGTTCTTCAGTCTTTCTACGTATTTTTCACAATATTCTGGGGTGAGAATGAATATAACGGGGTGTGGGAAGGTCAATACTTACATTGGATGGTGGAGACTGCTCCCTGTAATAATAAAACAGAGAAGTGTATAAAGTCTAGGAAACATTTCCTCTTGTTACATTGTACATCACACACTCATAGGCTCTGATTACACTGGACAATGAGGTAGATTTATTATACTATATGTATATATATGTTATACAGTATGGGCAGAGCGCCAGTCTGTGCCCCATGACGCATTCATATACTTCATAATCAGCGCCTGGCATCCGCGCACAACTCAGGGCGGCATCTGACTTTCTTTTCTATTTCTAGCACATTTGGAGCAGATTGGGCCAATTTTTTCTCTATAAATTAACATTTCCTTTGGTTTCTGTTATTTTGGTGACGATCTCCAGAACGGTCGGTCTTAGGTCTTAGGTCTGAACCCGGTCTAAAAGCTTCTGAAGTGCCGGATTTATCTCTGCGGCAAATTTGGTGTAAGTTAGTCCAGTAGTTTTGCTGTAACTTAATATTTGCATTTGTGTTCCATATTATTTGGGGGTTACTATCTTTAACCCCTTAAGGACTGAGCCACTTTGTACGTTAATGACTGAGACTCAATTTCCAATTCTAACCACTGCTTAACCCTTTCACACCAGAGCCTGTTTTTGCCTTCGTGACCGGGCCAAGTTTTTGATTTCTGACCACTGTCACTTTGACAGGTTATAATAACTCTGGAACGCTTCAATGGTTCCCGGTGATTCTGAGATTGTTTTTTTGTGATATGTTGTACTTCAGGATAGGCATAAAATTAAGACGATATTTTTTGCGTTTATTTGTAAAAATATTGGAAATTTGGCGAAAATTTCACTTTTTATGACATTAAACAGAAAGTTATGATACAAAAAATAGTTACTAAACATTTCCCACTTGTCTACTTTACATCAGCACAATTTCTGAAACATAATTTTTTTTTTGTTAGGAAGTTAGAAGGGGTCAAAGTTCATCAGGAATTTCTCATTTTTCCAACAAAATTTACAAAACCATTTTATTTAAGGACCGCATCACATTTGGAGTGACTTTGAGAGGCATAGGTGACAGAAAATACCTAAAAGTGACCCCATTTTAAAAACCTACACCCCTTAGGCTATGTGCGCACTTACCGGATTTTGCCGCGGATTTTCCGTGGATTTGCTGCATGTTTCTCTGCAGAAAATGTTCATAACATCTCTGCAGTGAATCACCAGCAAATCCTATGGAGAAAAAAAATCCTGTGCGCACTAGGCAGAATTTGACAGCTGCATGTTTTGCTGCGTAAATCCCGTAATGTAAAAATCACGCAGGGAACAGCTTGCGGAAAAACCGCACCAAATCCGCACCAAATCCTCAACAAAACGCGACAATCCGCATGCGGATTTGGGTGCGGATTTGATGCGGATTTTTTCCGCAGGTGATAAGATCTTTGAGAGCCTGCGGAATTTACGCAAGGAAATTTCATTTCCCAGTGCGCACATAGCCTTACACTACTCAAAATCACATCCAAGAAGTTTATTAACCCTTTAGGTTCTTCACAGGAACCAAAGCAATGTAGAAGGAAAAAATGAAAATTTTACTTTATCCCTCAAAAATGTTACTTTAGCCTCACATTTTGCATTTTCACAAGTGTAACAAGATAAAATGCACAATAAAATGTTTTGTGAAATTTCTCCTGCATGCGCTGATACCTCCTATGTGGTGGAAATCAATTGTTTGGGCGCAGAGCAGGGCTCGGAAGTGAAAGAGCGCCACTTGATTTTTGAAAGCTAAATAGGCTGGAATCATTAGCGGATGCCATGTCACATTTGGGTACCCCCCTAATGTGCCTAAACAGTGGAACGGAATTCCCCCAGAAAGTGGCCCTATTTTGGAAACTAGACCCCTCAAGGAATTTATCTAGATGTTTGGTGAGTCCCTTGTACCCACAGTGGCTTCACAGACGTTTAGAACATTGAACCATAAAAATAAAAAAATAAAAATGTACTATTCTGCAATTTCTCCTGAGTACAGCGATACCTCATATGCGGTGGAAATCAATTGTTTTGGTGCACGGCGGGGCTCAGAAGGGAAGGAGCGCCATTTGTTTTTTTGCGGGACCAGATGTAGTTTTCAGCCATTTGTTTTATGTTCAACTTTTTTATTGCGTTTTATTGCACTTTTTTTTCTGCAGTATGAGGAAATATCATTTTTGATGCATTTTTTTAAAACTGTTCACTGAAGGGGTTAAATATCATGACAGTTTTATAGATCAGGTCGGGCCGGACGCGGTGATAACAAATACGTGCACTTTTTTCTGTTTATTTTTTTTATATAAATAAATATATTTCTGGGTATAATTTTTTGTCTTTTTTTTTTACATTTTCCAAGGGTTTTTTTGCTTTTTTCCCTGGTCCCTATATGGGACTTTCACTTTTCTTAGTCTGATCGCTGGTATAATGCATTGCCATACAGCAGCATCACAGCAGTGCATTATACTGGCAGCGTCAGGCTGCAGATCGCCTGTCAGATCCTGCTGCTGGCTGGGTCTCACAGGCCACCGTACATATCAGACCCGGAGTCATGTGATGTCCGGATGCCATGACAACCCTAGGTCCTGTGTGATCGTGACACAGGAGACCCGGGAGAGGTGAGAGAAGCGGCTCTCTGAACCTCTGACACTTCTATGTGCTGTGATCACTATTGATCACAGTTGCTAGACGATCACAAAGGGTTAACCTCATCCGGACCTGATCCAATCAGATCCTGGTGATGTCCCAGGGCAGAATTACTGTTCTCCACTGGAATCCCGGTGCTGGCAGCCTGCAGGGGGCGCGATCCCCTCCTGACCGCAGACCAGTGATAAACGTCGCCTCTGCACAAAGCCCGGCAGAACTGGACGTTTATATACTGCCGCCGTCCTGGAGAGGAAACGGGTCCCAGTGATAATGTATTTTCATGACACATTGTCCTTCATGTTAGTGGTAGATTTGTTTATGTGATTTGCGTTTATTTATGATAAGCCCCAAACAGAACTTCCTGACTCCATGCGGGGAATGGACGCGCTCAGGAGACAGTGGGTAACAACGTGAGGGCTCCATTTCTTCATGTTACCTCTTGCAAAAGAGAAAAAATTGGGGCTAAAACAACATTTTTGTGAACAAATTGTAATATTTCTATATGACGACCTAATAATGATGTTATCAAATTCTGTGCAGTCCCTGTGGGTTACAAATCCTCAGTTCACACCCCTTGATAAAGTCTTTGAGGGGTGCAGTTTCTGCGCTCCCTGAGACCCGGCTATACTGATTAGCGGTGATGTCAGTAATGTCACCGTTCATTAGACTGGGTGACGCTGTGTTCTGTGTGACCCGGCAATTCTGATGAACATTGACATTACTGGGGTCACCGAACATCATAATCACCGGGTCTCATAGAACGAAGCGGGAGGCGGGAGTGGCTGCTGCTCAAAGTCTATGGAGCCTTGTTCTGAGCCTCCATAGTCTTTGATATACGTGACTGAGTAACACTGTGGAAACCGCTGGACTACATCAGACCTGGAAACTTTACTAAGTAATACTGTAAAATGGTGAACACGGAACAGTCTCTTGTTTTGATATCTCTTTCTATGTTTTTCAGGTTTCCATTTGTGGACTACATCAGATTCCCTGGACTACATCGGATTCCCTGGACTACGTCGGATTCCCTGGACTACGTCGGATTCCCTGGACTACGTCGGATTCCCTGGACTACGTCGGATTCCCTGGACTACATCGGATTCCCTAGACTACATCGGATTCCCTAGACTACATCGGATTCCCTGGACTACGTCGGATTCCCTGGACTACGTCGGATTCCCTGGACTACGTCGGATTCCCTGGACTACGTCGGATTCCCTGGACTACGTCGGATTCCCTGGATTACGTCGGATTCCCTGGATTACGTCGGATTCCCTGGATTACGTCGGATTCCCTGGACTACGTCGGATTCCCAGGACTACTTTGGACATCCATAAGTATTTTTCTGCAAAGGTAAGGTGTCACTTTTTTAATTTTTGTCTTAATGATACTGATTATGGAATCAATTATTTTAATACAAAATGTAATTTATTTTTTATATAGTTTTCATTGAATTCTATTTTTACTGAAACACTGAGGGCTGCCATCTTGGATTTGCAGTGTGTAACGACTCACCTCAAAACGGCAGCCCCTGTCCATAAAGGCTGATAGTCGGACTCCGGCCCTATTCTCTATCACTGTGTCTGCTCCTTGCTGTGAGCTGGACATGCCCTTGGGCTGTCCTGATTACAGCTCTGGGAGGAGACCGCCGCCATCTTTGTGGAGCCCATGATATATGCTGTGTGCTGCACTTTCCCACTGTCACCCACTCTGTGCCAGTGCTCAGCGTTAGTAGCCAAGCGATGACACTGGGCTGAGATGCAGGGCCGGCGTCAGCACCCACTCGCTGTCGGCAGGGGCGGTGAGGTATCCTGTGGTTCCCGGGCCGAGTTTCGGGGACCGCAGTGCTCGGGCTTGCAGTCGCACTTTCCTGGCTGCCATCAGTTAAATCCACACCTGCACCAGGGGCGTAACTACCGCGGTCGCAGAGGTCGCCATTGCGACCGGGCCCGGCAGCTTAGGGTCCTGCTCTGCAGACCACGCGGCCGCTGTATGTACCAGTGCCACCGCCGCTGACACAGGGCCCCCCTGCCCGGTGTCATCGGCGGCGGTACAGGTCCCCCTCCCCCGTCATCGCGCACAGCAATCATGAAGCATAGAGCAGCGCTCCATGCTCCCATCATTCTCCCCATGTGCGCGGTGACGTCACTCCTGTGCGACTGCTGTGCAGAGAGCACAGAGCGCCGGACGGGAGGACAGTGACCGGAGCAGCCTGGGAACGGAGGACAGAGGTCAGGACGGAGCAGTGGTGAAACGAACGAGGTGAGTAATTTTTTTTTTTTTTAATCAGTGAGTGCACGGGGGCCAAAGGCCTGGGGGTGGCTGCGCTATACACAGGGAGGCCTGGGGGTGGCTGCGCTATACACAGGGAGGCCTGGGGGTGGCTGCGCTATACACAGGGAGGCCAGGGGGTGGCTGCGCTATACACAGGGAGGCCAGGGGGTGGCTGCGCTATATACAGGGAGGCCTGGGGGTGGCTGCGCTATACACAGGGAGGCCTGGGAGAGGCTGCGCTATACACAGGGAGGCCTGGGGGAGGCTGCGCTATACATAGGGAGGTCTGGGGGTGGCTGCGCTATACACAGGGAGGCCTGGGGGTGGCTGCGCTATACACAGGGAGGCCTGGGGGTGGCTGCGCTATACACAGGGAGGCCTGGGGGTGGCTGCGCTATACACAGGGAGGCCTGGGGGTGGCTGCGCTATACACAGGGAGGCCTGGGGGTGGCTGCGCTATACACAGGGAGGCCTGGGGGTGGCTGCGCTATACACAGGGAGGCCTGGGGGTGGCTGCGCTATACACAGGGAGGCCTGGGGGTGGCTGCGCTATACACAGGGAGGCCTGGGGGTGGCTGCGCTATACACAGGGAGGCCTGGGGGTGGCTGCGCTATACACAGGGAGGCCTGGGGGTGGCTGCGCTATACACAGGGAGGCCTGGGGGTGGCTGCGCTATACACAGGGAGGCCTGGGGGTGGCTGCGCTATACACAGAGAGGCCTGGGGGTGGCTGCGCTATACACAGGGAGGCCTGGGGGTGGCTGCGCTATACACAGGGAGGCCCGGGGGTGGCTGCGCTATACACAGGGATACCTGGGAGAGGCTGCGCTATACACAGGGAGGCCTGGGGGAGGCTGCGTTATACATAGGGAGGCCTGGGGGTGGCTGCGCTATACACAGGGAGGCCTGGGGGAGGCTGCGTTATACATAGGGAGGCCGGGGGGTGGCTGCGCTATACACAGGGAGGCCTGGGGGTGGCTGCGCTATACACAGGGAGGCCTGGGGGTGGCTGCGCTATACACAGGGAGGCCTGGGGGTGGCTGCGCTATACACAGGGAGGCCTGGGGGAGGCTGCGCTATACACAGGGAGGCCTGGGGGAGGCTGCGCTATACACAGGGAGGCCTGGGTTGGCTGCATTATACAAAATGAAGGAACCTTATACATGGACTATAGGGGTGCATTTACATGGAGGAGTATGGGGCTGCATAATACAATAGGAAGGTTTATGGTGCTGCGTTATAATATATATAGGACTATGGGGGCTACATTATAATATATGGAGGATTATAGAGGCTTCCTTATACATGGACTATGGGGGTGCATTATAAAACATTGAGGACTATGTGGTGCAGTATAATATATTGAATATATTGAGGACTATAGGGTGAATTATAATACATGGAGGACTATGGGAAATGCATTATAATACATGGAGGACTATGGGAAATGCATTATAATGCATGGAGGACTATGGAAGTGTATTCTAATATATGAAGGGTTATGTGGGACCCTTTATACTATATGGAAGGCTATGTGGGGGCCATTATAGTATTTGGAGAACTATATACAAAGGGGGACAAAGATACAAGCAGGGGATGCAAACGTTTTGTGCTGAGGGAAAAGGCTCTTTCCCTCAGCACCCAACTTTCCCATGCTCTGCTATAATCTTCTCTCAGCACCCAGCTTTCCCATGCTCTGCTATAATCTTCTCTCAGCACCCAGCTTTCTCATGCTCTGCTATAATCTTCTCTCAGCACCCAGCTTTCCCATGCTCTGCTATAATCTTCTCTCAGCACCCAGCATTCCCATGCTCTGATATGGGAAAGCTGGGTGCTGAGGGAAAGATGTATAGCAGAGCATTGTAAAGCTGGGTGCCGAGGACAAGATGGATATCAGAACATAGGAAAAAGGGGTGCTGATATAGGGATTTCAGATCATGGGAAATCTGGGTGCTGTGGATAAAAGCCAAGTGTCAGTGTCATTATCCTGTACCCCGAGTGTCAGTGTCATCCCGTACCCCAAGTGTCGGTGTATGTGGAGGGGGGGGCCCGGGTCCGAACTTTGCACCGGGGTCCATCAATCTCTAGTTATGCCACTGACCTGCACGTAGCATTCTCTGCTGAGCTCTGTGTCCAGGGCAAGTTCATCTGTGGGCAGAGCTAGCGAGCAAGTGTGCTGAGCTCCCGTCCCACAGATGAATTGAGGATTCGATGCACCAACATCCCGCCAAGCTGTATGTCCCCGCATCCGCAGCACTGCCTGTATACCCTCCAAAACTCTGTCCCTCCAAACCCTAGCACTGCCTCTATACCCCCCAGAACTCTGTCCCCCCAACCCCAGCACTGCCTGTATACCCCAAAGAACTGTCTGTCTCGTGATCCGAATGCTGTATACCCCCCAGAGCTGTCTGCCCCCAAACAGCAGCACTGCCTGTATACTCCCAGAACTGTCTTTCCCCCCAACCGCAATGCTGCCTGTATGCCCCCCAGAACTGTCTGTCCCCCCAACCCTAGTGCTGCCAGTATACCCCCCAGAACAGTCTGTCCCCTGACCATAGTGCTGTATCCCTCCCA
This sequence comes from Anomaloglossus baeobatrachus, assembly GCF_048569485.1. Lineage (NCBI taxonomy): Eukaryota > Metazoa > Chordata > Amphibia > Anura > Aromobatidae > Anomaloglossus > Anomaloglossus baeobatrachus. The sequence goes on along the minus strand of NC_134359.1, from coordinate 80,257,197 downwards.
AAACTGTCTGTCCCCCCAACTGCAGTGCTGCCTGTATGCCCCCAGCACTGTCTGTCCCCCCAACCCCAGTGCCATCGATATACCCCCAGAGCTGTATACCCCCCAGAACTGTATGTGGCGGCAGAGCAATATTGCTGTACAGACTAAGGCGGGACAGCAATATGGCAGCATCATATATGGAGACATAGCAATATGGCGGCAGAGCAATATGGCGGCACAGCAATATAGTGGCACAGGAATATGGCAGCACAGCAATATTGTGGTACAGCATATGGCGGCACAGCATATGGGGCACAGCAATATGGCGGCACAGTTTATGTATGGAGCCACAGCAATATGGTGGCACAGTATGTGTTGGCACAGTATATGTCGCCACAGCCATATGGCGGCACAATATGTGTTGGCACAGTATATGTCGGCAGCAATATGGCGGTACAGAATAAGGCAGGCGAAACAGCAATATAGCAGCACAGTATATGGGGCACAGCAATATGGCGGCACAGGATATAGTAACACAGCATATGGTGGCACGAGAATATGGTGGCATTGCAATATAGCGGCACTGCAATGTGGCGTTTTAGTATATAGGCATAGCAATATAGTGGCGCAGCATTATGAAAAATCAGAAATAGCTCATACTGTGCGGATGCAGAGTAATTTTGTCTGATATAGTTTTCACAGCAGAAATACAAAAGAACTCAAAAATAATACCTTTATTGAAAACATATATTAAAAATATACACAATTATTGAATAAAATGAAATATAAAATTCTATTGTAACATTTTCATATATTGAACAATTTAATACTTTTCATACAATACAATACAGTATTCAATCTTGAAAAAACTGTTTTTCTCCGGCTGATTCATGTGATATTGCACTATCGGTATATTTCATCCATTATTTCCTATTTTAATTTGTTTTTATCAGATTTTTTATATTTTACTGGGATTTCACGGTTTCACTTCTTTTTTGCTGTGTGAGCAATTTGTTGAAAGTTTCTCACTTAAATGTCTATTTTATCAGTTCTCCGGCGTTTCACCGGAACTGGGCGGCTTTTTAAGGCAAATCTTGGTTTGTAGTAGCATCATGATTAAGGGGTGCTTCACACATAGCGACAGCGACAACGACGTCGCTGTTACGTCACCATTTTCTGTGACGTAACAGCGACCTGGTAAGTCGCTGTTATGATCGCTGCTTAGCTGTCAAACACAGCGACGCAGCAGCGATCATAACATCGCTACATGTGCAGAGAGCAGGGAGACGCACACACTGCTTAGCGCTGGCTCCTTGCTCTCCTAGCTACAGTACACATCGGGTTAATTAACCCGATGTGTACTGCAGCTACATGTGCAGAGAGCAGGGAGCCGCGCACACTGCTTAGCACTGGCTCCTTGCTCTCCTAGCTACAGTACACATCGGGTTAATTAACCCGATGTGTACTGCAGCTACATGTGCAGAGAGCCGGAGCCGGCAGCATAGGCAGCGTGAGAGCTGCGGAGGCTGGTAACTAAGGTAAATATCGGGTAACCACCTTGGTTACCCGATGTTTACCCTGGTTACAGCTTACCGCAGATGCCGGCTCCTGCTCCCTGCTCGCTTCATTTCGTCGCTCTCTCGCTGTCACTCACAGCGATCTATTTGTCACAGCGGGAGAGCGCCTTTGAAGAAAACGAACCAGGGCTGTGTGTAACGAGCAGCGATCTCGCAGCAGGGGCCAGATCGCTGCTCAGTGTCACACACAGCGAGATCGCTAATGAGGTCACTGTTGCGTCACCAAAACCGTGACGTAGCAGCGATTTCGGTAGCGATCTCGCTATGTGTGAAGCACCCCTAAGGGTGGAAACACACCAGAAACGTATTGATGCATACACCATTATAGCGGTTTCCTTGTGGAAGTTTTGATGTCCCGTGTACTTGAAATTCTCAAGAAAAAAAGAAGAAATTGTTCATTTGAGCTAGACTTTCCTGTTTTAGCTGCCTGTATGCCCCCCAGAACTCTGTCCCCCCCCAAATCCCCATTGCTGCCAGTATACCCCCCAGAACTGTCTGTCCGCTGACCACAGTGCTGTATACCCCCCAGAACTGTCTGTTCCTGCAACACCAGCGCTGCCTGTATACCCCCCAGAACTGTCTGTCCCCCCCAAACCCCCATTGCTGCCAGTATACCCCCCAGAACTGTCTGCCGCTGACCACAGTGCTGTATACCCCCCCAGAATTGTCTGTTCCCGCAAAACCAGCGCTGCCTATATACCCCCTAGAACTGTCTGTCCCTTGACCCCAGTGCTGTATACCCCCCAGAACTCTGTACCCCCAACACCAGCGCTGCCTGTATACCCCCTAGAACTGTCTGTCCTGACAACCACAGTGCTGCCTGTATACCTCCCCGGAACTGTCTGCCCCCCCACCCCAGTGCAGCCAGTATACCTCCCCCCCCCCCCCCCCCGAACTGTCTGTCTCCTCACCCTAGTGTTGTATACCCCCCAGAACTATATATGGCAGCACAGAAATATAGTGGCACAGAATAAAGAAGCACAGCAATATGGCAGCACAGCAATATGGCGGCACAGTATATGGTGGCACAGCAATACAGCAATATGGTGGCACAGTATATGGCAGCAGAGCAATATGGCAGCTCAGGAATATGGCTGTACAGCAATATGACTACACAGCATCCAGCGTCACAGCATATGCCAGCACAGCAATATGGTGGCACAGCATATGGCAGCACAACATATGGGGCACAGCAATATGGCAGCACAGTATATGGGGCACAGCAATATGGTGGCACAGTATATAGAGCCACAGCAATATGGTGGCACAGCAATATAGTGGCACAGTATATGTCAGCACAGCAATATGGCGGTATAGAATAAGGCGGCACAGCAATATGGCTGTACAGTATATGGCAGGCACAGTATATGGAGCACAGCAATATGGCAGCACAGTATATGAGCACAGCAATATGGCAGCACAGCATATGGGGAACAGTATATGGGGGCATAGCAATATGGCGGTACAGTATATGGGGCACAGGAATATGGCGCCACGGAAATATGGCAGCACAATATACGTCGGCTCACAGGGCTGTATTTGCCATTAGGCAGTGGCCCAAGACTAAAACTTAAAAAAAGCTTTTTTTTTGTTAAAAAAAACCCAAAAAAACGTTCCTCACTCATCCAAACTCTTTATTACATCCTTCCTCCTTTTGGAGGAGGGAGGGGGCGCTGCAGTCATTTATATTGGCTTCTATAAGACAAGCGAATATCAATGAAGCTGTGAGGGCATCGGCACTTCCGGGGTCAGCGAAGCTCCAGTCAGTTCCCTGCCCCGACGTGCGGCTGTGCGCTCACTCTACAGAGGTCACAGCAGCATGGAACAATGCTGCGCAGAGGAGGATGGGAGATGCCTCCAGTGTCGTGGAGGAGGATGGAAGATGCCGCCACCGCCGCAGAAGAGGACGGGAGATACCACCGCAGAGGATGACGGGAGATGCCGCCACCGCTGCAGAGGAGGTCGAGAGATGCCGCCACCACTGAGGAGAAAGAAAGATGTTGCCGCTGCAGAGGTGGACGGGAATGGATGCAGCCGCCGCTGACGACGACGGAAGATGCCGCCACCGCAGAGGAGGACGGGAGATGTCGCCACCATAGAGGAGGACAGGATATGCCGCCACCGCCGCACAGGACGACGGGAGATGTCGCCACTGCAGAGGAGGACGAGAGATGCCACCACTGCTACAGAGGAGGACAGGAGATGCAGCCGCCGCAGAGGAGGATAAGAGATGCCGCCACGGAGGAGGATGGACGATGCCGCCACCGACACAGAGGAGGACGGGAGATACAGCCGCTGCCTCCATAGAAGAGGACGGGAAATGTTGCCGCAGAAGAGGACAGGAGATGCACCTGCCGCAGAGGAGGATGGGAGATGCAGCCTTGAGCAGTTAAGCGATTTAAAGCCGAAGACCAAGCCGAATAAGCAGCCTGGGAGGAGTACAACATGGAGGGTGGAGTATGATGGGGGGTGCACAGCATGGGGATAGAGCATAATGGGAGGGGATGGAAAATGTGAGTGGTGCACAGTTTAGCGAATGGGGGTTGCAGTATGGAGAATAGGAGGCACGGTATGGAGAATGAGGTAGCATGGGGATCGCTCAGTTAGGAGTCTGAGAGGGCTCTGTATGCAGAATGTGAAGCATAAGGCTCATTATAGAGTGGGGACAACATGAAATGGACAGTGAAATGGGGGTTGCATGGAGAGGTGGGGACAGTGGAGGTCATAGTTCATAAGTGAGGAAGGTGTGGAGGGTATAATTCATAGTGGGGAGGACAGTGGGGGGTTTTCATTTGCGGGGGCAGTGTGGCTGTCATCAAAGTTGCCACCAGGAATTTCAGAGCCCCAAACTGCCAACATTTTTGGGCCCCCTTGATCCTCCGCCCAGGCTCCACCTCATCTCTGACTCTGCCCCTCGAACCTTCCCCAGTCCCACCACCACCCTTGGAAAATCTCCAATTCTGCAAACAGTCCTCACCAATCAAACATTAACCTCTAGTCGTCATTTTCACAGCCCGAAAAAATCTGCATGCCCCGTTTTTCGGGTTCTCTATATGACGTGTCCTAGACAGAATCGTCAGCCATATGCGTGTGTGTACAGACAGACAGACAGACAGAGACACACAGAGGATATAGGCTACTAGCTATATAATAAAATATAGAGGATGCTGGCTGTGTATATATAATATGGGGGCTGCATATAGTGTATACACCACAATATACTGTACACATACATCCACACTATATACATACAGTGCTGGCCAAAAGTATTGGCACCTCTGCAATTCTGTCAGATAATACTCAGTTTATTCTTGAAAATGATTGCAATCACAAATTCTTTGGTATTATTATCTTCATTTAGTTTGTCTTCAATGAAAAAAAAAAAAAATTGTCATAAAGCCAAATTGGATATAATTCCACACCAAACATAAAAAGGGGGTGGACAAAAGTATTGGCACTGTTTGAAAAATCGTGATGCTTCTCTAATTTGTGTAATTAACAGCACCTGTAACTTACCTGTGGCACCTAACAGGTGTTGGCAATAACTAATCACACTTGTAGCCAGTTGACATGGATTAAAGTTGACTCAACCTCTGTCCTGTGTCTTTGTATGTACCACATTGAGCATGGAGAAAAGAAAGAAGATCAAAGAACTGTCTGGGGACTTGAGAATCCAAATTGTGAGGAAGCATGAGCAATCTCAAGGCTACAAGTCTATCTCCAAAGACCGAAAAGTTTCTGTGTCTACGGTGCGCAGTGTCATCAAGAAGTTTAAGGGTATGTGCGCACTAGGCGTTTTTTTCACGCTGCGTTTTTATGTGCGTTTTTGTCTAAAAAACGCACCCGCGGCTAAAAAACCGCGGCAAAAACGCATGCGTTTTTGCCGCGATTTGGTGCGTTTTTTGCTGCGTTTTTGCTCACTGCGTTTTTAATCAGTGCACAATGCCATTAAAGATTGTTGATGAAAAAAAAAAAAAAAAAAAAGGTCTGATGTCATTTCCTTCTTCAAAATGTTCATTGTATGCAGGAGAGCAGACAGCAGCTGCAGAACTACAAGTCTCAGCATCCTCCATTCACTAGTGAATGCAGGAGAGCAGGCAGCAGCTGCAGAACTACAAGTCTCAGCATCCTCCATTCACTAGTGTATGCAGGAGAGCAGACAGCAGCTGCAGGACTACAAGTCTCAGCATCCTCCATTCACTAGTGTATGCAGGAGAGCAGGCAGCAGCTGCAGAACTACAAGGCTCAGCAGCCTCCATCCAGGACTGTATGCAGTTTTTTGCCCAAAAAGAAAAAAAAATGACATGGGCTTCGCCATATTTTTCTATGCTAGCCGGGTACAGCAGGCAGATACGGGCTGCCCCCAACCCCCAGCTGCCTATTTGTACCCGGCTGGGAACCAAAAATATAGAGAAGCCCTTTTTTTTTAATTATTTCATGAAATAATTAAAAAAAAAAAAATGACGTGGGCTTCGCCTAATTTTTGAGTCCAGCCGGGTACAACTAGGCAGCTGGGGATTGGAATCCACAGTGCAGGGTGCCCATGCTTTCTGGGCACCCCCACTGCGAATTGCAGTCCGCAGCCACCCCAGAAAATGGCGCTTTCATAGAAGCGCCATCTTCTGGCGCTGTATCCAACTCTTCTAGCTGCCCTGATGCCGGGTGGCTAGCTAGGTAATAATGGAGTTAGGGCTAGCTGTATATTATCAGCTAGCCCTAAGCCCGAAATTCATGGTGTCACGCCAATATTAGGCATGGCCACCATGAATTTCTAGTAATGATAAAAAAAAAAAACACAACACAGAAAAATATTTTTATTAGAAATAAAACACAACACAATTAGTGACTCCATCTTTATTGAAATAAACCCCCCTCCTCCGCAGTAATCCTGGGTTAGGGTCCCGCGCCGTCCAATCCGGATCCAATATCATCTGATCGGTTTGCTGGAAGGCAAAGCGATCAGATGATGTGTCAGGATCAAGTGCCTGAATCCCATCACACATCAGCTGATTGTATAAAAGCCGATTATACAATCAGCTGATGCATCGGTGCAAAAAAAAAAATAATAATACTCACTTATGTGCTGATGACCGGCAGCTCCTGGAGCGATCGATTGGACAGGAGTCTGATCCCGTCCGATCGCTGCAGCAGCTGCCGGTAATCAGCTGATGAAGTCCCCTGACGGCAGGATCAGCTGATAGCCGGCCGGGCAGGAAAAAGCCGGCGAGACTACGATCAGCTGATGCGTCAGGTGACTGCATCAGGTGATCCATCGCCAGGTCCTGCAAGCAAGGTCCTGCCGGCCGGGGAGACTGCACACAGCCAGAGCGGCGGTACCGGGAGGAGATGGGAGCGGGCATTGCACCGGACCCTGCGGACAGGTGAGTATATATGACATTTTTTTATTTTTCTACTGTTCACTTTGGTTTTCGCCGCTGCCTCCACCTCCCGCCCAGACATGGCGCCGCACGGAGCTGACATGCACAGGACGGGAGGTGGAGGCAGCGGTGACGGTACCGGGAGGATTCCTGCTTCTGTGTTTACCAACAGAAGGAATCCTCTTCCTGTACACGTCACTGTAGTGCCCACCCCTTGCGTGTATAGCTGCGTTTTTAGTCATAGAAACGCGGCTATATGCGTTTTTCATTGCGTTTTTAACATCTCATTGAATTCAATGAGTGAAAAACGCAGTGAAAAACGCAGAAATAATTGACATGCTGCGTTTTTGTGGTCACCACAAAAACGCAGCTAAAAAAAAACGCTGTGTGGGGACAGCACTTATGAAAACCCATTGACATTGCTGGGGAAGCAATGTCACTGCGTTTTCAGCACAAAAACGCGGTAAAAAACGCCGCTAAAAACGCGGCAAAAACGCCTAGTGCGCACAAGGCCTAAAGCTCATGGCACTGTGGCTAACCTCCCTAGATGTGGAAGGAAAAGAAAAATTGACAAGAGATTTCATCGCAAGATTGTGCGGATGGTGGATAAAGAACCTCGACTAACATCCTAACAAGTTCAAGCTGCCCTGCAGTCCGAGGGTACAACAGTGTCAACCTGTGCTATCCATCGGCGTCTGAATGAAAAGGGTCTGTATGGTAGGATACCCAGGAAGACCCCACTTCTTACCCCGAGACATAAAAAAGCCAGGCTGGAGTTTGCCAAAACTTACCTGAGAAAGCCTAAAACTTTTTGGAAGAATGTTCTCTGGTTAGATGAGACAAAAGTAGAGCTTTTTGGGAAAAGCCATCAACATAGAGTTTACAGGGAAAAAAAAGGCATTCAAACAAAAGAACACGGTCCCTACAGTCAAACATGGCAGAAGTTCCCTGATGTTTTGGGGTTGCTTTGCTGCCTCTGGCACTGGACTGCTTGATCGTGTGCATGGCATTATGAAGTCTGAAGACTACCAACAAATTTTGCAGCATAATGTAGGGCCCAGTGTGAGAAAGCTGGGTCTCCCTCAGAGGTCATGGGTCTTCCAGCAGGACAATGACCCAAAACACACTTCAAAAAGCACTAGAAAATGGTTTGAGAGAAAGCACTGGAGACTAGTAAAGTGGCCAGCAATGAGTCCAGACCTGAATTCTATAGAACACCTGTGGAGAGATCTCAAAATGGCAGTTTGGAGAAGGCACCCTTCAAATCTCAGGGACCTGGAGCAGTTTGCCAAAGAATAATGGTCTAAAATTCTAGCAGAGCATTGTAAGAAACTCATTGATGGTTACCAGAAGCGGTTGTTCGCAGTTATTTTGGCTAAAGGTTGTGCAACCAAGTATTAGGCTAAGGGTGCCAATACTTTTGTCTGGCCCATTCCTTTCTCGCCTTTTCATTGGGGGACACAGACAGTGGGTAGTATGGTGTCTCTAGGGGAGGCGTGACACTAGATTGAAAAAGTGTTAGCTCCTCCTCCCACAGCATATACCCTAGCTAGGCAGGAAACTAGCTCAGTTTTTTCTAGTGTCAGCAGGGAGGCTGACATGTCTGGCCTTGCCCTACCAGGTGCCTCAGGCCAGCTTATTTTGTTTTTATTTTTTATTTTGTTTTTTTCTTATTCATTCTATTTTTGATATGGGGCAATACCAGGGTGCCCTGCCACCCTCGTTCCCCCCGCGTACGGGCAGAGGAAACCTGGCGTGCACAAGCCATCAGTCTTCCCTCGCGCCCAAGTGGTCGGGTCTGCGTACCCCTCCAGGCTCCCTGGAAGCACCTCACACCAAGGTAGCTCCAGAGGGCTAAGCAGAGCCGAGGACCTGCTTCAGCCTTCAGCCGAAGATGCGTCCCTGAGATCCCCGTATCCATCACCGACGCGTCTTCAGACGGAGCCAGGAGCAGGTAGGGAGACGACGAGTCATCTGTCCCCTGCATCCAAACCGCCGCCTGGAAAGGCGTCGGTGGGGCGATGCAGGCCGTGATCCCGGGGAACATCATTAATTAAGCCCTCGGCTTCGGCCTGCATTCTAGCAATGCCCCCTCTCACTGCTCTGGAAGCTGCTCCTTCACTCAGGAGCAGCTCCTTTCCGATTGGCCGTCACGCTTAGTCCCAGCCCTGAGACCAATCAGTCTCCGGGGGCCGTCTCTCTCCTCCAGGCTGCCAGGAACACTGGACGCCATTTTCCACGTGGGGAGCAGACACGGGTGAGATCCCCTCCTTGGCTCTGCACTTCTGCAGCACTATATACCGCTCTGCTCAGCGGTATATCGCTGTCTCTCTAGCGGTGTGCGCCTGCTGACTAGCGGTGTATATCAGCTACTAGCGGTATATACTGGCTCTGCCTGCAGGTATATGCCGACTGTTTGACAGTATATGCCATTTTGCTATCGGTATATACCGGCTCTGAATAGCAGTCACTTTATAATACTGCTAGTGGCTCCTCACTCATACGAACAGCGGCATATCCCTATATAGGGCTGTAGGACTCTGTTGCTGACATGCGTAACCGCAAGGGTGATAAAGCTTCCCAGGCGTCCTCTACGGACCTGTACTATGCTTGTACCACCTGTGGACGCTCGTTTTCTAATGGCCGAAGCTATCCACTATGCCGGGGCTGCGATGCCCCTACTACCGTGTCACAACAGACCCAGTTGCCGGACCAGGAGGCCGCGCAGATTTTGGATTCTGCCCCGGCTACCGGCTAGGCAGCACCCCCGTCTGATGATGTTCTTCCTGCATGGGCTCTTCTAATGTCTAAAAGGATAGATGACCTTGTCACTCAGATATCCCAAACCTCAGGCAGCCTTCCCCCGGCTCAGCTCCTTCAGAGGAGCCCGCGTGCTTCGTCTGGTCCTTCTTTCCCAGAACGTAAAAAGGCTGCTTCCAAGAGGCGCCATTGGGACCTCTACGCCTCTTCCGACTCGGACGATGGTCAGTCTGACCCGGGCTCTGTGACTTTGAGTAGTCACGATTCCCAAGACTCTGACTCTGATTCAGATGTCCCTTCCGAGTCTAGGCATATAGAAGACACACTAATTTCGGCTGTCGGCTAAAGATATGGAACGCGGACAGTGCCTCCAAGAAATCCCTGTCCACACTCCCCTTCCATGGTCTTCGCCTGTTTGGAGAATCCCTGGACAAACTCATATCTGAGACGACGGGTGGAAAAAGTTCCATTCTACCACAAAAGCAGTCTGTATCCAGGAATTTTAAAAAATCTTCTTGGCGCAGGCAGTCCTTTCGGCCCGTCTCCCAAAAACCTTCAGTACAAGGATCGTCCCAACGCCCAGATCGAGGATCCGGCCCCTCAAGGGGCTCTTCTTGGCGTTCCCACTCCAAACAAACTAAACCTAAGGGACCTCACCCTGCACAGGCCCCTTCAGCATGACGCCAGGTATCCCTCAGATCCGACTCCTGTTGGAGGGCGGCTTCTGCTTTTTTGGGATATCTGGCTAGACCACACTCACGATGCTTGGGTTCGAGAAATCGTCACCTCAGGTTACAACATCGATTTCCATTCCCTGCCGTTCAGCAGGTTTCTGCGTTCTCGTCTCCCAAAGTCCGAAACGCAAAGCCAGGCCTTATTTCAGGCCATAGCCTCATTACAAAAAGCAAACGTTATCATTCCAGTGCCCCTGGAACAGCGCGGCAAAGGTTTCTATTCAAACCTTTTTGTCGTTCCCAAAAAAGATGGCTCTGTCCGCCCTATCCTGGATCTCAAAAGACTGAACAGATCCGTATGCATTCGGACCTTCCGAATGGAGTCATTGAGAGCAGTACTAGCCGCCATGGAACCGGAAGAATTCCTAGCCTCCATAGATGTTCAAGATGCTTATTTACACATTCCCATATGTGTATCTCATCAACGGTTCCTTCGTTTTGCCGTAGGACACCGTCATTACCAATTCAGGGCCCTCCCCTTTGGACTGGCCACTGCGCCTCGGGTCTTCACAAAGGTCATGGCGACCGTCATGTCCATTTTGCACCCCAGAGGCGTTCTGGTTGTTCCCTATTTGCACGACCTACTTTGTCAAGGAGAGCTCTCCTCAAGTTTGCTCAGAAAGCGTGCAGATATGCTTAGACACGCTGTCAAGGCTAGGGTGGCTTATCAACTTCAACAAGTCATCCCTCATTCCTCGTCAGCGCATCACCTTTTTAGGTATGCTGATAGACACGGCTCAGTCCCGGGTTTTTCTTCCAGAAGACAAGAGGTCTTCCCTCATCCGGGCCGCCCAATCCCTCCGCTCCCACCGTCACACATCCCTTCGGAATGGGATGAGAGTGTTAGGCAAGATGGTGGCAGTCATGGAAGCCGTGTCCTTTGCCCAAGTCCATCTGCGCCCTCTACAACTGGATCTTTTATCCTTCTGGGACAAGAATCCAGCTTCTCTAGACCGGTCAGTTCGCTTATCTCGGTCTGCGCTCCACTCCCTCGTCTGGTAGACTCAAGTCTCATCCCTACCTCAAGGGAAGTTCTTCCGTCCTGTCCACTGGCAAATAGTCACGACAGATGCCAGCCTCATAGGCTGGGGAGCGGTGTTTCTCCACCACACTGTTCACGGACGCTGGTCTCCCTCCGAACGCTCCCTTCACATCATCATTCTAGAGATCAGAGCCATATTTTTGGCCCTTCAGAACTTTCAGCCCTTGCTATTGGGTCTCCCTAATCGGATCCAGTCAGACAATGCCACGGCTGTGGCTTACATCAACCGTCAGGGAGGAACTCGCAGCAGGGCAGCGATGAAAGAAGTATCCAGGATTCTTCTTTGGGTAGAGATGCACATTCCCATTATTTCAGCTGTCTATATTCCGGGAGTAGACAACTGGGCCGCAGACTTTCTCAGCAGACAGGGTCTAGCGGCAGGGGAATGGTCCCTCCACGACGAAGTGTTCCATCAGATCACTCTTCGTTGGGGACTCCCAGATGTGGACCTCTTGGCGTCTCGGATGAACGCCAAGGTACATCCCTTCATATCCCGGTCGAGAGACCCGCTAGCGCTCGGTTCCGAAGCTCTAGTCTTCCCGTGGTCGCAGTTTCGCCTGCCCTACATCTTCCCTCCGTTTCCTCTCATTCCGAGAGTAATCAAGAAAATCAAGGCGGAGGGAATTCCCGTGATCCTCGTGGCCCCGGACTGGCCCAGGAGAGCCTGGTACCCAGAGCTTCTCCAACTTCTCAGCGACACTCCCTGGTGTCTCCCCGACCGCCCGGATCTTCTGTCGCAAGGTCCAATATTCCACCAGAATACAGCACAGCTGCATTTGACGGCGTGGCGCTTGAATCCTTGATTCCAGCCAAATCAGGTCTTTCTTCTAAGGTAGTTCATACCATGCTTACTGCTCGGAAGCCCTCCTCCGCCAGTATCTATCACAGGACCTGGAAGACCTATCTTTCCTGGTGTGACCGTCATCACCGGTCGCCCCTTGTTTTTTCAATCCCTGATGTGCTTGCCTTTCTGCAAGACGGTCTGGACTCGGGACTAGGCCTCAGTACCCTTAAAGGTCAAGTTTCTGCCTTGTCAATTTTTTTCCAGAAGCAGCTGGCTTCTCGCCCTCAGGTCCGTACCTTTCTTCAAGGGGTAGCGCATTTGGTCCCTCCTTATCGCCACCCCTTAGATCCCTGGGATCTGAATCTGGTTCTAGGAGCTCTTCAGCTTCCTCCTTTCGAACCTTTAAGAGAAATCTCTCTTCAACGTCTCTCTTGGAAGGTTGCCTTTTAAGTCGCCATTACCTCTATCAGACGAGTGTCCGAACTGGGGGCCCCTTCCTGTCGCTCACCTTACCTGATATTCCATCACGATAAGGTGGTCCTTCGGCCTTCCCCCGCCTTTCTTCCGAAGGTTGTATCTTCTTTCCACTTGAACGAAGACATTGTGTTGCCGTCATTCTGTCCACGCCCCGGTCCACTCCTTTGAAAAAGCCCTTCACACTCTAGATCTTGTTAGGGCTCTGCGGATCTACATCTCCAGAACAGCGCCGTTGCGCAAGTCCGATGCCCTCTTCGTCCTCTCAGAAGGACACAAAAAGGGCAACCAGGCTTCTAAATCCACGATTTCTCGATGGATCAGGACTGCCATCTGTGAGGCATACAAAGTACGAGGTTCTGTTCCCCCTCAATCTGTGTGGGCCCACTCTACGCGAGCAGTGGGTGCTTCCTGGGCTATCCGCCATCAGGCTTCGGCAGCCCAACTTTGCAAGGCCGCTACCTGGTCCAGTGTGCACACGTTTACAAAATTCTACAGAGTGCATACGCATGCCTCCGCGGATGCTGCTCTTGGAAGACAAGTCCTTCAGGCGGCAGTGGCCCATTTATAAGTGGCCACTGCTCGGTTTCTTGACAGTGTTGATATGTGTTCACTGCAGTTGCAGTCGTTAGTCAGCTCTTAGTCTGATGTTATACACTGTTAATAGTTCAGTTCCCACTCAGGGACTGCTTTGGGACGTCCCACTGTCTGTGTCCCCCAATGAAAAGGCGAGAAAGGAAATGACATTTTTGTGTACTCACCGTAAAATGTCTTTCTTGGAGCTTTCATTGGGGGACACAGCTCCCGCCCTTGTGTTTTCATTGTTCTTCTCCTACTGCTTTTACACCAAACTGAGCTAGTTTGCTGCCTAGCTAGGGTATATGCTGTGGGGGGGAGGAGCTAACACTTTTTCAATCTAGTGTCACGCCTCCCCTGGAGACACCATACTACCCACTGTCTGTGTCCCCCAATGAAAGGCTCCAAGGAAGACATTTTACGGTGAGTACACAAAAATGTTTTGTGTGAAATGATCAATGATTTGATTTTTGTTTCATTCTCTTTTTTCATTGCAAGCAAAATAAATGAAGATAATAATACCAAAGAATTTGTGATTGCAATCATTTTCAGGAAGAAACTGAGTACTATCTGACAGAATTGCATGGGTGCCAATACTTTTGGCCAGCACTGTATAGCATATGCAGACGTAATACAGGCTATAGTGTGCACCTGTATGTACAGTATGGTGCTGTGTATGAGCTGGAAACCGGAGCCAAAAGACAGACACACACAGTCTATACTCTCCAGCCGCGAGCGGCTCTGACGCTGATAACAGAAGGTTCTAATGGAGTCCTGTCGCTCGGCGGTGATTGGAGGATCCGCTCTCCTCGCGGTGACATCCTTTGTCTTCGGGACGGTCCTGTTTGTACTGCGCAGAGCAGCCTCTTTAGCGCATGCGCAGTATAAACTTCACAATAATGAACAGAGGAACAGAGGGCGGCCGGCAGCATCAGACATCACTGATATCGCACACGGCCGGCCCCTTCTTCAGTGGCCATACTTCTAAGAAGCTGTGGCTATGACTGGGGCCCCTGGGCTTAATAAAGCTAAGCACCATATTTTTTGGACTATAAGACGCTCTTTACCATAAGACACACCCCATGATTACACAGCAGAAAATAGGAAAAAAACATTTTTCCTATTAAAACTTCCTTGGCGGTGTAAGGGGGGGTGTGGGGGGGTCATTATTACTAAATTTAAATGTACTAAGGCAGAATAGGGAGGTAATAAATCTATTGTTAGTGTTCTTCTGCAGTGTATATATATTATACACACATGGCTCTGCTACATGCACATATAGGTCCGGGTGTGCGTGCAATGTGGCTGCAGCGTCGGTGTGGGTGCGCGTGCACTGCAATGTGGCTGTAGTGCTGGCGTGGGTGCACACACAGTGTGACTGCAGGTACGTTCTGACACATGGTTGCTGCCTATATTTGACTGCAGATGCAATGAGGAGGAAGGTTGTTGAAGCGAGCTGACAGCACATCACAGCGCCGTGTCCCCCTCCCCACTGGAGCCGCTCAGTTGCTATACTTCCAGGTGCATCAAGTGGCAGCTACAGACACGGGATCCAGGCATCAGAACGCAGCACTGACGCTTGGAGTGTGCCGCTGTGCTCCCCCACGTTGTGTGCAAAGAATATCCAAACTTTTGGGATAATTTTTATGTTTTAGGCCCCTTCTGAGTAGACTGCTTAGAAAACCACCATTAAGGAGACAGAAGAGCATGCAGACAGAATGTATACCGTGAGTAGAATTTCATAGTCTTGTTTCCTGAGCTGTGCACTTAAGAAGTCTTTTGAGCAATTGGTGGGGTTCTCAGGTTGCACCCCATGATGCCCCTTCTCCTTACTGAGCCCACTTCTTCCACTACTAAACTCCTCAGAATTATTGGACCTAAACATATAAGATATCTTCCAAAAGTTAACTCTACTGCCTGTGACTAATCAGTATTGTGATTCCTATATGGTCCACAGTCTGATGATGCCTGATCACAACTACCAGCATCTCCTTACCATTGTTAAGGACATACTGGGAGTTGTTTGTAAAGGCAATACAATTGTATATGGGTCTAACCTGACACTGCACATGATTGCTGTACTATGTTTGGCAATGTATTCATGTACTGACGGTGGTTTTGGTGATGTATTACTGTATGGACGGTGGTTCTGGTGATAGTCATGTTGATGTTGTAATCTTTACCTTATCAGTCTTGATCCTAAAACATAGGATCAGTGTGCTGGACTAAAAATGCAGCTATCTGCATGTCTGTCAGCCGAATGAGTAAGAGACTAAAACCCCCATACACTATAGTCTGATTTTTCGGCCGGCAGCTATCCTGCTCGGCTCTCCCTTATACAGGAGCACTCATTCTGCCAAGTGTTCCTGTGTTCTCTATTAAAGCCACTGCTAGACGTCTCCGGCAGCAGCTTATCATTTAGAGGATGATAGGATATACACTCCGTAATCGGACATGCTGGATCCTTATTCCCCCGACAATCATGAGTTAGAGCCCCCATACACATTGGACTGTCAGCAGAACCTGTCTGTATTGGCGGGTTTAGACAATTTTAGGTTAATGTGTATGGAGGTCTTAGCTACTATCTGAAGGCTCTGGGCACTCTCGGGGTGTGTGCACACGAGGTCTTGTAGATGTCTGTGAACCCCCGGAGTAATTCAGACGGAAGACGCTTCAGGACAGTCGTCATTTTCTCCTGAAGCAAATGTTTTATTTTTTTTTGTTGCTTCTTGGTTGTTTTTTCCAACATCTTTTAGCTTCTGGTTTTTATTTATTTTTTTAATAAATTAGTAAGTAGCATCCAAGCAGAAGCCGCCATATAATGGACCGGTCACTTTTAGCCGCTTCATGTCTGAGGAAACCTGACACAGTTAAAAAAACTGCAAAGACTGAACATATGAGCAGCAAGTGGTTTCTACATTGCAGTGTGTGAGTTCAGTCCTTTGAGAATTTATAGTTTTCTTGTGCAGGTTACAGAGCGGATCTGTCTGAAAAAAATGCTGTGTGCACATACCCTTAAGGCCCCGTTACACGCAACTACATCGCTAACGAAATGTCGCAGGGGTCACGGAATTCGTGACACACATCCGGCCTCGTTAGTGACGTCACTGCGTGTGACACGTACGACCGACCGCTAACAATGCAAAATACTTACCAAATCGTTGATTGTTGACACGTCGTCCATTTCCCAAATGTTGTTGCTGCTTTTGGACGCAGGTTGTTCGTCGTTCCTGAGGCAGCACACATCGCTACGTGTGACACCCCAGGAACGACGAACAATACCGTACCTGCATCCTCCGGCAATGAGGTGGGCGTGTCTTTCATGCGGCTCCTCTCCGCCCCACCGCTTCTATTGGCCGCCTGCCGTTTGACGTCGCTGTGACGCTGCACGAACCGCCCCCTTAGAAAAGAGGCTGTTCGCCGGCCACAGCGACGTCGCTAGAAACGTAAGTACGTGTGACGGGTATTAGCTATATTGTGCGCCATGGGCAGCAATTTGCCCGTGACGCACAAACGACGGGGGCGGGTGCTTTCACGAGCGACATCGCTAGCGTTGTCGCTGCGTGTAAAGCGCCCTTTAGTCTGACTGATCAGAAGGGGGCGCCACCACTGACAGTGCCTACCTAGGGCAGCATGATCTCCAAATATGGCAATATGGCGGCACAGCAATATGGCGGCACAGCAATATGGCGGCACAGCAATATGGCGGCACAGCAATATGAAAATCAGAAATAGGTCACAGTGTGTGGATGCAGAGTAATTTTATCCAATATAGTTTTCACAGCAAAAAATGCAAAAGAACTCATAAAAATACCATTATTGAAAAAATATATTAAAGGGAACCTGTCAGCAGAAATTTCGCCCAAAACCTAAAAGATTCCCCCTCTGCAGCTCCTGAGCTGCATTCTAGAAAGGTCCCTGTTATTATTGTGCCCCATGTGAGACCAAAATAAAGACTTTATAAAGTGGTACCTTTTTGTATTCAGATACTGTAAATGTGACACGGGGGCGGGCTCTCTGGCGTCCGTTATTCTGCCCCCTGGTCCTGTATGCCGCCCCCATCTCTCCTTTCCATAGCTGATGCACCGCCCACTGCTCCAGCCATCCCCGCGCATGCCCAGTGCCAGTCTTTTGGGACTGAGCAGTGTGACCGCTGGTGACGTGTGCGCAGGCAAGTGATTATGGGCGGGGCTGTGATTGTTATCAGCAAGTACCCGCCCATAATCTCGTGAGCGCGCAAACCTCACCAGCGGTCACACTGTGCTCAGGGTAGTGCTAGACTGTATGGGCTGCTTCTAGGGATGACGTCCCTTTTGTCACGTGATAGGGGCGTGTTCAAAATACTATCACGTGACAAAAGGGACGTCATCCCTGGAAGCAGCCCATACAGTCTAGCACTACCCTGAGCACAGTGCGACCGCTGGTGAGGTTTGCGCGCTCACGAGATTATGGGCGGGTACTTGCTGATAACAATCACAGCCCCGCCCATAATCACTTGCCTGCGCACAAGTCACCAGCGGTCACACTGCTCAGTCCCGTTAGACTGGCAGTGGGCATGCGCGGGGATGGCTGGAGCAGTGGGCGGTGCATCAGCTATGGAAAGGAGCGATGGGGGCGGCATACAGGACCAGGGGGCAGAATAACGGACGCCAGAGAGCCCGCCCCCGTGTCACATTTACAGTATCTGAATACAAAAAGGTACCACTTTATAAAGTCTTTATTTTGGTCTCACATGGGGCACAATAATAACAGGGACCTTTCTAGAATGCAGCCCAGGAGCTGCAGAGGGGGAATCTTTTAGGTTTTGGGCAAAATTTCTGCTGACAGGTTCCCTTTAAAAAAGCACTACCTGGGTGCTTATATACAATGATTCAATACTTTCCCCTCTTAATCTGATGGAGGTTTAGCATTCATATATATAGTCACATAATATCCCCATGCTCCTGTGTCACATCACAATGAATATGGATATTTGGCCCCTGCCTCAATCTGGACGGACCCCAATAGTCCTATATTACTGCTTGGCTATTTGTTGGGGGAACCCATATGGAGATATCTATGTATCGGCTTATCTAAGTCTTCCTGATTAAGAACTACTCCGTGTCTGCAGTAAAATAAATGCTGGATACGTCTATGCTAAAACCAGACGAGGGAAAACTGAAGTTTCAGTCAACTAAATCATTTGGTGGAGAAATTTTGAATAAGACCCTGATGAACCTCCCACCGTCAGAGGGGAAACGCGTCGGGTTATGCATTCCCCATGATATTTCCTTGGGAAACATTGTGTGATGGGGATTGTTTTATTTTTCTCTTCTATGATGTATTAATACCTCCAATTTGTCCTTAGTGGACGGCATCAATAGGGGGGATTCTCTAGGTTTGCTCTGAATTTTCCATGAAAGGAAATGATTATCAATAGTGTATATGATTATATGACTTATAAACCAGAGAATGGACGGTAGTGACCGAAGTATACGGACTCATGGTATAGACGTTTGAGAGCAGGTTTACAGTCTAAAGGCCCTGTCACACATAGAGATAAATCTGTGGTAGATGTGTGGTAGATGTGTGGTAGATCTGTGGTAGATCTGTGGTAGATGTGTGGTAGATGTGTGGTAGATCTGTGGTAGATCTGTGGTAGATCTGTGGTAGATGTGTGGTAGATGTGTGGTAGATGTGTGGTAGATGTCTGGTAGATCTGTGGTAGATCTGTGGTTGCAGTGAAATTGTGGACAATCACTGCCAGGTTTGTGGCTGTGTACAAATGGAACAATATGTCCCATGATTTCAATGCAACCACAGATCTGCCAAAGATTTATCTCTGTGTGTGACAGGGCCTTAAGTCTAAAGCGGGCTTTACATGCTGCGATCTCGCTAGTGAGTTCGCAAGCGATCGTACCCGCCCCCGTCGGTTGTGCGACACGGGCAAATCGCTGCCCGTGCCGCATAACATCGTGTGGACCTGTCACACACACTTACCTGCCCTGCGACGGCGCTCTGGCCAGCAAACCGCCTCCTTTCTAAGGGGGCGGTTTGTGCGGCGTCATAGTGACGTCACACGGCAGGCATCCAATAGAAGCGGAGGGGCGGAGATGATTGGGATGTAAACATCCCGCCCAAATCCTTCCTTCCGCATTGCCGGTGGACGCAGGTAAGGAGATGTTCTTCGTTCCTGCGGTGTCACACACAGCGATGTGTGCTGCCGCAGGAACGACAAACAACAACGTACCTGTCGCAGCAGCGATATTAAGGAAATGAGCGACGTGTCAACGAGCAACGATTTTTCATGTTTTTGTGCTCGTTGATCGTTGCTCATTTGTGTTACACGCTACGATGTCGGTAACGGCGCCGGATGTGCGTCACTACCGACGTGACCCCGACGATATATCGTTACCGATATCGCAGCGCATAAAGTATCGCAGCGCATAAAGCACCCTTAAGGTTTCTTTTTTTGTAAAGCTATGTCTGGGAATTTCATTGTCGGAGGATTGTAGGGTATTGCGAGGGTGATCAGCTCCCCCCCCCCCCCCCTCCCCATTTCTCACTTTGTGTGTAGACCCTCATTTTCCTCCTCTCTATTTTTGGTGTCAGTATTTAGAGACATTTTTATCTTGTGCATGTTATCTAAGCACCCAGGTAGTGATTTTTTAATATATTTTTTCAATAAAGGTATTTTATGAGTTCTTTTGTATCTTTGCTCTGAAAACTTGCACAGCAATATCGGGGCACAGGAATATGGGGGCAGAGTATATGGGGCATAGTATACAGTGAGGCACAGTATACAGTAGAGCACTATGCAGCTGTCCTTGGTGACACTTTAGACCAGGGGTGGGGAACCTTTTTTCTGCCGGGGGCCATTTGGAAATTTCTGCCAACCTTCGGGGGCCGCACAAAATTATCAATGTGAAAATGAACCAACTATATTTGGTCAAACAGTTTATTAACTCACCCTTACTGTAATGGCCGGAGCTGCTTCTGATTTGTGCGGCTGTGATATTCAGTGATACTTATGTTGCTTCTCTCTTTTCCAGGTTTGTCACGGTCTGGAGCGCAGGCAACTCTTTGTGATAATAAGATTGGTAGACTACATACATCACACAACAGACACAGGGACTGGTGTATATAAATCACAGGAGACACATACATGACTGAAGGGGCTGTTGGGATATACATCACATAGGAGACGCTGGGACTGCTGTATATACATCACAGGAGAAACCTACATCACACATGTATATGCCCCTAGCCCCCTTCTATGATGTATATGCGCCCAGCCCCTCCTGTGAGGTATATGCGCCCAGCCCCTCCTGTGAGGTTTATGCGCCCAGACGCTCCTGTGAGGTATATGCCCCCAGCCCCTCCTGTGAGGTATATGCCCCCAGCCCCTCCTGTGAGGTATATGCGCCCAGCCCCTCCTGTGAGGTATATGCGCCCAGCCCCTCTTGTGAGGTATATGCGCCCAGCCCCTCCTGTGAGGTATATGCGCCCAGCCCCTCCTGTGAGGTATATGCGCCCAGCCCCTCCTGTGAGGTATATGCGCCCAGCCCCTCTTGTGAGGTATATGCGCCCAGCCCCTCCTGTGAGGTATATGCGCCCAGCCCCTCCTGTGAGGTATATGCGCCCAGACGCTCCTGTGAGGTATATGCACCCAGACGCTCCTGTGATATGTACAGCCCCAACATCTCCAATGTGATGTATATACCCCAGCGTGTGATATATATGCCTCCTAGCATCTCCAATGTGATGTATATATCTCAGGAGTGGTTGGGGCATACACATAACAGGAGATGCTGGGGCATATCCATGACAGGAGATGCTGGGGGCATATACATGACAAGAGGGGCTGGGGAACAGACATAACTAGGTCACAGGGAGGCGTAAGCATTGCTGTGGGGCACAGACGGCACTGGGGTGGCACACACATCACTAGGGCAGCACAGAGAGCATGAACATCACTAAGTGGGGGGGCACACAGACAGCACTAAGTGGGGGGGGCACACAGACAGCACTAAGTGGGGGGGCACACAGACAGCACTAAGTGGGGGGGGCACACAGACAGCACTAAGTGGGGGGGGCACACAGACAGCACTAAGTGGGGGGGGCACACAGACAGCACTAAGTGGGGGGGCACACAGACATCACTAAGTGGGGGACACGCAGACATCACTAAGTGGTGGCACACAGACATCACTAAGTGGGGGACACGCAGACATCACTAAGTGGGGGACACGCAGACATCACTAAGTGGGGGGCACGCAGACATCACTAAGTGGGGGGCACGCAGACATCACTAAGTGGGGGGCACGCAGACATCACTAAGTGGGGGGCACGCAGACATCACTAAGTGGGGGCACACAGACATCACTAAGTGGGGGGCACGCAGACATCACTAAGTGGGGGGCACGCAGACATCACTAAGTGGGGGCACACAGACATCATTAAGTGGGGGGCACGCAGACATCACTAAGTGGGGGGCACGCAGACATCACTAAGTGGGGGCACACAGACATCACTAAGTGGGGGGCACGCAGACATCACTAAGTGGGGGGCACGCAGACATCACTAAGTGGGGGGCACGCAGACATCACTAAGTGGGGGGCACGCAGACATCACTAAGTGGGGGGCACGCAGACATCACTAAGTGGGGGGCACGCAGACATCACTAGGAGACTGGGGGGCACAGACGTCACTAGGGGGTACACAGCATTGGAAAGAAGACAGCACTGGGAGCTGCACACTCCACTGATGGGGCACGATGCTACACCGGAGAGCGGAAGGCGCAGGGGAGCGGGCGGTACACATACTGGGAGCTGCACACTCCACTGATGGGGCACGATGCTACACCGGTGAGCGGGAGGCGCAGGGGAGCGGGCGGCACACTCCACTGATGGGGCACGATGCTGCACCGGTGAGCGGGAGGCGCAGGGGAGCGGGCGGCACACTTCACTGATGGGGCACGCTGCACCGGTGAGCGGGAGGCGCAGGGGAGCGGGCGGCACACTTCACTGATGGGGCACGCTGCACCGGTGAGCGGGAGGCGCAGGGGAGCGGGCGGCACACTTCACTGATGAGGCACGCTGTACCAGAGAAGGGGCGGTGAGGGGGGAGTCACAATGCTGTGGGACGGAAGCGCACGCAGAGCGCTAAACCCACCCACAGAGTCGAGTTCTGAGCACGCTGACACCTGCCAGCGAAAGAGGTCATTGGTGCGTTCAAGCAGCACATGTGGAGATTTAAAGGGCCGGCGGCCGGTAAAACCACGGCGGTGGCCGGAGTACTGCGCCCCCGGGAATCTGCCCGGGGGCCGCACAAAAAGTCATGGCGGGCCGCATGCGGCCCGCGGGCCGGAGGTTCCCCACCCCTGCTTTAGACATTAGGATCACTTTTCAGTCACCAACAATATGGCTCCGCACTGTGATCCTAAACTTCATCTTCCCTTATCCTTTTGGAAACATCCAGAACGGGAGGGGGAGGTGACATCACACACAGGAGAGCAGATTCTGCCCACTATTACTGCAGTTGTAATGTGAGCTAGCCCTACACTAGGTTTTCAGCAGCTGCGCCCCCTAGTGTTTAAGAGTGGAAACTATCAAACTTTGGAAATGATTTTTTTTTTTATATTTTGCTCAATTAAAAAGAAATAATAATAGTATTTAAACAAAGCCTTAAAACATTAATTCTTTACAGTTTTTCAGTTATTGAGAAAAACATTTTTTGACAACACCTTCCCTTTAATTAATTGGTGAACCAGGGAAAACTAGAAGTGTTGTTTAAAAGAAAATATTTTCTATGTTTTTTTTTTTCTTTGTAGTTACTGGGTTAGTAATGGGGGTGTCTGATAGATGCCTCTCCATTACTAACCCCTGGGCTTGATGCCATCTGATGCTACACAGCTGACATCAACCCCAGCAACCGTTACACTGATTGCCAACACACCAGGCTAATCAGAAATAGCCAGGTACAGCGTCAGAATTGGCGCATATAATGTGATGCGCCACTTCTGGAGCGGCTGCGAACTGCTGTTTTTTAGGCTGGGAAGGGTCGGATAATCATTGGCTTTCCCAGCCTGATAATATGGATGCAGGCTCATTAGATACCTTGTTGGTGGTACAGCGAAACTCAGGGTGAAATGCGCGTTGGGGTAGACGAACCGCCACGGCCATTCTATTTTAACACCACTCTACCACCAACAAGGTATCTAATGTGCCTGCATATTATGGCTTTTCAGTTCATGTATCAGTTGTATGGTGGGTTAGCTTAGATCAGCGCCTGTACTTTGTATGTACAACTCTTAGTGGTAGTTGAGCACCATCTACTGGTCCTTATTAGGCACTACAGCTGACTATATATATATATATATATATATATATATATATATATATATACAGTTAGGTCCAGAAATATTTGGACAGTGACATAAGTTTTGTTATTTTAGCTGTTTACAAAAACATGTTCAGAAATACAATTATATATATAATATGGGCTGAAAGTGCACACTCCCAGCTGCAATATGAGAGTTTTCACATCCAAATCGGAGAAAGGGTTTAGGAATCATAGCTCTGTAATGCATAGCCTCCTCTTTTTAAAGGGACCAAAAGTAATTGGACAAGGGACTCTAAGGGCTGCAATTAACTCTGAAGGCGTCTCCCTCGTTAACCTGTAATCAATGAAGTAGTTAAAAGGTCTGGGGTTGATTACAGGTGTGTGGTTTTGCATTTGGAAGCTGTTGCTGTGACCAGACAACATGCGGTCTAAGGAACTCTCAATTGAGGTGAAGCAGAACATCCTGAGGCTGAAAAAAAGTAAAAAATCCATCAGAGAGATAGCAGACATGCTTGGAGTAGCAAAATCAACAGTCGGGTACATTCTGAGAAAAAAGGAATTGACTGGTGAGCTTGGGAACTCAAAAAGGCCTGGGCGTCCACGGATGACAACAGTGGTGGATGATCATCGCATACTTTCTTTGGTGAAGAAGAACCCGTTCACAACATCAACTGAAGTCCAGAACACTCTCAGTGAAGTAGGTGTATCTGTCTCTAAGTCAACAGTAAAGAGAAGACTCCATGAAAGTAAATACAAAGGGTTGACATCTAGATGCAAACCATTCATCAATTCCAAAAATAGACAGGCCAGAGTTAAATTTGCTGAAAAACACCTCATGAAGCCAGCTCAGTTCTGGAAAAGTATTCTATGGACAGATGAGACAAAGATCAACCTGTACCAGAATGATGGGAAGAAAAAAGTTTGGAGAAGAAAGGGAACGGCACATGATCCAAGGCACACCACATCCTCTGTAAAACATGGTGGAGGCAACGTGATGGCATGGGCATGCATGGCTTTCATTGGCACTGGGTCACTTGTGTTTATTGATGACATAACAGCAGACAAGAGTAGCCGGATGAATTCTGAAGTGTACTAGGATATACTTTCAGCCCAGATTCAGCCAAATGCCGCAAAGTTGATCGGACGGCGCTTCATAGTACAGATGGACAATGACCCCAAGCATACAGCCAAAGCTACCCAGGAGTTCATGAGTGCAAAAAAGTGGAACATTCTGCAATGGCCAAGTCAATCACCAGATCTTAACCCAATTGAGCATGCATTTCACTTGCTCAAATCCAGACTTAAGACGGAAAGACCCACAAACAAGCAAGACCTGAAGACTGCGGCTGTAAAGGCCTGGCAAAGCATTAAGAAGGAGGAAACCCAGCGTTTGGTGATGTCCATGGGTTCCAGACTTAAGGCAGTGATTGCCTCCAAAGGATTCGCAACAAAATATTGAAAATAAAAATATTTAGTTTGGGTTTGGTTTATTTGTCCAATTACTTTTGACCTCCTAAAATGTGGAGTGTTTGTAAAGAAATGTGTGCAATTCCTACAATTTCTATCTGATATTTTTGTTCAAACCTTCAAATTAAACGTTACAATCTGCACTTGAATTCTGTTGTAGAGGTTTCATTTCAAATCCAATGTGGTGGCATGCAGAGCCCAACTCCCGAAAATTGAGTCACTGTCCAAATATTTCTGGACCTAACTGTGTGTATGTATATATATATATATATATATATATATATATATATATATATATATACTGTATTTATCATATAACTTGGTACTAGGGTGTGGACATTGGTAGTTTCAGCACTTTGTATTGATTGCACAATATTCACTTTATTCTGTGCGGTTATATCATTAATCGTTAATGTAAAACATAAGTAGTATCCAAATACAAAAATCACTGCACAAACCAGAGAAGAAAGAATTGGGATCCAACCCCCATGTATTAAACAAGTGAATGACTTTATCTAAACAGGTGAACAGTGATAACGTGCTGCACAGATAAACCAGAAGGGGGTGCACAATCCAAGAAGGTAAAACCAATGTGTAGATAACAAGAGTATTTAACCAGTCTTAAGCTGGTGTCACACACAGCGACAACGACAACGACGTCGCTGCTACGTCACCATTTTCTGTGACGTTGCAGCGACGTCCCGTCGCTGTCGCTGTGTGTGACATCCAGCAACGACCTGGCCCCTGCTGTGAGGTCGCCGGTCGTTGCTGGATGTCCAGCTTCATTTTTTGGTCGTCACTCTCCCGCTGTGACACACACATCGCTGTGTGTGACAGCGAGAGAGCGACGAAATGAAGCGAGCAGGGAGCAGGAGCCGGCGTCTGGCAGCTGCGGTAAGCTGTAACCAGCGTAAACATCGGGTAACCAAGGGAAGACCTTTCCCTGGTTACCCGATATTTACCTTCGTTACCAGCCTCCGCCCTCGCTGCCAGTGCCGGCTCCTGCTCTGTGCACATGTAGCTGCAGTACACATCGGGTTAATTAACCCGATGTGTACTGTACCTAGGAGAGCAAGGAGCCAGCGCTAAGCGCGGCTCCCTGCTCTCTGCACATGTAGCGACGTTATGATCGCTGCTGCTTCTGCTGTGTTTGACAGCTAAGCAGCGATCATAACAGCGACTTACAAGGTCGCTGTTACGTCACAGAAAATGGTGACGTAACAGCGACGTCGTTGTCGCTGTCGCTTAGTGTGCACCCAGCTTAAAGCGTATACAAAAAATTCACATAGGGAGAGATGACATCATCAAGACAACATAGTGATGAATAATTCCAGGAGGTAACACCAGAATTAAACTGAAGGCTCACCTATGAAAGACAAGGTTGGGGTTAACCAGCAGGAATGGCGCCTTGTCTTTAAGTAATGGATTTGTTATGCATGGGAATTCCTTGTGTCTGTCCCTCTGAATAGGACAGAAATGTGGTCGTGGCCTTATGAAGAACTTGATATCTTACCAGATTGTTATAGGCAGGGATTAGCGATATGCACCAGAACTGCTCGTGGTTCTTGGTGCATATTGGACCTGACAGGTTCCCTTTAAATTCTTTAATTAAACAAAAAAGGAAAACGGGTCGATGCAGAAGTTTGTGCACCCTGGATGGTTAGTGCTGACCCGGGGACAAATCTGCCTCACTAGGTAATTCTCCCCCTCCCTCTCCTGGTCTCCAAATATGAGACTGCAGTGGATATACTGTACATATAGATAGATACATTTTAGTTTTACATATATTTTTAATATAACACAAAGTTGTAAAACCTGTAACTAACGCCAATTCCCGTACCCTAACGCTGGCCCTAAGTAACTTTTCTAAACTAATTGCCCCCCTTATGCCCTACACCTAACTAACACTACATAATGATGGTTGTACAGGACAAAATTACATTGAAAAAAAAATGAAAAGACACACACACACACACACACACACACACACACATAACATTGCAATCACTGTTCTGAATTACATGACTTGTTATTTCGGACTTACAGAAAACGCTCTCTGAAATATTCCACACATTTTTTCTCTTGTGTATCCACAAAAACCTGAATGAGATAAATAGAGAGAAGTTTCCTTATAATTACCCTAATGTTAATTACCAGTTACATCAATAGTAAATATTCCATAACTACTGGCTAATTAACAAATATAAGGTTTTCTGATCAAAAATTGTATGTGATCTGAGAATTGGGAAGTGAAGGAAAATCGTCATAAGAAATCAGAGACGTATATAGAGAGGAAATGGGGAATAATGAGGCCAGACCCGGAGTGTAAGATGCATGTACTCACTCTCTATACTCCTTCTATAACTCTCTCAGAGAAAGTCTGGGTGCGCGGTCCCTTTATACTCTTCATGATGTCATAATATCCAGGCAGAGGTGACCATGGTGATGAGGCTGTGATGTCAGAACATTCTAGAATGCTGAGCACAAGCCCTGCAGCCAATGAGATTCAATACATTGATGTATAATAAAGTCTATGGGGGTTTATAAATGTATGGGAATAATACGATGAGTACATTATAACAAATAAATGAGTGTTTTTATACATATAATAATAATTTTTATTTATATAGCGCCAAACATATTCCCAGCACTTTACAGTTCAGAGGGGGCATGTACAGACAATATGAGACATTACAGAATAACACAATTTAACAGACATGAAGAGGGGTGATGGCCCTGCTCACAAGCTTACAATGTATGAGGAAATAGGGGAGGCACACTATATATACTATATGGACATACGTAGGGGGTAACAGAGTTTGATGACATCCTATTCTGTATCCTTCACCATTAAACTGGAGTTGGTCCCTTTCTACAAGATTTTGAAGGTGTCTGTGGGACATTTATGAAGTCAGACAGTGATGTTGGATGGGTGGTCCTGGCTCGCAATCTCCATTCTAATTCATCTCAGAAGTGTTGGATGATGGTGAGATCAGGACTGCAGCCGGTAAAACTCACACAACCACGGCTTTATGGACCTTGCTTTGTGCTCGGGGCACAGTCATGCTGGGAAATATAATGGCCTTCCTCCATCTGTTACCACAAAGTTGGAGGCAAACATTTGTCCATAATGTCTTCTATCCTGATGAATTAAGATTTCCCTTCATTGGAACTAAAATACCAAGACCGAGCTCTGAAAAACAACCCCATAGGATTATGTCTCCCCAGCAAATTGTACAGCTGGCACAATGCAGTCAGGCCGGTAACGTTCCCCTGGCAGTCACAAAACCAGACTTGTCCATCAAATGCCAGATAGAGAAATGTGACCCGTCACCCCACAGATCACGTTTCCCCTGCTCCAGAGGCCAGTAACAGCTGGGTTACACCACTCCATTCCACGCTTGGCATTGTGCTTGGTGGTGTAAGGCTTGATTGCAGCTGCTCAGCCATGAAAACCCAATCCATGAATCAGCTCCCAGGGAACAATGTTTGTGCTGAAGATAATATCAGAGGAGGTTTGGACTTTGCAGTTATGGAGCGTTGGTGACTTTCTCTATCGCTTTCATTGGGGGACACAGGACCATGGGTGTATGCTGCTGTGACTAGGAGGCTGACACTAAGTGAACATAAAAAAAGTTAGCTCCTCCCTGGCAGTGTACACCCCGAGCCGGAGGCGGATCTATGCCAGTTTTTTGCTTAGTGTCGTAGGAGGCTGAAGTGGGCCCATATCTCTGTGGGCCAACCTCAGCCTAGGCTATTCCTTTTTTTCCGTTTTTCGTGTGTTACGGCGCCGCTCAGCCTTCTCATCTCTTCTAGGCTTTTGTCTCTTCTGCAGGGTTAAAGGCCCAACTTCAGAGAGAACCCTCGCCTTCTCCGTCTCTACGGGGTACCGTCCCCAGGGTCGCTTGAGGCGACCCCAGGCCCTATCCCCCTCCTGACCCATGGTACCACCCCAGGGGCTGCTTGGGGTTGAGCATTTTTATTTTTTAAGGGCACACACTCCCCGTCGACCCCTATGGTACCGTTCCAAGGGGTGTTTCTGGTGGAGGCGGCGAGGAATTATCTGCATCAGGATCGCAGGTTGGCAGCGCAGGAGCGCTCACAGCACCAGGCCTCCCCCAGCGTTCTTTCCTGGTACCCTGGGCCCAGGCAGAGGATCAGTTCGCTGCAGCGCAGAGCGCCCTGCAGTCTCCCTCACAGCTCCCCAGCCCCCCTCCCTGATGCCTTCCAGGAGCACTCACCGGGGGCCGCAGCAGCAGAGGATGGGACCTGTGGACCTGAGTGACGCGCACGGACGCAGGTGAGATCTGCTCCACGCGCAGCGCTGCGCTCCCGGCGACCGCCGCTCACTAATTTAGTCCCCGGCTCGGGGCCTACCTCGGGCCGGAGCGCTCCGCCCCCCCTTTGCGCGCGCGTCCCCCTTGACCCGCCCCCCGCATTTTCTGCCCAGCGAAAGCCAGCTCACCACTCAGCACGCCCCCCGCAGAGAAAAGAAAAAAAAAAAAAAAGGCAAACAAACGGCTCACCTCAGCACAGGCAGGCCGGTGAGCAGCAACAGCGTTTTTTCCTGCGGCGGTTCCAGCTACTCTGAATCCCCTGCTGACCCGGGAGGGACACAGGCCTGGGTGAGTGCTGCTCTGGTTTAGGACCAGCGAACTTTTTACACTTTTTTTCTTCATCCTATCTCCTGTCTCCTCCCTAGTGTCTCTAGTAGGAGCCTCCTGAGCAGCCATGCCTAACTCTAAAGCCCGCTACACACGCTTCAATATATCTCACAATCCGTCGTTGGGGTCAAGTTGTAAGTGACGCACATCCGGCATCGTTTGTGAGGTATCTGCGTGTAACATCTACATGCGATCAGGATTGAACGCAAAACCGTTGATCGCAAACACATCGTATCTTTGTCTAGAATTGAGCGTTTTGTTGCACGAACCTAGTCAATTGAAACGTGTGACATCCCTCATACGATTTTGGTGTCTGATGCTATGTGCGCAGGTGTGCGCTCTGCACCGCAAAAAAAGGTCCGCTTCAGAGCGCAGCTGCCTTTGATCACGGACGCTTGGGTCAGAGAAATCATAGTCTCGGGATACAAGATAGAGTTCTCGTCAATTCCTCCAAGTCGTTTTTTCCTTTCCCACCCTCCCGAGTCAGACGTGCGAGCTCGCCTTTTCTTGCACGCCATCGAATCTCTGCACCTCTGATTCCGGTTCCAAATTCGGAACTGTTCAGGGGAGTCTACTCAAACCTCTTCGTTGTCCCCAAAAAGGATGGCACTGTGCGCCCTGTGCTCGACCTCAAGATCCTCAACAGGTACGTCAGACCCCGAAAATTCCGCATGGAGTCCCTCCGATCGGTGATTGCCTCCATGGAGGTCGGCGAATTCCTCGCCTCTCTGGACATACAAGACGCATATCTGCACATCCCGATTGCACATCAGCACCAGAAATTCCTGCGATTTGCCGTGGCAGACGATCATTATCAGTTTACTGCCCTACCTTTCGGCCTTGCGTCTGCGCCTCGAGTATTCACAAAGGTCATGGCTCATTCCACATAGGAGGAAACCCCTATGGCTAAATAGAGCTGTAAGGGAAGCAATAAAAGAAAAACAGAAAGCCTTAAAAGAATTAAAGAGGGTAGGTAGTGATGAGGCATTATATAATTATAGAAAATTAAATAAAATATGTAAAAAGCAAATTAAGTTAGCTAAGTTTGAGACAGAGAGACTCATTGCGAGAGAAAGTAAAAATAATCCTAAAATATTCTTTAACTACATAAACAGTAAAAAACTGAAAAGCGATAGTGTTGGCCCCCTTAAAAATAGTCTTGGTGAAATGGTGGAAGGGGATGAGGGTAAAGCCAACCTGCTGAATTACTTTTTTTCTACGGTTTTTATACAAGAAAATGCCATGGCAGATGACATGACCAGTGGTACCATAAATTCACCCTTGAATATTACCTGCTTAACCCAGCAGGAAGTACGCCGCCGCCTCGAAATCACTAAGGTTGACAAATCTCCGGGCCCGGATGGCATACACCCCAGAGTACTACAGGAATTGAGTTCTGTGATAGATAGACCATTATTTTTAATCTTCTCAGATTCCTTAATAACAGGGTCGGTACCGCAGGACTGGCGCATAGCAAATGTGGTGCCAATATTCAAAAAGGGGACAAAAACTGAGCCGGGAAATTATAGGCCGGTAAGTTTAACCTCTACGGTTGGTAAAATCCTTGAGGGTTTCTTGAGAGATGCTATACTGGAGTATCTCAAGAAAAATAACCTTATGACAGAGTATCAACATGGGTTTATGAGGGATCGATCCTGTCAAACTAATTTGATCGGCTTCTATGAAGAGGTAAGTTCAAGCCTGGACCAGGGAAATGCAGTGGATGTTGTGTATATGGACTTTTCAAAAGCTTTTGATACGGTGCCACACAAAAGGTTGGTACATAAAATGAGAATAATGGGGATAGGGGAAAATATGTGTAACTGGGTTAAAAACTGGCTCAGTGATAGGAAACAAAGGGTGGTTATTAATGGTACGTACTCGGACTGGGTCTCAGTTCATAGTGGGGTACCACAGGGGTCAGTATTGGGCCCGCTTCTTTTCAACATATTTATAAATGACCTTGTTGGGGGCATGCGGAGTAGAATTTCAATATTTGCAGATGATACTAAACTCGGCAGGGTAATCAATACAGAGGAGGATAATTTTATATTACAGGGAGATTTATGTAAATTGGAGGATTGGGCTGAGAAGTGGCAATTGAAGTTTAATGTAGATAAATGTAAGGTCATGCACTTGAGTAGAGGAAATAACATTTATGATTATGTACTTAATTGTAGAACACTGGGTAAAACAGACACAGAAAAAGACTTGGGTGTATGGGTGGA
Organism: Anomaloglossus baeobatrachus; assembly: GCF_048569485.1. Classification (NCBI taxonomy): domain Eukaryota; kingdom Metazoa; phylum Chordata; class Amphibia; order Anura; family Aromobatidae; genus Anomaloglossus; species Anomaloglossus baeobatrachus. The sequence continues at coordinate 80,225,211 of NC_134359.1, read as the reverse complement.
TGGTAAACTTCACTTTAGTGGACAGTGTCAGGCAGCTGCTGCCAGGGCTAATAAAATAATGGGATGTATTAAAAGAGGTATAAGTGTTCATGAAAAATATATAGTTCTACCTCTGTACAAGTCACTAGTGCGACCGCACTTAGAATACTGTGTACAATTCTGGTCACCGATATATAAGAAGGACATAGCTGAACTGGAGAGGGTGCAGAGAAGAGCGACCAAGATTATTAGAGGAATGGGTGGGCTGCAATACCAAGACAGGTTATTAAACTTGGGGTTATTTAGTTTGGAAAAATGAAGGCTTAGGGGGGATCTAATCACAATGTATAAATATATGAGGGGACAGTACAGAGACCTTTCCAAAGATCTTTTTACACCTAGGCCTGCGACTGGAACACGGGGGCATCCGCTACGTCTTGAGGAAAGAAGGTTTAATCATAATCACAGACGAGGATTCTTTACTGTACGAGCAGTGAGACTATGGAACTCTCTGCCGCATGATGTTGTAATGAGTGATTCACTACTAACATTTAAGCAGAGCCTGGATGCCTTTCTTGAAAAATTTAATATTACCAGTTATGTATATTAGATTTTATGACAGGGTATTGATCCAGGGAACTAGTCTGATTGCCGGATGTGGAGTCAGGAAGGAAATTTTTTCCCCATTGGAACTTGTTTGCCACATTGGGGTTTTTTTTGCCTTCCTCTGGATCAACATGTTAGGCTACGGGTTGAACTAGATGGACTTAGAGTCTCCCTTCAACCTTAAAAACTATGATACTATGATACTATGGCCGCTGCCATGTCGATCCTACACTCCAGAGGAGTTTTGGTGATTCCGTATCTGGACGATTTGCTGATCAAAGGGTCCTCTTTCAACGACTGTCTCCTAAGCGTTCAGGTCACCATCGATACTCTGTCCCGACTCGGTTGGATCATCAATCGGAAGAAGTCCTCTCTGACCCCGGCCCGCCGGATTAACTTCCTAGGCATGGAGTTCGATACCATCCAAGGACGCGTGTCCCTCCCACAGGAAAAGATTGTCTCCCTCCGGAAGGATATCCAGACCCTCCACCACTCCAGAGCGGTGTCCATACGATTTGGTATGAGGGCCCTCGGTCGGATGGTGGCGGCAATAGAGGCGGTTCCGTTTGCTTGCTTCCACCTTCACCCCCTTCAGCTATATCTGCTGCACAAATGGGACAAGTCTCTATTCACCTTGGATCGCAAGATACATTTGTCCCCGGAAGTCCGCCGCTCACTGCTCTGGTGGACCAACAGACAAAATCTCTCCAAAGGAACGTCATTCTTACCGGTACACTGGCGGACAGTTACCAGTACCACCGATGCCAGCCTTCTGGGCTGGGGAGCGGTGTTCCATCATCACACGGCTCACGGTCAGTGGTCCCCCCCCCCCCCCGGAAAAGCCGGCTCCCGATCAACGTTTTGGAGATCAGAGCGGTCTTACGAGCCCTGCAAGCTTTTCAGTGCCTTATACAGGGGTCTCCAATCAGAATACAGTCGTACAACGCCACGGCGGTGGCATACATCAATCACCAGGGCGGCACGAGGAGCGTCATGGCAATGAGAGAGGTGAAGAGGATCATACAGTGGACAGAGTCTCACCACTCCAGGATCTCCGCAGTACATATTCCCGGCGTGGAAAATTGGGCGGCCGACTATCTCAGCAGACAGGGTCTGGCGTCCGGCGAATGGTCTCTCAACAGAGAGGTTTTCGAACAGATCTGCCACAGATGGGGGACTCCGGATGTGGACCTGATGGCCTCACGGTTCAACAATCAAGTCCCACTGTTCATCTCCCGGTACCACGACCAGCAGGCACTGGGACTCGACGCTCTCATTCTTCCGTGAAATCAGTTCAGACTTCCATTCATCTTCCCACCGCTTCCACTGATCCCAAGAGTCCTCAAGAAAGTCAAGGCAGAGGGCATTCCAGTGATTCTCATCGCCCCAGAATGGCCCAGGCGAGCGTGGTTCGCAGAACTCGCACAGCTCGTCGCAGACACCCCATGGCGGCTTCCAGATTGGCCAGACCTGCTGTCGCAGGGTCCGCTCTTCCATCAAAATTCAGGGGTTCTCAATGTGACGGCATGGCTCTTGAATCCTGGCTATTAGCTCAGTCAGGCTTTGCTCCAGGAGTGATACAGACTATGATCAGGGCTCGAAAGCCTGCATCGTCAAAGATCTACTACCGCACCTGGAAGGCCTTTTTTCAGTGGTGTGAGGTCAACGGCAATCCCTCCCCGTTAGTTCTGTCACTCCCCACGCTATTGGCGTTCCTTCAGGCAGGGTTACAAGCAGGTCTCTCGCTGGCAACTATCAAGGGGCAGGTTTCGGCTCTGTCTGTTCTTTTCCAGAGAAAGCTAGAATCACGTCCACAGGTCAAGACGTTCATCCAAGGAGTCGCCCATCTGAATCCGCCCTATCGGGCTCCGCTAGAACCATGGGATCTTAATTTGGTTTTAGGATCCCTCCAACTGGCTCCATTTGAACCACTAAAAGAATCCTCATTTTCACACTTGTCCTGGAAAGTGGTCTTTTTGGTGGCGGTCACTTCAATCAGGAGAACGTCTGAACTGGCAGCTCTTTCGTGCCGTTCTCCTTTTCTTGTTTTTCACCAGGACAAGGTTGTCCTGCGCCCGTCTCCTGCGTTCCTGCCGAAGGTGGTGTCTCCTTTTCACCTGAATGAAGAGATCGTGCTTCCATCTTTTTGTCCGGCACCCACTCGCTCCCTGGAGAGGTCACTGCACACTCTGGACTTAGTGCGAGCGCTCAGGACTTACGTCTCAAGAACTGTGCCGTTCCGCAAATCAGACAACTTGTTCGTCCTGCCTTCTGGTTCCAAGAAGGGCATGCCGGCTTCCAAGGCTACCATTGCCAGATGGATCAGGTCAGCCATTTCGGAGTCCTACCGAATCAGGGACAAGTCCCCTCCGAGGGGAGTAAGGGCCCATTCCACCCGGGCAGTTGGGGCGTCTTGGGCAATCAGACACCAGGCTTCAGCCGAGCAAGTCTGCAAAGCCGCCACGTGGTCCAGTCTTCATACCTTTACCAGGTTTTACAAGGTCCACACCCAGGCATCAGCAGATGCCTGCCTTGGGAGAAAGGTGTTGCAGACGGCCGTCGCTCACCTCTAAAAAGGTAGTAAACAATTGGACAGAGCTTTCCTACAGAATGTTTGTGTTTTGTTTGGATCTGTAGGACTGCTTATGTACCCACCCAGGGACTGCTTTTGGACGGTCCATGGTCCTGTGTCCCCCAATGAAAGCGATAGAAGGATTTTTGTGTACTCACCGTAAAATCTCTTTCTCTGAGTCTTCATTGGGGGACACAGCACCCAACCTGTTTGGATTGTGAGGTCTTCATTTGCCGGATGTTCCCGGTATATACGTGTCCATAAGGCACTGTGTTTCACCACACGTTGTTTTTTCTCTTTGTATTACATTGTTTAGTTATGGTTGTTCAGGTCTCTCCTACTACTGCTTGTACACTAAAACTGGCATAGATCCGCCTCCGGCTCGGGGTGTACACTGCCAGGGAGGAGCTAACTTTTTTTATGTTCACTTAGTGTCAGTCTCCTAGTCACAGCAGCATACACCCATGGTCCTGTGTCCCCCAATGAAGACTCAGAGAAAGAGATTTTACGATGAGTACACAAAAATCCTTCTTTTCTGCCCTCTGCTCCTCAGCACTCGGCCCCCGGCTCTGGTGGTCTTCACTTCATGGCTAACTTGTGTGGTTTTTCAATCATATCACGCACAGGTTTTGGGGGAATATCTAGGAGAAGAAATTTTCACAATCAGAATATCTTATAATATAGCATATTTTTTAGAATTACTATCCAAGCTTAGTTGGAAAAGTCAAGGTGATGTCTTTGAGGAAAGCTGTTGTCTCTCATTTCCCCTGACACTATGAAAAAATGGTAAGAAACTGAAGGGTTAAAGAGCAAAGACCGGTGTGTGCGGAGACGACAAGGAGCTGCGGTATTATGTTATCCTGGTGTAATGTAGCACTGCCATGAAATGTTATATTGCCTAAACCTGTGTAAATATATATGCCGTGTAGTGTAAGAGTGGTAATATACCATTTTTTTTCGGAATATAAGACGCACTTTTCCTCCCAAAAATTTGAGAGGAAAGTGAGGGGTGCGTCTTATAATCTGAAGGTAGCTTACCAGGGTGCTGGAGAGGAGTCACAAGGGCCGGGGGAATGCTGCGATGGCTGTGCAGGGGCTGCAGTGGCTGAGTTGGTGCGGAGTGTGCGGAGGCTGGTGCTGGGGCGGCTGTGCAGTGTCAGCAGCGGCTGTGCAGGGTCTCCGGCTGCTGCAGCAGCTGTGCGGGGTCTCCGGCTGCTGCAGTGGCTGTGCGGGGTCTCCGGCTGCTGCTGCGGCTGTGCGTGGTCTCTAGCTGCTGCAGCTGCTGTGCGGGGTCCGCGCGTGGTCTCTGGTGGCTGATGCTGGGACTACTGTGCGGGATCTCCAGTGGCTTTACTGGTGCTGCGGGTCGGGCGGTGAGACTTCAAATAATGCCGCCCGGAGTTGGCGCGTGCGCAGTTGGAGCTCTCGGCTCAAGCTATCATCTGCGCAGGTGCTGCCTCCGATTTACTGATCTCCCTCGAGTGGACTTCAGGAAAATGGAGCCCGGAGGTGGCGCTTGCGCAGACGAGATCTCGGCTTTCAATTGAGCCTAGAGCCCAAGCTGCGCTGACTCCGGGCGCCATTTCTTTGAAGCTATCACCGTTTGCAGCCGCCGCAGCCTGAGCCCCAGAACAGCAGCCCCAGCCTCCGTCGCAGCCCGAGACCAAGCACAGCTGCCCCATCATGGTCATCATCTTTCTATTAAACAGCTGCATAGTGTGCCGCTCCAGCAGCAGATTGAACTGCTCAGAACCGTGGGCAATGTCCGTTCGTGCCTCGAGGGTCCCCGGACCTGGGGGCTCAGGGCCACACTCTAAAGTGAAAGGGGATATTTACAGGGGGATGATAGTTCGTGACGCCACCCGTGGTGTGCGGTAATTGAGAGTACGGCCGCTGCCGTTGTTGGGAGTACCCGGGGTGATGGATTGGGGCAGCAAGGTGTTATTACCCTCCACGGGTAGGGGTATGCTCCGGGGCTCTGGAAGGTGATACTGGGTGCCGTGATGGGGAGATCACTCATGTACTCACTCGACCAGTAAGCAGACGCTGACAACCGGGTAAACCAAGTCTCTGGGTGTCACTGCCTCTCTCGGGGAGCTCATCCGGGTCCCGTCCCCTGCAGTACTGCTTGGTGTCCTGTGAGAAAACTCTACCTCATAACCATAACTTATCATATAAGGCACGGATGCCCACAATGGGGTAAACACGTGTCTAGCACATACTCCTAAATGATATGGACCTGCCTCCTGGCACAAAGTTGAGATTTACTGAAGTGGCCCGGTAGTTTGGAACTTGCCGGGCCCCGCTCCGCACTGTGGCTAAGTGTGGTAGCCTGCTCTCAGGGCTCACGCTTGGGATCTTGTGGGCTGCGTATGTGGAAGGCCCTATCCCTCTTATTGCGCTAGCGCCCGGATTCTGGAGCTAGTGGGAACAGTCCAGAAAGGCGCTGCTCTCCGCAGGTTAATTGCCGGGTTGCCTGAAGCTTCTCCCCGACCTAGGGTCCGTGTTCCCCGCTGTGCCTTCGGTCCCGGACCGGAGATAGGGCCTTACCGTCCTCTTGACAGGTCCTAGGCACCTCGCCTCAATCCCCTACGACCGAGGGTCCGACTCATCTAGGCCCAGACACCGCCTGAAACCTAGACAGCTACTTTCGGGAGCCACCGCTCCCTGCTTCCTCCACTTCACTCCCTCTCCTTCACTTCACTCCACTTCACTTTACTGACACTCTCCTGACCCTCCCATCCTGACCCCTAGGTGGGCGACCCTATTCCGCTCAAGCCGCCCACTGGTGGGTGTGGTGCAGGGTGTTCATAGGATTTGATTTGCTGTTGGAGGCAGCACTGTAAGATGGAGACCCATAACCATGAGGGATTTGAATACTGCACTAAGGGGAAACGCGTGCAGTACCCTGTGACCAGGGCCGGACTGGGACTAAAATTCAGCCCTGGCATTTTGGGGTACACAGGCCCACTTTTAACTTTTCGCGTGGTGAATGTGTAATATCTTTGTGCACTTGTAGATTGTGTAACACGACCATATAACATGTAGTCACGGCTGCATCCAGTATTACAGCTCAGGCCTATTCATACCTCCCAACCGTAGCGGATACAGAGGGACTATCACGATTTTCAGGGTTTGTCCCGTTGCCCGGTCGGAAGGTCTGTATCCCGTGGCTCCGCCCACCCACTCTCTCCCCGCCTCGCTGCTTTTCCCTCCTACCATCCTAACACATTACCGCACACATCCCGACATCACCGCACACATCCTTACATCACCGCACGCACCCCGACATTACCGCACGCACCCCGACATTACCGCACCCACCCCGACATCACCGCACACATCCCGACATCACCGCACATATCCCGACATCACCGCACACATCCCGACACTACCGCCCACATCTTCACCGCACACATCCCGACATTACCGCCCACATCTTCACCGCACACACCTCGTCATCACCGCACACATCCCGACATCACCGCACACATCCTGACATTACCGCACACACCCCGACATTACCGCACACAACCCGACACTTCCGCCCACATCTTCACCGCACACATCCCGACATTATCGCCCACATCTTCACCGCACACACCCCGACATCATCGCATACATCCCGACATCCCCGGACACATCCCGGCACTACAGCCCTCATCATCACCGCACACACACCGGCATTACCTCAGTGACGTCCCCGCTGACAGCACGATTCACTTCATTTGCTGCGTGGAGCTCACAGGTGCGGCGGTGTTCTACTGCAGCTCCTGTCAGCTTCATGTAGCAGAGCTGGATGCGGGACCTCGTGTGGATTACGCCGGACCTGGAGGGGTATTTGGGGATTTTAATAAAGTGGTGAAAGAGGGGTTTTTTTTTGTCTTTTATTCCAAATAAAGGATTTTTTCTGGTGTATGTGTTTATTTACTTTCACTTACAGGTTAATCATGGAAGGTATCTCGGGGAGACGCCTGCCATGATTAACCTAGGACTTAGTGGCAGCTATGGGCTGCTGCCATTAACTCCTTATTAGCTCGATTGCCACCGCACCAGGGTAATTCGGGATGACCCGGGTTGAGTCCCGGGACTGTCGCATCTAATGGATGCGGCAATTCTGAGCGGCTGCTTGCTGATATTTTTAGGCTGGGGGGCTCCCCATAATGTGGGGCTCCCCATCCTGAGAATACCAGCCTTCAGCTGTGTGGCTTTATCTTGGCTATATCAACATTGGTGGGGGACAGCACGCCGTTTTTATAAAATTATTTATTTTACTACACTATATAGACCCGCCCACCGGCGGCTGTGATTGGTTGCAGTGAGACAGCTTTAACTCATCGTGAGGGTGTGTCTGACTGCAACCAATCATAGGCGCCGGTGGGCGGGGGAAGCAGTGAATACTAGATGGAATAATGAGCGGCCGGCATTTTCAAAAGAGAAGAACCCACCTGTCAGTGTATATGACTGTATAGATTTGTCTGTTTATATGTATTTTGTGAGTTTGTCTTTAAATATGTATATGAACGTATCTGTGTATGTGTGTGTGTCTGCGTGTTTATGGGGCCCACTGGGACTCTTCCGCCCGGGGCCCACAAAAACCTGGAGCCGGCCCTGACCGCACACACCCCGACACTACCACACTCATCAATACCGCACACACCCCGGCACTACCGCACCCATCATCCCCGGACACACCCCGACACTACCGTACTCATCAACACCACACACACCCCGGCACTACCGCTCCCATCATCATCCCCGCACACACCCTGGCACTACCGCTCCCATCATCATCCCCGCACACACCCCGACACTACCGCCCCCATCATCATCCCCGCACACACCCCGGCACTACCGTACTCATCAACACCACACACACCCCGGCACTACCGCTCCCATCATCATCCCCGCACACACCCTGGCACTACCGCTCCCATCATCATCCCCGCACACACCCCGACACTACCGCCCCCATCATCATCCTCGCACACACAAGCACTATCGCACCCATCATCATCACCGCACACACAAGGACTACCGCACTCATCGTCCACGCAGGCACTTCCGCACCCATCATCATCCCCGCACACACGCAGGCACTACTGCACCCATCATTATCCCCGCACACACGCAGGCACTACCGCACTCACCATCATTCCTGCACACACAAGCACTACCGCACTAATCATCATCCCCGCATGCACACCGGCACTACCTGAGTGAAGTCTCCGGTGACAGCGCTGCTCACTTCAATTGCTGTGTGGAGCTGACACAGAGCGGTCGTGTTCTACGGCGCTCCCTATCAGCTTCATGTAGCAGACCTGAAAGCGTCGTGGGACCTCGTGTGGATTACGTCGGACCTGGAGGGGTATTTGGGGATTTTAATAAAGTGGTGAAAGAGGGTGTTTTTTGTCTTTTATTTCAAATAAAGTATTTTTTTGGGTGTATGTGTTTATTTACTTTCACTTGCAGGTTAATCATGGAAGGTATCTCGGGGAGACGCCTGCCATGATTAACCTAGGATTTAGTGGCAGCTATAAGCTGCCATTTAACTCCTTATTACCTCGATTGCCACCGCACCAGGGCAATTCGGGATGAGCCGGGTAGAGTCCCGGGACTGGGGCATCTAATGGATGCGGCAATTCTGGGCGGCTGCTGGCTGATATTTTTAGGTTGGGGTGCTTCCCATAACGTGGAGCTCCCCAACCTGAGAATACCAGCCTTCAGCTGTGTGGCTTTATCTTGGCTATATCAACATTGGTGGGGACCGCACGCCGTTTTTATAAAATTATTTATTTTACTACACTATATAGACCCGCCCACCGGCGGCTGTGATTGGTTGCAGTGAGACAGCTTTAACTCATCGTGGGGGTGTGTCTGACTGCAACCAATCAAAGGCGCCGGTGGGCGTGGGAAGCAGTGAATACTAGATGGAATAATGAGCGGCCGGCATTTTCAAAAGAGAAGAACCCGCCAGAGAAGTGTGACAGCCGTGCAGTACCGCGACGGTGATCGTTGAGTATAAAGGAGGGAGGGAGAGACTGACCGACAGAGAGACAGACCGACGGACAAACCGACAGAGAAAGAGAGAGACTATTTACACACCGTCTGGGCATGCCCAAAAACAAAAAACGGAAATCGGCGCTGGCCTCCGGCATATGACGGATGACCCCGGATCCGGCGTCCATAGGCTCCCATTATAAAACACGCCGTACGGTGCCGGATCCGGCGCAATCCGTTTTTTTGCCGGACAAAAAACCGTTCACCTCAGCGTTCCATCCGGCCTCCGGACAAGCAAATTTTACTGGATCCAGCGAAAACCGGATGGAACGCAAGGGCATCCGACGCAATCCGGCGCTAATAAAAGTCTATGGGGGAAAAAAACGCATCTGGCGGCAACAGACGCCGGATGCGTTTTTCATGTTTCTGCCGGATTGCGCCTGATGGCAAAAAACTGATGTGTGAACATTAGCTGCACACCCTGTTCAGCTCTCCTCCTGGGTCCTAGCTGCCTGCACACCCTGTTCAGCTCTCCTCCTGAGTCCTAGCTGTCTGCACACCCTTTTCAGCTCTCCTCCTGGGTCCTAGCTGCCTGCACACCCTGTTAAGCTCTCCTCCTGAGTCCTAGCTGCCTGCACACCCTGTTCAGCTCTCCTCCTGGGTCCTAGCTGCCTGCACACCCTGTTCAGCTCTCCTCCTTGGGTCCTAGCTGCCTCCACACACTGTTCAGCTCTTCTCCTGGGTCCTAGCTGCCTGCACACCCTGTTCAGCTCTCCTCCTGGGTCCTAGCTGCCTGCACACCCTGTTCAGCTCTCCTCCTGGGTCCTAGCTGCCTGCACACCCTGTTCAGCTCTCCTCCTGGGTCTTAGCCGCCTGCACACCCTGTTCAGCTCTTCTCCTGGGTCTTAGCCGCCTGCACACCCTGTAGTTAACTCCCTGCCTGTTCTACACATTGCTGATCTGTGGCGGCTCAGAACGATCACAGACAGCTTCTGCAGTTTCAGTTTGCTGGATGGGGAGTGGATATGGGTGTGGCTGTTTGTAAAATGGGTGTGGTTAGGGGGCGTGGCCTGAAAATTGCCTTTCCCTTTTCCCTTTTTTAAAAGTTGGGAGGTATGCTTTTTATTGCTCTTAGTAGCAGGACCTGGTGAAGCTGCTATTTTCCCTACAGAGCTGGGTCTCGCAGATAATGAAGAGGATGCTGCTCTCCATATAATGCTGCGGTCACATAGCTGATGGGCAGGGATACAAAATCAGATCCCCCTGAACTAATATTGATGACCTATTCTACAGATAGGTGATCAGGGAAGCTGTCGTTTTCACTGGCGATAATTTTGGACACATACCACTTAGGGAATGTGCAATTACATTTTTGGGGGCAGATTCCACCATGGAAACCACTATGAAAAATCCTCGAATGACCATATGTATCTACTCGCTGTGCACAGGTTCAGGATTTTGAACATCTTTTACCCACTTCAGGTTTCTAAAACCACTAAATGATTAAAAGAAGTGACCGCTCCATTCTTCTGGTGTTTTCCACTCGGAAAACGCTTTGTATTTTACAATACAAATCAACGGGAAGTCTTGGAAGATGCAACTCCCAGCTTGTCCTTAACAATGGTGAGGAGATGCTGGGAGTTGTTGTTATCAGACTGCGGACCATACAGGAACCACAATACTGATAAAACGCAGGCAGTATCATAAATAATCATTTACATCCAGGTACCTTTTATAGGTGACATCTTGTGAGTCGATCCCATCCCTTTTGTCTCCACGCAGTACAGACGCCATGATGAGGTTTTGTGCCCACTGCTCATCTCTGAAGCCCTCCCTCTTTATTCTTCAGCAGCACTTCCTCACACAGCACCTTTAAAATTAAAATGATCATTATATGCCCCATAAATATAAATATTTCCCATGCTGTGCCCCTGAATAAATAATTGCTGTGCTTCCTTCACAAAATATCCCCCACAGTGCCTTATCCAAAATACTTCCCACACTGCCTCTCTCATTAATATACCCCCCCACGCTGCCTCTTTCCATAATGTCCCCATACACAGCTTCTCTCCATAATGTCCCCTGCATACTGCCCTCTTTATAATATACCCCCACACTGCCTCTCTCCATAATATCCCCCCATATTGCCCCTTTATTATTATTTATTTATATATTCCCTCTAAACTGCTCTTTTTTGTAATCCCTCCCCCCCCACATAATACATTGCACCCTCCATTATCCCTTCCCCCACACACACAATACAATGCACTCTCATTACCCCTACACACACACACACACACACAATACAATGCACCCTCCATTACCCCTCCCCTCCCCCCACACACAATACAATGCACCCTCCATTACCACTCCTCCCACACACACAATACAATGCACCCCCATTACCCCTACATACACACACACACACACACAATACAATGCACCCTCCACTACTCCTCCCCGACACACACACACACAATACAATGCACCTCCATTACCTCTACACACACACACACACACACACACAATACAATGCACCCCCATTACCCCTCTCCCCACAAACACACACACAATACAATGCACTCTCCATTACCCCTTCCCCCACATACACACACACAATACAATGCACCCCCCATCACCCCTTACACACACACAAATACAATGCACCTCCCATCACCCCCTACACACACACAAATACAATGCACCCTCCATTACCCCCTCCCCACACACACACACACACACACACACACACACACACACACAATGCACCACCATTGCCTCTACCCCCACACACAATACAATGCACCCTCCATTACCCCCTCCCCAGACATAATACAATGCACCCCCATCACCCCCTACACACACAAATTACACTACCCCATCACTACACACTCCTGCCTCCACCCTCCCTCGGAATACAGTACCCCCCTCTGCCTGTCACAAAGTTGTGTTCCTTCACAAATGTTCCCCGTTATGTGTCCACAGCTCCTCCTCACTCATCCCCATTAATTAAACCTGTCATCTTCGGCTCCTCCATGCAATGCATACCGCTACTTGATGCATTCAGTGTGGCACCCGTAGCACTGTGATGACGTCAGCAAGGTGCTGATCTCATCACGTTGCTGCACGTCGGGGGCGGCGCTCAGTCCCGGAGCACTGTTCAAATGTATTTACGTCTGGAAAACGCAAATACATTTGAATTAGAAGGAGGAAGCTGTGGTCACTGGCACCGCCACCGCCGCACTCCTCTGCACTGTGTGCATGCCGGACACACTACTATCACACAGGAGGGCCGGCACAGTGCAGCGCGCTGCCTCCTGCTCCTGCTGCAGCCAGTGTGTCCGGCATGCACACACTGCTGAGGAGCGCGGCGGTGACTGCAGATACATCGGCCCACTACAGGCACCGGCCCACTACAGGGACTGGCCCATCTGGTATTTGCCAGAATTGCCCTATGGTCAGTCCGGGCCTGCCTAAAATACAAAAAAACAGTTTGCACTCTGATAATGCTAAAGTATGGAAACCATGAATATGTGAACATGGACCTGCATTACTGCTAAGGAAAATCTGAGAAAAATGAGATATTTAGCATATATAAATGGCCATTTGTATATCTGCCCAGTTGCCCCTTCACGGCATATCTCGTAACTGGGTCCCTGACGCTACGCTGAAGCCTCTCTCTAGGTTAAAAACCTCCTGTGTATGGGCAAGTAGGAACCTGCTATATAGGATAAGATTACCTGTGGCAACTGGGGGAAGGGTGCACGGTCAGAAGGTATGACCCTCTTCATATAGACAAAAAAGACTGACTGCACTCCTCGACCTGACGTGTGAACAGGTGCATAACTGAACATGACATAAAATACAAAAAAACAGTTTGCACTCTGATAATGCTAAAGTATGGAAACCATGAATATGTGAACATGGACCTGCATTACTGCTAAGGAAAATCTGAGAAAAATGAGATATTTAGCATATATAAATGGCCATTTGTATATCTGCCCAGTTGCCCCTTCACGGCATATCTCGTAACTGGGTCCCTGACGCTACGCTGAAGCCTCTCTCTAGGTTAAAAACCTCCTGTGTATGGGCAAGTAGGAACCTGCTATATAGGATAAGATTACCTGTGGCAACTGGGGGAAGGGTGCACGGTCAGAAGGTATGACCCTCTTCATATAGACAAAAAAGACTGACTGCACTCCTCGACCTGACGTGTGAACAGGTGCATAACTGAACATGACATAAAATACAAAAAAACAGTTTGCACTCTGATAATGCTAAAGTATGGAAACCATGAATATGTGAACATGGACCTGCATTACTGCTAAGGAAAATCTGAGAAAAATGAGATATTTAGCATATATAAATGGCCATTTGTATATCTGCCCAGTTGCCCCTTCACGGCATATCTCGTAACTGGGTCCCTGACGCTACGCTGAAGCCTCTCTCTAGGTTAAAAACCTCCTGTGTATGGGCAAGTAGGAACCTGCTATATAGGATAAGATTACCTGTGGCAACTGGGGGAAGGGTGCACGGTCAGAAGGTATGACCCTCTTCATATAGACAAAAAAGACTGACTGCACTCCTCGACCTGACGTGTGAACAGGTGCATAACTGAACATGACATAAAATACAAAAAAACAGTTTGCACTCTGATAATGCTAAAGTATGGAAACCATGAATATGTGAACATGGACCTGCATTACTGCTAAGGAAAATCTGAGAAAAATGAGATATTTAGCATATATAAATGGCCATTTGTATATCTGCCCAGTTGCCCCTTCACGGCATATCTCGTAACTGGGTCCCTGACGCTACGCTGAAGCCTCTCTCTAGGTTAAAAACCTCCTGTGTATGGGCAAGTAGGAACCTGCTATATAGGATAAGATTACCTGTGGCAACTGGGGGAAGGGTGCACGGTCAGAAGGTATGACCCTCTTCATATAGACAAAAAAGACTGACTGCACTCCTCGACCTGACGTGTGAACAGGTGCATAACTGAACATGACATAAAATACAAAAAAACAGTTTGCACTCTGATAATGCTAAAGTATGGAAACCATGAATATGTGAACATGGACCTGCATTACTGCTAAGGAAAATCTGAGAAAAATGAGATATTTAGCATATATAAATGGCCATTTGTATATCTGCCCAGTTGCCCCTTCACGGCATATCTCGTAACTGGGTCCCTGACGCTACGCTGAAGCCTCTCTCTAGGTTAAAAACCTCCTGTGTATGGGCAAGTAGGAACCTGCTATATAGGATAAGATTACCTGTGGCAACTGGGGGAAGGGTGCACGGTCAGAAGGTATGACCCTCTTCATATAGACAAAAAAGACTGACTGCACTCCTCGACCTGACGTGTGAACAGGTGCATAACTGAACATGACATAAAATACAAAAAAACAGTTTGCACTCTGATAATGCTAAAGTATGGAAACCATGAATATGTGAACATGGACCTGCATTACTGCTAAGGAAAATCTGAGAAAAATGAGATATTTAGCATATATAAATGGCCATTTGTATATCTGCCCAGTTGCCCCTTCACGGCATATCTCGTAACTGGGTCCCTGACGCTACGCTGAAGCCTCTCTCTAGGTTAAAAACCTCCTGTGTATGGGCAAGTAGGAACCTGCTATATAGGATAAGATTACCTGTGGCAACTGGGGGAAGGGTGCACGGTCAGAAGGTATGACCCTCTTCATATAGACAAAAAAGACTGACTGCACTCCTCGACCTGACGTGTGAACAGGTGCATAACTGAACATGACATAAAATACAAAAAAACAGTTTGCACTCTGATAATGCTAAAGTATGGAAACCATGAATATGTGAACATGGACCTGCATTACTGCTAAGGAAAATCTGAGAAAAATGAGATATTTAGCATATATAAATGGCCATTTGTATATCTGCCCAGTTGCCCCTTCACGGCATATCTCGTAACTGGGTCCCTGACGCTACGCTGAAGCCTCTCTCTAGGTTAAAAACCTCCTGTGTATGGGCAAGTAGGAACCTGCTATATAGGATAAGATTACCTGTGGCAACTGGGGGAAGGGTGCACGGTCAGAAGGTATGACCCTCTTCATATAGACAAAAAAGACTGACTGCACTCCTCGACCTGACGTGTGAACAGGTGCATAACTGAACATGACATAAAATACAAAAAAACAGTTTGCACTCTGATAATGCTAAAGTATGGAAACCATGAATATGTGAACATGGACCTGCATTACTGCTAAGGAAAATCTGAGAAAAATGAGATATTTAGCATATATAAATGGCCATTTGTATATCTGCCCAGTTGCCCCTTCACGGCATATCTCGTAACTGGGTCCCTGACGCTACGCTGAAGCCTCTCTCTAGGTTAAAAACCTCCTGTGTATGGGCAAGTAGGAACCTGCTATATAGGATAAGATTACCTGTGGCAACTGGGGGAAGGGTGCACGGTCAGAAGGTATGACCCTCTTCATATAGACAAAAAAGACTGACTGCACTCCTCGACCTGACGTGTGAACAGGTGCATAACTGAACATGACATAAAATACAAAAAAACAGTTTGCACTCTGATAATGCTAAAGTATGGAAACCATGAATATGTGAACATGGACCTGCATTACTGCTAAGGAAAATCTGAGAAAAATGAGATATTTAGCATATATAAATGGCCATTTGTATATCTGCCCAGTTGCCCCTTCACGGCATATCTCGTAACTGGGTCCCTGACGCTACGCTGAAGCCTCTCTCTAGGTTAAAAACCTCCTGTGTATGGGCAAGTAGGAACCTGCTATATAGGATAAGATTACCTGTGGCAACTGGGGGAAGGGTGCACGGTCAGAAGGTATGACCCTCTTCATATAGACAAAAAAGACTGACTGCACTCCTCGACCTGACGTGTGAACAGGTGCATAACTGAACATGACATAAAATACAAAAAAACAGTTTGCACTCTGATAATGCTAAAGTATGGAAACCATGAATATGTGAACATGGACCTGCATTACTGCTAAGGAAAATCTGAGAAAAATGAGATATTTAGCATATATAAATGGCCATTTGTATATCTGCCCAGTTGCCCCTTCACGGCATATCTCGTAACTGGGTCCCTGACGCTACGCTGAAGCCTCTCTCTAGGTTAAAAACCTCCTGTGTATGGGCAAGTAGGAACCTGCTATATAGGAGGGCCGGCCTGTGACGACCTGATAGTTCAGGGGCATCATAATAGCACTGATGTCTAAGCCTCTCTGCTCTTTGCTGCAGGTTTCTGAGAATGTGACATCGAAATCCACTTTGTCCAGTGCTGTGATTCTTCTGTTTTGCTTTGGATATATTCTTTCACCAATATTTTTTTCCTTAGCGGCTATAGATTTATCCATAAGTGTGAGTGTATTATACACTGCGTGGCCACTTTATTAGAGACCATGATTATCAGGGGTTGGCTGCCAAATTTTGGGGGAAAAGCACAATGCACTGGCCCATGAGTGGCACGGCTCATCCTTGGGTCTCATGTAGCACTTGATGCATATAGCACGTGTGTAACCGAGGTATACCTGGTAACAACTCATTTCATAAAAAATCACAGCCTTTTTCTGTTATACTGTTAGAAGTCAATCAAAAATGGTTTACTTAAGGTGGCGTCACACGCATCGATTTATTGTGCGATCGCATGAGCGATTGCACCCGCCCCCATCATTTGTGCGTCACGGGCAATTAGTTGCCTGTGGCGCACAAAGTCGTATACCCCCGTCACACATACTTATCTCCCTCACGACGTCGCTGTGGGTGGCGAACATCCTCTTCCTGAAAGGGGAGGGACGTTCGGCTTCACAGCGATGTCACACAGCGGTCGCCCAATAGAAGTGGAGGGGCGGAGATGAGCGGGACGTAACATCCCGCCCACTTCCTTCCTTCCGCATTGCCGGCGGGACGCAGGTAAGCTGTGTTCGTCGTTCCTGGGGTGTCACACGGAGCGATGTGTGCTGCCTCGGGAACAATGAACCACCGTCGCGCAGAAGGAGGAACGATTTTATGAAAATGAGTAACATGTCAACGAAGTATTTTTGCTCGTTCACAGTCGTTCGGAGGTGTCACACGCTACGACATCTCTAACGATGCCGGATGTGCGTCACGAATTTCATGACCCCGAGGAAATATCGTTAGATATATCGTAGCGTGTGACGGGGCCTTTATTGTTAATAGCTGCACAGTTTTTGCAAAAGCATCCGACCATTACTAAGAAGCAAGCAATTTACACCTAATATCTAATTATATAGTAGAAAAACATGAATTGATTTGGATTCTCAGCAGCCATACCTCCAACATTTCCCACACGAGACCCCGACCAGAAATGATTTATGGTCACCTGTCACATAAGGCCATCACTGCTAAATAGATTTTAAACTGAAAAGAAGGAAGCTGGGAGTGTTTTCATGTTTGCAACAGCTCCATTATTTAGATGGCACAGAAGTTACACACTATTGGTTCTTGATTCTATGATTCTTGTAATAACAGGTCATAGTAATCACTTACATTTATATATTTGCAGTTGGGGAGAGGGAAGTCAGCGGAGATTGGGCGCGGAGCTCGTGTGACATCAGCACCTCAAGTGAGCGCCGGGAACAAGAGAGCCGACACCTCTGGAGCGCTGCATGCATGGGAGAGGATAAGACTTTATATTTTACCAGGGTTAAACATGGGAAATCAGAAAGGGTTGTCCAAAAAGTGCACAACCCCATTAAGTGCTCTGTGCTTAATTAACAAGGTTTAGAGAGGCTGAGTTTGTCTGTTTATTGTTTTAAAGGGATTGTCAGCAAAGAATGACTGATCAAATCTTCCACAGGCGCTCTGTGCACCATGGAGGCGAAACATTTATATGAATCTTCCCATCTACTTCTTCTCCATCTATCTACCGCCCTTCTCTTGCTCTGTGAAGCCAGAGCTGTCATAAAAAAGGAGATAGAGGGAAACCAAGCAGGTACGAAGCTGCACTTAAATGTTTAGCCCCGCCATGATGCACCGAGTGTCTGTACAAGATTGGAACATCACTATAGTTTCCAAATGAGTCTTATATATTAGATTAACCCTTTACTAGTGTCGCGCCCCTGAGACCATCAGGGTGCTACAAGGTTCTGCATCCCCACCAGGATGCAGGGCCTACCCCCTTAGGTACCCAGAACCCCAGTGTTGGTGCCAACAAAAACCCAGGTAATCCCAGTTTTCCCCAACATGCCCCCATACAATGGTACTTAGCCCATGGTGGGACCATGGATGGCCACCTAGAGGTGGAGCCACTCCAGTCTGTTGGGGATTTATTCAAAATTGAAGACATACAGAACCAGCATGGCTACCACAGCATCTTGCAGCGGCGTGCTATTCCATCCGGTTTGCGTTTAGTTGGAACATCATTTATTTTTCAACACGGCAATGACCCCAAACACACCTCCAGGCTGTTTAAGGGCTATTTTACTAAGAAGGAATGTGATGGGGTGCTACGCCAGATGACCTGGTCTCCACAGTCACCAGGCCTGAACCCAATCGAGATGGTTTGGGGTGAGCTGGACCGCAGAGTGAAGACAAAAGGGCCAAAAAATGCTAAGCATCTCTGGGAACTCCTTCAAGACTGTTGGAAAACCATTTCCGGTGACTACCTCTTGAAGCTCATCGAGAGAATGCCAAGAGTGTGCAAAGCAGTAATCAAAGCAAAAGGTGGCTACTTTGAAGAACCTAGAATATAAGACATATTTTCAGTTGTTTCACACATTTTTGTTAAGTATTTCATTCCACATGTGTTAATTCATAGTTTTGATGCCTTCAATGTGAATCTACAATTTTCAGAGTCATGAAAATAAAGAATGTATCTGTAGGTTCACTGAAGATTGGAGTGATGCAAATTTATATATCTGGCATAGCTTCCAAGTCAGTAATTTGTCAAGTCAGTAAGCAGAGGCCAAAAAATTGGAGAACCGTCTTCATAGAGGAAAATGAAGCAACAGAAGGCGAGAATCACAGAGCAAACACCAAACAGATGGTGGATGATATCTACAGAGGAGGAACAGGAGCCGCGATCAGAGGATAGAATATAATCCTCCATATTATTCCTCCTCTGATCTGCTGGATGATGAACCTTCTGGAGCCGCCGTGCTATAGGAGTTATAGATCTGCTCCATCCAGGGGCGTAACTACCGCGGTCGCAGAGGTCGCCACTGTAATCGGGCCCGGGGGTGCAGGGGGCCCGCCGGCCTTAGCCCCTGATTCAGATAGATATGTTGGAGGCTGCACATCCAGCTGAAATACATTGCAGCACAGAGAGCCGTCGAGTCCCTGTACTGCGATGTGCCGTACGCCGGTTAAAGGGAAACTCTCACCAGATTTGGGGCCTATAAGCTGCGGCCATTACTAGTGGGCTCTTATATACAGCATTCTAACATGCAGTATATAAGAGCCCAGGCCGCTGTGTAGAACATAAAAAACATTTTATAAAACTCACCTATTTGGTCGTTGTGGAGCATATGGGTCAGATGGGCGTCTCCATTTTCCGGTGCTGGTGTCTCCTCTTTTGGCCATCTTTGTCCTCCGTCTTCTGAAGCCTGGGTGCATGACGCGTCCTATGTCATCCACGCAAGCCGGCACTGGGGTCCTGCACAGTCGCACTTTGATCTGCCCTGAGCAGGGCAGATCAAAGTATTGTAGTGTGCATGCGCAGGACCTCAGTGCCGGCTATTGTGGATGGCGTTGGACCCAGGCTTGAGAAGAAGGAGGTCAAAGATGTCCGAAAGAGGGTGCCCTGGAGATGGAGAACGGAGCCACCCATTTGACCCATCTGCACCGAACCGACCATTTAGGTAACTATTATAGAGTGTTTTTTTAATGTTCTACACAGCGGCCTGGGCTCTTATATACAGCATGTTAAAATACTGTATATAAGAGCCCATTGGTGGTGGCCGCAGCTTATAGGCCCCAAATCTGGTGACAGGTTCCCCTTAAGGCCATGAATATTGTTCCCCACGCACACGATCCTGGGCATGGGGAGCGCTGCGCCGCTTACACTCTGGTCAGTTCCCAGCGTCGCAGGAGGACACCGGGGGCGCGCAGGGTGGGTGAGTACCGTGGCAACCAGTCGCACAGGGCCCCTTCCGGCAGACAGCAGATGGGGCACTGCAGGGATCAGCAGTTCACTGTCATTTGCTGCTCCTGCGGTGCACAGGCTCCAGCACAGGGCGCCCTCCCCTCCTCTTTGTCCTGTCTGCTTCACTCTTCACCACAGAGAGAAGGGAGGGGCGCCTGCGCCGGAGAAGCTGCTTCTATAGACCCTCTGAACTGCAGGAGGCCAAGAAGGAGGTGAGTATAATGTGATCATGTGTTATGTATAAGATATGTGTGTCCTGTATAGTGTGCAATATGTAGCTCTGTCTTTCTGTGTGTACTGTCTGTGTATACTGTCTATCTGCCTGTATATACTGTCTGTCTATATACACTGTCTGTCTGTCTGTGTATCTGTCTGTATATACTGTCTACAAAAAGACAGTTTGCACTCTGATAATGCTAAAGTATGGAAACTATGAACGTGTGAACATGGACCTGCATTACTGCTAAGGAAAATCTGAGAAAGATGAGATATTTAGCATATATAAATGGCCATTTGTATATCTGCCCAGTTGCCCCTTCACGGCATATCTCATAACTGGGTCCCTAACGCTATTCTGAAGCCTCTCTCTAGGTTAAAAACCTCCTGTGTATGGGCAAGTAGGAACCTGCTACAGCGGCGGACTGGAGTACCTGGGGCCCACCAGGGAAAATCAGTCTTGGGGCCCACCAGCACCATGCAGTTACTGTACTGTATATAGGAATAACATACGTCTATAAACTTTTTCAAAATGAATCAACTTTATTAACCAATAAATAACCAATAAAATAAGTGAAAACCAGGAGTAGAACAATCGGAGTAAAAGTACAATAGAAACACGGGCACCACTTTTGGATTTATCACTCACTCCTGGTTTTGGCTACAAATACTGAGGTAAAAAAACTCACCAAATATGCAACCCGTGAACGTGGCCAAAGAAGCAGTAAATGAACCAAGCCTAGTACACAGATTTGGCACCAAAACCAAGCTATATAGGCTATATTCATACTCAGCGTGTTCTTTTTCTCTGCAGCCAAAACCTGCTTTCTTGGCAGTAAGAATGTCCATTTTCCGGTATTTTTGTGGCATTTTTGGGTGTGGATTACGTGTGTGCTTTTTCTACAGTACATGTGTGATAAAGGTAGTTTTATTCACCAAAACACTTCAAAAACACTGTGGGAAAAAAGCTATTGCAGTTTTTTTTACTTTTTTTTGTTGCTTTCTATGAGTGCAAAAATGCTGTAGGAAGTGATGTGCTGCAGATTTTAAAAAAATGCTGCAATTCACAAATTCAGTGAGGAAATAAAAAAATAACCAAGCATGTGCATGAGATTTCTGAAATCTCACAGCTTTTTCTTGTAATGTTAAAAGCATCATGGAATTTGTATTAAAAAAAACACTGCAGAAAACGCTGCATGTGAACAAAGCCTTAAGCGGGCTTTACACGCTACAACACTGCTAAAGTGATCTCGTTGGGGTCACGGAATTGGTGACGCACATCCGGTCGCTTTAGCGATGCCGTTGCCTGTGACACCTATGAGCGATTTTGCATCGTCGCAAAAATGTTCAAAATCGCTCATCGGTGACATGGGGGTCCATTCTCAAATATCGTTACTGCAGCAGTAACGAAGTTGTTCCTCGTTCCTGCGGCAGCACACATCGCTCCGTGTGACACCGCTGGAACGAGGAAGCTCTCCTTACCTGCCTCCCAGCCACAATGCGGAAGGAAGGAGGTGGGCGGGATGTTCGTCCCTCTCATCTACGCCCCTCCGTTTCTATTGGGTGGCGGTTCAGTGACGCTGCTGTGACATCGCTGTGACGCTCAACGAACCGCCCCCTTAGAAAGCGACGTCGCAGGGCAGGTAAGTAGTGTCACGGGTCTGGGCGATGTTGTGCGACACGGGCAGAGATTTGCCCGTGTCGCACAACCGATGGGGGCGGGTACGCACGATGGCGATACCGGTAACGATATCGCAGTGTGTAAAGCGGCCTTTAGGCTAAGTTCACATTTCCGCTATTTTCCCAGTGTCACAATCCGTCTCTTGATGGCTTGTGACGTTGAGAAGGTTAATTGTGTACAAACACATGTAGCGTTGAACGGGTACTGTTTTTTTTTTTTTTTTCCTGAAAGGTTTATTTTAACCTTTTAGGAACAGGGGAAAGAGAGAGAGGTAGAGACAGAGATAGAGACACGGTGCATTGCTTGTGACGCACCGAAAAACGTTGCATGCAGCGTTCCTCCCCACCGGTAGTCATTCGATCTGCCGCGCGGCGGATACAGGGCAAGACCATCCGTCACAATCCGCCGCTCATACAAGTCTATGGGAAGCAACGGAAGTCGCCAAAGCATTTTTGGCGGTTCCAGTTGTTTCTCAAAGCGGCGGATTGTGACGCCCGGGAAATAGCGGAAATGTGAACTTACCCTTAGGGTATGTGTACATAACATCTTTTTCAGGTGGATTCTGCCTGGAATCCAACTGAAAATGAGCAGTAAAAGAAGTTAGAAGTGATACACTCAGTTTTTGCTGAAGCTACTCTCCATTAGGACAGAGTCACACTTGCGTATGACTCGCCCAAGTGCAGGGAGAAAATCTGGCATTGCACTCAGCCCCATGTAAGACAATGCTGCAGCTCTGACCTGTGAGTTTTCAATCAGCCCGAAACTGACAGAGGAAAAAATGGCAGCATGCTGTAATTGTCTGCGAGAGCCGTGTCACTCGCACCCATACAAGCGAAAAAACATTGGACTGCACTCGGATGTTATCCAAGTACAGTGCAACATATGCACAGGCTGACAATGGAGGAGATGGGGAGATTAACCCCTCACTGTCCTCCACAGCGCCCGACCTCTCCTCCGCAGCTGTGATCCGATCTCCGGAACAGATCACAGTCACATGACACTCGGCTTACACTCGCAGCAGATCCTGAGCTGAGGGTCATTAGCAGATCGTATCAAATGCTCTTGCATCACATGCCATACGCAAGTGTGACTCTGCCCTTATAAGAGTAAAATGAGTAAAGATGCTGGCGGATCCACAGCAGAAAACGATGGCAAATCTACCAGTGAGGACAATGCAGGAAAAAGACCTGGTATAAAGGTCGTCACACAAGTGCTACACAGTTACTGGACCTCAGAATATCTTTCTGTTTTGTTATTTTTCAAACATACTCACGCAACCATGTCACCAAAGTATAGAAACTCCACACCAAGGGAAAAAGGTCATAGTATAGGACAGTGATGGCGAACCTATGGCACGCGTGCCACCAGGGGCACGCTGAGCCCATTCTGGTGGCACGCGTGCTGTCGCCCGACCCTGCAGCTTTGATCTGCTAGTGCAGTCGCGCCGGCAGATCAAATCTGTGTTGGAGCGGAGGAGACATTTCTCCTCCGCTCTGACACTCCTCCTCCCCCAGGCTGCAGTGTGTTGCCTAGGAGACGGAGGAGCGTCAGAGAGCGGCGCCAGCGCCGTCTGCTAGCCGCGTGGGAACTGAGGACCCAGCAGCGCGCAGCGGGGGAGCGTGTGCAGGTAAGTTGTGTGTTGCTTTTTTTTTTTTTTTTTTTATAATTCGTGTGCGGCAGCGCCAGCATGGGGTGGGGATGCGCACATGGCAGCGTGGGGTGGGAGAGGGGGAACGCATATGGCAGCGTGGGGTGGGAGAGGGGGAACGCACATGGCAGCGTGGGGTGGGAGAGGGGGAACGCACATGGCAGCGGGGGGTGGGGGAACGCACATGGCAGCGTGGGGGTGGGAGAGGGGGAACACACATGGCAGCGTGGGGTGGGAGAGGGGGAACGCACATGGCAGCGTGGGGTGGGAGAGGGGGAACGCACATGGCAGCGTGGGGTGGGAGAGGGGGAACGCACATGGCAGCGTGGGGTGGGAGAGGGGGAACGCACATGGCAGCGTGGGGTGGGAGAGGGGGAACGCACATGGCAGCGGGGGGTGGGGGAACGCACATGGCAGCGTGGGGGTGGGAGAGGGGGAACGCACATGGCAGCTTGGGGTGGGAGAGGGGGAACGCACATGCCAGCGTGGGGTGGGAGAGGGGGAACGCACATGGCAGCGTGGGGTGGGAGAGGGGGAACGCACATGGCAGCGTGGGGGTAGGAGAGGGGGAACGCACATGGCAGCGTGGGGTGGGAGAGGGGGAACGCACATGGCAGCGTGGGGTGGGAGAGGGGGAACGCACATGCCAGCGTGGGGTGGGAGAGGGGGAACGCACATGCCAGCGTGGGGTGGGAGAGGGGGAACGCACATGCCAGCGCGGGGTGGGAGAGGGGGAACGCACATGGCAGCGTGGGGTGGGAGAGGGGGAACGCACATGCCAGTGTGGGGTGGGGGTGGGGGAACGCACATGCCAGCATGGGGTGGGAGAACACGCATGCCAGCATGGGGGGGGGGAACATGCATGCCAGCATGGGGGGGGATGACATGCATGCCAGTAATGGTGCAGGAGACGTCCGGTCACTGCGGGGTCTCTGTATACTGTATATATGACCCCTGTAATGGTGCAGGAGACGTCCGGTCACTGCGGGGTCTCTGTATACTGTATATATGACCCCTGTAATGCTGCAGGAGACGTCCGGTCACTGCGGGGTCTCTGTATACTGTATATGTGACCCCTGTAATGGTGCAGGAGACGTCCGGTCACTGCGGGGTCTCTGTATACTGTATATGTGACCCCTGTAATGGTGCAGGAGACGTCCAGTCACTGCGGGGTCTCTGTATACTGGATATGTGACCCCTGTAATGGTGCAGGAGACGTCCGGTCACTGCGGGGTCTCTGTATACTGAATATGTGACCCCTGTAATGGTGCAGGAGACGTCCGGTCACTGCGGGGTCTCTGTATACTGTATATGTGACCCCTGTAATGGTGCAGGAGACGTCCGGTCACTGCGGGGTCTCTGTATACTGTATATATGACCCCTGTAATGGTGCAGGAGACGTCCGGTCACTGCGGGGTATCTGTATACTGTATATGTGACCCCTGTAATGGTGCAGGAGACGTCCGGTCACTGCGGGGTCTCTGTATACTGTATATGACCCCTGTAATGGTGCAGGAGACGTCCGGTCACTGCGGGGTCTCTGTATACTGTATATATGACCCCTGTAATGGTGCAGGAGACGTCCGGTCACTGCGGGGTCTCTGTATACTGTATATGACCCCTGTAATGGTGCAGGAGACGTCCGGTCACTGCGGGGTCTCTGTATACTGTATATGACCCCTGTAATGGTGCAGGAGACGTCCGGTCACTGCGGGGGTCTCTGTATACTGTATATATGACCCCTGTAATGGTGCAGGAGACGTCCGGTCACTGCGGGGTCTCTGTATACTGTATATATGACCCCTGTAATGGTGCAGGAGACGTCCGGTCACTGCGGGGTCTCTGTATACTGTATATGTGACCCCTGTAATGGTGCAGGAGACGTCCGGTCACTGCGGGGTCTCTGTATACTGTATATATGACCCCTGAAATGGTGCAGGAGACGTCCGGTCACTGCGAGGTCTCTGTATACTGTATTTATGACCCCAGTAATGGTGCAGGAGACGTCCGGTTACTGCGGGGTCTCTGTATACTGTATTTATGACCCCAGTAATGGTGCAGGAGACGTCCGGTCACTGCGGGGGTCTCTGTATACTGTATATGTTACCCCTGTAATGGTGCAGGAGACGTCTGGTCACTGCGGGGTCTCTGTATACTGTATATATGACCCCAGTAATGGTGCAGGAGACGTCCGGTCACTGCGGGGTCTCTGTATACTGTATATATGACTCCTGTAATGGTGCAGGAGACGTCCGTTCACTGCGGGGTCTCTGTATACTGTATATGTGACCCCAGTAATGGTGCAGGAGACGTCCGGTCACTGCGGGGTCTCTGTATACTGTATATGTAACCCCTGTAATGGTGCAGGAGACGTCCGGTCACTGCGGGGTCTCTGTATACTGTATATGTGACCCCTGTAATGGTGCAGGAGACGTCCGGTCACTGCGGGGTCTCTGTATACTGTATATGTGACCCCTGTAATGGTGCAGGAGACGTCCGGTCACTGCGGGGTCTCTGTATACTGTATATGTGACCCCAGTAATGGTGCAGGAGACGTCCGGTCACTGCGGGGTCTCTGTATACTGTATATATGACCCCTGTAATGGTGCAGGAGACGTCCGGTCACTGCGGGGTCTCTGTATACTGTATATGTGACCCCAGTAATGGTGCAGGAGACGTCCGGTCACTGCGGGGTCTCTGTATACTGTATATGTGACCCCAGTAATGGTGTAGCAGGAGTATACTTTGGGGATTTGCTTTTTTTGGTTTTGCTTGTTTCTCTCGTACATTTGACCCCTTCATGTAAGGTCTTATGTTGTGGGCTTGCGGTGAGATCAGTGTCCGCCTCCTTGTCTTCCTCGCCCACGGTTTCCATGATGGGATGTTATTATGGGTGTCATGGATCTGTGTGAATAACCTGCTGTCCATTCACTGACAACTTGTGAGCGTAGGGTGGGCAATTTATTCCAGAGAAAACCTCATGTAATGTTGCGGCTGTGCCCATAGGTCACTCCACACGTATGCGCGGTCATCCATTTTTGCACTGCGGTCACTCATTACCTCAGTGTCTTTACTTATAATCGAGTGACGTGCCGCCATCTTGCAGTGTGGTAATGGCCGCCTTCCTTCCTGCCAGCCGTCCTGCAGGTGAAGTAGACACAAGGTGATCTGTTAGAAGCTGATATTGGCAGGTTTCCGCAGCAGATTTCAGGGTTTCTGGTCAGTGGCTGCTCGTATTACTATGGAGATTGTCACTTTCATGCATGGCTTCCTCCCGCAGATAGATGACCATCTCCCGGCGCCCCTTGTGCATTCAGCGGGACAATAGAAAGGAGAGAACAGATTGAGGCCAGAGCCTGTCACTTATATCACTGGGAAGCAGAGCCGCTAATGAGAGCTCTCCGGGGTGGACAGGCTGCCCTTATGCCGGGATAGTCTGAGGCCCTGCACAGACTGCCATTAGTCTTCATTGTGGGGTCAATTTACTGAGGAGCTGTTCTGCTGGTGACCCTGGGTCGTTCTGCTATGCCCACTTCATATTCTTAAGAGGAAAAGTGTTTCTTAGCCTTAATCCTGCTAAATCAGGGCTGGGGAAGTCAGGAGGACAGTGGTTAAGGAGCCCAGGAGCGTGCATTTTCTACAGAAGACGGTGGACACTGTTGTGCGCCCAGTATCTCCATGTTCCCCAGGTCTACATGGGGGGCAGCACAATGCCTTACACTAGGTGTAATTTCTGTTGGCCTTCACAGGGGATCATACACGGAGTTTTCCACTCCTGTCCGTGGGCATCATGCCGGCCCGTGGCAGTACGCTGGCTGGGGTCTTTCATGGCACGGTCTGATTTCCCACCTTTGGAGCTTCTTCTTGTGTCCTCACATCTCTGCTGACGTTAGTGCGGACTGTCCTTTGTGATGTGCGTTCTCTGTAGCTGGAGATCAGCGGTTGTCTGTGGTTTGTATTTGGTGTATTTGCTCCTGGTAGAGGCCGCCTCTCAGATGTGGCTGTATCCTCACGTCTCTGCTCACGTTAGTGCTGACTGTCCCTTGTAATGTGCGTTCTCTGTAGCTGGAGATCAGCGGTTGTCTGTGGTTTGTATTTGGTGTATCGGCTCCTGGTAGAGGCCGCCTCTCAGATGTGGCTGTGTCCTCACATCTCTGCTGACGTTAGTGCTGACTGTCCCTTGTGATGTGCGTTCTCTGTAGCTGGAGATCAGCGGTTGTCTGTGGTTTGTATTTGGTGTATCGGCTCCTGGTAGAGGCCGCCTCTCAGATGTGGCTGTGTCCTCACATCTCTGCTCACGTTAGTGCTGACTGTCCCTTGTGATGTGCGTTCTCTGTAGCTGGAGATCAGCGGTTGTCTGTGGTTTGTATTTGGTGTATCTGCTCCTGGTAGAGGCCGCCTCTCAGATGTGGCTGTGTCCTCACATCTCTGCTCACGTTAGTGCTGACTGTCCCTTGTAATGTGCGTTCTCTGTAGCTGGAGATCAGCGGTTGTCTGTGGTTTGTATTTGGTGTATCGGCTCCTGGTAGAGGCCGCCTCTCAGATGTGGCTGTGTCCTCACATCTCTGCTGACGTTAGTGCGGACTGTCCCTTGTGATGTGCGTTCTCTGTAGCTGGAGATCAGCGGTTGTCTGTGGTTTGTATTTGGTGTATCGGCTCCTGGTAGAGGCCGCCTCTCAGATGTGGCTGTGTCCTCACATCTCTGCTCACGTTAGTGCTGACTGTCCCTTGTGATGTGCGTTCTCTGTAGCTGGAGATCAGCGGTTGTCTGTGGTTTGTATTTGGTGTATCTGCTCCTGGTAGAGGCCGCCTCTCAGATGTGGCTGTGTCCTCACATCTCTGCTCACGTTAGTGCTGACTGTCCCTTGTAATGTGCGTTCTCTGTAGCTGGAGATCAGCGGTTGTCTGTGGTTTGTATTTGGTGTATCGGCTCCTGGTAGAGGCCGCCTCTCAGATGTGGCTGTGTCCTCACATCTCTGCTGACGTTAGTGCTGACTGTCCCTTGTGATGTGCGTTCTCTGTAGCTGGAGATCAGCGGTTGTCTGTGGTTTGTATTTGGTGTATCGGCTCCTGGTAGAGGCCGCCTCTCAGATGTGGCTGTGTCCTCACATCTCTGCTGATGTTAGTGCGGACTGTCCCTTGTAATGTGCGTTCTCTGTAGCTGGAGATCAGCGGTTGTCTGTGGCTTGTATTTGGTGTATCTGCTCCTGGTAGAGGCCGCCTCTCAGATGTGGCTGTGTCCTCACATCTCTGCTGATGTTAGTGCGGACTGTCCCTTGTAATGTGCGTTCTCTGTAGCTGGAGATCAGCGGTTGTCTGTGGTTTGTATTTGGTGTATCTGCTCCTGGTAGAGGCTGCCTCTCAGATGTGGCTGTAGTCCTTTGTGTTGTTCTGCCCAGTGCTTTCTCTGCTCTTGTCCTGGAGGCTGGAGCTGGTGATCGCAGCACTGATTGTGATGCTGATCACAATTTTCTGCCTCCGGGACCACGTGACGTCCGATCGATCGCATCTGACACTTGGACAATAGTTTTTTCTATTGTCTCCTGGACGAAACACGGTTAAGTGCGAAACGCGCGTCAGTGTGTCTGTGGCAGCCTAATTTTTGGACTTTGGTAATGTTATGTTGCATTAAGTAATTTATGTCACTGCAAACCATACCCTTGCTACTACTTATACATTATTTAATGGTTATTATTAAGGAAAGGTTTGCAGTCATTAATGATTTTTGAAACAGAATAGCATTTCATACCATCCATATATGGTTTTCCATTTATAATAGTATAACAAGTGCCCGGCGTTCCCCATTATTCCATCCGTCCCTCTTGGGCTCATCCATTATTGTTATGTGGTTTTAACTATTATTGTTAATAAAGATGATGTGTTATATATTATATGGCCTGCATTTTCCTTTTTGGTGTTTATATTGAATCTATGCAATAAGAGGCCTCATATGGTTGTTGTGGTTATTGGTGTAGTTGGCAATAGTTTTTTCTGTAAAATAGATTCCCCTCATCTGCAGGAGGCGGCTGCACGCTGTTCTACAAGCGGCAGCCATTAGCGTGTACCCAGGAAGCTGCGAAGATCTCTCCTTGGTGACGTATGACCTCTACATAGTCGTACGTCACAGGCAGGAGGAATGGGGGGGCTCTGTGCCGGCTCGACCTTACATTGCTCCAGGAATCTTCTGTTACTGCCTGTGTACCCAATATATGACGGCTGTGATGTGTCTTCCCTGCACCCGCGAACACGAGTGTCGTGTAACAGATAAGCCGCCTGTTCTCTGTCCTTGGTGGGGAGGGCAGGCGTTGGGGGGTCAGCAGTGTTGGCATACCTCCCAACCGTCCCGGATACAGCGGGACTGTACCGGATTTCAGCGGGTGTCCCGGTGTCACGATCGTGAGGCTTTTTGTCCCGCCCGTGGCTCCGTCCACCCGCTCTCTCCCCGTCTGACTTTCTCCCCCTGCTAATGCACATGAGCAGAGCAGAGCCGAGCGCTGCTTCACTGCTCTGGCTCTGTGCTGCCGCTGTTATGGGTGGGCGGCAGCAGCACTCTGGCTGCCGGCACTTTAAATCTGCAGCTCAGCGTGCACTCACTGCTCACTGCTGGGCTGTTTGTGTACGGAAATGCATCTGTGGGCGGAGCTACCAAGCAACATGCTGAGCTCTGTCCACAGATAAAGACTGCAGGAAGAGGAGCTGAACACCAAGGAATGCTGTATGTAACCCCCCCCCCACCTACCCAAAGCTTTATGCCTCCAGTCACCCCCTCACCACATCTGTATGGCCCCCTCACCAAATTTGTATGCCCCCCCCACCAGATCTATATGCCCCCCAGCACACCCCAGCTCTGTATGCCTCCAGCCCCCTCCCACCAGATATGTATGCCCCAGCAGCCCTCTCCTCACCAGAGCTATATGACTCCAGCCACCCCCCTCACCAGATTTGTATGTCCCCCAGCCCCCACACCAAATTTGTATACCCCTCAGCCACCCCACCAGATCTATATACCCCCCAGCACTCCCCAGCTCTGTATGCCTCCAGCCCCCTCCCACCAGATATGTATGCCCCAGCAGCCCTCTCCTCACCAGAGCTATATGCCTCCAGCCACCCCCCTCACCAGATTTGTATGTCCCCCAGCCCCCACACCAGATTTGTATACCCCTCAGCCACCCCACCAGATCTATATACTCCCCAGCTCTGTATGCCTCCAGCCCCCTCCCACCAGATATGTATGCCCCAGCAGCCCTCTCCTCACCAGAGCTATATGCCTCCAGCCACCCCCCTCACCAGATTTGTATGTCCCCCAGCCCCCACACCAGATTTGTATACCCCTCAGCCACCCCACCAGATCTATATACCCCCCAGCACTCCCCAGCTCTGTATGCCTCCAGCCCCCTCCCACCAGATATGTATGCCCCAGCAGCCCTCTCCTCACCAGAGCTATATGCCTCCAGCCACCCCCCTCACCAGATTTGTATGTCCCCCAGCCCCCACACCAGATTTGTATACCCCTCAGCCACCCCACCAGATCTATATACCCCCCAGCACTCCCCAGCTCTGTATGCCTCCAGCCCCCTCCCACCAGATATGTATGCCCCAGCAGCCCTCTCCTCACCAGAGCTATATCATACCTCCCAACCGTCCCGGATACAGCGGGACTATCACGCTTTGCATTGTTTGTCCCGTTGCCACGGACGGGACGGCCGTCTCCCGGGCTCCGCCCACCCACTCTCTCCCCGCCTCCCTGCTTTTCCCTCCTACCATCAGGGTGGATTGATTTAAATCACGCCGATTTAAATCATGATTTAAATCACGGTTTAAATCAAAAGATTTTTTTCTATTTAAATCGGATCGATTTAAATCATGATTTTAATCATGATTTAAATCACTGATTTAAATCAAAAGGTTTTTTTTTAATATAAATCACGATTAAAATGAGAAGTGAGAGCAGTGTGCATGTGCGCCCATAGTTACACGGACGAAACTAGGGGCAACGATCTAACGCCAGGGTGAGGGGGGGACCCCAAAGTAAGTAAAAATCTTTTTTGTTTTACTATATGGCAATAGGTAGGTGTTTAAAAGCAGCATGTCTTAATTGTATAAACTATTAATAGCCTCCACATTTTGTTCATACTGCCCCTTTAATTCCACACTTCTAGCTTGGTTTCAGTTTTGGTTTAGTTTCTTTTTCCCTGCATTCAGTTGACATGCCCAAACTTGTTGGATAGTCAGCAGTACTTGGCTCAGGCTGTAGTAACATCAGCAGTGCTTGGCTCAGGCTGTAGTAACAATCAAACTTCATAAGTGATCTGTGTGAGCCATGGCAGCAGGTCGTAAGAGAGACCCTATTTGGGTTCATTTTGTTGAGATGCCAGCAGCAGATCTTGGAAAGAAAGGTGCAAGAGCAAAGTGCAAATACTGTCAAAAGGATATCCAAGGACTTGTTTGCCGTTTGAAATCACATTATGAAAACTGCAACCAGAAGGGAAATGAAGATGTTGATAGTGATACAACTAATGTCAATGAACCCCCACAGCTTCTTATGCACCAGGAGCCTAGTACTAGTGGTAAGTCTGGCAATTAATTTACAACCTATTTTTTTAACAGACATTTTACTGGGATGGTTAAAGTCTATGAAAAGAAAAATTTCTAGCACTGGTAGTTCTGGAGTATAGAATTTAAATTTATGTTAAGGCAATATTTCACAGAAAATTAACGCTAAAGGACATGTGCACCTTTATTTTTTTAAGGTGCACATGTCCCCCCCCCGCAGCGCTCTTACCTCCGATCCCCGCAGCGCTGAGATCCGTGGCTTCGTTTTGACCGTCCTCCGGTTGCGGCCTACTCGCAGTGATCCAGCGGCGTGACGTCAGCGGGCCGCACGCTCCATTGAAATGAATGGAGGCGCGCTCGCGGACGGGCAGAACGAAGCCACGGATCCCCGCAGCGCTGACATCGGAGGTAAGAGAGCTGCGGGGGGAGGACATGTGCACACTGTGACTGGCTGCACCTTAAAAAATAAAGGTGCACATGTCCTTTAAGTAAAAATAAAGTGTGTATACGCTTATTTTTTTTATTGTAGGCTGCAATTCACTTTTGAAGTCTGCCAAATTGACTATTTTAAAAAAAAAACATTTTTAAAACTTTTGTGACATAATTTTTTTCAGTTGCTGAGGCTCTGATATTAGTTACCAGTATTACAGCAACCTCACCGGAAAACTTGAGTAGCATAACTTTTGAGACAGCCCTTATAGGACGAGGACCATTACATTGTTCAAAAAGTTTGTTTCAATATTTTCGTTATATTTCTTCAAATACGCAGTCGATTTATATTTTTAATTTCTGTGCTTTCAGGGTCAAATATGGCTTGTGCTGCACGTGACAATCAATATCTGGGTACAACTTCAACAAAGCAGCCCAAAAAAAAACTTTGCGTGCAACAAAGTGTAGAAAAATTCATCTTAAAGACTACGACGAGCCAGAAAGAACATTTTGATGAATTAATTGCTAAATTCATATTTGCAACCAATTCTTCTTTCCGACTAGTTGAGCACCCATTGTTTGTACAAATGATCGAAGGAATTAGACCAGGCTACAAACCACCAAGTAGATTTGATATCTCAGGAAAACATCTTCAGGCTGTATACGACATAGAAAGAGCGGCTTGTACAAAATATTTGAAAGACAAGGTTGTTAACATGAGCTTGGATGGTTGGAGCAACATCCACAACGACCCCATAATTTGCACTTGTGTCACAACAGAAGATGGTGAAACTTACCTTACAGACACAATCGACACATCTGGAAATTCACATACTGCTGAATATTTACTTGAAATTGCTAAGAACTCAATTCACCAATGCCAAGAACAGTTTGGATGTAAAGTAAGGAGCTTAGTTACTGATAACGCAAGCAATGTGGCAAAAATGCGAGCGGAACTGGCACAGGATGACACAAATGTCATTACATATGGTTGTTCTGCCCATTTGTTGCATCTTTTGGCAAAAGACCTGCATATTTTGGGTGTCAAGGAACATGTTGTAGAAATTGTTAAATATTTCCGCAATAATCATTTTGCACATGCAACCTACAAGGAAATGGGAGGACTGAAGTTGGTTCCACCACAAGATGTTAGATGGAATACCTTGGCTGACTGCTTGGAACTGTTTATTAACAACTGGTCAAAATTACTGTCCATTTGCGAAACACATCGGGATAAAATTGATGCTAATATACGAAGCAAAGTATTAAATCTTGGTGTGAAGAGAAATGCCGAGGACCTTTTGGAAAGGTTAAAGCCAATATCGATTGCGTTGGATAAAATGCAGAAAGATACTGCAACCATAGCTGATGCCACAGAAGTTTGGAAAGATTTAGAAGGTTCTCTAGATCTCTTGAACCTCTCAAACAATGTAAAGGTTGCAATACAGCACCGCAAGGACCAAGCATTAAAAGAAGAACACTATTTAGCCAATATCTTGCATCCCATCTACAGAGGGAAAAAATTATCTGAGGCGGAAATCAACTCTGCAATGGAGTGGCTCGCCAATACTAACCATGACATTGTGGCAACTGTGCTGAAATTGAAGTGTGAATCTGCACCATTTCAAAAATACATGTTTGCAGATAACGTCGTTAATGAACTAAAACCACTGGACTGGTGGAAGTCGCAATCACTTGTTCTTCCAGCAAAGATAATAAATCTAGCTACTCAGCTACTGACTGCATCGGCTTCATCCGCAGGAGTAGAGAGATTGTTTTCTTTATTTGCTTTTGTGCACACAACAGTCCGAAACCGCTTAGGAACTGCTAAAGCAGGACAACTGGTTTTCCTATTAAAAGTCCTAAATAAACAGTAGGCTTAAAGGACTGATGTATTCACTGAAGATGTTTGCTTACTTCAAACGTTAGAGATAGGCTATTGTTAAAAAGTACTTACTCTCTGTAGTTCAATTCTGAGTGTTTAATAGTGCAAATAAAAATTATTAGGTTTCATAATCAACTGTTTTAATATTTTTATTTGTGTAAAACAATTAGATTTGCAAAAAGACAAAGTTTTGCTTGTGTACAACTTGATTAAAAAATCTGATTTAAATCAAATGATTTAAATCAAAAAAATCTGATTTAAATCAAAAAAATCTGATTTTTTTGATTTTTTTAAAAAAATCAAGATTTTTATCCACCCTGCCTACCATCCTAACACGTGACGTGGCATAACAGAGAGGAGCGCGCTGCCCGAAACTAGTCTCTGTCTGCTCTGTGCTGCTGCTAAGGTATGTAAACATAATCTCCCCAGCACTGATTCCCCTCCCTCTCCCCCCCCCCCCCCCCCCCGGCCGGAGCTTCCCTGTGCGGTCGGCCGGCCGCCTCTCTGTACGGTCGGCCGGCCGCCTCTCTGTACGGTCGGCCGGCCGCCTCTCTGTACGGTCGGCCCGCCGCCTCTCTGTGCAGTCGGCCCACCGCCTCACTGTGCGGGCGGCCGCCTCTCTGTGCGGGTGGCCCACGCCTCTCTGTGCGGGCGGCCGCCTCTCTGTGCGGGTGGCCCACGCCTCTCTGTGCGGGCGGCCGCCTCTTTGTGCGGTTGGCCCACGCCTCTCTGTGCGGCGGCCCGCCGCCTGTCTGTGCGGGCGGCCCGCCGCCTGTCTGTGAAGGCGGGCGGCCGGCCGCCTGTCTGTGAAGGTGACGGACCGCCTCACTGTGCGGGCGACCGGCCGCCTCACTGTGGCTGCCTGCGTCTCCGTGCTGGAGGCCCGCCGGCTGCCTGCGTCTCCGTGCTGGAGGCCCGCCGGCTGCCTGCGTCTCCGTGCTGGAAGCCCGCCAGCTGCCTGCGTCTCCGTGCTTGGGGCCCGCCGGCTGCCTGCCTCTCCGTGCTGGAGGCCCGCCGGCTGCCTGCGTGTCCATGCTGGAGGCCCGCCGGCTGCCTGCGTGTCCATGCTGGAGGCCCGCCGGCTGCCTGCGTGTCCATGCTGGAGGCCCGCCGGCTGCCTGCGTGTCCATGCTGGAGGCCCGCCGGCTGCCTGCGTGTCCATGCTGGAGGCCCGCCGGCTGCCTGCGTGTCCATGCTGGAGGCCCGCCGGCTGCCTGTGCGGGCGCCCCCCGCCGCCTGTCTGTGCGGGCGGCCAGCCGCCTGTCTGTGAAGGCGGGCGGCCGGCCGCCTGTCTGTGAAGGCGGGCGGCCGCCTCTCTGTTCGGGCCGCCTCTTTGTGCGGTTGGCCCGCGCCTCTCTGTGCTGCGTCCCGCCGCCTGTCTGTGCGGGCGGCCCGCCGCCTGTCTGTGAAGGCGGGCGGCCGGCCGCCTGTCTGTGAAGGCGACGGACCGCCTCACTGTGCGGGCGACCGGCCGCCTCACTGTGGCTGCCTGCGTCTCCGTGCTGGAGGCCCGCCGGCTGCCTGCGTCTCCGTGCTGGAAGCCCGCCGGCTGCCTGCGTGTCCATGCTGGAGGCCCGCCGGCTGCCTGCATGTCCATGCTGGAGGCCCGCCGGCTGCCTGTGCGGGCGCCCCCCGCCACCTGTCTGTGCGGGCGCCCCCCGCCGCTTGTCTGTGCGGGCGGCCGGCCGCCTGTCTGTGAAGGCGGGCGGCCGCCTCTCTGTTCGGGCCGCCTCTTTGTGCGGTTGGCCCGCGCCTCTCTGTGCTGCGGCCCGCCGCCTGTCTGTGCGGGCGGCCCGCCGCCTGTCTGTGAAGGCGGGCGGCCGGCCGCCTGTCTCTGAAGGCGACGGACCGCCTCACTGTGCGGGCGACCGGCCGCCTCACTGTGGCTGCCTGCGTCTCCGTGCTGGAGGCCCGCCGGCTGCCTGCGTCTCCGTGCTGGAGGCCCGCCGGCTGCCTGCGTCTCCGTGCTGGAAGCCCGCCGGCTGCCTGCGTCTCCGTGCTTGGGGCCTGCCGGCTGCCTGTCGGCTGCCTGCCTCTCCGTGCTGGAGGCCCGCCGCCTGCCTGCGTGTCCATGCTGGAGGCCCGCCGGCTGCCTACGTGTCCATGCTGGAGGCCCGCCGGCTGCCTGCGTCTCCGTGCTTGGGGCCTGCCGGCTGCCTGCCTCTCCGTGCTGGTGGCCCGCCGGCTGCCTGCGTGTCCATGCTGGAGGCCCGCCGGCTGCCTACGTGTCCATGCTGGAGGCCCGCCGGCTGCCTGCGTGTCCATGCTGGAGGCCCGCCGGCTGCCTGCGTGTGAGATGGTGAAACAGCTCCCATTGTTCATGGACAGAAATATGTACCTGGTTAAAGATGTGCATGGCAAGACCCTGTATCACCTCACAAGCATAGTTTAGACGTATATATTTGTGTCTCATTAATGTGAACAGTATTTATTGTATGTAACTTTAAACCCTGCAGCTGTCAGTAATGATGTGATAATACTTTATAAGGGACAAAAATGTCATTATTCAACCATAAGAGGACGCTGTTTCTCAGCACAGATGAAAGACTGCAATAGGTAGCTCAGATGGGGACGGAGCTACAGGCTGATAAAAAAAATGACATCACAGGAAGTAGAGCAGCAGCCATCTTGGAAGCGGTTGGCAGTTGGCAGTGAATGAGTACAGAGACAGAGGACGTGCGGTAGAGGGAAGAGATAATATTTGCGACTAGAAATCTATCATCTTGATCAGAGCTGTGACACTGTATCCGTATCCTTACCAGATGGGAGAAGATTGCTGAAAGAACGCTTTTGCGCTTTTGTGAAGTTGATAGGATGTTGCCAAGGAGACAAGCCACAGTGACCAGCAGTACTGCTCAGCTGTTGGAGAGGCCTCTCATCTTACTGCGTACTTCAGACATATTGTCCAGAGCAGACCCGGGTCGATAAGATAAGTAAGGCCCACTGCGCCATCGCAGTGGGTAACCGTGCACGCACCTCACATCAGTTTGGCGCCAAAATATTTGAGACTCAGGTAGGGCCTGTAGTTAGTTTAGGTAGACATTGTAACCCCTTCAGGCCACACTTACTGCACAAACACCGTTTGGGACCATTGTTTCTACAACTACAACATCTAATTATTTGCCATTGAGGCTTCTCTGTGGACCACAATGACCTCATACCTGGATGTTGCTAAGACCTATTTTAGGCCAGAGTTGAGCTCATTCAGGAGGGAACTTGTATTGAACAATATATCTGTTTTTTTTTATTTGTCTTTATGCTCTTTGCTAAGCAGTCATTGTATATAGTAAGTTGTTTGGTTATTCAAGGTGAATCTTGGGAAGGATCCTCCATTAATGGGCACTATATTTATATTGGGGCAGGGGAATAGTCAATTTGGGGTTAGAGTAAATTTATTTTAAGTTTGTAAACTGTTGTGCTATACTGCGGGCGGCTTGTGTTTCACACCCATCCATTTTTTTGTTTCATGTTTAAGGGTATTACAAGGTAGTTGGTGGTTGGAATATCCAGTCATGCCTGTAGGTAACATATAGTGTATATATTGTAGTTGACTCATGTTAAAAGGCGCCACGCTGTATAGCACAAGGGTCTCAGCTTATTCACTGAGTGTTTGTGAATTTTTCCCTGAGTGTCTTCCCCTGTTAGATTGTGTTCATATCCAAATTGTAGTAAAGCACTTTTGTTAGTTAATCTAGTTTTGGGGCCGTTTATTTCCCATTTGTGACTTCGCTGTATCCTAAAGAGCCCACCCCGGTGCACGGCTTACATGCGTATCCATGCTGGAGGCCCGCCGGCTGCCTGCGTGTCCATGCTGGAGGCCCGCCGGCTGCCTGGTGTCCATGCTGGAGGCCCGCCGGCTGCCTGCGTGTCCATGCTGGAGGCCCGCCGGCTGCCTGCGTGTCCATGCTGGAGGCCCGCCGGCTGCCTGCATGTCCATGCTGGAGGCCCGCCGGCTGCCTGCGTGTCCATGCTGGAGGCCCGCCAGCTGCCTGCGTGTCCATGCTGGAGGCCCGCCGGCTGCCTGCGTGTCCATGCTGAATGGGTGTGGATGGGGAGTGGATATGGGCGTGACTGTGAAATGGGTGTGGTTAGGGGGCGTGGCCTAAAACAGGTTGTCCTCTCCTCCGCCCCTATACAGGTTGTCCTCTCCTCCGCCCCTATACAGGTTGTCCTCTCCTCCGCCCCTATACAGGTTGTCCTCTCTTCCGCCCCTATGCAGGTTGTCCTCTCCTCCGCCCCTATGCAGGTTGTCCTCTCCTCCGCCTCTATGCAGGTTGTCCTCTCCTCCGCCCCTATGCAGGTTGTCCTCTCCTCCGCCCCTATGCAGGTTGTCCTCTCCTCCGCCCCTATGCAGGTTGTCCTCTCCTCCGCCCCTATGCAGGTTGTCCTCTCCTCCGCCCCTATGCAGGTTGTCCTCTCCTCCGCCCCTATGCAGGTTGTCCTCTCCTCCGCCCCTATGCACGTTGCCCTGTCCTCCGCCCCTATGCAGGTTGCCCTGTCCTCCGCCCCTATGCAGGTTGCCCTGTCCTCCGCCCCTATGCAGGTTGCCCTCTGCTCCGCCCCTATGCAGGTTGCCCTCTGCTCCGCCCCTATGCAGGTTGCCCTCTGCTCCGCCCCTATGCAGGTTGCCCTCTGCTCCGCCCCTATGCAGGTTGCCCCCTGCCCCCCCCCCTATGCAGGTTGCCCCCTGCTCCGCCCCTATGCAGGTTGCCCCCTGCTCCGCCCCTATGCAGGTTGCCCCCTGCTCCGCCCCTATGCAGGTTGCCCCCTGCTCCGCCCCTATGCAGGTTGCCCGCTGCTCCGCCCCTATGCAGGTTACCCGCTGCTCCGCCCCTATGCAGGTTGCCCGCTGCTCCGCCCCTATGCAGGTTGCCCGCTGCTCCGCCCCTATGCAGGTTGCCCTCTGCTCCGCCCCTATGCAGGTTGCCCTCTCCTCCGCCCCTATGCAGGTTGTCCTCTCCCGGGAAGCATCAACCCGACCGCTGGTAGCCCGGGCTCTTGTCACCGTAAAGAATGGGTGCGCACCTGTACGATGCATTAATGTCCTAGACAGTGAGTTAACCATTCCTGGAAATACTCTGCTGGCCGAAGTCTATGTGCTTGATGGGGAAATTCTTCGGCGGAGGGATTTCACGCTACAGCCAGATAGGAGGTCAGCCTGGACTTATGCCGTAGGTGTCCAACAAAGAGCGACCCCGACAGCTGAATGGAATGGCCAAGTGATCATTTCTCTGATGGGAGTGGACCGCCGAACCCTCACTCCGGGGCAACAAAAGCTTCTCGAAGACACTCTTTGGGAATACCAGGAAGCGTTCTCAAGAAATGATGAAGACTTCGGGTGTACTTCCGCCATTGAGCACGAAATTCCTACCGGTGATGCTGCCCCAATCCGGGAACGCTATCGGCAAATCCCACCCAAGATGTATCAGGAGGTGAAAGATATGGTGGCCAGCATGTTGGAAAATCGGGTGATCCAAGAGAGCCAAAGTCCATGGGCAGCGCCAGTGGTCTTGGTGAGGAAGAAAGACGGATCTCTCCGATTCTGTGTGGACTACCGGAAACTGAATGCCCAGACTCTACGAGTTTAATCGCATGCCATTCGGCCTGTCCAATGCCCCGGGGACCTTTCAGCGGTTGATGGAGCACTGTCTGGGTGATCTCAACTTTGAGTCGGTATTGATATACCTGGATGACGTGATAGTGTTTGGAACTTCATTCAAGGATCACCTCCAGAAGTTGCGGCAGGTCTTGGGGCGGTTGCGAGACCATGGTCTCAAGATCAAGCCCAGGAAGTGTCAACTGTTTCAACATCGGATAGAGTACTTAGGACATGTGGTCACCACGGAGTGGGTACAGCCGGCCGCCAGTAAGGTGGAGGCCGTCCAGAAGTGGCCGCGACCGAATACCCAACGGGAAGTGCGGGCCTTTCTGGGTCTGGACGGGTATTATCGAAGGTTTATACCCAAGTTTGCTCATCTGGCCGGCCCGATAAACGAGTTGCTGAGGGGCACGGCTGGGGGACCCAAGACTCGGCCCATCGAGTGGGGACCACGTCAGCAAGAAGCCTTTGAGGCACTGAAAAAGGCTTTAACGAGTGCCCCAATTCTGGCCTATGCGCGGTTTGATGCCCCATTCTTGTTATATACTGACGGGAGTTTACATGGTCTGGGGGCAGTACTATCTCAAATGCAAGATGGACGTGAGAGAGTAATTGCTTATGGCAGTAGGTCTCTGAGGGAGTCAGAGCGCAACCCCGACAACTATAGTTCTTTTAAGTTGGAACTTTTGGCACTGGTATGGGCCATGACGGAAAAGTTCGCTGAGTATCTGACGGGTGCCGAAGTGACTGTAATGACTGATAATAACCCATTAGCACACTTAGGGAATGCCAAACTAGGAGCTCTTGAACAGAGGTGGATGGCTCGTCTTTCCAAGTACCAATACCACATCCAGTTTCGGTCAGGAAGGGAGAACAGCAATGCTGATGCACTCTCCCGAGTTCCTGTAGGATTGCCCACCCAGAATGTTGATGAGGAGCTAGAGGACACTGAAACACCGAATCTCGGTCGATTACCTCTATTCCAGAACTTGGCACATTCAAGTGGGGTGGCTTCTGGGATGCCAATGGTGTTAGGGAAGACTTTGGATGATTGGGGGAGAGTCCAGGATGGCTGTCCGGACCTACGGCGAGTGAAAGAGTGGGTCCGGACCAAAGTCTGGCCACGGCCGGAAGAGAGGGCCTGCCTGACCACAGAAGGACAGAAGTTGCTGAGGCAGTGGGATAAACTAAATGTTATCCAGGGAGTCCTGTGCCGGACTGTATACTTAAAGTCTGAGTTGCAGTACCGACAACAGATTGTTATACCTATGTCTTTGGGATCAGAGGCTGCCCGGGAAGCCCATGAGAGGGGCGCCCATTTTGGGAGCGATAAAACCTACAAGTGGCTCCAACGGCTAGTATATTGCACTGACTTGACAGATATGGTAACTGAGGCATGTCTGAAGTGTCGAGCTTGCGGATTGAGTAAGAGCCCCGAAAAACGGGCCCCTGTCCAGGCCATCTTCACGTCTGCACCCCTAGAAATCTTGATGATTGACTATGTACAGATTGGGTATTCTGCCTCAGGAGACTCCTACTGCCTGGTCATGACAGATCATTTTACAAAATATGCAGTGGCCGTACCCACCATTGACCAGACAGCAGAGTCAGCAGCTGAGGCAGTCTGTAAACACTTTATACAAGTGTTTGGGTGTCCAAAGAGGATTCATTCAGATCAGGGGGCATGCTTCCAGGGCACCCTGATGACTGAGCTGTACCAGCTTTATGGCATAGAGCGTTCCCGCACGACCCCATATCACCCGCAAGGGAACGGGGCATGTGAGCGATTCAATCGCACCTTGCTCCAGATGCTGCGGACTCTGGAGGACAGTCAAAAGGCTCGGTGGCCAGAATACTTACCCGAACTGATGTGGGCCTATAACAGGGTACACAGTACCACCGGTTACTCACCACATATGCTCATGTTCGGGAGAGCCGGACGGGAAATCGAGGATCTCCACATGCCTGATCCAATGCAGCCACCTCCGAGAAATACCACTGCATGGGCGCAAGAGCACCGGCGTCGGCTGAGAGCAGTGCACAAAGTTGTGGGGGAGCGCCTCAAACAAGTGGTACACCCAAATCCGAGACCCGTGCAAAAAGATGAGTATGCTCCGGGTGACCGGGTGTTGGTCAAGGCCAAAAAGCCAACTGGGAAGTTGGATGGACGGTGGGAGGCAATCCCATATGTGGTGAAAAGAAGGGTAGATCCTGCTATCCCAGTCTGAGGTGGAGCCAGTGGGGAATGAGGGACCCTCACGGAACCTTCATCGTAACATGTTGAGACGCTGCACCTTTGAAGAGCCCAAGGCAACAGAGGAGGTGCCTATCCCTACTTTGAGTACTGTGGAAACCCCTTTAGTTGAGAAATGGTGGGTTGTCCCTGTCCCGGGAACAACTGAGGTTCCATCTGTGATAAGCTTGCCACCCAGGGAGGGAGTTGCACAACCGGCATCCCCTCCCCCAATAAATGTACTTGAACTCCCCAATCCTACGACCCTGCGTAGGACAACTAGGTCCAATGCTGGTGTACCTCCACAGCGCTATGCGCAAGATGAATTTGTATGGGAAGGGTTGCCGAGGACGTCAACCTCTAGTGGGGTGGCATGTGAGATGGTGAAACAGCTCCCATTGTTCATGGACAGAAATATGTACCTGGTTAAAGATGTGCATGGCAAGACCCTGTATCACCTCACAAGCATAGTTTAGACGTATATATTTGTGTCTCATAAATGTGAACAGTATTTATTGTATGTAACTTTAAACCCTGCAGCTGTCAGTAATGATGTGATAATACTTTATAAGGGACAAAAATGTCATTATTCAACCATAAGAGGACGCTGTTTCTCAGCACAGATGAAAGACTGCAATAGGTAGCTCAGATGGGGACGGAGCTACAGGCTGATAAAAAAAAATGACATCACAGGAAGTAGAGCAGCAGCCATCTTGGAAGCAGTTGGCAGTTGGCAGTGAATGAGTACAGAGACAGAGGACGTGCGGAAGAGGGAAGAGATAATATTTGCGACTAGAAATCTATCATCTTGATCAGAGCTGTGACACTGTATCCGTATCCTTACCAGATGGGAGAAGATTGCTGAAAGAACGCTTTTGCGCTTTTGTGAAGTTGATAGGACGTTGCCAAGGAGACAAGCCACAGTGACCAGCAGTACTGCTCAGCTGTTGGAGAGGCCTCTCATCTTACTGCGTACTTCAGACATATTGTCCAGAGCAGGACCCGGGTCGATAAGATAAGTAAGGCCCACTGCGCCATCGCAGTGGGTAACCGTGCACACACCTCACATCAGTTTGGCGCCAAAATATTTGAGACTCAGGTAGGGCCTGTAGTTAGTTTAGGTAGTCATTGTAACCCCTTCAGGCCACACTTACTGCACAATCACCGTTTGGGACCATTGTTTCTACAACTATATCTAATTATTTGCCATTGAGGCTTCTCTGTGGACCACAATGACCTCATACCTGGATGTTGCTAAGACCTATTTTAGGCCAGAGTTGAGCTCATTCAGGAGGGAACTTGTATTGAACAATGTATCTGTTTTTTTGTATTTGTCTTTATGCTCTTTGCTAAGCAGTCATTGTATATAGTAAGTTGTTTGGTTATTCAAGGTGAATCTTGGGAAGGATCCTCCATTAATGGGCACTATATTTATATTGGGGCAGGGGAATAGTCAATTTGGAGTTAGAGTAAATTTATTTTAAGTTTGTAAACTGTTGTGCTATACTGCGGGCGGCTTGTGTTTCACACCCATCCATTTTTTTGTTTCATGTTTAAAGAAGTTGTCCAGTTACCAAAACTGTTTTTTTTTTTTTTCTGATAAATCTTGCTAATATGTGCCCCTCAACACATCTATTATGTTTTTTCAGCAAAATTAGCTTTTATTGTGCACTAGCAGCACACGGTCATTGCTGGCTCCAGC
The DNA here is from genome assembly GCF_048569485.1 of Anomaloglossus baeobatrachus. NCBI lineage: Eukaryota > Metazoa > Chordata > Amphibia > Anura > Aromobatidae > Anomaloglossus > Anomaloglossus baeobatrachus. Next base: position 80,180,977 of record NC_134359.1, on the reverse strand, counting down.
TCTGATGGGGTTAATCTCTCCTCTGACTTCCTGTGTTCAGTTCCTACAAGTCCCAGAATTCTTTGTGGCTCTAGGGCGGTGTCTGGCTTATCTAACACACCCATTGTGTCTAATACACCCACTCTGCTCCCACCCAAACCCTCCTCCCTGCCTCTTCTCAGTGGATGCACTGAGATCAATCATACAGAGACAGCAGCATATACAGTGTATGTGTGCGCGTATATACAGTGTGTGTATGTGTGCGCGTATATACAGTGTATGTGTGCGCGTATATACAGTGTGTGTATGTCATACTCACCTGTCTGCAGACTCCCGGTGCCATGCCTGCTTCCAGCCCCTGTCTCGGTCCCGCCGCTCTGGCTGTGTGCAGTCTCCCCGGGGCACGCACGAAGCTTGCAGGACCTGGCCGTGGATCACCTGATGCAGTCACCTGACGCATCAGCTGATCATAATTCTCGCGGTGTCGCCCGGCCGGCTATCAGCTGATCCTGCCGTCAGGGGACTTCATCAGCTGATTACCGGCCGCTCCTGCAGTGATGGGACCGGATCAGACTCCTGTCCAATCGATCGCTCCAGGAGCTGCCGGTTATCAGCACAGCACATAAGTGAGGTATTATTATTTTTTTTTTTTTTGCACTGATGCTTCAGGCTGATTGTATAATTGGCTTTTATACAATCAGCTGATGTGTGATGTGATTCAGGCATTGATCCTGACACATCATCTGATCGCTTTGCCTTCCAGCAAACCGATCAGATGATATTGGATCCTGATTGGATGGCGCGGGACCCTAACCCAGGATTACTGCGGAGGGGGGTTTATTTCAATAAAGATGGAGTCACTAATTGTGTTGTGTTTTATTTCTAATAAAAATATTTTCTGTGTGTTGTGTTTTTTTTTTTTATCATTACTAGAAATTCATGGTGGCCATGTCTAATATTGGCGTGACACCATGAATTTCGGCTTAGGGCTAGCTGATAATATACAGCTAGCCCTAACTCCATTATTACCTAGCTAGCCACCCGGCATCAGGGCAGCTGGAAGAGTTGGATACAGCGCCAGAAGATGGCGCTTCTATGAAAGCGCCATTTTCTGGGGTGGCTGCGGACTGCAATTCGCAGTGGGGGTGCCCAGAAAGCTTGGGCACCCTTCACTGTGGATTCCAATCCCCAGCTGCCTAGTTGTACCCGGCTGGACACTAAAATTAGGCGAAGCTCACGTCATTTTTTTTTAAATTATTTCATGAAATTCATGAAATAATTAAAAAGAAAAAGGGCTTCTCTATATTTTTGGTTCCCAGCCGGGTACAAATAGGCAGCTGGGGGTTGGGGGGCAGCCCGTACCTGCCTGCTGTACCCGGCTAGCATACAAAAATATTGCGAAGGCCCATGTCATTTTTTTTTTCTTTTTGGGTAAAAAACTGCATACAGTCCTGGATGGAGGATGCTGAGCCTTGTAGTTCTGCAGCTGCTGTCTGCTCTCCTGCATACAATGAACATTTTGAATAAGGAAATGACATCAGACCTTTTTTTTTTTTTTTTCATCAACAATCTTTAATGGCATTGAGCACTGATTAAAAACGCAGTGAGCAAAAACGCAGCAAAAAAGGCACCAAATCGCGGCAAAAAACGTGACATGCAGCACCGCAGGTGACAGAGCAGAGCAAGTTGGTGGACATGCTCTGCTCTGACACAGTGTGCTGCATGTCACTGTATCCACTCTGGGACTTGTTGTGCAGGTGACCGGATGATACATGTCACTAACTTGTTCCACTTTGTGACTTCTGCTTGCATTGTTCCAACTGTATACACTCTCACCTGAACAAGTCTCAGAGTGGGGCAGTTAGTGACATGTATCATCCGGTCACCTGCACAACAAGTCCCAGAGTGGAGAAAGATAGTGACATGCAGCACACTATGTGTCAGAGCAGAGCATGTCACTGTCTTCACTCCGCTGACCTCACAGCCCGTACACGCTGCGATGGATGCAGGGGGACACAGAACAAGTAATCGGCCGACACTGGAGTCATCTGATTACTTGGGATGAATGAGCAGTAAAATGCTCTGGTGCTCGAAGGGCGAAGCCTCCATGCCGTTTTTTTTTTAAAAAAAATTCATTAAAAAATAAAAAAACAAAAAAATCACATTGTTGTGGTGGCTCCCGCTGCATTTTCTATTGCTAAGGGTAACCTAAGCAGCTACTGGCTGGCTGCTAGCCCCCGCTGCTTGGTGTTACTTTCACTGGCAATAGAAATGCAGGGAAGCATTTTTTTTTTTTTAAAGGTTTTTCCCTGAAAACGTTTTTAAGAAAATGACGTGGGCTTCGCCATATTTTTGTATGCTAGCCAGGTACAGCAGGCAGCTACGGGCTGCCCCCAACCCCCAGCTGCCTAGTTGTACCCGGCTGGGAACCAAAAATATAGAGAAGCCCTTTTTTTTCATGGAATTTCATGAAATAATTAAAAAAAAAAAATGATGTGGGCTTCGCCAAATTTTTTGAGGTCCAGCCAGGTACAACTAGGCAGCTGGGGATTGGAATCCACAGTGCAGGGTGCCCAAGCTTTCTGGGCACCCCCACTGCGAATTGCAGTCCGCAGCCACCCCCAGAAAATGGCGCTTTCATAGAACCGCCATCTTCTGGCGCTGTATCCAACTCTTCCAGTGGCCCTGGTGGCAGGTGGCACGCTGGGTAATAAGGGGTTAATACCAGCTATGTTTTACCAGCTGGTATAAAGCCCGAGATTCTTAATGTCAGGCCAAGTTTAACCTGGCCATTAAGAATCTCCAACAAAGGGTTAAAAAAAAAAAAAAGACATCACACAGAGAAAAATACTTTATTAGAAATAAATACACAGACACAGTAGGGACTCCATGTTTATTACTCCCTCTCACCCCTCCAGAGATTTCTGTACTGACCATGCCAGGAGAGAGCGAGGAAAAGAGAGAGAGGGGGGGGGGGGAGAAGAGAGAGAGGGGGGGAGAGAGAGAGAGAGAGGGGGGGAGAGAAGAGAGAGAGGGGGGGGAGAGAGAGAGAGAGAGAGGGGGGGAGAGAAGAGAGAGAGGGGGGGGGAGAGAAGAGAGAGAGAGGGGGGGGAGAGAAGAGAGAGAGGGGGGGGAGAGAAGAGAGAGAGGGGGGGGGAGAGAAGGAGAAGAGAGAGGGGGGGAGAGAAGAGAGAGAGGGGGGGAGAAGAGAGGAGGGGGGAAGAGAAGAGAGAGAGGGGGGGGGGGGAGAAGAGAGAGAGGGGGGAAGGGGGGGGAGGGGGGAGAGAAGAGAGAGAGGGGGGGGGAGAGAAGGAGAGAGGGGGGGAGAGAAGAGAAGAGAGAGAGGGGGGAGAGAAGAGAGAGAGGGGGGGAGAGAAGAGAGAGAGGGGGGAGAGAAGAGAGGAGAGGGGGGGAGAGAAGAGAGAGAGAGGGGGGGGAGAGAAGAGAGAGAGGGGGGGAAGAGAAGAGAGAGAGAGGGGG